>NW_028288722.1:2041014-2721352 GCF_059628265.1 Tinamus guttatus | reverse complement strand
AGCTCACACCACTGCTTTCTATCCCATATGCTAAAGTCTGTTAAAAGCAGCATCGTTTTCCCTTTGAATATCAAATTCTCTCATTGCAGAATGCGCCTATAAAGATTCCTTCTAACCACTATCTAAAAGGTACCGGATCAAGCAGGGAAGAAAAGAAAAAGGCGCTTTGAAGAGCAGAAGCATGTTCCTCCCTTTGCTGTTGTGCAGAGCTGTGCAGATCCGACACAAAAACGCCAGGAAACCAAACGCCCGGTCCAGGAGGTAAACATCGCCCGTGCTGCGCTCGGGAAGCTTTTCCCTTTGGAGTGCCCAGGTTCCGCTGCCCTCGCACCGAGAAGCCTTCTGCTAAATCCCAGCTCAAAATGCAAACATGACCAAGCCCCTCTGAAGCTCCTGATTAATATTCAAAATATTCAAAACGCAATATTTTCAATTCTCCTTTCTTAAAGTTACCAGAGCTGTTTAACTTTCTGCTGCCCAGTGAGCGCTGCAGCTTCCAAAGGCAGCACGTTCTGTTCCCTCTCTTTGTGTTTGTTCTTGCTATTTTCTTCACTAGATGTAATGTTCAGCAAAACCCCATTTGGATTTGAACGGAGGCAAAGGCAACTTATCTACAGTTGTGCAAACAGTGGGTAGGTTTGTTTCTTGTTGTCGTTTTGAGTATCAGTAAAACGCAGTTGGCTACAGAATGAGAATGAAACCTGACACTTCAATTGCATTCTCCCCTAGTTCTTCTGCAAGGTTTGACCAGGAAATGAACATTGTGCATCCCATAGGCCTGAACCACTAAGGCTTTGGTTTGCCTGTTTGCACTCCTCTGAGTGGGAAAGTCATTGGGCACCAGCAAGTTCAGTAGCCTGGGATGAGCTCCGTCCTTGGCGCTGCATCCCCTGCAATAAGCAGCAGAAGCAGCAGTGCCTGCTGGCAGCCTGCTCAGATTATCTTCATTTTTAGGCACTTCATCTCAAAAAAAAGCATGGGGCAGAGCTTATAGTTGAGAAATACAACTGTGTTTAGATGTCCAGAAATCCTGACATGCAAGAATGATTGAAGGGACTATAGGTTTTTATTCAGGTCAAGAAGGAATAGACAATATTACTCTTAAACTAAAGGGCTCCTTGCAAAGACACAGCAAATCATCTATACCCTGTATCTACGGAGGAGAGAAACTGCAGGCTTACATTTCACCACAGATCAAAGACTGTCAGGAGAAGCAGGAGATCAGCAGAGCACGGGCTAGATGTGAGTTGAGAGGACAGACATGTCCATGGCTGACAGCCACTCACTTCATCTCCCCGGTGGTCACATAACCCCCCACGTCATTTTTGTAGCCCTCGGGCACCAAGGCAATGTCTCTGCCTGACTTTCCTTGCACACACCAGTCTGCTGTGATTATTGCTCTTACTAATTCTCCAAGGCCAAATAGATAAGTGTTGGTAAAGATTCCTTCTTTGCTCTAAAAAGCACTTTCAATGAAAGGCACCTAATAAATTAGAAGAAGGAGAGGGAGCACCATTCACTCTGCTTGTCACTTTACATCTGGTCAATGGTGCCAGGAATGAAAGCCAGCAGTCCAGGAGAAATGTATTAATTTGTTAATGAATGACAAGAAAAAGTCCTACAGCAGAGGGGTTCTGGAGACGGCAGCTCACAGAAGTGGTCATTAAAGAAATGGCTATTCAGATGATGCATGAGATAAATGTAGAGATAGATGGACACTGATCAGAGTCAAATGGTTAAGTATATCTCAGAGATGCAAGGTGCCTCCTAAAGGAATCACTGTGATATATTTAAGGTTGGATTTTCAAAGTCATCTCAGGGTAATTTCTTTGTGCTTTTTAATATAATGCACTGGCTTAAAAAAAAAAGAAAAAAGAAAACCCACTGTTTTACACTATCAGAAGACAAACAGGCTGCATTGGGAGCTGTGTCTTTGTTTTGAAGAGATGACTGATTTTTCAGAGCTTAAAGCAATGAAGCACCCAGTCTCTGTCATACTTCACTGGGATTTCAGCACCTAATTCCCTTTACTTAACATTTGAGACGCATCAAATTTCATGCCAAGTCGGTACCCTGTACACAACAGCTTGTAAAAAGGTTTTCAGAGGATGTTTGGAGGCGTAACACAGGGCATAACATGAAATACATAGTAATTTAACGTACAGCTATAATTGTGTTATACAGCTGTTATCGACAGAGCCCCTGACACAATGTCCAATTACTAAGGGGGGGAAAATGACATCTCTAGCAGCTTAACAGCTACACCGTTAAAAACGGTCAGGCTATGCCGGGGGAGAATTATTAAAATGGCAGAAATTAATGTTAAAATAATTGATTGGCATTTCTTTAAGACGCAATAATATTCCAGTAAATCTCCTTTAGATAAGGAGAATGTACATGGGACATTAAAGGACTTTTAGTGTCTGTGTAGCGAGGGTGACTCTCAATGAATAATAAATGGCTCTAGGTGACTTGTTGTTATGGCTCTGATATTGCATGATATTAAGTTTTAAGGCGTACCTTCAGAACTCAGGAACTTTATGGACTCGCATGTTTTATGATCTTGCAGGCTCAAGTCCTTCATGCTGGAGGCAGCAGGTTTTTTGCTGTGTCTCGTGATTACCAGGTAGCCGCTGGCACCGTTTCCCAGGCTGCACCTTCCTTTCCAGATCAGCTTCCCTGATCGATATTAGTTTTACTGGGCTGGAATAGAACTGCTTTAGACTGTATTTCCTCAGACATAAAAAGTTATCTAGGGCTTTAGTATTCCTAAGTGATGTATGCACATTAGCTAATTAATTAATCTTGCCGAGTAGCATATTAATTTGTTTTAATTTCCTACCTTGCTTGAAAGGTAGCATTTCCCTGAAACAAGTGGGGTGGTACAGGAATGGATTTACAGATTTAGCCATTTTAAGTCATCTTTGTGAGGGAGGTTTAGTTCTGAGTTGTGCAGCAAAATACACACATCTTATCTTCACAAGCAAGACTCATCCTTTTGTCAACAAAACAATCACTCTGGACCAAAAGAGTCTTTTAAAGTAAGTAAGTGGCTTAGGAGCTTATCTCCTATTGCCCAAAATGCTTTTAGTGCTATGCTAAAGAGGATTGAGGTGCTTCAGAGGAATTTAGACACCCAAGCCCAACTGTGTCATCTCAAACTCCCTGCATAGCTCCTGCCGCCAGCCCCACACAGCCCTTTCTGCTGTTGCTGCAGTCAAGGAGCCGTTCGTTGGTGCACAGAGAAGCTCATGGACCAGCCCTGATGATGGGACCCTAGAAGCCAAGCTCTCCTCCAGCCAAGTCCCCACAAAGATTCAACTTATTGGCCCAAGCCAGGGCACAGCCACCCCATGGCTGGCCGTGCCTGCCTATGCCTCAGCATTTCCTCTTCCTAGAAGGAGCCCAAATCACTTGCCTGAGTGGCTGCTTGAGTTTTGGCATGTTCACCTGCCTGGGATGTAGGGAAGGACACGCTGCATCCATCCAGATGTGACCACGGTGGAGTTGCTGCAATTCATAATGCAGAGAGGGAGGGAGACTACTGCAAAGAGGCTAAGGCACTATTCTGGTCCATTTTGCTCCAGTTTATTATATATAAATAAATATATAAATGTATATACACTGTATACGCATGTATGTCTATATATGTGTATATATATTTATATAAACCAATACCAAGGATGTTCTAATGTTTCAAGCCTGGACATGCAGTAATTCTCTTAATTCTCCAGTGAGTGGATTATACCAAATAAACTCCCATCCTATCTCCATCCTTTAAACTCTAAAGGCGATAGCCAAACTGGCTGGTCCTCTCTCAGCTGGGGACACAGTGTAATATCCAGCTCACACATGAGATTAAACTACCCGGTAATGAAGTGGCAGGTATCCTACAGCTTGATTTATCGCTTCGCTGGCTGTAAATCCCGGACTGCAGTGTGCCACTCAGAATTCAAGGACGTTCAGAGCTGTTCTCACACAGAAAAGCTGCTTCTGAGCAGCTCCAGGGCTACAGCACAGCCTTTCCACTCTCTGAATGTGGCTGCACTTAGTGCCGAGACATTTTTACCAGGCTCATGCACTCCTGTGTGCATGCAGATATAATTATTCCAAAGGATCACAAGAGTGTAATTACGCAGACTTCTGGAAAACGATTGGAAAAACATCATGAGCCAGACTCTAGAGAGGCCAGGAGGCACTGCCTCACCTAAGGACTAGATACCACCAACCACTTTCTGCAGCTGCTGATGGTGAGGGTCCCAGGTCCCTCATCCTCATCCCACATGTGTTTGCTGCCCTGTGGCTCTTCTGTGCATGTCAAGCCCCAGCTTCCAGTCCAGCTTTGGTTCTGGGATGGGCAGGAGCTGCTGCTTTGCTGGAGAGGAAGCTCCCAGCCCTGTTCATGTCCCTGGCTCAGCAGGAACAAGAGCTGGGTGCCAACTACAACTGCCTGGTTTTATGGGAAAGAAATCAGAGGGGAGCCACAGAGCATGGGCCCACCAGACCAGACACACTGTGCACGACTAAAACAGATTGTGAGCGTATAGCTAAGGACATATAAAGGAAGGCCATGTAACAAGCCCTACCATCAACTCGCGTGCTCTTCTGTAGCCCTTCCTTGGGGCCATCACCAAGGCTTTTGCCTGCAAGCGGTTCACACTGCACTGGAAGTAACTCCACGAGCTGACATCCCCTTGCCAACCTTCTCAGGGCTCTCTTGTCATTCACCTTCCTCTTGTTTCAAAGATTCTTCAGCAGTTCAGATAAGCTGTTTGCATTTAGAGGTTGTCAAACTCAGCTGGCGAGAGTATTCCCCTCTCCTGAGTGGGTTGAAGCAGGTCAATGCCCCCCCAGGCATCTCTGTGCTATTTTTTAATTATCTGGAGCTTACAAATCTTGCAAAAAGAGTTAAGAAAACTTAAAAATAAATGTGTAAGTATTTGTCTAAATGAGTGCCACAAGTTCATGGCTGGCTGCAGAGATAGGAGGGGTGGGATGAGCAGTGGTGGGTTCAGCAAGATCTCAGTGCTGTGGGGCAGCAGGGCAGGAGAGGAGAGTGATCTGCCTTTTGATGCTCTTTCTCCAAAACGTTCAGGTTTTCTTTGCTTCCTCTGTGACTGCCTCACTATGGATGCGTTGGCTCTTTCTCACCCATTTCCTCTGCCATGACATGCTTTTCTGACATAGAAACCCGCCACGTCCCGCCAAGTGAAAGAAGTCTGGTTGATAACCAGATCATTTGGACATTTGGAAATGGATAACTGGGCTTATGTAAGGAAAAGAAAAAGTAGATTTTGTTTTTGCATTGAACTGCCTGGGTTGTCAGATGAGGAAATTAGCCCATCTGTCCATCTATCACACATCCGTAAATTCCCATCACTTTCCCTGAAACTTGTATGCTTTTAAAGAAACTTCTTCCCTTTTTTCCCTCTCTTATTTTTATGTTTTTTTTTTTCTTCTCCTCCCATTTTTAAAGTCCCAAAGGATTTGAATCTTTAAAAGAGGAACTTCGGTGCTTTTCAGTTGCTCTCATGAACTTCACTGAACAAAAATGATTAGCAACTCAGAGATTAATTCTCTCATTGTCACAAATTGCATGTGGGACCACAATGAAACAATATGATAAAAATCAGCCTACAACGGGAGGCATTTGTGAGCACCGCTGCAGAGTGGCAAGTTTAGGAGCGAGCAAAGAATGAAATGCAAGAGAGAGCTAAAGAGCACCAGTCTCCACAGCAAAGGAATATTTCCTGGGCTTGGCTGGGTTAGCTAGAGCAGAGATTGATGAAAGAGGATGTAGTTTCCAAGGTCCAGGCTGCCTGGCGAAGACGGTGTGCGCTCAGCCTGGTGGTGCTGCAGACGTGCTTGGTATTAAGAGGTCTCAGGGAACCATTCGTACAACAGAGTCCTCATCCAAATCACCTGCAGAAAGGTGGGCCCTTAACCCCAGTTTGCATCCCTCTGCACATCTTCAGTCTCCTCCTTTATTTCATGTTATGGCTTCTTGGCAAAGCCTTTAAGTTTCTAAAATTACAAAAATGGCAAAGCAGCAAAGAAAGCTGGAACAGCTGGGGATGCCTTGGGGACGGCACTTCCTAGCCCCAAAGATTACCGTGCTATCATGTTGCACTTAATTGTTGCAGTGTTTAGCAAATTGCATTAATTAAAGTGGCACATCTGGCCTTTTTATCAGGGGCAGCACAGTTCTGGTTTTGATCCTGCAGTGACAGACACAGACAGCATCAGCACCACCGGGTAAACACTCACCGCACCAAGGGGCAGCCTCCCTTCTTCTGTGGGAAGCCGTTTTGCAGGCCCAAAAGGAGCACCCAAGCAAAACCCCGGAGGCAAAAGCCTCCAGGAAGCCCTGGAAAGAAAGACCCAGTTGTTAGTAATGTTTAATCACCACGGCTCTGTTGATAGCAACAACCTGCCCTCAAAGGCTCAGCTTTCCCTCGTCCCAATTAAAATTGTCTCCTTCTTAGCTTTGTGCACTGAGAGGTAATTGAATGGAATGAGCAGCCAACGCCTAGGCTCTGCTCAACCAGCCCTCACCTCCCTTCTCCCTTTGCAGGGTGTAAGTGTCCGGTCATGTGTCCTGCAACAGGCTGCATGCAGCACCTTGCACTCATGCATCGGTTGTTTTATCTCCAAGCCCTTAGAGCCAGGGGAAGAGGCTAACCCCCTTCAAAAGGGACCTATATACCTGCAAAATAGAGATTTTTTTTCAGCTATGAAAATGGGTGATGTAAATAGAGCCCACAGTTTTTTGGAAAAAATAGACCTGTTTTAGAGTAGATGTTTCATCGCTATGTTGCTTGTCCGCTTGCTTTTATTGTTACATTATTAGGGCTGCATCACCTTAGCAATGCAAGCAAACGGTATTTTGCACCAACACCAGGAGCTGATCTTAAGTAATGGGCCATGAACAGAGCCAAATTACACCCCCCCCCTCGGCCCCACATGGATAATAACTTTGGGGAACACACCTACATTTATGTCCCAGGGCGATGGGCCTGGTATTAAAAATGTTATGTCTTAGAGGCAGAACTTAGCAGGAGGGAAAAAACAGCGAGAAATAATATGGCAGGAGTCAGCTCAACATGTAATTCCAAAATAGACTCTTGGCTTTGACTTTGGTGGATGCAGGGCCTGAGGAGTGGACAGGCTCATGTGCCAGCTTGTATGATACGAATGAGCACGTCTGGCTCCCAATTAGATTAAAATTCTTAATGCACTGGTTTGTGGAGGAAACCAGCTTTGGAAAGGAGTCAGTGTAATTGCTAACGGTGAGACCCTCCCTGAGGGCTGCAGCACCCAGGCGCCGTGCTCACGGGCACAGAAATGACCACAAATGCCCCTGGTGGCTGCCTGGCAATCGTAGCAACGTCATGGTGCCAAGGGCAGTTCCTCTGCCCCCGCAATCCGACTCGAGCAGGGTCTCAGATCACCATGGATCACCTCCCCATCCCCAGCTCACTGAGCACCCTTCTTGCCTGAGGCCTCTTCCCCGCTCCCTGTTTCAACCAAACTGGGAAGACCTGAGGGCTCTCCAAGTCCTTGGCATCTCCAGCAAGGACTTGTGAAGGTGGCAAGGGCAGGGAGGAAGTTCCAACATTAGGAGGACAGAAGAGACAGTGTCCTCTCTGAATGAACCCTGCATTTAATATCGCCCTTCAAATATTTCAATCCCAGGCTCAGTTTGTCTCCAAGCTACCCCAGGGGCAGCAGCAGACCCATGTGCACAACCTGGGCTGCTCCTTGGCACTCAACCACTTTGTTTCTCTGCTGCCCAGCTTGTTCAGGAGCACCCGTTCTATGCATAGGAGCATTTTCTTTCCCAAACCCCTGGGGGCAGATGTTTGGCTTATGCAAAGTGACAGGTCTTCCCTGCCTTTGGCAGAGCTGCACCCTGCGTCACGCCACCAAATGAGCCAGCCTGGGAGCCCTCAGCTAAATAAGCAAGAGTTGAGGGAGGAGGGAAGGGTAAACTTGAACACAGGGGTCTAAGAATGAGCCCACTTGTAAATTCAGCTGCAGCCAAGCTCCCCTTAGAGGCACAGCCACAGATATACAGTTGCACAAGGCTGCAGCAGATTTGCAGTTGTATGGGGTAAGTGTTTGCTTCCCTCTCTGTATAATTACTGTTACTGATATCATTACGGTGCTCCACTTGGCACATCCGTTCACTTGGCAACTCTAGTTGAGGCCCTGGGCTTTCCACTCTTTATAAAGCTTTGCAACACTTCTCCTTGAACACACACTCTGCAGCTAAACGAGTAATTATCTGGGAGCTTTAATCAACCTTAGTTCCAGCTGAATTTGCCACTAAATCTGTAGCAAACTCTGAAGATCCTCTGAAGCATGAATGCACGTTGAGGGCTTTTCTTTTTTTTTTTTTTGGCAGGGAAGGTCTTGAATCGCCTCGCTGGTTCGCACAGAAACTTTCTGTTTCCTACAACCGCTCTCCTGCCTCGCAGTGTTTAAATGAATGGGCGCTTGGGAACACAGGTGAAGGAAGTCCAGCAGAGCCGGGTCAGGAAACAGCTCAACATCTGCCATAGTATGGACACTTTTATTTATGTTCCCATGGGCAAAAGAAAAGAAGCCGTGAGCAGGAGGTGGTGGAAAAGGCGTTCTCAACATCCGCACTTGAAGACTTTGGCTTCTTGCAGGGCTTGCCAGGAGAGTGAGTCTACAATGACCATGTCAAAAGCTGATCCCTCAGCTGGGCAGCCTCAACTGCCTGGCTCTGCTGTCACCCCCATGCTCAAGCAGCTCGGTCTATGTGAGAAGCTGTCACTGCCACCTCTTACATTCCTCTGGAGAATTTTATTTCTTCTATAGAGAGCATAGGCAAGTGGATTTCACCCGGACTTTGTACCAAGAGGTTTGTTTCCTTATCTGGTTTTGATTCAGATCAGTCTTCCTAAGTGTTTCACAACCGCAGTTGGGACGGCACTGGGAAAAGTTCATTCAGAAAAATACATTTGCTAGTTATTTGTCTGGCACAGTACAACCATAGAAGCATGCTTTCACTAAAAGAGGGTGCGTTGTGCATGGCACAGGTAGGAGAACATCTCCAATGCTTTGCAGCAGCGTGTCCGCTGTCCTTGCCATCACCACACTGCTCCCCACTGTGTCACACTTCAGTGACGCAGGAGGGAGAGGATGAAATTGGGCTGGTTTTTTCCAGCTCTTAGTACAAACAGTGTGTTTCCCAACTAGTGTCTCACTTGCATAAGTGCTCTACGCCATCAAGATACTCTTGTGGCTGATGCTCTGTAGATAGATGGGTGCACAGGGTGGATTCATGGACCCACCTCAGCTGCCTGCAGGGCAGGAGTGCACGTCCAGGTTTTAGACTGCTATATCACCTAATACGACTCTGGCGGAACACAGATCATCAAGTTACTCCAACTTTTAACCAAACAATGTGATTAATCATAAATTCATTTCCAGAATTATGAAGACTTTTTTTGCAAGCTGCAGAAGCCATCACTTCTCTCAATCATTTGTTCCAATGGTTACTTATTCTTATTGTTAAAAAAATATGCCATATATTTCATTTTAATAGTTCTAATTTTAATTTGCAGGCATCTAATTTTTTGCTATATTAAACAGTTCTTTGGTATTAAGTCTTTTTTCTTTGTGCTACTACAGATTGTACTGCGCTTTCTTTGCTTATAGAATATTTTTGAATCAGTCACAGTAAAGTATCTAAGTGTTCAATAATTTCTCTACTCATTTCTCCTATCAATATAGAGATCAATAGATCCCCAATAGAAAGAGCAACAGACTGAGCAATAAAGTGACAGATAGATCAGTAGATGGAGCAAGATGGATCAATGGGTAGAGAGATAAACAAAGAAGGAGCAAGAGACAAATTGCTAGTCCAAGAGGATCCCCACTTTTTCCATATTGCAGCAGCTCCTCACATTAGCAAGTATTTTTTCTTACCTGAATAAATGCCTACCAGTGGGAGTGGGTTGCACAATCCATCAACCTGTTGATGAAACCATTTACCCTTTTCATTTCACCTGGAAATCATTTCCACTGACTGATGGCATGCGGAAGCAGCCTCCCTTTTCACTCCACAGATAGGCTGGCACCACTGCTTACTATTTTTAGCAGTCATCTCTTCCCATCTTTCGCCAGAAGCACTCTATATCCGACACATTCAACTTCGCATCGCAACTTGCCAACTGGCAGGAGCAAAAGCAACTTTTTTTTTTTTTTTTTGTCCTTATTCGACTCTGGCCCCCAGCCAGTCACTATCTTCATTTATTGTAATGAATTTGTGTCATTAATATGTTGGATATGCACAGCAATTGCAAAGTAGTACATTAGTACAAAAGCTATTGCTCTGGATGCCAGCGTTTTATTGCCACGACTGATTTACAGGCTGATAAGCAACGTTGCGGTTGTCCTTGAGGATGGGAAAAGGACAGGTAGTGTGGCAGAAGCAAGGCAGACACGTCATTGTAAAGGCCAAGGGAAAGTGTGAGGTTTCCCAGGCCTCGCACAGCTGGGGGTGGACTTGACGATTTCATCTTTTCTCTTTAAAATGTCTTCGCCTTAGTGTGAGCGCTCAGCGATTCCAGAGCCAGGGGCGGGAGAAACACTGGAGACAAAGCCCCTGTGAAAATCTCAGGCACTTGGAAAGGAGATTAAATGCCGTTACAATACTGTAGGTTTGGAAGCTTCTATGTGACTAGCTCATAATAGACCCATGTCATCACTTTATTGCAAAGATACGATAAAGACAGGCATTATATGTGTTAACATTTAACAGCCATAACTTAACTTTCAAAAGACTTTACAGGCCAAGTCACAGTGAATTGTTTCTTTCTGTGCATTTAATCCGGGGCTCACATGCTATAAAGCAGGAATATTTACCGAAAAGATAGATTGCTAAGCAGAGAGACAGACAGACCTGTCTGTCAGCTCTGGAGAGTAATCCCTTGGAGAGAAACCCTCAAAATTATTTAAAAGGAAAGCATGAGATTGGGCCAATGCAGACAATGTAGCTGGGTGTCAAAAAGAAAGACCAAGAACCCCTTTTTGGGATTGACCCCCTGCCTGAAGGGAGTCAGTACCGACCCCTTTACCGAACTCACTCTGGGCCCAAAGCAGCCAGTGATGCTCCCGATAGCTTTTGTGGGGCAGGACGAGGCATGAAAGGTGAAAGCCGCAAAGCGACTGACAAGTTCAAACCTCAAACCCAAGTTCAGATCCTGCTTCCTACCAGCGACACCACAGGTGCTCAGCCTTCAGGGTCTGAAGACCTGCTGAGGACACCTGGGCACCACTGTAGTGCAGCTGATCCTGGTTTCGTGTCAGGCTGGACTGGGAAGGATCTGGCCAAAGCACCACGCTGCAGCAGTCCCTACCAGGTAGCACCCTGCTGGGGCTCCACATCTTGCCCAGTGTAAAGACACTTGAATCAGAAGTCTGAACATGGTCAACTGCTTTCCAAGGAGGGAGTTTCCCTGTTACTCATGAAACTCAGTGCCATTTTAGGAGCAGCTTGCATATCCTGAGTTATAGAAAAGAGATTACTTGGAAGACAACCTCTTTGGCAAGCGCTACAGAAGTTCCTGCTTCAGATCATGAATCAAGATGCAGAGGTAGGAGGGAAATCCCTCCTGGAGAGAGCAGAGGAAGGCTGGGGAGTGCAAACATCAGTGCTGCGACCACAGGGCCATCCTGCTCCTTCCTCCAGAGCTCCAGGGCACTGCTGGAGAGGAGCCATCGCTCCACAGGAATCCTGTGACATTTCACCTGGTGGCCTCCATGGCAAGAGGGATAACCCCCATATTTCATATGCATGCAGAGAACCAAGCAGTCCAGGGGGCTCCAGGCTGTCACTCCCCATCTTAATCAACCCTGCAGCCTGCCTTGCATTTTAGCTAATTAACGACTCCACTTCTTAGCCGCGTTTGCGGCTGACACCAGCACATCCCGCCAGGATGGGGTGTTGCTCCCTGTGGCCCCTGGCCCCTTGTTTGTTCTTGTGGCTGATGCTCACACAACAGGAAGCGTCCGGGCAGCGCTCAGGAAAATAATCAACAGAGTTATCTGAGAGCCATATCAAATAGATTCGGGCCCGAAATGGGCTCAGCTGCTGAAAACCTATTAGCAGCGTCTCAGATTTCCTGCGTGCCAGCAGGTTAGGGGGCAAGCACTCGAACATCGCCCACAGCTTGTGGTTAATTACTGTTTGGAGAATTATAGGCTGCAGTTATGCTTGACAAAATGCCCATAAAGGCAAAAATGAAATGCTAGCCGATTTTTGGACGGGTGCCACCTGTTCCCCCTGCCCTTCCTCCCCCACTGGGTGCCAGGAAAATGGCAGGAAAACGGAGCTGGGGTAGTGCGCAGTGTTGTGCTCGCTTCTCTGCTCACTGAGGGCCCTGCGGCGCCAGGATGGTGCTGTTTTCCCTTCTGTACAGTGCAAAATCCTCTCTGGATGGGTCTTTATTATCAGTACTCTTGGGAGCAAGCATGAGCTCAAGATATGAAATGAGCAGTGTGAGCTAGTGTGGACTGCAAGGAATGAGGACGGGCCGTGTGGGTAGCCAAGGGCTCTTCAGCAGGAGAAGGATCTGCTGTAGGATGATGTGCGCAGGACATCCAATGACTTTTTCCAGTGCTGAGTTCAGAGCAAAAGAAAGGGAAAAAGCGAGAAGAAGGAAGAGAAACCCTAAGGGAAGAACAGGTATGTGGCAGTCCCCTGGTCCTCTCTGTGTTTGGGTTAATCCCCACTCCTGGGGCAGAGAGGTCTGGAATCAAGGAGGCTTCAGGAGAGTGAGGGGGAATATTTTGCTAAGGATGACCAGACTGTAGTTTCCACACATCCATCCCTGAGATCCTGTTCAAGCCTGTGAAGGGCAAAGGAAATAGAGGTCAAGATGCCAGGATGAGGGTTATGAATGGCAAAGCATAAAGAGCTCTAGCAGATCAGTGTGTAAGGAGAAGCTGGGAGATGGGTGTACACGAGGTATGCAGTGCAGAGGCAATGGAGGAAAGATGAGATAAGCAAAGAAAGAGCCAGAGCCGTGGCTGAGAACGCAAGAACTTCCAGCTTTAATACCATGGATGCTGAAAAGGTTCGGAGAGCACTTCATACCAAGCGGTAATATGGGGCAATCATAAACCCTACCTACACATGAACACATCATTGGACAGATGAATACTGCCTTCGGATTGTTCCATTGGAATTACCTCCTGGGCATTTTGGTGTCCAGCTCAGCTTTCCAGTACTGGTCCCTTCTCCAGACAGCCAGATGGGGGCTGGGAAGCCCAGGACAGCTACTGGTGGAGGCCCTAGTCCAGGCGGGGATCCACTGCTGACCTCCCAGCCGGGCTGTGACCCGTAGGCCTGGAGTGCCTATGCAGAAATTTATGTCTTGTTAATAACAGCATTGAGCAATCAGGGTAATGAAATCCAGGCTATGCATTAATGAGCAGCCAAGGCAGAAGGAGCTGGGCCCTGTTGTCTGCCGGGGAGGTCAAAGGAATCATCACTGCCTGACTTGGTGCTCTCTGGCCACGAGAGGCCAGCGGGCCTGCACCCTGTGCCAGCCCTGGCTCTAGGGCTTGGTGCTCCAGGCTGCACGTGGGAACCCGGCCATTCAGATGGGAAGGTTGAGGAAAGGATCATTTGTGCTCCTGGTGTGAAGAATCCAACCATTTTTTCCTCTTGAGACAAGCCCCTTTCAGGTTTAAACAGCTCTTTCACGAAAGAGATGCAGCAGGAAGACAGCAAAGTGGCTTGAATTTTTCCTACTGTCACACCATGTTCAACAGATTTTCAATTTCTGATTCAGGCACAGCTAAAAGTAGAGCAAGTCCATTGATTTTTGCTTCAAAAGAACGGTGTGACTTATATAGAGACAGCTACAGCCCAGCTCTGCAGATCTCATCACCTCATTCTAAAATCAGCCACGCAGCACCATCTCACACTTGCACATGGCTTTACTATAACAGCTTCCTCTTACCTCGAGGTAACAGCTACATCCCTCCTTCTCCAGCAGGAATCCCAGGCCTCGAAAGAAATATTAAGTCCTGAAAACAAGTGTGCATGCTTGAAAAAAAAACTAGAATTGGCTTCTTAAGGAAAAAAGAGAACTGTCTGTTTTATCTTTTTTTTTATAGCAACTACAGCTAGAAACAAAATCACCTAAACTCCTGGGCATTGTTAAAATGTGACGTTGTTTATTTAAAATCATCTTCTGAGGAAAAAAAAAAAAGAAAAAGGCTGTGCTTTAATTTTTGTGGGGAAAGCAATTTTGGGGACACAGCAGAGCCAGGGCATCTACCCCTGCCCTCTCTGCTCCTACTCTCTGTGTGCATCTGGGACCCCACACTGTTTTCTTCTGGTTTGTTGTCACCAGGGGGAAAATTCAAGGAGAAATGGGCTGTGTGTTTTGCACCCGAAGCCTGGAGGGGTGAGCTGCAAGGATGGGAGCTCTGCAGCAGCAACTTGGTTGTCTTTTTTGCAGAGCCAGAAGGCGCTGTGGGCAAGGGCCGTTCCAGTGCTGACCTGAAGAGCTCTGTAAAACATCAGCGGTTAACCTGTGCCGGGGGACCTGCCTAGGGTTAATCTGCTGCCATTAAGGATTTATTAAGGAGAACTTGGCTGCGTCTGGGGGATGTGGGTGCATCCGGCACGGGGCACGGTCCCGCACCAAGAACACCCTGACTGTGCAGAGCCCCGTGCGCCCCACCACTTGCACGCTCCTTGGGGCAGAAACGGGAAACGTCCCATCAGCATTTTGGAATTTATTTCTCTTTAACCTCCCACCCCTGCTAACTACTGGGGCTGCGGAGGTGCAATTAAGCTGCATTCCCATGGGAGCTGAGGGAGAGGGGAGCCGGAGAGGCACTGCAAGCAGAGAGGTTCAAACCCTCCCCACGTCATTAGTATAAATTGTGTTTGTGCAAGTTGTGTTTTACGGCAGGCGTGTCAATTAGTGTGTGAAATTTAATAACCCAATTGCGCTTCCCTCGCTCAGAGCTAAATTGAAATCTGCTGCCTGGTCGGGAGAGGGAAGGGGCTGTCACGGATGGGAGGCTGAGCTCGTGGGTAGGGTAGGGGTGTTTTTCATGTTGATTTAAAAAAAAAAAAAAAAAAAAAGGAAGGATTTTGTCAGCCTTGGCCAGGCAATCAACACTAGATTTGCTTGGAGAGAGAAGCTGATTTGATTTTTCTTTTTTATTTTTATTATTTTTTAAGGTGGTGACTCTTGGAAAGGGAAAGCTTGGGAGGGAGAAAGGGAATAATATTTATTTGACTGCATTTGCTTATGTTTCTAGTGGGGGGTAAATTGTACTCCTCCTAATGTCTTCAGTACTGAAGACGTATGTGGAGCAAGCCCAGCGCTGAACACCTGGCTGCGAGGAGGAGGAAGGAGCGAGCAGCAATGGCACCTCCGTCACCGCAGGAAGGCAAAGGGAGCCATGGGGACCTGCATGAATCCCACCGGGGCCCTGAAGCTGAAACCCCAGGGGTTAGTACAGCAGGGCTGAGGTCAAGAGCACAAGATGAAACCCTGCTGATAAGGGTGACTTAAAAAAAATAATCCTGAATGGAGAGTTAGTACGGATATATACATTATTGTTTAATTTAACATTTTCCAGACTTGAAGGTTCATGATTCTATCTGCTAGCCCTATTCTGTGCAGTTTGTCTGCACTGCTGGGACAGATATATTCCGTATATATTGACTAAACCTATGAATATTAATATTTTCATACAACATCAAGGCACCAGTAGCTAAAGACTGGTTACAAAGACAAAAGTGTCATGGGTGCTCATCGTGCATTTTTATCCTCCGTCTCGTTTTATTTCTGGTTTTTCAAAAATCTACCAACCTGGAATCATGGAGTTTATGAACAATCCCTCACGCTCTGCTCCCACCATCAAGGGACAAGCCCAAGAATCGCAGCACCCTTCAACCTCTTAAGACTTGAAGGAGAAAATCCAAAATGGGAACTACAGAGCCTTTGAAATCAGGGAGCAAATAACAGTAAAGCAGCATAAGTTGTACCAAAGAAGATGAACCCTCTGGGTCTGTATTTGGATCACTTGCAGTTTTCACTGTCATCTCTGACTGGGTGGATGACCATACTGACATGGGAACGGCACTGCCCTTCACACCAAACATATAATTTGCACTTACAGCCAAATCCCATTGTTCTAAGATGAAGTTACCTAAACAGTCTGCTCTTATGGTTGAAATGGTACATGCTGCCTGCTTTTGGAGGCCTTGGATATACCCAGGAAGCCTTTGAAGAGGTGTGATTGGGAATAAAATTCCTGAAGACCTGTAATGACTGTAACCATCTGTGACACTTGTGTGTGACCCGCTTAAAACTGCAACTATATCTTACCATACTGCACTTATATTGCAACTGCTGAGCATTGTTGCCTGCTCGTGGTCGTTCAGTTGTGTTTGCAACATGGGATTGCTCTAGATGGAAACACCAGAGCACGAGGGGACAAGACGGAACAGAGGGACCAGCTCTGCAGCCCAGGGTGCTGGACCACTAGTAATCCAAGTGAGTAGTCTGAAGGCTCTGCTTATCCTCTGGGGATTGCTCACAAATCCAAGCAGTCTCAGCTATGTTCAGGGCAAAACAGAGGCTGCTGAAGCCAGTAGGTTTTTCAAAAAATACTCAGCTTCTGCTTGATAAGAAGTGGCTTCGTTTCTCAGCGATATACCCCTTCAATATCAAGTGGGTTGTGGAGGAGCATGGCATGGAGGGCGAGATGGGGACATGGCTGTAGAGTGTACCCAGTAGTGAAAATAAGCCCAAGAGAACAGCTTGCCCATGCTTACCCTCCAATGTGTGTGTGCAATGGGAACCGTATCACTAGCAATGTGTAAATCAGAACAACTGAGTGTCCTACAGAGGGTCTCCAGGGCTTCCAGCTGGGAACGCCATGTGAACAAGGAGCTCTGCTCTAGGGTGGCTGACCCAGGGGTGTCCTGGTCACCCCATAGCAGGCAGATGCACAGAGACCATGGGAAAGGGGTGACTTGGTCTCCATCCTGGGACCCAGGCTCTGGAGACTCTAAATCTCTTGGGAAGCCCAGCTCTGAGCTCTGCAAGTGTGAGAGATGCACAGCTCTTGCTGATGCCAGAGGGAAGACCTGAGAGGGCAAGTCCTGAGGGATTTTATCAGAGACAGGGCCATACCCCAACCCTATCCCTTCCACACACGAGTATGAGATGAGTATGAGTCCTGTCCCACTTTAGTCTCCCCTTTTTGTGCCCAGAGGGATATTTGGCCACAAAAGTCAAATCAGTGGAAAAAAAGTGATGACAATTCTGACTATCTGCTGTTGAGGTCCATTTTAGATGCTGCAACGGACTCTTCCTTGTGAGAAGTTGGCAGTACCAGGTAGGAGACACACATAATGCTGTCCTGACTGGGAAGTTACCTTCAATTCACAATAGATTTCTAGAAAACTGAGGTAATCATTTAAGCTGATGGAGAGAAATGGCCTTCTCCAGAGGGCATCCACCTAGCCAAGAAGAAGGCAGGATCTGATCTAGCTTAGATCCAATCTTTAGAGGAGTTGACCCACCCTCTGGAAGTGCTTTTTCCGCTTCACATCCTACCAAGGGATTGTTGGGTGACTAGTTCCACTTTAAATGTCAAAATTTGGGATGCCTAAATTAGCATATATGTTTTGGTGGTTGGAACTAGGTGGCCTGGATACAGCTCATCCTTTTCTACTGCTCTAGAAACAAAGCCAGCCCGAAGTCCTGTGCATGCAGGCACATAGAGATGCTTCATGCATCTCTATTCAGCTCAGGGCTACCAAGTCTGCAGTTCTGGGGCTAGAGAGAGCCCACAGCCTCATTTGGTAGCAGGGTACCCCTGCACACCCCCGAAAAAAAAGCATCTAGGAGTGAGAGTCCTTCTGCAGTGTCCTACCAAGATCTCTTCATTCCTTCCTAGGAGATATCCTCCAGCCAGACTCCACTTCAAACCACTCCTGGGCTGCTAGTTTCAAAGTTCTTGAAAGAGAGTCATTATTCAGGCCACAAATGTCTCAGGCTGCTGGACTTTCCTGGAGGAAAGCAACAGAAAGTATTGTTTTGTGGTATCATCTTTTCACCAAACCCTGCTGAAAGTACAGGAAATGAACTGGAAGCAGCAAAGAAATGTTTATGAAATAGCTTTCTTGGGCACTGCACATGTGGTGATGGGTTTGTAGAATAGGTCATGCCATTTCCTGAAATGTATATGCAATGTTCTGGCTATTTAATGGCATAAAGATGCAATTAGCTTCAACTTTTTAATGCCTTGGAAAACAGCATCACCTAGATTTGAAGAGAGCTGTTAAAGAAGATTGAGTTACCAGCCTGAGCACAGATACAATCTGTGGAGGGAACCTGACCCCGCCAGGATTTCCTCTACAGTGTGTTTGAATTGTATCAGGGCCTAATCTGGTGCACATATCTATGCTTCTCTGTGCCCCATTCAGACCTAAAAAAGCAAGTCGAGTAGCTTCACTGAATCTTAAAAAAAGTGAACTTTGCTACAGGAAGAAAATTTTAGGAAATACTTTGGGTCTGCATGGTCCAAGGGTGTATTTTTAAAGCATCTAAAATGTTAGAGTCTATGAAATTCTGTGAAAGCATTCAGTCCCATTTCTGAAATCAGCCACTAAGAACCACGGGGTATCCAAAGTCCACTCTGTCTTCTGAACTAACTACTTTTCCCCAGTCCCTATTCTTTTGGTCAACAGTCTTGGTTTTCAGAGGAAAGGAATTAAATATTTTAATGAGATAAGTCAAGGCTGGTGAGAATTTCAAGGGACAAGCAGAAGAGTTGCCTATAGCTTGAGGTTATGTCTGCACCTGGGCACAGACCTGGCTACAAACAACTTGCATGTGTTTTAAGACATCAAAAACAAAAAAACTTTAAGCAACATGTTGTTATTATGTTGGACAACTCATTGCATCACTGACCTCCCGGACCTGGCCCAATAATGACCTTCTACCTTTCCAGTAAATAAAACCTAAAATTAAAATCTGAAAAACAGGAATTTAAAACACAATGAAAGATCTTTCTTATTTTCTTGTGGGTAGAGGGACAGAATAGCTATAAGTCTTTGACTAGGTAACACTTAGCTTGGCCTTACATGATGCTACTGAAAAGCAGACTCGGTCACCACGTGATCCAGATAAGCATGCGGACCTAGAGAATTGCTAACTGAACAGGGCCAACAGGGGCTTTGAGAAGTCATGTTTTTGCTTTTAGAGAACCTTTAACCTCCCGAGACATATTATCTAGCACTGTAGGGAGTAGTCTACTGTGTAGAGAAAAGCCGTTGCTTTCAGAAGAAATGTTAGAGGGTTCAGAAAGGAAGGAAAACAGATTTCTTTTCACAGATGAAAGAAAAAGATCTTAATTTGGTAACATTTGGGAAAAAAATCCCAGAAGTCAAGAAAAATGACAATAAAAATGAGAAATTTTGAAGACGGAAAGAAGTGGGGAATGCTGCATGAGCAGCTCAACTCTCAGGGCCTCAGAGAGAAAAAGGGAGAGAAAGCATGCAGCCTTTGTAAGAGAAGTAGCAGTTGTCAGAAAGTGCAGGAGGCTGTTGAATTTGTAGGGTGTTTCATTTAGCCTTCTCCAGCACTGAACTTCCACTGAACCCCAGCCCTGAACCCCAGCTTTCTTCCATCTGCAAAGCACAGGGTCCCTGGGAACTCTGTCTCTTTCTCCCTCTCTCCCTTCCATTCATCTTAATATCAACGTTCTTGAGGTGCCTGATGTGCCGTTTATGATAGAAATAACCTGCTTTGGCAGTGACACTTGAATTTCACTTAAGGTTCATCGCATTATTAATGACAAGATCAATATTACCGAAGCCGCAATAAGAGCTCTTACCATTCATTCACCTCTTGCACCTCCCTTTCCTAGGTGCCCCGCTTTTTAATATCCCATCTCTTTTCAAGGGTATTCAGCGCAGCACTGGCAGGAGAGTCTCCCACTGCCAGGCTGAGTTCATTCAGTCCCTGACAGCTGCACAGACATATTTCTCCCGAGCCTTGAAACCTGAGTGATAAGGCTCTGATATGGAATAACCCACAGACTTTGTCTAATCAGAGCCACTGCAGTGGCCTTGCTGAACTCTCCCGGTACAATTAGGTAATCACGCTGGCAGATAAGCCTGATTCATATCGTTTTACCATCAGTAAAGCGATATCTATCACCTCTACGACAGACCCGTTATTGCTGGAAAGCTCTTCAGTCTACCCAGTTAAAAAACCCTTGCAAAAGCGAAAAAAAAAAAAAGAAAAAAATGGACTTGGACATATTTTATAGCAAATTAACATCTCACATATTCTTTCCCTCCTTATATTAAGATCTCATTCATAGCTGACACTTGCAGTAGTGTCCATGCTCCTTACTAGCTGCATAGGTGATTGCTGGGCTAAGGGTTGGCAGTGCTCCCCAAGGCACTGGGGGGACCTGGGGTAATCAGGACAGGTGACTTGCCCTCACGAGGTGCTCATCTCTCCCCATTCATCCCTAGGCAATGGGTTGAGATTAGATAATATGGTTTAAAGCTTATTTTGAAAGACAAAGACTACATGGAATGAACCCTTGCCACAAGGCCTGCAACTCTCTGCTCCAAGCAAGCTCAGGCAGAGGCACCCGAACTCAAGCTGAAGCTATTCCCATCCTGTTGATATTGAACTAATTTGGCATTGTTTCTCCTGGACCTCATCTGCAAGTCGATGAAGTCGATAAGAAAACATTATTGATTCAAATGAGTTTTATATCAGACCTATAAAACATCCTGGATACAAAACCATATTCTGCCCAGTGCAGCCCTGGAGTGGATGAGAGCGCCATCATGATCAGCAGCACGAAGTAAATTCTCCTCTGCTACCCATCTAAGGGGTCCCGAATCCTCTAATTTTCATTTTATTGCTATTCTGGAAGTGTGGTCTGATCTTGTGGACATTCAGTCTGCTGCTATGTTTAAAGCATGCAAGTATGAATGGACATGATAGGCCACTCAGGCACAGAGCTGAGCCTGGGACTCAGGGGCGGGAGGACACGGGCTGGTGGCCACGCGTGTCCTGTCACCTCACACTGACACAGGCACCAACGTCCTGCCCTCAGCGCTCCCTGCTCTCCCGGTTCATGGCAAGGCTCCCACTGGTGCCATCCCCTGGGACAAACCATCAGTTCAGAGCCTTCACCTCCCCACAGGCAGAGACATGGCTCAGTTGCTCAACAGACATGGATAAAAGCTGATGTATGTGAACCAACTGGCTCCAAATATGGATAAGAAATGAAAAAGACACAATATTTAGTACATTTAACCTTTGTGGATTGAACCAATTACTCCTTTTCGAAGGCAGGCCCTGTCATTGGAGCACTTCACTTTGGCATTGCATTTCTATTATTTATCACTGAAGCAAATGTCTTATGTTTCAGAAGTTCAGAGCAATGGGAAATTGCATCTTTATCATCCATACATCCATACATATTGTTATTAAAATTTTATTCCACTTCTGATTTTTTCTGCAGAACTAGTCGATATTTTTTTTCTAGGAGATTTGTACCTTAACGAAGCCAAAGCCTACAGTAAAGAAATACAGCCAAGCCTTCCCCCAAAATACCGTCAGAACACGAGCTTCCCGTTATAGAGGCTGCATGTCTGTCGTGATTGATCCCCAAACTGGCATTTCAATTTATTTCCCACTGGAGGCCTCATTCATTACAGAGAAATAAGACTATTAAATGCATGATAAAGAACATGCATCAATAGACCAGGCTGGTGGTTACTTTACTATACCTATCCAAACAATAACTGGTAAATAAATCTCCTTGTGATCATGTGGGACCTTTTAAAATGAATAAAGAAACACTAATATCCCCATTATTAAGCTGTTGATTAGAAAAAATCACTTGCTGGCATTAGCACTACACACACACATACTTTCATGTTGCATCAGTCACTGCAGGGCAAAGGCAAATTAGATGTACAGATTGCATGCAAACTGCCTGCAGCCCCATTCAGAGTCCCAGTGGCCTCTTTCAGAGGCACACAGGTATGCGTGTGCTTGCATGTTTATAGGAGAGCAAGCTCTTATTTTCAGCAGCCGAAGATGCCCAGAGGAGACCATGCAAGAACCTTTAGTCAAGAGTTGGGGCCGTTCATACTTTCCTATTCCCCTTCACCCCCTTTAACTGATTTTCCACCCAACCAGCCCCTAGAGAGCAGCAAAAAGTCCAAATGTGTAATTTTCTTTATATTCTTTTTCCTTTTTCTTTTTTTTTTGGTCCATCTGGAGAGGATGAAAAAAAGGCCAACAAGAAGGCAACCTGAGCAGGTCCATGGTAGCAAAAAGACCCCTGAATCCTTCTCACACAGTCAATGCACCTCTGGCCTCTCTCTCCTCACTTTCTCTTCACCAAACTGCCTTACAGGAGCTGTTTCCCAGCCCTGGGCCTCCCAATCCCATTGCTTCCTCCAGCTTCACCTGCTTGTTTTAGGAAGGTGCCCTCAAGAAGATATTCCATCCTGGACTCGCCATCTTCACCTTGGGCCCTGGAGCACAGTCATTTCTCCCATGGCTCCTCATCCCAGGATGAACTTAGACCACTCAGACCTAACCAGGTAAAAACAAGTAAAAGGATAAAACAACTTGGACTAAAACAGCAGTTGTGGCCAGGTGATGAGTCGGAGACAGATGAGACTGGATCAGCAGGATGGGAGCACTAGGCAGTGCCTGCAGCCTGCGATGCTAAAGATTGCCTACTTTCCCATCAATTTTGATAAGTTATTGTTTGGCTTCAAGGAAATTTATGTCCCATCTGAGGTAATTCTGCCCCCCAGACAGCATTTGTTCTTTTGAATCTACTCTAAAGTTTGAGGAAAACAAACAAAAATTAAATGCAATCTCTAAGCACAAAAATAAATCCTGGGAAGAGAAAGCTCCCTAAGGCCTTTATGGATGTCATGGAGATTTCACACGAAATCTCTCCCACTGAAATAGCTAAAAAAAAAAAAATCATTTTCCTTTTGCTTATCAGAATTAATTTTAACTTGCTGGGCAGTTCAGTTACTAGGGCTCGTCACAGAATTATAGGAGAGAGCTTGGGGCAACCAGTCATCCCCGCAGTGATTGGCAGTGGGCTGGAAGGCTGCGACAGAGAAAGAGGCAACAGGGAAATGGGAACGAGGGAAAAGACAATGAAAAGGAAAAGGAAGGAGAAGAAAGAAGTGGGTCTTTACCGAAAACTCCGTGAAGAGTCTGAAATGAGACATAAGCAGCAGACGTGAGCAGAGTCCCCTTTCATTGAAACTGCTGTACAGATCAAGCCAGACTGGTACTTTCTACTTCTACTTCTGAGTACTTTGAGCAGTCTCACAACTGCTACAAAAATCCCATGAAAGATTATGTCCAGATTCTTGTTTTGTCCTATTTTTCTTAATAATAAAGGAGCTCAAAAGTGAAAAAAATAAAGCTTAATTCCCTTCTGACCATGTCCTTAGACCCCCAAGAAACCAGTGTCAGGCTAAATAGACGTGACATAACTCAGCAGATTTTCCTGAGCTCTAATTGAATTATAAGCCATTATTTTATGGATGCATGTTCCAAAGCTTGCATATTCCCGGAGCAGCAGAGGGTGATTTACTGGAGCAGGAGGACACGGTGAGCTCATGGCCGGAGTTGGTGCGAGCCACACACCTTCCAGGGACCATTCCAGGTTGTGGTGGAAAAGGAACATCGCACATATGCCTGTGGGTGCCACTGAGCCATGCAGGTCAGGGTCTCTGCACAGAGTGCAGATCTGTTACTGAATGCCCTCACATGTTGATTTAAGTGAAACAGAAGGTGGAACTAGTGACACGCAAATGGCCATTTTGGTCTCCATCTGAAGATAAATCAGTTATCTGTTTTTCTTCACTGTGCACAGCAATGGCAGTTTATGAAGCAGCTGTCTGCAAGGAAATTTACTGGACAATTAAAAGTGCTGACTTTCAAGCAGAGCTCTCAAGGTGGAGTCCGAAATTATTGAGTGTGAAATGCAAATAGATTTAACAATTTTACTGCTATTTATATGACGTTCACCCATTCCCAGCTATTTTTCCTCCCCTTTTTGCTCTGATTTTAAGCAGTCCCAACTTTCACAGATTTTAACAATCTCGCTCACATGTAGTAAAACCTGAAGCATGCTTCGATGCTGAACAAACTCAGATTAGTGGTGCGTGCAGTGAGGGTGGGGAGGAGGAGGATGGGTGAAAGCAAACTCTATCCCAAACCCTTAACAAAATATTAATTTAGAAATAAGCTAGTAATTACATTCAGCTTTCGCTCTGCCCCACAATCCTCTGAGGCTGTTCTTATTCAATAAGCTTTTGGCCAGTACCCAACAAACCTCCTACTTGAATAATCACAAATTGACCAAATTACTTGTTCTCCAGGTATTAAAAAGCCTTCCCTGAGGAGAGTTGTGGGAATCCCAGCATGGGGGTGGGTCAAGCTCCAGGGAAGTCTCATTCCCATGGGCATTTCCACGAACCACCCACTTGCCAAGATGCTCCCCTGAGGTTCATCATCATCATCATCAGAAGGACAGAGCTTTTATGAGGGTTCATTCTTCACGTGCTACATTACAGTGAGGACCAAAACAGGCCATTGGATTAATGAAAGATTAATCGCAAAGATCGGTTGTCTCACCTTGGCCAGGCAGAGGCTTGGAAAAAATAACATGGAGCTAAAAATAGCAGAAGTGAAGCAACCACTTCAGAGGCTCCCATTATTGTGCAGAATTTGGACTTTGTGCCTTTCGGTTCATCTGACATCTTAGTTTAATTGATGGCACGTATATATTTTTCTTTCTTACTTCCATCTGGATCTCCCTTCATAGAGGTCTCACCAAAAACACTGTTACAGAATGGGGTCTGCTGTGCTACCTGCAACGTAAGAACTTCCTGCACCTATGATCTCTGGTGCTGCCTGATTTACCACTGCTGAGGAAAAATATTTGCTTCTCAAATATCATTGTGTGAGCAACACTGTACCAAAACAATCCTAATGTCAACTTAGTTCAGAGCCAGCTCTACATATTAGTTATTCATCTTGTTTTTTCTGTGCTTGTGACCTTCATTTATCTCTAGTGAAGGGAATCAGCAACCTCCCCTACCAGAGTCTACATTGTCTTTGAAATAACATTTGCTACTACCACAAATTACCACAGCTGAAATCACAGGTCATATATGTGGGTGAACTATTATTAGCATCTTCAGGTAGGCACATCTATCTCTCCAGTCAGCCAGGCACCTATCAGGCCACCACTGTGACCTCAGTTCTGCACAATTAATACTAATAAATATATGTATCTACACTGGAGTCCGTAGAAAACTCCTCCATTCATTTGCCCAGTCTATAGAAAATTCTGCTTGCTTTGTTAGGTCTCTTCTTGTCTCACTCTTTGAATGAAGCCCTGTTGGGAGCAATTTGGCAAACAAGTGGTTAAATAAAATACATTTGATTTGGCTTAATTTAGTCTCACCAAGGAGGTCACTTTACCACTCTCTCTCCTCTGCCCTAGTCATCCTTCAGCTATGGTGAGGAGAAGAAATTCTCCTCTGGTGACACACCTGGACCAGAAGCAAGATCCAAGAAGCACATAGAATGTTCTTAATTGTCTTGCTGATATTACTGTAAGACATATAACCACAGTGAGGTGTGCATCCTGTGATTAAAATAATAAAGATAAGACTTGCAACTTGTTTTACTGAGGTAGACTGAGTAAAAAGATACTTCATTGGTTGCTTTGGCTCCCCTCAGATTCCTACATTCCTTGCCAGTTAATTCCCCATTTTCTCCTCTCACAGGTGTTGTAAACAGTTTTGAGAGGGGAGGCCTGGAGAGGTGCCTCTCAGCTGTCATGTTGTTAACCCCTTGTACACCCATTCTGGAATGGCATCTCCATGTCATGGATAGTGCAGGGTTCAGATAACTTCTCCCCATCTGAAACCACAGAACAAGCAAAGACCTGTGCAGGATCTGCACAACTTTTCTCTCTCCTCTCCTCCAATCCAACACTACGCTTCAGTAGACCACTTTGCAGGTTGCTATTACACAGATATATTGAGGTTTTCCTCCACTTCTCTTTCTATAGAAATTAAATCAGAGGTGGAGAATCAGAAGCAGTGTCTGAATGTGAATGCCATTCCTTCAGCACCATCACCGTTATTACAGAGCTCATATTCCTGTAGCTCACCCATCAAGACAAACCTTCCAAGATCCTTCCCTACAATCTAATAAATAATCATCATCATCACTCTCGCAACTCATATTTCTGCATGCTGGCACTGATTTATTTTTTGGCTCTTGCATCTGAAATGACTTAAAATATTCAATGGGATAACAACAAAAAAAAAACCCTCACTTTCAATTCTGAAATGAAGTTGGCCAACTTATAAGATCTTTAATAATGATTTTCTGATGAACACACACTCACTGGGTCTCCACTTCTCCACTTGGCAATTACGTTTTGATTAAATCTCTCTACATGTGTATACCATATATGCAAATGTAATTACAATCAGTTGGGGGTGCAAATAATAAAAATTAGGTGATCTAGTCAAACAGCAATTTGACTTAGAAGAGATTGGACAGTTCAGTGGAAACTGTGCCTGTCTTGAGAGTATCTTACTGCTAGTGCAGAGTAAAGTGGGCTTGTTCATGGGCAGTATGACCATATATCTGTGCTTGAACCATACAGCTCACAGTGAGTAACCCCTCCAAGGTGCACTGAAACCTGTATTATGGCTCTGCGTGGGTGGGCTACAGACATCCTAAAATGTGTGTCCATGTTGTATACACTGCAAATATGCTGATCAGTTCAGCCTTAAAGACCATGCCCCGAAGGTCTGATGCTCCCAACCAGATACAAGAGGACATGTCCAGCAATATCTGGCAGTGCAACAGCTCTAGCTGGAGGCAAAGACTTCTCAAGACAGAACCACTTTAAGACTGTCTTGTAGGATCAAAGGTGAATTCTAGATGGCATTTGTTGGTAAATGCAAGATATTTCTATACCAATGGACAGGAAGTGATTTAGATGAGAAAATATAATGGAGCTTTTAGGAAGAAGGTAAGGGTGGAGGCACAGGAAAGAAAGGGACAAGGAAATCATAGAAAAGGTTGTCTTTGATTTTTCTGGGACTTCCTAGGACTTCTGGAGTATCTGCTTTCCAGAGACTAAGCTATGGGTTAGCAAACCTTCAATAGAGGATGTACATGGGAAAGCAGACACCTCTTATTTCTTAGGCATAATCATGTCCTGATCTCCAACCTACTTGTTAAGTGGAGATGAAGCTCAAGCAAGATCTATAGATGCTTCACTTAAAAAAAGTGACTTGAATGCAGCCAGTCTTACAAATGTGGCCAATGGACCTAATGAAGGCTGACCACATTTGGAATGTCATTCCACATCTGGAATGACAACATGGAGAACTGATCCAGAATGGAAGAGATAGCAAGATAGGTAGGAATTCTTCTGTAATTCCATTTCTTTTCAATAGTGTCAAGAGACTTTGTTTCAAATGTCATGTTGATCCATTTCATTTAGACTTCTGTATTAAAACACTAATTGTATTATATATAAATGTTGACACTCTGTGAATATATTAATATATTAATATTTGGTATAATATAATGGTCAATACAGAATGAATGGAAATGACAGTGCACATAGAAAATGTGTGAGCCCTATCAAAAACTAAACTTCGCACAATGCCAAACATTTCTTTCTTACTTTCTATTTCATCTGTTCTTTTCATATTGTATGTTGGTTTGTAGCAACTCCAAAGCCTTTATTTGTTGCTTTGTGGCCTTCCACGCACCAGGGCAAAAGACCTCTGAAGACCTGTGTACACCAGTTCACTTGGTTTAAACAAGTGACCCTGTTTCACACCCGCTTTCCCTAATTTTTCGCTCCAGGTTCATGTGGTCACTCCTTCCATGCTCTCTCCAGCCCACTGCACCCAATCCAGGAGAGCTGTTATGGGCCCCAAGTTCATTCCTC
The DNA here is from genome assembly GCF_059628265.1 of Tinamus guttatus. Classification (NCBI taxonomy): domain Eukaryota; kingdom Metazoa; phylum Chordata; class Aves; order Tinamiformes; family Tinamidae; genus Tinamus; species Tinamus guttatus. Next base: position 2,693,260 of record NW_028288722.1, on the reverse strand, counting down.
TGCTGTTGGTACTGAGAGAAGCACAGCACAGCCCCTTGTGTGTCAGGGTTCAGAAACAGAAAATGCTTAATGTTTAGCCCTAAACAAAATTCATAGAATTTGTGAAAAGTTTTAAGTTTTGGCTGAAATATTTCTGGCAACAGATACTGCCCTTTTGCATGATTTACGACAGAATGCGTGTTTTAGTACACTAATATTCCTCTTTTTTTTTTTTTTGCTAGCATCTACAGCTGGTTGGAGAAAAGGGTCCCCTCTGTCACATGAAAAACATGGTCAAAAACTATTTTTCTCTTCATTTTTAAACAGAATTAGAAAGAAAAATATGTTTGGGCGTCTTGGTTTTTAGAAAACATTTTTTTTTTCAATTGAATCCTTAAAATCTTTTGCCAAAACCCCAAAGCTTTTGGATTTTTCTCCAAAAAATAACACAATTGGGTTTTGAGGTATTGTTCTGGCATGGAAACAATGTTTTGAGGACAGCAGATGCTTTCTGTAGAAAAATGTCATCTTGTGAAAAGCAACCTTCCATCTTAAACGAAGTTGGTGCCAGAGAGTGTTTGATCAGTTCTATTAGCAACCCTTATCTTCTTCCCAAGCATAAGCAACATGGTGGCTGTTTCTTTTTAACACAATGAGCCTTCCAAGAATAGTTATGGAGGAATCATGAAATTCTGGCCATATCAGCATGGAGTACATAGGATTACAGGAGGAGACAGACTTATATCCCAAACCATAGCATCCACCTATTGCAATTGCTGTTAATAAAGTGGCTCCATAACTTAAATGCAAATCCTCTTTTGTATAAATATATATTTCCTCGGCAGGACATTGTGGTTACTTCAAGAAGCTGGAAGACATCAGAGCATCACGTTCCAAGCTTGGCATTGAACAAGAAGCCACCAGAATTAAATCAAAGTGCTTCTTTCTGGCAGGAAAAGCAATTGTAATGAAAATTCCAGCCTTGATCCTCTGCCAGTGGTAGGCAGCAAATTGAGTGCATGCCTGCCACTCCCAAACTGAAGTCCCTCAGTCTTGCCCAGGATGCCAACTACTAGAAATACAAAAGATGAAAACAGTCTGCCAGACACAGCAAACCAAAGCACTCTCTTCATTAAAAGGAGATTATTACTTTCTTCCAACTCCACCCATGAGCAAATCCATCCTGCTCAATCTTGCTGTGACTAATGAAAGGAGGTTGATTGCTCGTGGTGAACTCAGGATTCCAGGAAAGCAACTGAGGTGTCTTCTATAGTCACCAGAACCTGTCCTGATCCCCATCCATTCTTCCCAACAGCTCAGTAACAAGATCACCATGGCTATAGAGGCATAGGCAGTAAGACAGGCTAACACAATGCCTGGAGAGATGAGGAGAAATGCCGCCAGAAGAAAAGATTGAGTTTGTAGAGGAGGCAGGCTCAGCAGACCAGGTTGTATTCTCTCAGTGTCAAAGATCTGAGTAATATCAATTATAAAGTGGAAGTGAAGTTGCCATTCTTCAAACCAAAGGCATCTTAACTGGTATATAGCATATATGCTGCAACTGGTGCTGTGGAGCAACCCCAGACTCTCAGTCAGCTCCCCCTTCCACCAACCATATAGGAAGACAATGTCCTGCTATCCCAGACAGTAAGGAGTCTGAAATAGCCACACACCCCAAAACAGAGATATCAGAGTAATCACAATGCTTAAATGAGGATTTTTTGTTTGACAGCAATATGTAGATCACCTGCTTTTTGAAGCTTTTGAGCTGGGATCTCCCATCCTACTGATGAGCCCCTTCTACCCTACCCCTCCTTATTCTCCCTCTACATTAATAACTAATGAAAAAGTCTGTTCAGCAGTGCATATCCCACCATGATTCCCACTGTGGTCTGCCTGTCTGGCTCAAGCTGTCTCATGGGAGAAGGGAGAAGATGACATCTTTAGTTAGCTGGAGGGGATCATATTCTGCCTTCACATGCTTTGTGTCTCTGGAGCACCCTCAACTGAGGCTATAGAATTGCTCCAAAGTAATGCAAATGTGGTTAAAAAGTAAGCTCTTCCAGTTCTCCTGACGTAGGTGCTCTTGAAAGCCTGGAAATATTGCTGCACTGCTGGATTCTGAAGGGGGAAGGGAAGGATATTTGAAATGGCTCAGCCAGCTCAGACCTACTTTCTTAAGGACTTCAGTGAGAACGAGGTTAGCTCAACACTGAGTGCCTACAAAGGTGCTACCCTGCAGTGAACAAGAAAGCAAATCTTTCAAAATATTGAAAAAAAATGAGACTTTTCAGATTTTTATTTGAAAGTCATAAGAATAGTCTATCGTGATTAGTGAATACCTTTCTTAGAAAAAAGAAATACAGCAGCTGTCTTTATCTATACATTTATTTCAAGAAATGTGGCCATTTAATAATTAATGTGTATAAGTGCCTAGCTATGAAAATGCAGAATGAAATATTAAATAGAGCCAGTACCAAAGGGGAGGACATTTGAAAGGAAAAGGATGAGAGCAATGTCATTCACTATTCCCAGGAAACAGCTCTAAGGATCTAGAGCAGAATGAATCCAGGTGGATGAATATGAGGCATTTGGCAGGAGACGAGGAGGTGGGTCACCGATATTATTGTGGGAAGGCCTTTCACAAAATGTGACAAACAGGAGACAAATCACTCCCTGCAGCTGCCCTGCTTCCTGTGCCAAATTTGGCCCAATGTCAGAGAGAGGTCTGAGGATTTAGCCCACTGAGCTGAAGAAACAGGGACGCATGCTATGAGCGCTGTAAAAATCAGTGAACCAGGCACATGCAGAGCTAATGCCCTTGAACACCTTCTCTGAGCCAGATAGGCACACTTCGAGGCTGGGGATGAATATCCAAGAGTGCAGCTCATGGAGATGATGACACAGGCAGAGATGCATTTTCCATCCCTATCTTTTTGTAAGCTCCTTGTTGACTTCTGTTTGAGAGGAAGGTTTCAGGTAAGCTGAGAGTAACCAGTCTGAAAGTCAGAGAGTGCTATTTCTATTAACACTACTAGCAAGGTTATGAATCATCTCAAGACCAAAAAAAAACTTGTGTAAGATGTTGATACAGATATCTGGTGAATTTGGTGTAGTAAACAACTTGGAAATAAAGCTGAACCTCACACTCCAGTACTCAAACAAATCACTATTAGAAACCAAGATGAAATCACTGTGGGTTGCAGGTAATCACATTTCTACTTTCCCTAAGAAATGTATATCTTCATCTGTTAGAAGGAGCTGCTACAGGAAGACTAATTTGTCTGGATTTTCTTGGATATTTCTTCCCAGAGATTTGGGAGTTACCTGTATTTCTTGTTTTTCAGGGTTGCTGACTGGAACTCGTGTCGCACTTCCCGTGAGGCTGATGAACAGGAAGGCATGTGAAAACCCAGCACACAATACTGTCTGTGGTAGATCCAACATTTCTAATAAGCATTGGATTTAACCACAAGGACACCACAGTGGTGACAGGTAGATGTCAACCTCCACAGGTGCTGGGCTGACTTGACAAGGGCCCCATAGGAAACCCTCAACAAATACAAAACACCGTTGGGTGCTGGATGTTGGATCAAGATGTTGAGTTTCACAGCTTGCTGTTCTCCTACCTAAGCTCTTCCCTGAGCCTTTGTGAAGGATTGTTTCATGAAACACAAGCATAGCAGTGTCCCTGCTCCACCCTATGGACCTTAGTTTTTATCTAAACATAGCAATCCCATGGTCAAACTGTCCCAATATCCTCAGCCTCCAAGAAGGATAGGGATGACCAGTGAATAGCCCCAGTAGACAGGTGCTACAGTACTGCCTCGCAAAGGGGCGAGAGCAAATCCAGTAATAAAGATCCTGAATAAAAGCCTGCAAAAATGGGGGAGAAAAAAGTGTTTTTAGGTGGAAAGCATTGCGGCCAGAACAAGAGCTGATCAAATGTGTGCAATTTTTAGTCAAAATTAAAGACACTGCATTGACCACGAGCAGAAAAAGGATAAGTTCTTGGCCCAGGACAGCTCTCACTTTGGTTTTATAGTCCAATTCCACACATCAAAAAGTGTTTTCTTGGAACCAAGGAGAGACTCTGGAATCCTATTTAATAAGGAGGGCCCAAATCCTTAGCTGTCTGAAATCTCCATAAACTCAACCCAACATACTTACAACCAGCTCAGATACATCCCTTTCAGCCTGAAAATGAGAACCTTCTCCATATGTTTGCCCTCCATCTCCTCACAATGAAGGAAAGCATGAAGACTCTGAATCATCCGCAGCCAACTGTATATTCTTTATTTTCTGTATTTATTTCCAATTCCAAGATTAAGAAAACGACTCCAGTGCTATGACATCCATACTATTAAATGTATCATTTTCCCATCAACTGCCTTCTGTGCCAAGCAGGGCAGCTCGGATATGATCACCATATGGAACACATCTCTCCCTGCACAAGACTTGAACGTGACAATTAGAAATGGGCTGAGATTTTTTTCCTCCTGTAAGCAACAAAGCATTCTGGAAGCACTTAGGGAGCTGAGAAGGCTTCATTCTCTTAGCAGAGATAATGGTGTTTATCAAACCTTTCAAGTGGGACTGACCTGTGAGCTTTTGCTGATAGTCTTACAGCCCCTGCCAAGAGGCTACCATGGGGGTAGCAGTTAGCCAAATCTTCCTGCCATAGGAAGATGGCTCCTAGGACCCCACACAGGGATCTCTCCCACACTGAGTGTATCTTCTTCAATCACATCCTGACCATGGCCAAGAGAAAGCATGCCAGACTTTTAAGGCCCCCCCGATAGCTCCTTTTCAAAGCAATCTAATATACAGTGACTATAAAGCCATATAAAGGTATTGGCCTTTGCTAAAATAGAAGTTGTTCTCTAGTATTAGGGCACCATGAAGGTCTAGCTGTAAAGCAAGTGCTAGGCAATCTTCAAAGAGCACAGAGGGGCCATTTCTTTTACTGAGTTGCTGCAGTTCCTGCTTTCCTTGTTCCCATCCTCCAGCAATTGATCTCTGAAGAAAAAGGGGCTTCATGCTACATAGGATGGACCACGCTGCCAAGACTGAGCAGTAACAATTGCTTTCACAGATATGGACATGACAGAGGAATTAGCCTGAGCTGCTCTGCACTTGCTGAACCCGATCTGACCTTCCTTTTGCAGCCTCCTGAGTTGACCTTGATCTTATTCATGTTCCCACTGCTCCCGAGGTTGGGTTACACTCTTGATTCTGGACTCTGTTTTAAGTCTCCCATCATGAATAACATTGTCAGATCTTCACACAGCTATCTCAGGAATGTGGCCAGGCTGATCTCCATGCTTACTCAAGGTGACATTGATTCATTCTCCCTCTCACTAGCTAGATTGCATTATTATAATATGCTTCAGAACATCCTCACTCATCCACCACCCCCTGCACAGTTCCCCTTCCTGATCTCCACCTTTTTGAGCCCCTCCCTCTGCAATTTACAGTTTTCTCACCAACAGGACAGACACCCAGAGGGACCTAGGATTTTGGAACAAGCTGAGAAAATGCATTTAGAGAAGCATCAGAAGTCAGTTTTGTCCTGAGGTCCTATCCCTACACCCCAATCACTTCATACTCATTTATTAATGTATAAATCATAAGTAACTCCAGGGAAGGCAGAAGAGTTAGGCAATGTGCAAGGGCCTCCGGGAGGAACTGGTTCCTGCCTGGGAGTGAACTCAGACGCAATGTCTCATTTCTCTTCCTCATGCATCCAAATGGGGCACAAGCAATCAGCTGAGAGAAGTTTGCTTGATTCAAACTCCAAGATCTACCCAAAGAGGGACAGACAGAGGAGTTGCATCTTAAGTGATTCAATGGAATCGCTTTCATCTCCAAACTCCTTGTATGGGACCCAAAACCTTCTCATGGCCTGGGTACTGGAAGAGGCTCCCACACTACATTCCTGATTACCTGTGCTCAAGGCAGCACTGCAAAAAAGGACATTTCTTTCTGACTGCAGAGGTGATCTGTTTACAATATATGGCTCCAAGGTGATTAGGCAAAGGACTGGGAGTGGTGAGACAAGTCTAGGTCTTTCTCTTTTTCCCTCCCTTCCCAGGATTTTAGGGAGAACCTAAACAAAGGATTCAACATTGGGAAAGGAAAAGAAGAAATGAAGAGACAGACATCTGTAGCACTGATCAAGGCCCTGTTCCCAGGCTGACCTAGTTATAGTGCTTGAGGAGAGCGTCAGAAGATCCTGTTCAACAAGAGGAACCGGCAGCCAACAGCTGAATTCATCTCTCACCAGTTTCCACATGAGGTCTGTGCATTTCCACCAGGTCTCCATCTGATCACCAGCATCAAGAGCTGCAAGTGCTCTGTCCAATACAGAAGTGGTGGCCTGGAGCCAAAGCTCCTGCCTATGCAACACCAGAGTGGCCAAGTAGAGCATCCCTGCAGCTGATTTATGCCCCAGCTCCAAGAACAGGCTGCACAATGACGCAGAGGGTATTTCTCCCAGCCTAGCCCCATGGCTTCTTGTGCGGTTCCTGTGCACAAACAACGGGCAGCCAGACCAACAGTCAGAGTTTCTGCCAAAGGAAACAGCAGCTGCACCTCCTCCCCTTTCTGTGTGTGGCCCCAGAGAAGAAAGTCTTGGGGAAACGACAGGCTGCACTGCAGCCCAGAATTCGAGTCAAAGATGCTGCAGCAGAGCCCTGCACTGCTCCCTGCAGCGTGTCCAGCTTTTGCTGTGGGTGTTCCTCCCCGCAGCGTTGCACAAAACCCACAGCATCACACACTGGTGGGAGCAAGGTGAGACAGGCCCCACAAAGAGGGGGTCAGTATAGAAGAGTAACCATGCATTTTCATTGTGCCATCGAGGATATGCATGGAAGGGGCAGCTAGGCCAAGGCTCTGCAAAACCAGCAGCTTTGACTCTTGGGTGCAGTAGAGTTGACGTCTGAAAATATTTCTTGCCTTGGAATATTTTGCTTTTGCCCAGAAACTGGATTGAAGGAGAGTAGCTAAAGCCTCTGTCTGTGGATGCAGGGGCATGAATCTGACATGTAACTCATGCCAAAGGCCACCAGGACCAAAGGAGGAAGGGCACAAATGCTATCTTCGTTACACAATTACCAGTCAGGATAAGCGTTAGTCTTTGATCTGGCTCAAACAAGCAACTCTCAACAAAACTCCTTTTAGGGGGAGAAAACACTGTACAGCCTTGGAAATGAACTGAAAGGCTCCCTCACTGCCTGCATTCTCCCACATGCCCCAAAAAACAGCCCATCTCCTAGTGGAAAAAAAATGCAGAAATTTTGAGTTCATATTTTCTCAAAATCAATCCTATTTTTCCAGTTTATAAAAATAGAAACTAATAATGATGGCTACAAGGCTATCCTTTCTGTGCCAAAGTAAATCCATGCAGGTTGAAGTTCATCCATATCCTGCCCTAGGATACCTGGGGCAAAGTGCAGGTTTGATTAGACACAGCCAAACAAAAATTCCGGGAGCTTTGACCTCCTGTTTTCCAACTTGTTACTAATAGCTTTTATCAAAGCAATATCAATTTAAAACCATGCTAGTAATAGGAAAAGATGTAAGCCTGATCATTTCCTGAGACCCGGCACTTTTTTTTTCCTTTAAGATCACACCTCGTTTTTAAAAGGCAACATTTTGTAAAGCAAGTCGTTCGGGATATCTTGGCACTCAGTCTTACAGTCCTGAACAGGAGGATAGCACAGACAGTGAGCACAAAGAGAGTTTTGGAAACATGTGAGTTTAAATCTGCCTTTTGGATATCACACTGAATTGTGCAGTTCTTGCCCAAACAGGACAAACAGGGAACATTAGCTCTGAAGAAAAGAGGATGGAGGTATGAATTTCCAAACTCGAAGCTGCAAGTTGAAGCGAAGAAATCATAATGAAGCTGCTGGACTCTCGGGAAAGGGTCGAAGAGGAGAAAGTTAGTTATACAGCAGACAAACCGCGTGCCAGCATCCCTATCAGCAAGGCCTTGGAGAGATGCAGCGTACTGTAAACGCTGCCTCTCGGGTCAGTGTCCTTCAATTCATGACCAGGACAATCTGTTCCATGAATTTTGCTGCGAGGGAGGTGCACTCTGAACCGACAAGAAGTCCAGTGTTTGCTGTAACAACCTCCTGTTCCTGATAAGAGCTGTCCTTGGGACAGTCGCAGCCTCCTAAACAACCCAGACCTCCTCTCAGCCCCACGGACACCCCAATGTGCAGTTAATTTTGTATTAGCCCTCAAGGTAGTTCAGAATCTTCTCTGCCAATATGCCAACAGGCACATTGTACACAGAAACATAGCTGGCATGGTATCTATGAATAGTGTCATCCCCCACCACAAAAATCTGCTCGATTTTTCATCTTTACAAGCATGGGAAACCTTGCTCTAATAGGAGTGAAGACTGAGAAACAGGGACTTCTCTTCACACAGAACACTGTTTCTCTGAACACTGAAATATATCGAGGTCCTTCAGGGATCTTGGTGCCTTCCAAATCTAGACCTAGGGTTATTTCTGTAGTTGATCCCCAAAATACTGTAATTTTAAGCAAAGAAAGAAATAAGGAAAAAAAAACCCTAAAAACTCCAGTTACTTATTGCCCCCAAATGAAAACAGATTTTATTCTCTTCGAACAGAACCTCCTTATTGAAGATGAAAAGAAATAGAAGTTTAGGGAGAAAATGTGTAGCGTACTGATAAAAACTTTTAATTACAGCAAACAACTGAAGAGCTGCATGGAAACTACCACTACCTCTGTGCTTTCCTTCAGCCATACTACCACTCAGGACCGTTTTCACACAATTCGGGTTCTCCAGCTTGGGCACCAGCAAGCACTTTGGTAATGTACCTTAGAGCTTTGCTAAGTCCCTTTTCCCTGAGGTCCCCATCCTGTGGAGAACTGGGGGTACCACGGGACCTTAATGATTCCTTCTGGGAGTCACGTCAGATCCCGATGGCCCACTTGCCCTGCACAAGATGTCATGGAGCAGAGCAGGGGACGCGTGTTGCTGGATGAGATGTTTGCGTCATTCAGTTGTTTGCTTTAAAGAGAACCTGTGAAGTAAGGTCCCCAGGGGCAGCCTAGAGTGACGAGATCTTTGTTGCCCTTGGGAGTTTTGATCAACTTCAGTCCGCACCCACCATGGGATCTGAGTCACGGGCCCCCCTGGCACCCATGACCTGCACCCATTGCAAGCCCAAGCACAGGAGGCCGAGAAGTAGGAGCAGGTCCAGACACAGCCCAAAAGGCACCACCATGTCCTATGACATTCCAATAATATCCAACTGCTCCTTGCATTGCCTTGCATCCCCCAAGCCACCCTGGGAACCTGCACAGCCCCGGGGCGGGAGCACCACCAGCAAATCCCGCTGCCACCCACCACGATGCTGCACTGGAAAAATCACCCCAGGGCACAGCTGTGTTTTCCTTAGAGGGTCACTGGAAAAGGAAGGGCATTTTTTGTTCCCCATGAAGAGGCCGTTTGTCCATGCTCAGCACAGAACGTGCCCCGTCCCAGGGCTGTGACACACAGCGTTATCGGGCACCAACCACCAGCAGCGACGGCACAGGCTGCCCCATGGAGTCCAAACAAAGATAACTCGGGGGCAGCAGAGGGTATTTTTTTGCAGCCCTTGGAAAAGAAGACTCGGGCTTGTTTCAGGCCAAGGGGGGACTTTTTAAAAAGAGCCTTTCTCCATGCCTAGCGGGATGCTAAAAGCTTAGAACAACTTTCCTTGAAACAAAAAGCAGCAGCGAGTGAAAGTGTATAGAAACGGCCGTTCCGGGCAGAAGAGCACCCACTGGTAGGAAGTGAATCAGCACGTGGCAAAGGGGAATTGTAAGACTTAAAAGACGGAAAAGTCGGTCCCTGCTGTTCCTTCCCAGCAGCCAGGCCAGGTTGCACAGTGAATCAGCTGATAATCTTCTCCTGGAATCTTTTCTTTCTGATACAAAATAAACTTTCTACAAAATTTAAAATGTCATATGAACCCCCCCTCCTCCCTTTTTTTTTTTTTTTTTTTTCCAAATAAATGTTGGGGTTTTTTTGGCAAACCAAAGCCAACATTTCCTTTTAGACAAGCTTAAGCCAAATAGAAATGTTCCATTTCTGTTGGAATTATCTAAAATATATATATTTTAATGTATCTCTAAAAAATCCACTTCAGTTACACTGTCAGTGTATTACCTAATGGAAAGTTGACTCTCCCACATGCTCCTCATTTTTTCCCTAGACTGATCCCCTTGGATGACTACATCTCCCGCCCAACTCCCATCTCACCCACCCTGGCACCACACATCCAGGGAGACATTTCATGTATCATCCGCAGCAGACACCAGCCAGCCAGGGAGCTGGAGCAGATTTTAGAACAAAATGCCTCACAAATCAACATACCAGAAAAACATGATCAATGTTTACAGCATCTTCTATCCTTCAAAGCTATCTTCCCAGCTTTATCTAAAGCTCATTTAAGAGTCATTCAGCTCTATTAATAACGGCAGATATCATGGGTCTAATTGGCAGGCGGCTTGGAGAGCACAGCCGAGCATGCACATAGACAAGGATTCCAGCAAGTATTTTGTCAGTGGGAACCAGCAAAGAGGAAACACTCGCTTGCACCGAACATCATGTTTTATCGAAGATTTATAGCCAAGTGCTCAGCCACACAAACAGAGCCTTGGCACAAAGCAAGGTTTGACCGTAACGAGGAATGACCAAGCAGAGCAACACCTAACCTTGCCGCCTGGCAAACGGGTCTTATACATGCGTGCATTAATTTCACATCCCACCCACTCTCTAAAACAACTTTCCAAAAGGCTTTCCAACCTCTATGGCACTGGGAGGGGAGGGGGGATACTTTTATAAGAGTTTCCAGAAGTTTCAATTATGTCATGTACGTGTCACACAAATGCATAGCACAGGAAATAGCTGAATTTCAACACCTAAAATTAAAATTTTTCCAGGGTAGCATTCCCCTTTAGCAGCCTGAAGCAAAACATCCTCTTGTTTCAGTCCTAGAGGTTAGCCCTAGGTGAGAAATCCTTCTGGAGACTGCAAGGTCCTTCGTAGCGCAGATCTCCTGTGGCGCGAAGGGCTCTCGCTGCCGCTACAGACACATCCACACGCATAGTGCACCCCAGTGATCCTACAAATAATCCTGAATAAACACCAGTTTCCCTGCCTATGAAACTGAAATTACGAGAATATTAAATGCATGTGGGAGTTTACCAATAATGAGGTTGCTCAAAAAGAACAATTTCCCTTTTGCTTCCTATTTTGGTTAGTTCTACATTGAACAGAATCCACATGAGTAGCGATGGCTCTCACTTTGTCTTTCCCTCAAATCAGGTGTCCTGCCCAGACCGTATCCCGGCCTTTCTCACCGGAGCAAATCCAAAGCCCACCCTTGGGGACGTAGTCCAGATCAGGGGCTGCCTCGCAGGCAGTAAACATGAATTACTCCTCAGCTGAAATCTTCTCATTCCATTTGAACAACAAAATGTTTCACTAACCCAGAGTGAAAAGCGCTGGTATATTTCTTCCTGGTGGGAATTTGTTTTTTAAATCAAAAATCTGATTTTTGTGTGTGTGTGGGAAGCATGTTTTTCTCCTAAAAAAAAAAAACCTTCAGCAGAAAGAAAACCCTGGCAGCCTTCACTGCCGGCTATTGTATCAAGGCCACGTTTGAATGATTTTAAAAGACACCGCAGCCTTGGGAACGTCACATGGCATTTACGGCACCACGCGCGCTCCAACGCTGCTCGCAAGCCTGGTGCAAAAATGCAGCACTTTATTAAATGTAAGTGCTCTGCTAGACCACGTTCCTGCTTGCCCCCGGGTAAATATGATTTGCAGTGGATATGCTCAGGGGCTTAAGGAATAATAAACATAGAACAATAGACATAGAATAGTACCACCATGCATTTTCATTGTGCAATCGAGGATATGCCAGAAAAAAATATATATTTTACAGACAAAACACAGTTCTGCACCATGAGTCTCCACCTTCTGGGTAGTTCAGAGGTTCCCTGCTTCCTGCATCAATTTTGGCTTTGGAGGTGAGCAGCGCCAGTCTTTGGATAGACACAGAAATACCTAGATATTTTGACGGCCCATTGCAATACTCAGCACAATTTCTTTTCGGTTTTCCACTGGGCCAGTACACACTTCCAGGTAGGATGTCTACTGATTGCCCTTGTTTAGAAATATGGAGAAAGCCACACGAGCGTTTTTACATGCTTATCCCTAGTCCCGTCTGGTCTCAAGACATTGAAAAGCGCCCAGCTATAAATATCGTTATGCCCTGTGACATTTTCCAGTTCTTTCTAAATAAATCAGTCAGTCTTTTTTAGTTTTTCTTCCTCAGAAGTCATTCCCTGCAGCCTTAAAAGACATATTCCCTGCACACTAGGAAATGGGTAAAGTTTCTTTTGCAGAACACGGGTCCTCTCCAGCACATGCCAGCTTTGCAAGAAAGCTCTGCATTTTGTCAGAGTTTTAAGGTGGGGACAACCACTTGGGGACCTCCGTGTCCTCTTTTCACACAATCTATTTGTTCCTTAGTGCCTATTTGTGCTGCAGGTTTTCAGTGTCTCTTCCATGTGTTATTAGAAAATGCTTTCATTTAAAGCAAACAAAACACTAGTGCCCAAGCAAGGAATTTGTCTTTGCCTTATAACATTCCCAGTCCATCCAGGAGCTGCAGAAGGTACCATCCTTGGGCTTCTTCTGGACTAACTATTCAAAATAGGCCAGGAATGGATATAACCTAGGAACTTACCAGCTATGAAACTCCTGATAAAAGATACCAACTGGAAGGATTCCTTCCAACCTCAAAGCTCAAATCTGAATGAGCTGGGTCCCAGCTCACAGACTGTGTCTATGCACTCACAGGAACTCAAGCTGGTCCTCACCCGAAGGGAGCAGGTGGGTGATTCCCCCGATAGGGACACCCACACACTGCTGTTGGGCACCAGCTATGGCATCTCTGCCCACACAAGACAGGTTTGACCAGGGTTTGGCACAGCAGGCCTGTTTCACTAGATCTCTGCTAGCACCTCATGGTCCCCAGGAGAAACCCCAGCACGAGGCTCCCCTCCACCAAAGCAAAGCCAAGTCCAAAGCTGTCCCGTGTCACACAGGAGGTTATAATCATAACTGCCTAGTTCCCAGTGAAAGGTCTCTGCATCCTTTTTTGCATCCCTTTGCATTTGAAATAAGGGCAAGGAAATAAAGCTCAGTGCAGAGCTTGCACTGTGGCTTCTAGCAGGAGTGAACTTGACTGGGGTAACCTTTAATTTTCCTTTCCCTCCCTCGCCCTGACGTTTTCCAGTGTCAGGAGTTAGGTTTGAAGCAAATCCCTGCTGTAAAGAAGGCCCCTAGTTTATCAGTTACGCCTCCTGCAACTGACTCTATGTCGGTCACTAGTTCTTCTGATTTCCTGTGTTTATTAAATATGCAGCAGCTCTGGGGACTGTGTAAATAAGGTCTGAGAAGCAGGACTGTGCAATGGCAATAACATTTGGCACAAACACATTCATCATCCACTTCTCGGCCGCTCAATGGCCTTGCAACGCAGCTAATTACCACGTGTCCCTCTGCTTCCCCCAGGGACATTCGGTGCTTAGAGCTGCAGGCAAAGAAGTGAGGTGGAAGACAGTAATTCTGTACCAGCTGGAAGGATGCAGAGCTGCAGCAAGGTTTGCATGACTGTCCAGGGAAGCAAGTGCTTCAGAGGACATGGAGAAATGATCTTATGATCCTTAACCAGCCCTCATACAATTTCTACCACAAGTTCACACCAGCTATCATTTACTCCGAGGTGGTGGTGCCCCAAGTTGGGGTTGCCAGTCCCCAAAACAGAGATCAGGGAACCAGAGAGGTGCTAAAAGGTCTGCAAAGGGTGTTTTTTTTGAAAGCACTAAAACAGTTGCAGGTTGTAATGGCCTTACTTGCGCAGGCTCTTCTGGAAATGGCCCTTTCTGCTTAAGGAGTGAGCTGCACGCAAGAGCAAGGGAAGAGGGAAGCTTCTCTTTGCAGGCTCAAGAGAGCTCCAGGTCAAACCTCGGTCAGCACAAGTCACTTTGCCCCTCCAAAATCACTCCATCTGTCATCCCAGTCACTGGAGTCAGGACTTTCGGGGTGACAGCATCAAGGTGTCCAACTTGACCATGCAGTCAAGAGGACACCTGGAGTCACAGCATTAATATGATTCCTCCAGGCTCTGCACACCACCAGAGCCACCTCACCATGCTGTGGCTCTATAAAACAGACCCAGGTTTCCCCAGCTCAACTGAGAGCCAGATTCCCCCATTTAAGCACATCTGATGTGCAAGCAGTTGCCCAACATGCTCATTGGACCACAACATGCACCAATGGCACGGGTACAAGATGTGACAAAGCTGGACGATCAGAACCCTCCTCGCCAGCGCCCAAGGTGAGGAGAGGAAGGGGCCAGCGGCTCCATGGGCAATCCCTGCACGGCCAGGGTGCACACACACACACACACACACACACACCACACACTCATTCTCTGCAGCAAGAAGCCTGTCAGCGTATAAACCAATTAGGTGCAGCTTTTGTGCTCATAATAAGGCTGGGCAAGATGATTTCTAAGAGCAAATGCTTTCGAGTGAAAAATAGCGTCTGAAAGAATCTGACAGTTTGCACATGAGGTTTCAGTTTGCTCAGGATTTGCTTTTTTTCTTTTTTCTTCTTTTTAATTCAAGTAATGAAAATTCTCACATTGTTTCAAACCAAGAAACTATGTCTCGGTTTTCAACAATTCTTCCTTCTCACATATGCACACATCCAGTTACTCTTAGTTTCCCTTCCTTTTTTTTTTTTTCCCCTTAAATAGTGGGAAAGAGACCAAAAAAAAAAAAAAGGAAGGGAAACTGTTGATTTCAAAGGAAAACACTGGAAACAATTACTTCCTGTGTGCGCACAGTACCAAGCAAGATCCACATTTTGGGCAGAAGCATTTACTGTTTGAGTTTCAGTTTGCATATTATCAGTTAATCCCCAGCATTGTAGATAAATGCTCACCTTTGAGACAAATCCTGAATTCTAGCTGAATTGGGAATTAGGAAATGCAGGCACCCATGAACTCTGCATATAAGTATGGATTGGTATGGCATTTGTATCAGGAAAAGATTGTAAGTGAAATAATATGAGTTTATACCCGTTTCTTTTGCTCTCAGAGGCATTTTCCCAGCTGGAGATCCCAAAACAACATACAGATACACACACACAGACACACAGGTCTCTGTGACCTCATGACACTGATGGGAACAGCCTTGTGCTCTCCCAGGTGGAAAAACTGAAGAACACAAAATTGGTCCCAGATATCACACAACTTCAGTCTCAATGGAAGAACTGACCGGCTGGATAACAGCCCCTCAGGGCACTTCATATTTGGGTTTTGTGACAGCAATGCTTAGCTTTGGCAAGGCTGCATGATGTGCAGTAACTAAAGTCAAAGGTTCTTCCTTGAAGGGGAGCCCAGTGGCCCCAGCTCCACCATGCAGGTACGGGAGGTTTCTCCTCCTCACAGCTGTGCAGCTGCCAGGGCTAATTGCACCTTCTGGGCAATAACATGAGCAATAGCAGCGCGAGGCGTCATTGGCATCTCCCTCTAGTGGCTACTCCGCTGCTCCAGCCCCGGCATCCTTGTGACAAGGAGGGAGAAGAATTGCAGCTAGAGAGGAGGATGCTCATGGGGACCTTGGTGCGCACTGCTCGGAGACACGGGTATCGCCGGGGCTGTCCTCATGCCTGCAATGCTGCAAGCGGCCCTGAACCAATATGCAGCATCCATGAAAAGCCTGGGAGACCAGAACCCCATTCCTCAAAAGCAGAGCACACCAAAGACATCCGTGCTACGTTACATCTGCACTGCACCGTGTCTGCCCAGACAGACAGATTCACAGAATGGTTGAGGTTGGAGGGGACCTCTAGAAATCACCTAGTCCAACCCTCTGCTCCAGCAGGGACACCCAGAGCACGGGGCACAGGGTGGCATCCAGGCAGGTTTTGAAGATCTCCAGAGAAGGAGACTCCACAGCCTCTCTGGGCAGCCTGTACCAGGGCTCCGGCGCCCTCACAGCAAGGAAGTTCTTCCTCACATGGAAACGGAACTGCCTGGGTTTCAACTTGTACCCATTACCCCTTGTCCTGTCACTGGCTACCATCGAGAAGAGTTTGATCCCATCCTACCTACATTCACCCCTCAGACACTTATACATATTGACCAAATCTCCTTTCAGCCTTCTCTTCTCCAGACTAAACAGGCCCAGCTTGCTTAGTCTTTCCTCATAAGAGAGTTGCTCCAGTCCCTTAATCACTTTTGTTGTTCTACTCTGGACCCTCTCTAGAAGCTCAACATCCTTCTTGTACTGGGGAGCCCAGAGCTGCCCTCAATGCTCCAGGTGCCTCCCCAGAGCTGAGCAGAGGGGCAGGATCCCCTCCCTCGCCCTGCTGGCAACACTCCTCCCGATGCAGGCCAGGATCCCATTGGCTTTCTTGGCCATGAGGGCACATTTCTGCCTCCTGGGTAACTTGTCAACCACCACCTCCCAAATCACTCTGTGGAGCTGCTTTCCTGCAGGTCAATCCCTAATCTCTACTGATGCCTGGGGTTATTCCTCCCCAGGTGCAAGACCCTGCATTTATCCTTGTTGAACCTCATGTCCAACCTGTCTAGATGTCTCTGAATGGCAGCACAGCCCTCTGGAGTGTCGACCCCTCCACCCAGTTTGGTGTCATCTGCAAACTTGTTCAGGGTGCAGTCTGTGCCCTCACCCAAGGCACTAAACAGCACTGGGCCCAGTACTGATCCCTGAGGACACCACTGGCCGCAGGCCTCCAACTAGACTGGGCTCTATTTATCACCACCCTTTGAGCTCTGCCATCCAGCCAGTCCTCAATCCACCTCACTGTCCAGTCATCTAACCCACACTTCCTGAGCTTCCCCATGAGAATGTTATGGGAGAGAGTGTTCCTATTCCGCCTTGTGCAAACATTCAAGGAGGGGCCAGGAAAGGGATGGAGAGGGCAAGGTGACCTTGAAAAAGAAATGGGCGCTTGTTTAGGGAATCACAGAAGACCTATTTTGGACTCCAAGTCAAAACTATGCACCTTAGAGGCCATGCTTGCCTTTCTACGGTTTTATAAGCTGCAAAGACATGTTTGCAATGGGAAGTTGCTCTGCAGCACCCTCAGTTCAGAGCAGGCAGTGGTGCCACATCCAGGATCTGGCCTCACGAGTCCCTGCAGAGGCAGCCCAGGCACCGCACTCTGCTCACAGTCCCACCTGTCACAGCTGAAGGGGTTTTGTTCCACCTTCCAGGAAGAAAAATTATGAGGGCAGGAGGGAGGAATGAAACCTAGCCAAATATCTAAAGGAAATCACAAGAAAGCACAGGCCTTGCAAGCAACATGTGCAAAAGGAATTTCCAGAAACAAGTGGAATCCAGCTCCCTACTTATACAACACAGCAACAAGGAGGCAGCAGCATCGCAGAGAGGTGAGTAGAGACAGAGAACTTTAGGCTTGAACCCTAGAGGCAGCTACATCTTCAGGTGCAAAGTGCCCATAAACCTGTTGCTCACTTTGCAAAATGGTCCAAGCTCAGCAAGCATCTCTCTGACTCCTGATTTAGAGCATCCCTCCATGCAGGACCAGCACAGTGCAAGAAGATAGACTAGTTATCACTCAGACTCATCTCAGCAAGATTTTTAGGTTTTGCATTAAGAAGAAAGAGCAAGTGGAAGGAGAGGGGACAAGAGGGCTGGGAGTGGTTTGCACCTACAAATAGATTTGAATTAAAATAAAAATTAAAAAATAAGCAAAGTCCTGTAAAGCGTGAATGATCTAGAGAATTCCCAAGGGCTGCTTTGATATCCGAAGCACTGTATTTTGAAACAGACCTTAGTGGGAAGTGGGGGTGCAGACAGTAATGTTTTAATAGACTGTGGAATGGCTATAAAAAAAAAAAAAAGAGAGAGAGAAAAAAAAAAGAAGAGAGGGAAGGGGAAAAAAGAAAAAGCAGATGGCAGCCCCTTTGCAGCAGCCATAAAATTTCATGGTGTATTTTCTATCCATGGCTTCACTGTAATTCAAGCCTTGGGGGCCAACTTTCTCTGGCAGTGGCTGCTGAGGGGCCTTGGAGGGCAGCGCTGGAGTAACAAAGGGTGGACACTTCTTGGGCACGCTGACCAAATGCTCCCTCTTCGGTTGCAATGGGAAATAAAAAGTAAATCCTTCAGGAGAAATGCCTGGGAGACTTCCCAAATGCAACCTCACAGCAGCAGGTCAGAGCCCCAGAGAAAGAAACCAGCAAAAAAAAACCAAAAAGGTCCTAGGAAATACTAAGGAAAAATGAGGTGCTTTACACCAGCAGGGGCACAGCCCAGCTGACAAATAAAGTAGCCTTTAGTGGTTTCCTAAAGTAAACCACTTTAGGATCCAAAGTAGGATCCTGCCTGGGCATTTTGGGAAGGCCACGTGCTCAGGACCAGCACAGTATTCCAGCCTTAAAAGAAAGCCCTTTAAGTCTCCATCTCTGCACTTCTGATAGTTCCCATGCTTAAAGCCTGCCTGTGATACAGGTAACTTGTGTTTTGATCTAAACAAGCCAAGACCACACCTAGATTTGATTTTGGCCTATTATGGACAGAGAACCCAGATATGACTGCAAAAAAAAAAAAAAAAAAAAAAAAAAGGCAGGAAATAAAGGTTAAATGTTATTTTCTGTCTCCATCTTTGCTTATTAACAGTATCCTGGACTTCAGCAGTAAGCAGTAAAGTCTGGGTCTGGCACTGTCTGTTCCCAAAATTCCCCCTTGGTGCCATCTTTGTTGTGGCTTGACATCACATAGCTTAGTGCTCCATAGAGAGAGCATCCAGTAAAGGTCAGGAAAATCAGCGTGGTCCCAACACTGCCCATGCAGCATCTCCTGCAGGTTCTTGGACCACCACAGCACACTGTTACAAACAGCACAGCATCACCAAAAAACAGAAATGTAACATACACCTCTCACTATTTCTTCCTCTCCTTTCATCCACTCCATGTTATTTTGAGAGTGATACAAGATACATGATATTGAATGGCATTCTGTCCTCAATATGTAAGTAAAACAGAAAAATTACTTAAATGGAATAGAAAAAGAGGAATTATTTTCTTTTGATACATTCCGAAAATATACTGAGGCACTCTAGTTCCAAGACTAAGCATTCTTCACCCTCTAGAATAAAAGCAAACAAATTAAATGCAAAGAAAATTCAATTCTTGTTCCATCTTTTTCCCCCTCTTTAAGCCATTGCTATGTGGAGCACAAGCAGGGGAAAAAGGAAGGAAAGAAAGAAGCCTGCTGTGCTTCAGTCTCATTTATTATAACTACTCCAAAGTTCATCCCTATATAGATTTGCAAATCCTTTTGTTTTCAGTTGATGCCAAAACTGTGTGGGAGATAAGAAATATTTTCACAGGTGTTCAAAAAGTTTCAAGGAAATAAAAATAAAAAGCAATGCTTCAGTTTAAAAACTCACCACTATAAATACTCAAGTGGAAGCATTTCCACTATCTACATACATACATTAACTTTGGCTCTTCAGTGAATTGTGGTCCTTAAAAATCTAATAAATAATGCAAACCTGCTATTTCATAAAAACTGGGGGTTTAAAAAAAAGGGAAAAAAGGAAAAAAAAGATTTTTTAGAGCCAAAGATGCTTTTGCAGCATCCAAGCCTAACATAAGCTGATGATCATAGTGATGATCAGCTCAGCAAGCACTGGCAGGACCACAGCAAAGATGCTGAGGGCAAGGGCACAGAAACATATCAGAACTGGTATGTGCACTTGAACACAACTTTATCCTTCTGTGAAGGAGCTGCCCGACCCCGTGCTTTATCTGGTGGTAGCAGGTAAGCTTCATTGCCTTTTGCTACCACAGGGCGATCTAGCTGATGCAATCTAGACAGCAAAGCAATTCCAGGTGAAGGCTGAATTTCATTATTTCACCTCACTTTTATTTTTCTGGGGGGAGGTGGAGGTGAAAATAATGAAACCTAGTTGTTTTACCACAGAAATCGCTAAGAGGGGCAAGAAAAAGATGTCAGCCCTCTGCCAGAGCGAGGAAATAACAAAGCAGCTCAAGATGCAATGAGCTGAGGGATCTTCTGCCATCCTCCAGGAGTCCAAGTTTCCAAAGTTGGAAGGAGGTTGAGGTTCCCACCCAAATTGGGCAGCAGCAAGAAAGCAGGTGGCACCAGCTAAAATCTCACCAGCTATTTTCTCACCAAGGAGCAAAGCAGGACAAGTAGGGGAAAGCAAAAGGGGTTTTCTCCTGGCCCTTGAGGCAAGGGCCATCCCTGTACTGCAGAATGATGAAACCCCAAGATGCAAGTGCTTGGCTATTAGCTGAATTTGTTGAGCATTTCTTTAGGAAACTCTCCCAGGTGCCCTTCATTCACACACAAGCAGGATTTTCAGAGCAGAACCAGGCACAGTGTGAGCAGTGCCACTCAGAGGGGTTCCTGCTCGCACACAGGAGCAAACAGCAGCGCTTCCCCCTAATGAGCAACTCCTCGGGAAGGTTAAAGGAGAGTCAAGGTTTTCGTTAAGGGCCCAGGCCGCTTAATTGGCCTATTCTGCAATAATATTTCCAGGAAGGCCAAGCAGATAAAGGAAAGAGTAAACAAGGTCAGCAGCATCCGTGTGAAACAAACCCTTGGACGTGGGTCTGCAAACCCCTTGCTGCTGCCGCTGCTGGTAAAGTCCTCCCTTCTAGCTGCCTGTTTGCATGTGGGGGTAACTCCTTGCTCACTGTTATTTAAGAATTTGCCTTCAGGATGCTCAGACTTGCATGGAATTAATGTAAAATTGTCCAGACACCCACACACTCAGCCTGGCCTCACCAGGCTTCATCGGGCATCACGAGCGATGCCTCGTCCAGGCAAAGACAAGCCAGGCTGGGAGGGAGCCAGGAGAAAATGTGCTTGCTTTAATCTTGGATTTGATAAAAATAACTTTAAAAAATTCAAAGTGCCTACAGGAAAAGCAAAAAAAAAAAAAAAAAAATTAAAGTAAGGACAAAAAGATTCCCCCCCACCCTTCTCTCTGCACTTTTGGCCTCCAAAGGATTTCATTTCTTTATTGCCTTCCTTCTTAAGAATTTTCCCCCCCACTTCAAAAAAAAAAATAACAACAAAAAAAGCTGGACAGAAGCTAAGCTTGCACTACAAACTTTCAGTAAAAGATAAGGAAGGAGGGAGAACTGGCATTAGGCCAGACAGTATCATCCTGCTCCTGCCTTCACTGAACTTTGGCCTGGGGTCCCCAGTACTTCAGAGACATCTGAGGTTTTCCCAGGAGACCCTTCCCTGGTAGTATCCAAAAAGTGCAGGAGTTCTTGGGACTTCCAGAGACATGGGGCGCCCGTGAAGATGAAACACAAAATGCTCAACCCAGGCCAGAGGAAGCATTTCTAATGTGAGTAATTATCCTGCGGAGCTTCCTGCCATGCGATACAAGAGAAGCAAATAATGCAGAATAATTCCTCAAAGCATCGGTTACTTAGCTGAATAACGGCATCAGCTGCAGTTTTCCTGCCTGGGTTTCGTATTATAAAGATTCCCAGCGCTCGTGCTTCCAACTAATCCCCTGCTGGGATCAGGAAAGCAAACAATATTTCAGTGTCGGCGACACTCGCAGCTTCAGGTGATGAGGAGGCGCAGGCATCACCCCTGCAGGAGGGCAGCTAGGGGTGATAACACATTAGCCTGCTCACTTGCACCCTTTCCCATGCACTGACTTGTCCAAAAATATTTCCTCTGTGGAGGAAACACAATTCTCCAGTGCCTGCATCAAGCTAACTGCTTAGAGAGCATGATGCACCTTAAACACACACGGAGACAGCATTGCTTTGCATGATCCAACACCTTGTGCTTTATCTCTAGGTAGGATTAGCTGCATGTGGCTGCACAGCACAGGATGCACTATTGCATCCAGCACCTTCTCCAAGGTGGAGCGTGCAGGAGCATCGCGGGTTTCCCGATGCTCCTGCCGGCTGCCCGGCCCTCGCTGCGCACTGTCATTAAGGAGCAGCTATTTCATGTCCTTACATAGTAACCTCGATGCTGCTACATGAGTAAACTATGAAGTTACACATTAGGTCGTAACATTTCAGGACCTATTAGGAACAAAAGTGCCTTTGTGAACACATGGGTTACTGAATAACCTCCTCCAGCCCCATAAAAAGCAGCAAGAGGTTTCAAGCTTTTCTTCTTCTTTTTAAACAAGATCTGGTTTACATGCAAGTCAGGATCTTGAGCCTCCTTTTTGTGTTTCCACAGCATTCCTGCCCTGCTCAGAGTCCTCAGAGCAGGAACTGAGTCCTAAAACGCTTTGAGGGGCTCAAAGCAAAGGGCAATTCTCCGGGTCTGAGATCTCACTACTTAGCACAGGTTCAGTAAGACCCTGAAACACCAAAGTCCTCCTTTTGGGTGCATTACACCTTCTTCTTTCTGCCTTGGAGGTCTAGAAGGAAAATTTGCATTAAAAAAAAAGAAAAAGAAAAAGAAAAAGAGAGCGCCACTGCATGGGAAGGAAGAGAGAAAGAAAAAAGCCTGTTGATGCAGGTAGCTATGCTGCACTTCATCCTCTGGTGGCAAGCGCCCATAGGCTCCTTCTGCTCAAGGACATCAACATCTCTAATCAATGACCTGGAGGTCAACACTTGACCTTCTTCCAGCCACCTCCAGTAGGACAGGTTTCACAGTATGGGTGATGTCAGGACATCATGCAGTTGTTGATTAGGCCAATAATGAGCAGTGAGGATGTACAGTCCTGCCATCAGCCAGTTATTGAGTACATCAGCATTTTGGGGCTTGATGTGGCTATTTATCCTGGGAGCATTTCTCAATCACCTACAAAGCCATTGGAGAAGAGCCCACCCTGCTGCAAGCATCCCGCGTGGCCTTCACAGAGCACAGCCCATTTTCTTGCTGCTTTCCCACCTGTGGTCTTCTCTTAGCCTCCTTTATACTGCACTAACCAGATTTATTTTCTGCAGATTAACCATATTGGAAACACTCATGTAGATGAAGGCCTGAGGCCACCAGGCCACCACTCTATTATCAACTACAGTTCTAATTGGAAATTGTGCTGTGTATTGCAATTTCTAATGCAGACACAGCAGTGTGATGGGGAGCCCTGGCTCCTTGCAACGTGCAGGCTGTTAGGAGTTCCCCAAGCTCAACTTGCATTGCCTCAGAATAAGTCCTCAGTGATACTGAAGGGACATTTGCTCTTGTGCTGAGCCAGACTGTTACCACTTTCCACCAACAACCCCTTCTTTCACACAGGCCAAACTGGTTTCTCCCCCTTCTTCCAAGTTTCCCACTTTCCTCCTGGAAATCTCACCTGCACAGAACACTGGGAACTCAAATGCTCTGTGCTTTTTGACCCTCGTTTCCTTTTCAGAGCTAAAGAGACTGGTTCTCTTGTAAACTGACTTCCCAGACTTGCTCTTGCAGGAACATTAACGGTTCTGTAACTCTGAGTTATGCTACACACATTTAACCCAGATGGCATTTCCCACCTTCTGCAACAGGGACCGCATGGGGCAATGCCATGAGACTCAGCACCCGCACGATCCAGAGGTGCCTTCAAAAACTTGCCCAAAACCCCTTTTGCAGCAGCAAAGTCAGGAGCTCACATGTCATAATTCCCAACCCAGCAGTCTAATCACTGGATAATGCTCTTAAAAGCATCTCTATAAATAAACGTGGGCCTTAAATAGACCCAATTAGAATACATGAGCAAATTATTCAAGGAGGCTGGCAGATATATACTTTACCTCAGGTGTCAGGCACAGGAGAGTATTATGGGTTTCACATTACAGAGGATGCATTGTGACTTTGAGTTATATTGCACTTAGCCCATAAGTGAAACAATAACAGCTTGGTCTATGGAGATAACACCCCAGATCAGCTCCCTACAATAAATTAGGGAAACATTCCACTCCCCAGCACTGCAGTCTCACACCTCTAAATATCAACACAAACTCCAAGGGTTTGATGGAAAAAAAATGGTGTTAAATCTCATGGTGTTTGAGGAATTTCCCAATATGCACTAAATTAACTTTCTGGTTACACTAAACAGAGTGGGAGAAAACAGCCCCATCTGAGACAGATGCAAGGCGAGAGATCCAAGCAGCTGTTTTGCACATGAAATCAGATTGTGATTAACACGTACCCCTGGAGTTCTTGCTCTGGTGTTAAAATATAGCTTCAGGGACCCCTCTGTTAAAAATAGCTTGAGTTTTTCCAGCAGACTAGGGCAAATTGGGAATTTGAAATCTCAGGGCCATGTCTCCCATGAAAAGTCCAAGCAGGAATCTCTCCCTAAAAACAAAGCCACTGACTTATATACTCATCCCTTTTTGTCTGTTTGTTTTATGTCCAGCTCAGCATTTTAAGGATTTGCCACAAATCTCATCATAAGGTCATCAAATTAAACTGGAGAAAAATGCGTGCTACTGCATATGGGTGCTGTAAGCAGGAAGTGAACATGAAACATGATTGAGGACAGAAGGAAACATTGATACAAAGCTATCTGGTGGAAGAAAGCAGGAAGGCTTTCACGGATCCAGCCTGAGCCACACTGGCTCTTGTGAGCCAGAAATCCTGTTTTTTTCCATTCCTGGGTATTTACATACCTTCAAAATCCTGGAAGAGGAAGGAAACGGTCCGGCTGCTGATCAGCCAAAATACAACTGATCAGGATCTCCTTGATCCTGGCAATTCTTTTACCCCTTTCCTAGTTAAAGGCTAATGTGAGCACTGCAGCAGGCAGCCAGCAAATTCCCAATGGTCCAGCAGCCCTTCCCAAAGGAGTCAGCTCATTTAGGCCACTCAGCAGATAACATGAGTTTGTTTTCGGAAAGGCAAAGCAATCTGTCCATAAGGATTTCTCACGCTTCACATGCCAACCCCAGTCAGGGAAATACAACATTAACTACATCAAAAGAAATTGCTGAATGAATAAATTATAGACTCATTCAGGGTACCTATCTGGGGTATTATTTTACACACTGGTGCCGAATAGGTTAAAGTAGCATGTTGTGCTGTTATGACATTCCCAGCTCTGTCTGCAAGGACTCGGAATCGAATTGAAACTGAGATGATGGACACGAGCTCTCCAACAAGGCAGAGCAACAAGACACAAATCTTCCTAATGTCACTTAGAGACTAAGTGTCACCCGTTCAGGTGTAACTTGAACTAATGCTGACCTTACAGCAGCATGGGAGGCAGAGGAGGCATCTATGCAAAACTTAATACAAGTTCAGGGCCATGAGTGTAACAAACAGCTTCGTAGTTAAGCACAGACCCGGCACTGACTATGCTGCAGCAGCATGGAAGTTTTAATGTATTGCTCAGCCAAGGAACAGCAGCTCTTCACCCAGACAAAGTCATCCACACACTAATGTACCATTTCACATTGGAGGATTTCAAAGAGCTTTGCAAATATCCATTGATTAAGCCTCACAACCCTTGTGTAGATGGGCTGAGTGCTACTCATCACAGTTTCTTGAGCATGGAAAGAGAAGCAGAGAGCCATTAAGTGATTTTATGTAATATCACACAAATCCTTCAGAAGAATTAGGATTACCACCCAGCTCTCTGGATTATCAGTCTCTTAATACAATTTACCCCAATCAAAACCAGCTAGTCCACTTCAGGGCTCTCCTTGTGGGAAGATTTCTAGACATGCTGAACTCTGTGTAGTTATGAATGAAGAGAAAGGGGCGGGGGGGGAAGAGAGTTAACTACCATTTAACAAGCAAAAGCAAAGTTCTCACCTTTCTGTTACGACTATTCATTGATAGATTTTCAGTTCAAAGTTTCCTGAATAGTAGTATAGGGTTGAACACTCAGCAGTTTTGGTGCTAACCCCAAACTTGCATCTTCTACAGATGCCCAAGTGCTGCTTGTGGAGCAGCAGGGTGAAAACTTAACTCCAGGAAAGTCATGGGATCATTGCCATTCCCATTGGCAGGGCCACGGTCTCAGCCAGGCTGGTTGGTGGGTGAACACTATTGCCTTTGGCGTAATAAACCTCCCTGGATCACTATAAATTATAACAAAACGGTATTAATTTTGGCTTTTTACCCAAAGAAATAAAAACCTGCTCATGTCAAAAGCCTACCCACAGATACACGTTACAAGCTTCAGTCGCGTGAAGAACACGGGCAGCCCAAAGCCAGAGGTGAGAGTGGGGATCTGCTGCTGCCTCACATCAAATTCAGACTTATTCCTCATCACAAAAGATTTTAATTTGGCCCCTGCTGTACAGCCACAGTCACTGTTAGGCCAATAACCCCAGGCAAGGCAGTGAATTACGTGCCCCCTCAGCTGGCCTCCCCTTTCTCTTGCCCATATGTTAACTCTCACTCCTGGTTAACAGGGTTTGGATGAATCCAAGCTCTTGCCCTGAACATCCCCTGACTTCCCCAAGTCAGCTCTGTGGGTGATTTCAAGGAACATCATCAATGCTACATCCCAGAGGTGTTATTTGCCATCTGGAGCTGGGCACATATTTCAGATGAACACTTTATCCATCAAAAATTAGTTTGTTCCAAAAAACAAAAGACAAAGAAAATAGAAGTATTGGTGTTTTCAAAGCAAAATACTTCATTTGCTTCTTGAAACAGTGTCCTCATATTTTGAGGTGAGAACAAGTTTCATTTATAGAAAGAATTTGTAAAGGATTAAAACCTTAAAGCCAAGAAAATATTTTCTGGCTGACTCAGGACCAGATGGCCTTGTGGAAAAACAAGAACAACAAATCAGACCTATCACTTTCATTTCCTTCTTTCCATTCCCTAAAAAATTCAAATCAAACTAGTCCTGATTCACCAAGTCCTGCTAAAGACAAGATTCCATGAGGTCAATGGGCACAGAGTGCAGCTCACCTTGTTGGCGACTTGAACATCATTACAAACCCACAGGCCCCTCGTTCCTGCATTGCTTACCCTGAGCTACTTTACTCCTGCTGCCATGAACACAACCACCAAGCAAGATGTGGTTATTCCCAGAGTCTTCCTGGCCTGTAAGACACAATATTCTCTGCCCTCCCTGCTTATCCACCTCTGAAAGAGCTCTGTAAAAACTTAACACCTGGGCTTCCTTGAAAGCCACCACAGATCCTCTTAAAGATCATCTTGCTGAACCAGTATCCGTGGTCAAGACTTTCCTACACTCAGCAGTTCACTGCAGTAAAGAGCACTCAAGGACTGGAAATATAGTGTATTGCAATTATAGTTTGAGTTTTTTTTTTTTTTCCTCCCCCTCAATATTGCCTACAAAATGAAATCATTTAAACTCTGGGTTCTTTACAGCTGTCATATCTAAAACAGATTTTGCCATTTTGGTGTCAGAAGGCTGGGTATGCAAAAAGAGACATAACAAAAAAATATCTAATGATAAGACAACAACTCATTTGTAATCCAAGCCACAGCTTCTTTCATTCTGGGTGTGGCATCAATTTAATTCTCCTACTGCCACGCTTAGGCACAAACAGTCCCTACCTAGCTGATGATCATAGAAAGAAGGTAATAAGCATTTAACAAGAATTTCCAGAAACAAGTAATGTCAGGCTTTTGAAGAAATTGCCTCTTTTTTACTTTCTTTTTTGTTGTTGTTTTTGAATATTTGCATTTCAATAGAACAAAAGGCATCTTCTCAATTGTGTTTTGCCAAACTCTCTGGAGCACCCTTTTCTTTCTGTTTGATTAATCATTTCATGCTTAAAGTCCTTTAAAAGAGTACTACTAATATCAAGGAGATAAATGTGCATCTCTTCTGACAGAGAGGAGGAACCTTAAGGCTCTGTTCTACTTTGCTCTTCTCTTCCTCTAGCTACATCAATTCTTAAATGAGCAAATACTCAGTTTTTTTTTTTTTCTCCCCCCACCCTCCCACCCCCCTTCTTCTCTTTCTGGAGATGTAATAGGAGGTAGCAGATTTGAAAGAACAGAGCAATGTTATGGGTTCCTCATCTCAACTGAGAAATTATGAAAGCCAATCAAATAAAGTGATTGAAATCTCAGTCAATTAGAGTCTAGGTCCAATATAAAAACTCAGTGTTACCAAATGTATAAGTTGACCCCAGCATGACATCTGCCCTTTTCCTTCAATTCTCCATAGGGAACAGAGCTCAACCTGCCATTTCAGGGCTGCTCTGCAGCAGAGGAGTTGACTGAGTTTAACTAGAGTTGTCAGCAAAGTCTTGCCCCAAGCTGAGGTCTAACATGTAGACCTGTTTTCCTTCTCAACAGCTCCTTAGGCTGCTTCACAACACTTAAGAAACACTCTCCTGGCTCAAACCATCTTGTCCTGGATGGTCACCTGTCTCACAAACAGGCAACAGGAGATTCTGTTTAGAGTACATGAACTTGGCCACTGCAGTCCATTCCCTATGCGCCCACCCAGTTGTTAAATATGGGACACCAGAGAGGCACATCCCCATCCAGTCCTTTTAGCATCCATTTCTGGAGTTGGGCATGACTTTTTCCCCATTCCTCCTTGCACCCTTCATCCTTTTGTAAGCACTTCTCATACTGCAGCTCAGCTTTCCCACCTCCCAGACTGAAAGCAGCTCTTCCCTCCCCGTGTCAGTGCAATACTCCAACTGCAGTCTGCTCTCGAAAGATACATTTTACTTCATTATGGGTCTAAATATAAAAAATTAGTCCAGTCAAAATGCATTTTGGTTAAGTTTGTTCCACAGGTGGCCAAATATCAATAGAGCTATGCCAGCACACCCTCAATGCTATCCAATGGAACTAACAGGCAACAAATGTAGTAAAGTTTCACTAAAACATGCTGCTCTGGGACATGAACAAGCCCCATTTCTCACCACTAGCAATTGATCCACACTGAGGAACATCTTCCTGCTGACATGCTCTGTCCAACACAGTTTGCTTGGACCATGCAGTTCAGCAATCCGTGCCCCAAGCTGTATCATGAGACAGATGTGCCCTCCATGAACTTTGGAGCTTCCAGTTCTCCTCACCTAGACGAGTGCAGCTATATGAACAACAGGCAGTCTCAAAAGTTGATTGACAATTTTTTTTTGAACCTCCAGGGAACTTTAAGCTTGGTTCAAATTTCATTTTAAGTGATTGTTCCTCATTCCAAGGGCTCACATACATCAATGTCATAGTCAGTGGGTAACATATATATATATTCCATGAGTGACAGCACTCAAGTATGAAATACTTTTTGTTCTGCTTATTTATATATCAAACTACTAATCAGCAAACTACAATGCTTTAAAGAAAAAAATCCAAAGCTTCCTCAAATATCAGGTTCAGGACTAGTCTTGAAAATGAAGGGGGAAAAAAAAAAAAAAAAATAAAGACAGCTTAAGAGGAGGAAGTGTTTTGGCTTGGGAGAGTAGGAAAGAACCCAGCCTGCACTTCTGGATAGCTGAACCCTTCATTCCTGCTTCTACTGACCTCTGCACTTCATGAAAAGGGCTATTCTCACACTTCTATTAACCAGATTAACTCATGAGTCTGCACAAACATTCATTTGCAAAGTCTGCAGAAACTGCGGGAGTTTTCCAAGAAGTCCTCTGGGATTTCAACTTCTTACTTTGGATAGCAGCACAGGAATTGTTCCATCACTGCAACTTACCAGAGAACAGCACAGAGGAAACAAAAAAACCCAACAACCACAACGCTCTGTTTTCCATAGGAACAAAAGTTCGTTTGCTTTTTTCCTAGGTGTACTTTAGAACTACCCACTACTCCTTCCCATTTCCTTCTCCTTTCCCTGTGAACCATCACCATGAGGAGCAAAATGCATATGATGCATCACCATCACACGATAGCCCTCCTGATATTAGGGGTTCTTCCTACCTTCATAGAGTAAAAAGTAAACTAAGGAGATTCTAAATCCATTGCTGGCTGAGCAACTTGTCTGGAGGTACAAGTGCCCCAGGAGATGAGAGGCATTTCTTTCACTTTTCATTCTGGGACTGAATATAGTGATACTATATGCTTAAAAAAATCCTAAAACCAGAGAGATCTTTTAAATTCTTATTCTAGAAGGGGAACAGGAGAACAGGCACCAAGGATATTAATCCTGGGACCTAAGAGGCAGACAAAAGATGCTCAGATTCAGGCATGGTATATCACCAAGAACTTCCACACTACAGGACCTTCCTGCTGAAAGGATTGGGAGGAAAAGATGTTGTTCATAGTCCTCCACTCTCAATCTTGTCTGTAGCTGATGCCATAGCAATCTACATACCTTTGTCCTCCTTTCCTATAATAAACTGATCTATCTCAACACTATCTTGGACAATCCAAACAGTTGGTAAACCAAGGGCAGCATGCATCTCACCTAGTGAAATATTAATTTAAGCTTCTCATCTAGCCTTATTTTAACAGGAGAGAGAGTGAGAGAAAAAAGATAGATGGGCATTTCTAGAAAAAAATCATCCCATCCTAGAACATGTGCCACCTACCAGCAACTGAGGCTCAAGTAAGAACATGGGAGCAAGAGCAAGGGAACTCGAACAAGGGAACTCACAGGACCGAGCCCAAACCCTCTGCTCACAGGCAAGTGCACCACATGCTTCACTTCCATGACCTGAGCTTACACTGCACCACAACAGAAAGTGTTTTGGCTCGTTGCTGTCCTGGTCCTGCACATCCAGAGCCATTACACACATTCACCAGAAATGCTACCTTACAGCTTCCATCTGAAAAGCTCTTGGAGAACTTCAGACCTGAATAATTCTGTGCCTCCATCCAAGCTGGGTCAACTCCTGTTTTGTTTTTAATGAGAGCAAAGATAGGTTTTATAAGGTAGATAAAGATTTTTTCTCCCCCAGAATAGCATAATTCTAATCAAAACTCTTCCACTCTTCATCTGCGTAATTGCTGCTTTGGTCTTGCATAAAAAGAAATGTACCAGAACAACATCTAATAGAGAACAGCAAGTAAAGTCCACCTCAAGGGAAACTTGCATCTCCTTGCAAGCATACACTGGGCATCCCATTTTGAAGACATCAGATTATGCAAGCGGGGATCAGTGCTGAAAGTCACGCTTATCTGCGCACTAGTCTTGAGCTGCAAGAAAGTTTGATAAGTAGAGCTGATTCTCTGAAGAAAGCAGACCTAGTCTTCTGCAGCATGCAAGGTTTTTATGACTAGAGAACAGTTATAATGTGTGCACAAAAATACGCTCTAATCACAACTGCATTGCAGCACAGTATTATTTTCATAATAAGCCTGTTTTATAGTATTTCACATCCGAGTAAGCTCTAATAGACTATATCCCACAGAGCATCTATATCCCACTCTCAGTGAAACCTCTTCTGTTTAACATCCATGCTGCAGGTTAATAAATGCCATAGTGTCATTTCCTCAATTTGCTGGTTTTAGCAAATGTCAAAGGGCAACATATGTAGCAGAAACCAAGTACAGAAAAGAGAAACAGCAGCTACCAATGATCTCAAATTTTCCAGTTTTCATCCAAGTTTAGATTTATTTTGGTTTTATGGTTATAGTGAAGAAACCCTCTGATTTATTATTACTCTCAAATCCCATGTTGCACTGAACCGCAGCAAATTCCTTGTGGAAACTACCATATCTGGAAGACACCCCTCATTATACCTGTGAAGTCCAAAGGCTCACTGAGTCTCCCCCTTTTAGCCAGAGATGTACAAACAAATGGAGCAGAAAAGTGAGTTCAATGCAAAGGTTGCTTGGATAGATTCACAGACCTATATACCATGTCTTTAAAGGAGAGGAATAAAAAAAAAAAAAAAAAAAAAAAAAAAACCACACACAACACACACACACCAAAAAAACTGCTCCGATAGCATTACAAAGGAAGGGCCAAAGCTCTTAATTAAACATAATTCTCAAGTTACCATGAAATTTATACTGGGAACATTTGAGATGCCCTTCTCTCCCTTGCCCTTCACTTCAGTCAAAATAATAGCACCCTTCCAATAAATGTCTGTGTGTATATGTATAAATATATATATTATATATATAGCAGGCTTTAAAGAGACTGTGTCCAAGACTGCATTCTTTTTACCTGGAATAATTACTGTATGGAACAAGTGGAATTTGGTATTGGGAGTACAAAAACCAATGGGCAGAGGTGTTATCAAAATTGTATGTATGAAATACTGTGGGATGAATGTGTTCAGGTGACAAAGTATCATGAAAAAGAGAAATCCTACATGCCTCAATGTATGGGAGGAGTGAGCAGCCCCAATATCAGCCCATGCGTCACACCAGAACTGAGCACACACATCTGTGCCTACAAAGTCTTCCAACCTTTTGTAAGAATATGTTGCTTTTCTGGAAGCGTTGCTGTGCAAGGAAGACCTTTTATTCAGTTTTGAAGTGAGAATCCAAACAGTAAGCCGGATTCGTTCGGCCGCACTCCTCCGTTCCCACAGGAGAGTTGGGCACCCAATGCCACCCCTCCCCAAGGATCAAAGCCTACCTGCCAGCTAGCATCAGCGGGAAGTTTTTAACTAGGATGTCAACTAGGAAATGGATGTTCGTTGAACAGTAGCTAATCAGTCATCACACAGTGGAAATAAAGAGGGCTCCTT
The DNA here is from genome assembly GCF_059628265.1 of Tinamus guttatus. Taxonomy (NCBI): domain Eukaryota; kingdom Metazoa; phylum Chordata; class Aves; order Tinamiformes; family Tinamidae; genus Tinamus; species Tinamus guttatus. The sequence goes on along the minus strand of NW_028288722.1, from coordinate 2,660,619 downwards.
TGTGACAAATTGCCCCTGAAGCAAGCAGGAAAAGAAAATGAGGACATCCTATTAAATTGCTCCACTAAAGAGACTTGTTTATCAAGTCCTCCACCAACAGGAAAGCAGCACCAAGACAAACAGTGCAACAGAAGCTTCTCTGAAGAACCAGTTTTGCCATTTTTTCACTGCTTTTGCATTATCATGGCTGTGGACCAACTGCCATTCACAGAAGAGGTTAGTGCTAGATGCCACCCCTACCTAACAGCAGCAAGGCCCCCAGGCCTTGACCCATGCAGGTTCCAATTAGCCAAAATTAGTCAGCTGTATCCAGGGATTGTCTTCCTTTAAACACCTAACTGTGTGAGAGAAACAGCCCCTTCTGCCAATCACCCCCTCATCCAGCCCCTTGTAGCCTTACACCCTGGGAGCCTCCTCCAGTTTTGTTTCTCCCCTCCATGAGCCATGCCAATCATTTAAAAGACTTAGCAGGCTCATTATCATCCTGGGCAATTCTTAACTCATTAGGCTTTAAAGTTTTTGGACCAAGAAAAAGAAAAATTAACACACAAGCAAATGCTTAAGCATGATAAAAGAATGTTAATGTTTTACCTCATTGACAATGACTGAGCCTGTGGGACAATTATTATGGATATATCCATGGGCTTAGTGTTTCTTTTTCCTGACATGAGGTCTTCTGTGAGGCAACTAAATAAAAATAGAGGTGTTTAAATCAACTGCCTGCTTCAGAAGTTGATTTGAATTCTCCCACTGTGAGCTTCCAGACATGGGAACATACCTGCTTACACCAACAAGATCCAATATCCTGCCTTTGCAATGGACTTTTTACATTTTGGCAGCCTAGGTGCCTGTGATTATGCCAGACTGCAGCATTAATAATTTACTATCTGATCTGATCTTGCAACATAAAGCAAGAGTAAAGATGACATTAAGAGCTGCTTGGATTTCCCTCCTCTGCCATTCTCCTAGAGCATCACTTCAGGTTGCATTTAACCTAACAGGAATTTAGTAGTAAATTAACAGATAAGTGATTTTTCAGGAGGCCAAATCCACATCTACCACCCAAGCAATTTTTGTTGTTGTTGTTTATTACTAAAACCATCTTTGTTTTTGTTTAAATCTCTGCATCAGGAAAAAAGATAAGGTGTGTTTAGATTAGGATACAGCAGACATTAGAGGTAGTTTTGGCTTATTCCTGGTTTAAAAAATAAACAAAACACCCACACATGCTAACACTTCCCCCCTTCCTCCCTCTTCTTGTATGAGATGGCAAGCTACCTGCAAAAATGAGAGAACACATACTTATCTCTGCAAGGAGAAGAAATCAACTTTTTAGCAAGACTTGCTTATGTTTCCTCTGCACTATAGTAGAGGAAGGCCTCTCCTAGGGAGCAGAACTACACCACAACATTTTGGTGGGCCATTTCACCATGGACAGGGCACAGACAGCCCCATGAACGGGGAGCCAAGGAGCTATGGAGCAGCGACGCCTACAACATTCCTTCAGCAGCAAAGCTGGTCAGCTTATCTACATCCTCAGGACCCCAAGTGACTCTGAAGCTTTGGTAAACTACAAACATCCATCATTCCCCAAATCTTTCCCCTTCTCAGGGATAGGATTTTATTTTTAGTCAGGAAAAAATGGAAAGAGGAAGAAAATCTCTACTTTTATGAAGCTGTTCCATTCACAGTGTTTTTGTACAATATGCTATTTTCAGGTAGTCTTATGTGCTTCCATGTGATGCCCTAATTGCTGAACCCAAAAAGCTAAAACAAGGAGAGGAAAACACTTCTGCTTTCTGTACCAAAATAGACCATATTGCTACTTTACACCACCCACTGTTCTGGTGCTGTTATCACATTAGCACTTGGAGATCCCAAATGAGGTCAATGCTTTTGTCTGCCAGCCTTTGTGTAGTCAAAAGACAGTCCTTGCCCCAAAGACCTTAACATATAAATAGATAAGACAGACAAAGGAGGAAGAAAGGAAACATTTTTCTTTGTCAGAGGTAGGAAATAGGAAGATAAAATGGTTTACTGAAGGTCAGTGACACAGAGCTGAGGAAAGAACATGCTCAAGTCCCACAGCAGAACACCCAGAAAAGGGATCTGTTAGGAATCATTGTGGACTTTGAGATGCTTCGTTTTCAAGAACAGCTTTTGGAAGAGTGATGTCTTGGGAAGGGGATCTAAGTGAGTTATTTCAGGAGACATTTGACCGAAGCAGAGTCTAAAGACCAAACATCTTATGTTTGGATTCTACCACTGAATCATTTGATAGTCAAATGGCTCAGAAAAATGCAAGCAGGGGCTGGGCTACAGAGTAAGGTGGTCCAAAAAGTCATCCTCCAAGGAGTGAGGGCAAGGAGAGAGAGAGAGAGAGAGAGAGAAAGGAGAGGAGAGAAAAAAAAAAAAAAAAAAAAAAAGAGAGAGAGAGGTAGTAGCAATACAGGGCAGGAGAGTGTATTGGTAGGAAACAGCCTAAACAGATCTGCCTTTGGTATCATCCACAGCACTAAGACATGGAGAAGACAGTTCCAGTCAGTGCTGCTTCCCTACATGCCTCAAAGGCCAAGGTATTAAAGAGATGGTGGGACCCACCTCAGACAGAGGCAGGAGAACTAAAAGAGCAAGTTGACCATTACCTTTTTCCACTAGTGTATATAAAGGGAAAAAATAAAGTGAAAAGAAAATAGTAGACCTTATGGAATATGTCATCCTGCAGAGTTTGTTCTTCAGCCCCATTTAGTGGCTGGCACGGGCCTTGTCATGTGTCATTCCCTACCCTGTATTCATTTTTCTCTTCATGAAGGTTGTCACTGAAAGAGCTTTCTCTTGCAAGCTTTCATCTCCAGCATAGCTAGCAGCAGCTGGCTCTGTGATTAACCATGCATCGTGTGGTGGCTCTTATCCATGGCTGTGACATGGCAGGCAAGTAATGTTAGAAGTCTTATGTTGAAACAGTGTTTGAGAGTATTTAGTTAACCCAGGCTAAGCTCTGCAGTTCCTCTTTTTCCCCCTGCCAAGCACAGATGGCTACAGGAATTTGCAAGTTATTGTTTAAAAAAAAAAAAAAAAAAAAGAAAGAAAGAAAAAACCCACAACTTTGTCTTCACAGAGATGCTAGTGCTCAATACTTTCCAGTAAATGTTGTTACTGCAGGGTACAAACTAAATAATGCAAAAAAACCAGTCAGTTACATCACTAGCAACTTTCAGTGAATAATGTGGGATTTGAGTCTGGGATCACTGATGTCTCTAACCTGGCTAAAAGGGTTAAATTTTAATTAAAGGATGCAAGCAAGTATCCCAGCCCATAGCACCAAGAGGAAGACAGCTAGATCCAGTTCATACTCTGGATTCCTCCTTGGCTATAACAAACAGGTGCTGAGATGCTTCAACCCCTGGAAGAAAACAAACCCAGAATCATTTCCACAACAGGCTCACTAGAAACCTCTACTATGTCCAGCTGAAGCCAAAAGGACAGTCTTTGCAACCTCATTCTCATCTAGAGAAAGCCCTAGGTGTCACTAACTCCTAATAAAGCCAGTTATGCTCCCCACCCTGCCAAGGGGGTATAAGCTCTTGGGTAAGACACTCCCACCTACAGCACCCAGTTACAGAAGCTGACACAGCACCATGAAACCCTGACATAGGCTCTTGGGGTATGGTAACAAATGAAGACACCCTATGTTTTCCATAATCCAATGGCCCTTTCCAGTCCTAAAACCCATCATACAGAGCCAACTTTGGCTTTCCTCCTAAGCTTCCCTCCAAAAAACCCAACCTCCTGTTATTTGTTTGAACACAGTCCTCCCTATTAAAGAGGAAGCACAGAGTATTGCTTCAACTACTGCAGCCTTCCAGAGCCATTCCTGATGTTTAAAGAAAGCTTGAATTACTGATGGATAGGGCATTCCTGCTCACAGTTGTCTTTGCTGCCAGTTGTGGCTGTAACCCCGCCAGTTTCAACAGCCTCAGTGGGTTAGTGCTTAACCCTTCCAGGGACATTCCTTAACTGCAGGGATCCTCCACCTTTCCAGGGAGAAAGATCCTTCCCAACAGGCATGGCATCAGACCTGAATGAGTCTGAGAAATGAGAGAGTTGTAGAAAAGAAACATGCTCTTAGCCAAGACCAGAAATATAACCTGCCTGAACTGGACAAAACAGAAAATAACATGTTGCCTATCATCTATCCCCCCCATCTTTAACCAATTCTTGGGATACTTTGTTGATTTTTCTCCCTTCCTTCATATCCACTCTCTCTTCAACACTTTCCACAAACAATAATGTCTTCCAGTTCCATCCTTTCACACTTCCCCCCACCACAAACTTTCATGGCCTGACAACCAGAGCCGGTAATAAAAGCCCCTTCTAATTGGAATGTTCATGGAGATAGTTCATCTCAAGAATAACACACACACCAGGGGAGCAGGGGATGCCCCCAAGCCCTTTTCTGCCTGGAAACCCACACCTGTCCTTTGTCACAGCTGGATTGTCCAGACCTGGAATCTAATCCCAGGAGGGCTGAGGAGGATGGTTATTTTATCTTCAGAGAAAGGCAAACAGGATGGGCGCCCATCGATCTTGAGAAAGAAACATTAGCCAAGTCAAACACATGTTGGGGTCTGAAGCAACAGGATGTCCATGATGTAATGCCTGGATTCACCTTGCCATCTCCTTTTACACCAAGAATGCGCTTGGAGAGAATATGAGGAGATGTGAGCACAGAACAAAAAAATTTGCAGAGAGCATTGGCAAAACCCATTCTGAATCAGTGTTGACTCCCCACAATCAAAACATAACACTGTTAGACTCAGGAGCCTACAACAATCTGGGATGTCCAACTGCTCAAAATCCCAACCTGTATCATGTGTGTTACCTTCTACTCTCTTGAGCTACTCACCAGAACACCCTTGCTAGGCTCACTGTAAAAGACTTGTTTTGTGGTAGTGCCCCAAGATAATATGGGTCTCACTGGGAGAAGAGCAGAAACCTCTCCAACCACAGCCAGCTGCAGCTCAGCGTGTGTTGAGGCAAAAACAACTTGGCAGAAGACGCAAACAACAGGAGACTGACATTTCTGTTTCCCCTCATCCCCCAAAACAACCTATGAGGAAAGTCGCATGTGATTTTGTACAAGAACTGGTGCAAGGAATCCAACAGAGAAGCTCCTGCTGGGAAAACTACCTTTATCCAAGGCTAGGAAATCATATTTTTAGTTATTGGCTCAGATCCTTTTGCTTATGGCCAAAGAGCACATAGGGGGCAAACCAGAAAAGTGGTTGCAACCACCCTTGTGTTGTCCCTTTCTGGAGCCAGTTGACAGTCATCCCAGATAAGCGAGTTAAGTCAGAGCAGCAGTAGGACACCACTGAGACAGTGGGAAGTAAACAGCTTCAGGCCCAGCCAAAAGGTCCTCTATCCAGAGCAGAGAAGTTACCTCACCTTTGAGAACATTCTTTAGGCAAGGACAGTACAAAATAATCCCTCAGCTCTTGGCATCAGCCTCCAAAACTTGTATCTCATCACACATGGTGGTCAGTCTGCTTGGAATGAGGAAGATGCTGTGACTAACCACTGACTTGCAGCAGTGCAACTTGTAAATACTAATGGAGAATTTATTATACTGGCCTGAATCAAATCTTGACACTGAGAAAGGTCTACACCATCTCTAATACAAAAACAGTTGCCTTAAACAACATGAGACAGAAGACCCATTACTCTTTTGCGAAGGCTAGCTGCCAAGCAGCAAATTAAGAAAACCTCTGTGAATGCAGTCAAAAGAAAGGTCTAGAAAGTCAAAGTCCCGCCAGCACCCTGGCATTCATTTCAGCATTTTGAAGTCTCCGGTACTTCCCAGCTCTAACCTGCTACCTGAGGGAACCATGGTCCTTCTCCCCACAGACAGTTTCTCATGCCAGAGGAAGGGGAAGAACAGAAACATAATTAAAAAGCATTGGGGAAAACCTTAATGGAAAGCCTGCAAATTGGGTGGTGACTTTGTTAGAGCCGAAAGTCAAAGTTCTGTTTGATCTGTGCTCATTTACCAGAACTAATTCAGAGAACTGACTACTGGCATGGACCTCAAAAGTTTATTTCCTTGCCAGTATTCCCATGCTTGTATTACCTCCTTTAACAATAACACCATAAAATTAGACCTTCATTAATGCTAAATTTCACATTAATTCATAAAGACAGCAAACAGACCCAATATGACCATCCAGGCATTGATTAAAACAAAGGCCCAAGAGAACACTATAATAAAGATTCAACACTTCGGAAGTCTTTGCCATTAGAGACCTCTGATTTTCTAATGATTTGCCTCATTAAGCTAAAGCACTGCAGATCTGCCATCCCTACTCGGATACTCTAGGGCTCTTGAAGCAGTTGCAGGTGGGAGGCAACACATACCCTGTTGTGTTTCCCTTTTGCCAGCCCACCTCCTGTTTTTAGGTGAAAACTTTAACAATTATTTCTAATGCCAAAACCCAGCATTTTTCAGCTGATAAAGAAATTATGCATTTACAACAAGGAAAAGAAATTAACTTTTATTTATTACTATTTTTTTAAATAGATGAAGGGGTCAAAGGAGTTTCTGCTGAAAGAACAAAATAAGAAAGGGGTGATGCTTTCCCTCACTCACTCATTCCCACCCTTCCTGAAGTAATTTATTTCCTTTGGAAGTTTTACTTTTTTCAGCAAATATAGGGTTTTATCTAAAAATTTTAGCTATTTTGGTTGAAATGGCATGTGATTAACTTTTTTTTCCAAAAGAATGAAGTTAAACTATTTAAAAACCCTGAAAGTAAAGAAACTTCCCTAAATGGGAACCTTTGTCAGAGTCAAAATTTTGGAGAAACTCATGTCTAATTAAGAATTAGTTCTTAAACAGCACCCTATTCCTGTACATATTTATATATAAATATAACAATATTTTATTTACATTCTGCACAGCAGTCCCTAGCAAGAAATTTGAGTCACTCCCAATCTCTGAGATGTTATCAGCCCTTTCTTGGACATAGTATCAGACATTTGTGAGTGTAAGGTTTGAATTAACAAACATTTGAGGGTCAAAGCTTTTCAAGTTGAGGAGTTCTCAAAAGCCCCTGTTCAAGATCAGCTCCTTTTAGATTTGCACTGTCATAGCCCACCATTACAATTGTTCAAGTTTTTACTGAAAAAGGAAAGTACTTCTAAGCATTTATCCAAAAATATTATTTAAAACACTGAAAAAAAAATGATTTATGGAAGTTCTCCCCTCCTTTTTTAAAAAAACAGAAATTAAATAATTGACACAGATTCTCACTACAGAGACACCCCGTAGTGATTTTCCATTTCTGACCAGCTCTAGAAGCCCTTCAAATCTAGCCGTCAAAAGAAAAGTTGTTTTAAACAAGAGCCCCGGCCCACCTCTGCACCTCAGGGCTTCTAAAGCCCGTTGCTCTCCGGGCTGAGTGAGCAATCACATGAGTCTGGCTTGGGTTAGCACAGTAGGGAGGGAAAAAGTCTTTCCTTTAGTACTTTTGTTTTCTTGTAGCCTGCTAAGAGACCTGAAATCAACCTACTGATCCAACAGCAGCCAACCTTACCCTTTATTCACATGCCACGGTGGAGCCAGCCCAAGTGTAGCACCAGAGAGAAAGAGCCGGGAGTCATTCTTTGTGTTTATTTTCTCTTGATCTGCAAAGGACGCTGCCAAGCAGAATCACTTACCTCATGGGCACACAGCAGCACCATTGTGAACCAGGCTCGGGGCAGACTGGGAAGAGTCTGAGGTTTGATGTTCAGGAGTTCTCATGTTTTCCCTGGGGTGGAAAGGGCCAGCTTAGGTTCCCAGCTACAGAAAGTAAGAAACAAAGAAAAAGAAAGAGGAAAAAGATGGAGCGACGTAGCTGTGTGCCCCAAACCATCATTCCTGACCTCTTTCTGAACTCCATGGCTTTGGTAGGACATTTAATACCAAAAGCATCGGAGACATTCATTCCACAGTGGCCCATTTCCATCTAAAAGTCAGATGCCCCATTGCATACCCTTGTACACCATCAGGGCCTGTTGTACACAGGGCGCTGTAGGCTACAGACACTCTTATTCAGATACACTCAAGTTTTGGGGTTCCTCAAAGGCCCTAGCAAAGCTTACCATGCCGGCCTCTTCCCCTTGACAGCCTCCAGGAAGAGGCATCAGGCAGCTCAGCTAAGGGAATGGCCTGTCCATTATCCCCCTTTCTTTAGTCCAAATTACTCTTTCTGCACTAGTGAACACTCACATCTCAGACCACACACAAATGGCATACAAGAATAACACACTCACACGAACACATAAGTACTCCATGCTCCTTTAGTCTTCCCCCTCACAACTATCATCCACTACCCCTTCTGGGCAGGGCAAGGGCAGAAGAAGCCATTAGCAGCCATTAAAAGAGATACACAGGTGCTTACAGCCCTTCATGCTTGCCTGGAATACTCAGCCACTCACACAAGCCCCCAGCCTCTCAAAGAGGTAAGCTCTGATGCAAGCCTAGCTCTTCCCCAAACACACAACCATTTCCTAAACCAACTCTCCAGCTTACCTCCACCACCTCTTCCCAGGTAGACCTAGTCCCTCCTTTTATAGGGCCAGGGCTTCTCTACCCACCAGGTTCTTTAGCCAGGAATGATTACTCACAGCTGGCTGCTTTGCTCTCATCAGTACAGCTGCCATGATGTGATGGTTTTCCCCTGAAAATGACCCAAAGTGCACTTATCTAGCATGAAAATGAAAGATGGGTTATTGAAGGGGTGTGTAGGTTTCCAAAGTCAGCTCCAACATGTCCATAGACATGCTCATACTGATGTATACCCAGCTACAGACACCTGCTGTGTCATAGTAGCTCCTTAGTGACATGCATTGCTCTTCTCCCTCAAATGACACAGGCACCAGGCAGGAGCCCTGCAGAAGATGATAGCTTCCTGGTTTCTTTATTTTACATTTTGATTTCATTTTTTATAGTCATTGTAGAGCTGAAAAGTGCTCTGGAGCCTGTGCTCGTAAGAGTAACCCTGATTGCAATCTGGCTGGGCTGGGCTCTGCACAGGAGCAGAGCATAGGGGAACATATCTGAAGGCATGTCTTGTCCAGCAGCAGCACAATATGCCTGCATTTGTGTCCTCTAACAGCAGAGTGCTCATTTTACAGCCTCAATGGAAAGTGGACAGAACACCATGACACGGTCATTAGGAAGCTCCAGACCTGGGCTACTCTGTCCGTGTCTTTGCAGCATAGGGGCACCAGCCAGCTCTAACCAAGGCTGATGGACACCCATCCTACAGCAGGAGGGAGCTCCTCAAGGGTGAAGTTGTTTTTGTATACTTACAGCAACGCCCCACCAAAAAGCATGAGGAGCAGAGTTGGCCCTTTCCAGGCAGCTACTGCAAAGCAAGGCAGCAAATGCAAGAGATGACGGAGAAGGAGAGAGCGACGAGCCACCAACCCTGGCCCAGACGAGGACCTTGGAAGTCCTCAGAGCTGCCACTTTTCCCTGTTGTGCTTTTGTATGCCCCTGGTTCTCTGTCCTGCGCTACAACTGACCTACCCATCCTTCCCTTCATGCTTCCCTTCCCATTTTGCCTCTAGAAAAGGGAAGAAGCAGAAAAAAAAAGACAGAATGATTAAAATCAAAACTGGGGAAAAACTTGAGGTCAGTTTTCCTTTTTCTAGTGTTATTGTTGCTAAAAATGTTAAAAGTTAATGTTTTTTTTTTTTTTCTCCCTGAATTTTTTTCCATCACCTCTGCCAAAGTTTGTTGTGCATGCAGATTAGGAACCAAAGCTATGGCTTGTCAAAAATATATATATACACGTATATATATATTTTAAATCTCTATTGAACATCTATTTTCAGAAACAAACATCATCCTCACTGCCAAAAGAAAAGACAGGTGCAAATATTTCCTAAATATCTAAACTCACCTCCCACTCCAAGCCAGAGGAAACCTGTTAGATTTTAGCTGATTGTTTTATTATAGCCAGAAGAAATGGGACAGCAGGAGGACCCCAGGAAGGACGTTTTTGCCATAGCCCCGTGGACAAGGATGTGGACGGGACTTGGTTAGAGGCTCCATGGCTTTCCCCGTTGCTCAGGTGTCCACGGCGCTCTGGCTCTCGAGTGCTTCGAATGCCCTAATCTAGAGCTCTGGGGTATTTGAAATCTCAATTATTTATGTGTTCATGCTGTGGGTTAATGCTGACTGACACTAAAACACTGCCTAGATTTAGCTTCATAAAATTTTTATCCCCGCGATGAACTGCAAGTCTTTCTCCAATTTCATTTAAAGGAAACGGAGTATCGAAAAGCCTACTGAGGAATTCATGAGCAGCTAGCTGCAAACTCACTTCTTCTCCCAGCCAAATCCCGGGACTTGATCACCATGGCAACATATCATAATTTTAATTCCTTTCTTGGTTGCTGCTGCACAGATACCAATACAGCTGCTTACCTTCCTACCACCTCCTTTGTGGTGGGCACGAGGGGCATGAACCCTGCTCCATGCAACTCGGAACGGATACAGGAATGGGCCAGCCTGTGGGAAAAGCAGCTGCTCCTGGCTGAGAAAGTCCATCCAATCCCATCCAGTCGGTGCTCCTGATGCTTCAGGCATCACGAATGCCCAGGCGCACCCCAGCTCAGAGGCATCTCTGGAAAGCTCTGCAGGCTCTGTGGGGTTTCATGTGTTATCACAAAAATCAAAGGTAGTTTCCACCACTGCAAAGTTCACAGGAGACTGGGAGAGGGATGAGGGGCTTTGCTGAAGGCGCAGCCTCTTCGGTGCTCATGTGTCCCCACTTCGAGATTTCTCTTGCTATAGAGTAGCGGCAAAATAACCTCAGAGAATCGCTATACACAAAGTCACTGTACACAAAATGTACCAAATTACATACACTGGAGCTGCCTGTTGGTTTTCATGCACTGCACCTGCACAAATACAACATCACTGCTGAGAACGGCCAAAACTCACTTCCCTGCAGCTTGTGGCTCGACTCTCTGACCGTTGTCACTGGGACCTGAAACAGGACCTCCATCTGGCAGCATCACTCTTAGGTTGATGGTCCAAAGCGCATAAATTGAATGAACATTTGAGGCTGAAGCTCCTCACTCAGACCCCTCTAGGGAGCCCAGGGGAGTTAGAGACATTTGCACGTGTGTCTGTGCTCAGGGCATCCTCCAGTGAGCACTGCTAGCCACAGCACAGCCAGCGATGCAGGGAGCTGCTCCCCTTCGTGGTCACAGGGCCACTAAAAGGTGGAGGCTACAAGCTGCAGCACATAGAGCCCTTCCACCCTCTGCCTCTCCAAGAGGCCCAGCCCTGGGCTGAGCTCTGCAATATTCTTCTCTATACTTTTTTCTTGCTGTTCTCCTAGGAGGGAGCTGGGGTCTCTGCAAAACATGTTTCCATTTGAATTAGGCTTCCTGTTTTCCTAACAAAAACCTGCAGTTCTAGGATTTTCAGTTCTTCATTTTTATTCAAATGAAAATGTGGACAAATCAATGCACTTTTTGCATGGAAAAAAATAAACATAAAATTTCTAATTCATACATTAAAAATAGATCTATAACAAATGAAACATGCAAACACACTCATTAAGGAATGGGCATATACACTCTTCGACTACAACCATTATGAAGCATTCTGGTGCTATCAAAATTCTTTGCAGTGTATTTTTCTTCTCCTCGTACTCCCCAAATTTTGTCAATGTCTCACGGAAATTTCCAGCATAGACAAAAAGCTTTGTTCAATGGTTCAATCTTGGACAAAACATCCAACAGTAGAGACATGTCTGAATATGAGCTCTTGGTCTCTCTAGTGCTCATCACTTATAGGTACCAATACAGAGGACAGTTTAGAGCTTTGACCTGCCCTCCAAACTCTTTTTTTGCAACATTATTCATACAGATAGGTTGCACGCATACCCAACTATGTGACAGACATTTGGAAAGTCATAACTAGTTTAAGCACATAAAAGATAAGATTCACTTTTAAGCACAGAACTGAATACTGAAAAGAACAGACTGAAATCTTAGTAGTCCGTATGTAGATAGAAATCAGTGTTTTCCTCCACCTCTAAAAATACAGCCTTTCCTCTTGCTGAAGGGTTAAAAATCCTGAACAGAAACCACAGTGTTTTCCTTCTTTCTCTGAGCTATTTTATTTCGTTGCCCTTTCATTATTGTTTTCCTTCATCTGAAATAAAAGTAATCTAGGTAATTATAATCATAAAATGAATGTGAGCAAAATGGGCACTGCGGGGTTTATAAAATACAGATTTGCCCTTTCTGGGAAATATATTCTCTTCTGTACTTAAACCTTTTAAGCTCTGCCCAGCTCCTAAGGTGGCAGGTACCCCACAAGGCTTGCAAGGCCCCAAACGGAAAATCAATTAAATATCTACCCCTTCTCAGGAGCACAATTTAGCACATACAGAAGAGATAAATGAGTGCTTAACCTCGAAGGGTGGCATAAGCACAGTCTTAACAGGGATGTTTTCCCGCATCAGAAGACAAAAGCACAAATGTCATCAAGGAGAAATTAATCTAACATACTCATTCAGAGTAAGTCTAACATACTCATTCAGCAGCCTGAGGCTCATACGGCAATGTCTTCACACAGGACAAATGCCACAGCTCAGCTGAACTTAGTCAAACATCACTGATTGGCACCGGGCTGACCTGCATTAGGTAATGCCAACCAAACCAGGAATCAGTTCCTTCGTCAACAAAGAACCCCATTTGGTTTGGGGGTTGCTTTCTTCTTTAAACTTCTTTCTGAAAATGACCCAAGAAAAACCTTCCTTGAAGTGAACTAAGCACTCACTGGCAAAATTTCACTGATGTGAAAACAAGGAATCTTTCTTTAAATTCAGCGTATCCCAAGTTGCTCCAGACTGGTCAAGCTCTCTTTTCTTTTTTGCCATAATGAATGGCATCCAGAAAGAAACCATCCTTCATATATAATATTATATTATATATATAATATTATTATTAATATATATAATTAATAATATAATTATTGATAATATAATTATAATCAATAATTAATATAATTATTAATAATAAATATTATCATGATTATTTTTGAATTGATAACTACTCTCTTCATTTAAGTCAGACAGAAAGGGGGAAATCCACTTTGACTGAGAAGAGGACAACACCAAGCTGAGGGACGAGGCATGATTTGCTCTCAATCAGACATTAACTTTTATTTCCAACTTAACAGAAGCTCCTCAGAGGATGACAATTCTGAGAGTTGAGTTCCATCACTCTAGAAAAAAACTCCATACTACTATCTGCAATTGGAGGCAAGTTGTTCGCCGCCAGTCTCTACACTGATCTACATTTCTTTTTTCACGGTTCGTTTTATGCATTAGGATTTGAATGACATGTGAGGTGGCAGTGCTTGCACATGAGGTACCCGAAGTCCTGCTCAGATCCTTCCCTTGAAACTGATTCCAGTAAATGCCAAGTAATTCACTTCAGGTGTATGGACTAAGCCAAGCACAGCATGCCTGAGCCCTCCACAGCAGGTGGTTGGCTCTTTGCTAAAGAGATCAGTTTTTCTCCACAAGTTGACCCAATTCACTACAAAGTGCAGTACCAACCCCAGAAAGCGTGGGCAGCCAGCAAGCTCAGGTAGAAAGTCCAGGCCCAGATCCGCAATGTGAAGGGTGATTTCAGTGCATCAGGTGGTGGAAGCAGCACCTTGGAGAATCAGCCTTGCAGCACAACACGATTCCCACCGCCACAACCACGCACTGTGAGTGCAGCAAGAAGGAAAGGTCGAGTCCCAGCCAGACCATGGTGACAGAGCCATCAGCCAAGGTGGCATCCCTGGCTCATACACTTGCCACAGACCTCAGTGAAACTCTGGGCAGAACCAGTGGCAGCCTTGTAGCACAATGTACATTTTTATGCTAAGTACATTTTTTTTCTAAATGTGCTGATTTTTTGGCAATGTGACAGCAAAGTTAATCAGAGCTTTCATTTCTCTAACCAGCGTTAAAGGATTTGTAATACTATACTCATATTCTGGAGAGCAGAAGGAAATTGTTTGTCTGATTTGGAGTCTGTTATTTATTGTGCATTAAGAACACAATTGCTTAATACAGTCAACAGCAGGATATTTTATCCGTGTTTCAGGGAGGTGGGGTTGGAAACCCACTAGCCAGTCCTACCACGTGACATAAACCTACTCTGATCTCAGAAGCCACCTCTAGAATACTAAAGAGCTGGGACATAATGGCTTTTAAAGAATATAGTTTCCAATTAGGTCATTGGTTTCAAACACAGGGTGTACTAAATTAGTAACATTTGGTGGTAAATTTCTTTGAAGTTCTCATTAATCTTGGTCTTGGATTTGAACTTTTCTTGGCCATGTTCCTTATAGAATTTGGATCCTGGTTATGTCAAAACAACTGATTAGCCCCACAGTTTGAAGGCAGGGGGGATTAGGTAGGGCGGGTGTTAGATTTCATGAAAGGCCTATTTACCTAGTCGTTTAGCATGACCAAATGGGAGGGCAGCCAACAGGGGCGACGTGTTGGAAAAATTCCAGAGTTCCTGGCTCATTAGAGATCTCCACAGCAAATGGTAGTGTGATAACAGCCACTGTTCAGATTGAGCTGCCTACTGAATCCAGACAAGGACTGAGAACTTCCATTGACTACGGGGGCTCTTCTGCATAATCAGTCTGCCTGCCCACTTCTTTAGCTCTTGCAAAACCAGTGGAAAGGAAGAAGTCCCTTCAAGGAACATCTGCAGGTGGTGTCAGTTCCTCTTCATGTATGGCCCAAGCCAAAGTTCAATAAAGCACATACACAAAACAAGAAAAAAAAATATCCAAAACTAAGTCTCTGAACAGATCAGAACTGCCAAAACCAAGAATCACTAACTCACCAGGATGTTCTGACCTGGCTTCTGCCAAAAGAAGCAGTAAATTCGATTCGCAGACAAATGAATCATAGCATAGTCACACAAAGGAGAAAGCACATGGTGAGTGAGGGCAGTGGTGAAGCCTGGGATGTTCTCAACAAGACATGTGACACTGAATTAAACCTGGAGCACTAGCACCCACGGGACTCATCTCCTTCCTGTGGGCTCCAAGTAATCAAAGAAAAACACATGGGGAGGCTTTCCAGAGACCACAGCCCAGTGTCTGTGACCTGACAGGCAGAAGACTCAAATGTTGGGTGCAGAAAAGCGCTCCGTCTCACTGAAACATTCTGCGAGTGAGAGATGATTGAGAGACAAGCTGCTGTCAGTCCCCAGGGGACATCTGATCTCAAGCCAAGTTAGAGTGCCAGCCACAGAGGGTGCAAGGCCAGCGTTATTTGCAGGTCAGGTGAATGCATGTGGGTTGGCAAAGCTTCAAAACCCTTGTTGTCTCTTTCAGTTATCACTTATCTCCATGGAAGCAGAATGGACATGAACTGCCTTTCCAGGTGGTAAATTAGCTCCAGGAGAGTGACACCAGGCTGCCTTCACATGGCTCAGCTGCTCTCCACAACATCCCACGAACAACACTTCTCCTTTTTGTGCTGCAAGGCACTTACGGTACCAGAAACGATTGCTTTGCAACTTAAATACATTAGGACATTGTGACTGGTCCAGCAGTGAGTGTCATACTTGCTCAAGAGCTTTGAACACATCGGCACAGAGCTCAATGAGCAAGGAGGGCTGCTCACAGCTTTGGGGTCATTAAGATGCTGTTGCATTTGTCCTGTGAAACATTAAACGGTGTGGGACCTACTTATCTCCCAGCTACGGGGAGATATGTCATGGCATGGAATCCAGTATGGACAGGGGGTAGTCAGGCTCTGCAGCTCTCATCTTTGTACTTAACCTCCCAGACACACTTGCTCAACCCTCAGCAACAAGGAGCTGGTGTCGACAGTCTTCAGTCACTCACAATCACAACTGTGATTTTAATAATCAAAACAGGCAAAAGTTGGGGCAGCCACAATGATAACACCACAGTACACAGTACACAAATAAGTGAAACAACCTTTTCTTCAGAGGTAAAAACAAAATCTTGGCATCATGCTTTCATTTGAGAAAATGATCAATTCAGATCTTATTTGGCACAAAATTCTTCCCTCCATCTCTAGACAATATAGCTATCTAAAACACCATCAGTGTTCAGAAAATCCTCTCTTTCCTTGAAATACAGTGATTTTCTCAATACAGACTTAGCTCACACAGGCCCTTATACACACACTCAACTTCCAGCATCGAGGCAGCCTCATTGACTGCAACAGGAACTCTTAATGTAAATAACATTCTTTCATGCGCGCAGGTGTTTGTAGGATTATAGCCACACAATTAATACAGAACTCATTTTTAATTAGCCAATGCTGGAAAAAGTAGCAGTGATATCCTATTGGCTGGGGAGGGAGAAATCACGAGTCTGATGTACCATGTGTTACTTCCCACAAGTTGGTGATCTCAGGGTAGCACTTCAGAAATCCTTCCTACAAAACTGGAGCTACAGAGAATCCAGTTAGCTGCATTTACACAGAGCCATGGAAAACATGCTCTTTTCAGCAATACATTTTGGCTCAGAACCATTTCTTCCACAGCTAGGAACTAGCTAACATCACTCATAAAATAATGGAAAAAATGGAAAAAATAACAAAGGGAGGAGAAATAGTGCATAAGAGCCATTCTGGAAGGACTATGTTATGAAGAAGTGTGTCTTTTTGTGTTGTTCTATAAAAATCACACAAGCAGAGAGAGAAGACAAGCTTGTTGTTACACTTGTTTTTGTGCCTTCTTTCAAAACATGAAGGAATAAAAGTAAGTTACAGCTGAAGGATTGGTGGCCCCAAGGCTTAATTCATCCACCTGCTGGCTTTGGGATCTTGTTTCAGGACCATTTATGAAGTTATGAAGGAAAGTTGTTCCATTTCGCTTGTTCTACTCTCACTAGTAAAATAAGTCCTCAAAATAGAGCATCCCAAATCCTCAAGGCTTTCTGGCACTGCCCACCTCAACCACAGCACCAGGGTCCGTCCTTCACAGAATCACAGAATGGTTGAGGTTGGAAAGAACCTCTAGAGATCATTTAGTCCAACCCCCTGCTCCAGCAGGGACACTCAGAGCACGGGGCACAGGGTGGCA
Source organism: Tinamus guttatus (assembly GCF_059628265.1). NCBI lineage: Eukaryota > Metazoa > Chordata > Aves > Tinamiformes > Tinamidae > Tinamus > Tinamus guttatus. The sequence goes on along the minus strand of NW_028288722.1, from coordinate 2,643,468 downwards.
TCCAGGCGGGTTTTGAAGATCTCCAGAGAAGGAGCCTCCACAGCCTCTCTGGGCAGCCTGTGCCAGGGCTCTTGTCACTCTCGCAGGAAAGAAGTTCTTCCTCATATGGAGATTAAACTTCCTGTGTTTCAACTTGCACCCGTTATCCATCCTTCCACCATGGAGAAGAGCCTGGCCCCATCCTCCCTACATTCACCCATCAGGTACTTGAACATGCTGATCAGCTCTGCACTCAGTCTTTTCTTCTCCAGACTAAACAGGCCCAGCTCACTTAGTCTTTCCTCACATAATAGATGCTCCAGTCCCTTAATCATTTTTGTCGCTCTAAGATGGACCCTCTCTAGAAGCTCCACGTCCTTCTTGTACTGGGGAGCCCAGAACTGCACCCAATACTCCAGGTGCAGCCTCACCAGAGCTTAGCGGAGGGGTAGGATCCCCTCCCTCGCCCTGCTGACTCCTGATGCAGCCAGGAACCCATTTGCCTTCTTGGCCATGAGGGCACATTGCTGACTCGTAGGTAACTTCTTGTCAACCAGGACTCCCAGACAGTGTTGCCCTTGTTGGCCTCCCCTTTAATCCTCACCCACAGGCTCTCGACTCGCGCTTCATCCTCCCCTGCGCTGAGCTCCATACATTCCAGTTGCTCTGTCACATAAGCAGCAACTCTGCCACCTCACCTTCCTGATAAGTCTAAAGCCATCCACGGCCACGTTCCAGTCATGAGAGCTGTCCCACCATGTCTCAGTAATTACGATGAGATCATGGGGCCTGCGATTGCACACACATTTCCAGTTCCCCTTGTTTATTCCCCATGCTGCGTGCCTTTACATGGAGGCATTTGAGTAGGGCTCCCAATATGCCTCTCTTTCTAGCTGGCGCAGGTGGAACTTGACTGTGTGGGCCTTTAGAAGTTCTCCTATTTTCCCATTTAGCCTCTTCAGGCTCAGGGCACCCTACAACAGTGTATGGAGCTAGGCGGCTGTGAGTGGCATGACAGGCCATCGCCTACCCCATAATCTGCTTCCCCGATGATACCCCCTCCCTCCTCAAATCTAGTTTAAAGCCCTCTTGATGAGCCCTGCTAGCTCCTGTCCCAGGGCTCTCTTCTCCCTTTGAGAAAGATGGATCCCATTAGATTCCATCATGCCTGCTGCTATGTAAGGCTTCCTGTTGCCAAAAAACCTTCCCTACCTTGTTGAATCATCAGCAGGTCCTAAAGACCTTGAAGCTGTCCCTCGTATTTTGAAGGACAGGCTAACAGTATTTTGAAAGCTGGATGTTATCTCTGTGCCCTGGGGTAAGAGGGAAGAACGAGATGGTGGCTTTTCATCGTGTGGACCCCAAGCTCTCCCAGACTGATGGACACGGCTCATGCTTTCACCAAGAGCCTAGTCAGAGAGGGAGTAATGAGTGCTGCCAAGGAAGGGAAGTTCTAGTTTTCCAGCATAAAGCATTTCCCCTGGTTCATGTTCAATTAAAAATCACGAGGCAGTCTACAACAGCTTCTCATCTGGCATATCACGAAACCACAATTTCAGCACGATTTACAACCTTTTGGAGAAGGGAGAACTTGGTTATTTAGTAACTTCTCCGCTCGCCCTTAGGAAGGTCAGATCCTTTTGATCCCTGCCAGAACAGTGAAAGCCGTAAACTACAGGAGGGAGAGTGTGTTGGGAGTTTGTACTCGTAGCTCAGCACACCTGGAGGACCTGCAAGCAACCCTGCTGTGCAGGAAGGTCAGGCATGGAGAAGCTGAGTCTAACGGGACTGGTGCATTGGAGCATGGGACGTGGCAGCAGTGCTGGAGGGCTGCTTACGTGCCGAGTACTGTAACACAAAGCACATGGATTAGATGCATTTTACTGAGATTTAGATGAAATCTGCCACTTAAGGATTCAGTGGATGCCAGGAGGGGCTGATCCCCATTCATTTCCCTGCTCACTAGCCCTTTTTTTCCTCTGTTAGGAGGTGGGAGGTAGCAAAGCAAGTGCAGCTTTTCTTCCTTAGTGCTGCTGGTACCTCTAAAGCACAGCGTGGTGCCCAGTTTGGCTGTCAGGCTGTGCTGGCAGCAGCTCCCTCAACCTACATTGTAGTGCAAGCTCATGTGGACTTATGGGAGAACACCTAACTCAAAAATAGAAAGAGATGAGAAAAAAATTCCTAAGGAGCGCCCAGAAGATCATTCTTTTGATAAACTTTAAAAAAAAATGACATTTTTAAGGGTAGAGGGGAAGGCAGCCCTTTATTCTATTCTACCTTGTGTCCAACATTTCATGTAGATTTAGTTGTTAGTATTTTCGAACACCTCAGGCAGGCTCACATGCTCCCCCATGCATCCAGGAAGAGAAGCCAACTAAACAAGCAGGATATTGTTCACTGTTGTTCCTTTTTCCCATGAACTTCATTGAATTTCTTGACCTGGGGTTTGGACAGTAATGTTAAAAAAAAAAAAAAAGGTCTCAGAGCTTCGAAAAACCTCTAGTGAGAGAAGAAAACACTTTCTATTGTTGATACACATTTGTTAGCATTTCATTTCGCAAGAAATCAATAATTCCTAAACTGTTTCAGCCAAAAGCACAAAAGGAGAATGGTCCGTGCACTGCAGCCTAACCAAAGTTTTTATCACCACAGTGAGGTATAAAACAAACAGCTTTTCTCCACTTCCCCTATCTGTTATGAAAAATATTTGTCCAAGAAGAGCTGAAGCTTATCTCCAGGAAGCTTGCTGAGAAAAGATAGCAGATGAACAGAGTCAAGAAAAGCATTTTGAATAGTCCAGGAAAAGAGGCCAAGCAGTAGTTCCCAACATCATCTTCATCTTGGCCTTGCTCAGCTTAGTCTGATAATCAACATCTTATTATGCAGTCCTAGCATTTCTCTGCAATTTAAACAAAACGTTGGTAATGGTACGAGATCTTCAAGGTCACTTTCTGGAGAACTGCCTTTAGCCCCGTGGTCTGTAGCTATTTAAGAATAGAAATGACAATTTCACTCAAGCAAATTACATCCTGGAAGGATAATACAGCCCAGCACGTACAATGGCAATGATCAGATGGTGTTTCTCTGCTTGGAATACATTAGCTTTCGTGTGTATATGGCAGGTTTGTGGTACCCACACGTATTTCATTGTAGCCCCCAACAGAAAAGTGTGTCCCTCATCCAGGTTTTATAATTCTAGTTTATTAAAAAAAAAAAAAAAAAAAAAAAAACAGCTCTTGCTATTGTGTCTGGATGCACCAGACTATTTAGAGTATATTTCCTCAGATATTCCTGATCTTGCGGAAAGAATTGCTCTGTACCACACGTAGGCAAATATTACATTCTGCACATGAAAAAGCTCCTTTAACCTATCTAGTAAGTTCCATTATTTCTTTTTCCCTGCTCTTATCCAAAGAGAATCTTTTCTCTGCAGCAACTACCTCCCTGTTGCTTTAGTCAGTAATTGCCTGGGGCATCACTGCAATTCCTGCAGTGAATAACGCGTGTCCCAAAGGCCAGGTTCTGACAACACTGAACGAGCAGGCCCTTTTCAGGAGCAGACGGGTTTATTCATTCAGATTTTACTGATGTTGGCAAATGCCATGTGCTAGGTCTTCATGAAGATATCAAGAAAGAGTCTTTCTCTTCCGAGCAGATGAAGAGACAAACTGGAATTGGGGAAAGGGAGAATTTGGGGCAATACATCTGCAAGTCAGCTCCAATAATTAGAGAAGAAGCTGGTCTTGTACATAGTGAAGAGGCCTTGTGCATGGGTAGAGATGGGCATCCATGAGCCCACTGGACCAAGGTACTGAATCATTCCCAGGGAAGCCAAGAGGTGATAACAGTAAAATATACTCCTCTTCCACTCAAAGTTTTGTTATCTGTAGTGGGTCATTAATTTCCCATGGGCCAGTTCCTGATGCCTTTCCTCATTTCCTAGTGATCACACACAGACTGATGCTAATGTCATTGCTGAGCCAGGATTCTGCAGCTGACTTGAACTGAGCTGAACCGGTATCTCCTGATTAAAGCATGGAGACCAAACAGGAATTCAGAAGGACTTGCTTTGAGTGTTATCACAGGGGTTACTGGATTTATTAACAGTCTGCTTCACAAAAATGATCTGACAGCATGCCACTCTGTCAATATAATTTCACTCCTGCTGTCTGGAAACAGAAAGGTTTCACGGTACTGCTGCTCGCAGAGATTTGCCCAGGTAATTTGTAGGTTGTTCCCTCGGGGCTGGGTGGCAGACAGCTGCAGCAGACCCAACTAGCCCAAAACCAGCCCTAAAAGCAGGGTGAACACCTGGGCACCAAGTATTGCATGAGCACAACTGGGTGATCAGGGATGCTGGCACTGGCCACAGAGAAACCCACCCTCAGATACCTGAGGTGCATACAGATCCTTAGGGATCTAAGCTGTTAGTTTGTTGTTTAAGATGAGGGGAATGTTCTAAATATGGCTGCAAATAGGATTTTTTTTCCTTACCAGAATGCTAGCTTTAATATGCTAAGTGTATTCCTTCTAGCTACAGTGCACAAGCAAAGAATTTCTGAGCAAAGAAATGCCACGTACCTGCGTATTTCTTGATTTGCAAAACAATATCGAAGAAACAAAGACCAACATGAAGAGCAGACCCCAGATCTGGGCCACTTATCATTAGGTGGTTCCTCAGGCTTGCAAGGCTTGCACTTCTCAACTTTACAAGCACTGAATATAGTGGAACTTCTTGTCCTCGTGTTCATCAGAGACATTCCTCTATGGGGGACACAACATCTAATTCTGAAGTGGCAGAGGGTGTTTAGCTGTGCTCTTGTGGCTACAGTGGTCAGGACAGCAGAAGTGGTGCTGGGACTTCTTCCCAAAGCAATGACAGGAAGCATGAAACAACCTCCCTGGCTTTCAACACAGAGCCTGTTTCATTTTCCAGAAAGTGTCATCACATCAGGAAGCCTCACAGCTGGTCCATCCCAAAACCATAACTAGCTAACATCTAAAACATCCTCGGGAACAGCAAAGATGATATGGAGTTAAGGCATGAAGCAAGGCATTGAAGACGTGGTCTGTGCTGTCTTGGAGACCACGTTGCGCAGCTGCTGGTGGAGCTGTGCCACTGGGACCACCATTCCCCCAGCATAGCTTTGGGGCTGAGCCACCTCTTTCACAGCACCGAGTGTTGCATGCAGGGCCATGTCTCCCTCTACTGACACTGGCTCTTGAGCCTGCAACTGTCACTGAGCTGAGAGCTGTTTTCTTTAGGTGAAACAACAGACACATGCATTTGAGGCACAGAGAGCTTGGCTTCAGCCTCTGGGTAGAAAGGGTCCAGAAATGTCCCTGTAAGTCTAAACTGCACCATAAGCTGACCATGAAGTGAGTGACTGAAGTGTGGCATTGGTGCACTTCATGCAGACTCATGTCTGCAGTAAAGCACTGTACTTTGCACGTAATTAAGTGAGGAAGAAGATTATGCAGCTAGTATACATTACGTGCCATGATCCATCTTTAGATTTTTTTTAAAAATTTCATGCAACTCCAAACACTGGAAAATAATCAAGGCCATGTGTTTGTAATGAGAAGATCAACTCGATATCCCTGTTTGCTTGTCAGAGTGGCCACAAATCCAAATGAAGTCTTCAAGTCTGCCAACATCTTTTGATCAGCACACTACATCAGAGCATCTCCCTCTGGTAGGGTAAGCCGGAACAATGCCGCCTTTAAAGTAAGTTTGAAATTAAGTCCCTGTGCATATTCCCATCTGATCTTTCCTTGAAGTGAAGCCCAAGGGAAATGGTGGAGCCACTCACTGCCTTCACACCGAGGAGGAGAAGCTTTCCATGAAATAAATCATGTGGAGTTGAGCACCCGGCTACAGTGTAGCTGCTGGAGGAGTTTTCCCCAAGGATTTAAAGAGCGATCAGCCTGCATCAGGATGGGATCTGCAAGAATTAAATGGAGCACTGGGTCTACCCAGCAAAGCATTGCTGGAGTCTACACAGATTGAGAGGAGGCACCTAGTTCAGACAGAGCTCTGCAGGAGCAGCAAGTAATATTCTGCTTTGTGGGCAAAGGAGTCCGGGTTTTGTGAAAAGCTGGAAAGCTGACACTGCTTTTGCACCCAGCTGCATCTTACCCTTGTGACACCCCACAGGTTTGCTCTGCCTCCCCCATCTTGGCTTTCCTTCTCCTCCCAAAGCAATTCCAAACTGGCAGGGCTATTTGCTCCTGTGTCTGGCAAAGAGGAATCTGCTGCTTAGCTTCTGGCAGCTCTTGTGCTGAGAGCCAGGCCTGTTCCTGTGACTAATCCTTGTGGGTGAGCTCTCCATGAGGTCTGCTGTGGCCCAGGACAGGTTTCTGGGCATGGCCAAATTGGAGCAAGCACTAGAGAGGCTCAAGGACAGAAATCTCACCCCAACAAAGTTGTAGGACAATTTAGGGCAGAAGGGGCCTCAGCTAACACACTCCAAGCACAATCCCATCATTCCTTCCAGTACCATCCAGCCACCTCCTTCCTCCAGCCTCAGAAGCAAGTTACACTATATAACCTGTTATCTAACATGAAAATATCTCATTTTCCCTCCAGACTTCTCCAAATCAATTAGCACACTCAGAATAAGCCCCACTCACGGTTGGCAGTGTGACCACCAATGTCCTATTAGCTGGACAGAGGGGCATAGAGGCACCTAATGCATCATTTCAGAGAAGTACAGCAAACACCAGTGTTGCCACTGTGACCAAGAGAGATGGATTCATAGGACATGCTAAGGAAAGAGCAATTATCTTTAGGCATTATACACGTGACCTCTTCTGCCAGCCTAACTACCATTGAAATTTAATGCTAAGTGTTTCCTATTGACTGGAAATACATGGTTCAGGCATGTCAGTGTGATTTAAACTATCTAAATATGTCCCTAAATCTTGGTGTATTGCCCAACTTTATGGTGACAACTATCCCACCACTTTGAAAGATTCAGACATCCCAAAGCTAGGAACAGGACCAATTCTCCAAGAGCTCACAGACACAGGATTAAATCCTAAAACATTAAGAGTCTTCTGGGGCTTGGGTTCTCCCCCCACACACTTCCTCTCTCGCTGGAATCAGGGAGTGCAAAGAAGCAACTGTGAAAATAAAACTTAGTTTCTTTTCAGAAAGTTACGTGAACTTTTTGAACTTTACGTTTCATTCCCATTTAGGGCAAAGATCCAAGATAGTTATTCCTGTACTTAAACCAGGTTCAGTCATCCTTAGTAATTAAGGGCACTAGATCAAAAACAAAATTTATTGTACCAGTAACATAACTACAATGGTTCTTCATAAAATTTAACCACATAGCAAACTAGGTTGCCTGAGATCTGCCATTCAAGCAGGCTTTATTGCATTTATATATAGAATCATGAAAAATAAATTAAGAATGAGGATGACCCTTTGTCTACCTAGAGGCCTAGGAAAGATGTTTGCCTCTGATACAGTTTGAAAATTAGCATTTTATAGGGTCTGACACACAAAACACTTTAAAATTCTGTAAATAATGTAAGTAAATTAACAAGAGATAGTGACTACAATGAATAAAACATAAGATAAGTACCTTTCCATTTCCCCTGAAGCCTTGAGGAAAAAAGTGACTACATTCAGCTCTTGGGGAAAAAAAAAGAGCAAGTACTGAGAGTGTTGGCAGAATATGCAGCTAATTTAGAGAAATACAGAAAAGTCAGTCTGAAGCCTCTTCAACTCTGATACAAGAAAAGCAATGCTCTTGTGCAGAAGAGCACAAGCAGCTCCAGCCCCAAACCACTTCCCCGTGTTAGCACAGAGCAATCCCTTCTTCATTAAGCCCAGCACAGAGCCTGGGCATGCCCGAGCAGCTCTAGCGGGGCTCTATCCGCAAGGCAACCTGTGCCTCTAGTAAGTCACATAGACATACCTGGGGACAGAGGAGCTCTTGGCCCTCTCTTAGCTTGGTCTGATGGAGTTGCGAGTGGCTGGGCAGGCAAAGGGCCATCCCTTCAGAAAGGATTTGGGTGTGACTGTGGGCAAGAAAGTTAGTTGTTCATCTGTGGAACAAAGCACATGCCTCTGAGAAGAGCTAGGGGCTCAAATGCATTATTGCTGGTGAGGCACTCAGTCAACATAACTTGTACTTTTAAGTTTACACTTTGGATCTGGCCTTGCAGCCTCAACCTCCATCTTTGGCCAGCAAAGCCAGGGCAGGAATCCACAGGAGCATGTCTTCTCAGAGGCACTAGCCTTATCAGATGGGCTGGAAATATGACAGCAAGAGCCTCTCCCAAGATGTTTTGGCTTGTGATCCTACACGAACACCTGGAAGCAAAGAGGAGCCTGGAACAGATTAAATGAATTGGCCAGACTTTCTCATCTTGTTAACATGCTGTAGGCTTCATTTGTGTTTTGAGCAGCGATTCAGAGTGGGTCTCTGTTTGATTTAAACCAGATAGCCCATCACAAATCCAAAACTCCTGCTTATATCAGCATCACCACATACTGCCCCTGCAGAAGAAGGTCTTTAAGAGGAGGCATCTCTGAGGAATTCAAACAGCACACATACACACAAGCTAGGATTTTGCTGGTTACAGAATAATCAGCAAGCATAAGAAAGTCAGGGATTATTGGTCTTGCAAGCTCTGCGTGCTGCTCACAGAGTGACAAGTTACATGACCAGCAAAGTCCCTGCCTAATTGCTTGCATTTGCAGGAATCAAATAAGAACAAAATAACCCACGAGAAATGCAACATCTTCTCTTGTCCCTACTCCTGCCAAGGACCCAACATCTCATCGATTGTTTCCATGTGCTGATGGTATCAAAACTTACCCTATTTAGTCATTAAACCATTAACATCAATTACCAAATCACGCAAACGGAAGGATTAGACTCAAGCACTGCTATTGAGAGATAAGTCTCAGTGCACAACCTTCCAGCAGGCATATAGGCCACTGAGTTAAACCATATGGGAGGTGCGGGCTTGCTGCTGTAGGAGCGCTTCATTCACGTGGAAGAGGAAGGGGCTGGAGTCTGCACTTCCCTAGCAGGGAAACGATCAGCGTCTCCACATCCCACACAGCCCCAGACGTGAAGCAAGAAAAATTTGAGTTCTGCTCCCAAGCTTTGTCATTCATTCATTTTGCAGCCTAGAGCAAGGTGTTTGCTATCTTCGTGCCTCATTTTCTCTAGTTTTAAAATGGAAGGGAGCTCAGCCAGCTTCTGCAAACTTCTTTACTATCCCTGAGTAAAACAAAAGCAAAGGTCTTACAGGTATCTTTCAGGTACCAACAGCTAATTTTATTCCCTTTGAAATACCAGAAACCTCTTAATTTCTCCACTCAGTGACTTTTGGTCAAAGCACACTCTGCTTAAGTTCTTCTCTACTCCCCTTCCCCTTTTCCTGCCCTCACATACTAGCGTCACTGCTTCGGATTTTTTTTTTTTTAACATTATTGAAAGTGGGCTGCTAGACCTCTGGTCTGGGGGAAATTGCAGTCCAATCCACATCAGACTTGGCTGTTCTTGGTCCAAGGTTGGCTTGAGAGTGGGCTGGATGATGCAGATCACTAAGCTGCTTGCAGGTTCTTTGGTGCTTCAAGAGAACCAGAGCTGAAGGTGGCTGCTGAGCAAAGTGTTCAGTAATTTGTTAGTCCCATAGCAAGACTGCCCTGGTTTACACCAGGAGACCACCCTGGAAGGGATCTTGACATATCAGTGAAGCACCCTACACTGCAAAAGGGACTCCAGAAACCATGCTCTGAGACCCAAAGTGCAAGGTGATGCATGGGAGAGGATTAATCTATCTGCTCTGAAGAAGAAACTAGCCTTACTAGGGAAGGAAAGAGCTTTTCCCACACAATGAAAAATTCAAGAATGCCTGGCCTAGCTGTTTTCTCCTGGGGAGAGTTAAACAGCAGCTTGAAGACAGAGGCAGACTTTCCCTCTACACATAAACAGCAGGTTTCCTGCAGCATCTCAGTGAACGTGTGAGACAAATCCCCCTTGTTACCCTCCACAAATCCTGCTGGACATTCGTCCCTTCCTCTTTCCAGAAGAGGAGCAATTAAGAGAGGAAACAATCTGCCTTTTCAGTGAACATTTTCTGGGACTGAATTCATGGAGCTGCACCACCTCAGCCCAACCTAGTTGCAGCATCTCTTGCAGACGTGGACACAATGTGGGCATTTGCTGCTTGGGTTTTTTGGGAATGAGGTTAAATTTGAGGAGTTGCTAACACAGCAGGCCAGCAGAGTCTCTGACCAAGGAATCTTCATCATTTGATTAAATAATTGCAAATTCATTTCTTTGCAGCGGATTGAGGTGATGGGAATGTTGTTCTTGTAGCTCGTCTCCCCTGCAGGTAAAGCGGACGCTGTATCGATGTTATGAGGTTGGTGCATTAACAGCTGGTATTCATGACTCTCCCGTGTGTTGCTCCTCAGGACGCAGGCAAGGTCCGAGACGTGGTTCTGGCTGCGGGACCATGGTCCTGCTCCATTAAATGCACAGCAGAAACACCGAGCCGACTCAACGGGGGCTCCAGAAAACGGCGCGTGGGGCTGGCGGCGCGCGGAACAAGCAGTGCTTTGTGCCAACATCTGCACCTTCGCTCACATCCCCCCTTCGGCCGAACAAAAATAAAGGCACAAGCTTTCCATTTTCTTCTTTTATTACCCACCTCCAAAAATAAAAACGAAACACTGGTCAGCCCCAGGACTCCATTTTTTACGGCGGCCATCCTGCCATGCTATTGCTCCGCGAGGACGTTGTTAATGCCATTTACAGCCCGCCTAATAACGGAGCCCCTCTGCCTCTCCGCGGGCAGGAGCTGGGAAGAGCCATTACGGAGGTGATCACAGCAACAACCTAATCCCGCCTGGCTGCACGCTGGCGAGGCCAAAGCAGCAACCGTTCTGTGTCCTGGCTGTAAAATCAAATTAAATTAAAGATCCCACTTCACCAAAGGCCTAATACTAATTTGTGTAACATTTCCATTAAACAACGCTGCCTACAGAAAACATGCACTCAAGCACTTTGGCGATTTAACGGGGAGCATTCCAATAGGAAACATTATTAGATTTCCCTATTAAGCTGCTCAGGGCGCACACTTGCTTAATAGACATTAATTACATTAGCAAGGCTGCAAATTCAGCCCTGGCAGAATCTAAGCGACTTTTGCAAAATGACTCAGTACCGAAATTTCTGTAGTGGCAAAAAGCACAGATAAAAAATTGGAACCAAGCCACCATGTCACCGCCTTTTCAGCAGTGGCTTTAAAACACTTTTATGTACTGGTGTACTTCGCTTTCACACTTCCAGAACAATATTTTCTGTAATTTCCCAGGCTGGCAAAATAATTCAAGAAAGCTCCCAATACTTGATTAATGGGCTTTTCCCCCCAGCCCACTGCAAGTGGAAAGAATAGTTGATGTTAGAAACAGCATGTTTCAATATACTACCTTTTTCTGAAGCCATTAAAAGTATTTCGTATATCTTCAAAACATACTTGTGTCCCATTACATCCAACGAGGATTTAAATGCACACTTTGAGTTAACAAAGCATATAACGATTAGCTTAAATCAAGATCTAATTATAAAAGATTGGTGACAAATTATTTCAGAGAACATGTAAATGCAAGCCAGGCAGTATTTTACTTGCACTCCAAAGAATTATTCTTTTCAAGATGATTAACTTTGGCCTACATGCGCTCTACCTAATACTTGGGACTCACACATCCACAGATGGCTAAATTCAGCCACTTTCTGGAAGCATCTCCAGGTTTCCACTGACTACAGAGGAAGCCTACACATGGCTTTAGGACCCCACACTTGCACAGAATTAATTCTGGCTCAATCCTTAATATTTTGGCAGGACAATTTCTCTTTGGTTGAATTGTCCACGCTCATGCTGGAGCTCTTTTTCACTAATAAACAGCCAGAGCCTTCAATCTCTGTCACAGTCTGGAAAAATGATTTCTGTTTTGCAGACTCTAAAATGCGAAGCACTGAAATGGCCAAGGGCTGTGGCAGAACCGGGGCGACCTTTCCCAGGGCTGCCAGCCTGGCCATGATGTTTGTGCAAGGATCTACCTTGTGGTTCATATGCAGCCCTGGCTCAGGGTTGTTCTGCAGATTGTACAGCTACCTGAACAAACACAAGCAGATAAGAAAATGCTATGAGATCAGAACGACAAGAAGTCATGCTCCATCCAGAAATCACTGCTGTAGGTTGTAGAGAAGCAACACACAGGGCCAAGACTGATAAGGTTCATGCAGATGTTCTGTGCATTTTCATATGCACAAGCACGTGAACAGCACTTAGATACATAATGCAATACAATCTCCTAATCTAAATCAGTAATACTGTACTTTAAATTCAGTAATGAACTCTGGGCCCTTAAACAGCCTTTCTGTTCATTTAAATTTCTCAGTGTTAATTGTTAAGCACAATACACAGTAGATAGTTTAAATACATCTGAAATCTTATCCTATTCTCCCCTTAAGTTAAACCTATACTATTCTTAACAAGCGCACTGAATGTACTGACCTATATTTGCTCTTTGCCACTTGGAAGAATGTCATCTCTGTTTCCACTCTCCATCTTTTGTGCTATTGCTTGCTGCTAGGTTATCAGCCTTTAGTTTTCTATTAGTATTATTCTTTCCACGTCAACATGGTTTGCTCTGCAGCACTCAGAGCACAGCCCTTGTCATAGGGTTCATGGTGCTGTTTTCCACCAAGGAGGCACAGCGTGTTACAGTTCTGAGCACAGCAAGAACCCTGCAAGAACAGTGACTGTGGTGTGGTTGAACATCCTAAAAGAGCATTCATATCCCTCATGGACCGGTGAATTTTCATCTAACTAAATTTAGCATGGGTGTGCCTCCCCAGCATAAACTCACACTGCTAGGTATAGTATATGCAAAACACAGTATATGAAGGAACCAGATCTGCATTATCCCCAGATACACATCTGAAAGACTTTAGCTTTCAGAGCAACCAGCTCTCCAGAAAGCTTCCCATCCTATGTGTGGAAGGACTCCAACCCAGGTCACTCCATTCATGAAAGTGTCTCACTTTGACCTCTTCTAGGGAGAAACTAGTCAGAATTCAACACCTGAGTGGGGAACTGGGTGCTACTGATTGCAGGGTGCCCAGCAAGAGCCCAGGGTGACAGTTCCTGAAGTCTTCAGGGGCTGGGAAGCTGGAACCACCTGGACCGCAGGGCCCTGAGTGAACAGAAGAATCGGGTATTTCCCTGCTTAGTCCCTCTGAGCTTGTTTTGAACCATTATTGACCTGCAGGTGAAGGGCTCCCTCTCCATTACCATTCCCCTCCGGGCAGGTACATGCATCTTTTCACACTACCAGATAGGAATGGCTATTTTCCCTCAATACACTGGTGAGATGTAAACAAGGAATTGCCTGTCTCCAAATAAGATTTCTGAAAGCTTTTAGGCAGACAGACAGGAACTGGAAGTCGCCCTTTAGCAACTCATCTTCTAGGCAATTGCTCGTGTTCTGTCATTTTGGCTAAAGTGTCATTTAGACTAACTGGCCTCTTTCAGAGGCCAAATACTACTTATGAACCCTCACTTATAAATACACTCAGCCAATGACATTCCCAGTGTGAAATCTTTTGAGTTCAAAACATCTAATTAAGTAGATGATAACATCAGCACAACTTCTGCTCCACTCCAGGAGCTGTCAGCATACATGACTACCAGGGTTTTTTTTTTTTTTTTTAAAGTCTTTATCATGATATCATGAAATCCATTATATTTGGCATTTCTCTTAAATCTCTAGCACATGGAGTCACATGTTTATACCTGTAACTCTCCAAATATCTAATTTAACTCAATTTCTAGCATTAATGCTTACAAGAAAAAAAAGTAGAAATCACAACCTGAGTGTAATTGATGCCTCAAAAGCAGAAGTTAATTCAAATCAAACCCTCACCCTCTGCCATCCTGTCCTCACTCACAATAGCAAAGCTGGATTCATAATCACTTAATGATACTACTCAGCTCAAGTGATTCATCAGCAGCAAGGCTCTGGCTGCAGCTAATTCCACTGAAAGAAGCTCCAAAATCCCAAAGGTACAAATGGACCTTGTGCCATCTTCCACATCCCTCTGCGTGTTGTGACAGCCTAAGAGACCAAACTTGGCTGGTAAGACAAGCAACTTACATTGACCAAAACATTCCTCCAAGAATACTCGATGACCGTGATTACACCATGTGTTTTATCCATTGCAAACAACGGACACAGAAAAGAGAGGCACTTTGAGCAGGAGCTAAATAAAACAAATTGTCCAGCTGAGCCCCAGGAAAGCTCCAGGCCAAGTATCAGTTGCCGAGCAGCCACCGAGAGCCCTGAAAATGCTCCATCCTCAGACCAACTTCTGTCTCATTGATCCAGCTGAGAAGCTTCCCAGCATTGGTAGCATCGTTCCACCTGTGATGGCAGGTGAGTCACTGAGGTCTCCACCCAGCAAGGGAAATTCTAGCATGAAGAAGATATTTTGCTTGGTATAGCATAGTATTTTCTCACCTCAAATGCATCTCATGAAGATACCATTTTTTCATTGCAAGATGATTTTGCTTTGGCATGCACGGAACAGGGATTCTAGACTGATGGATATGGCCTCTTACAATGGGCAGTCAGACCATACCAAGGGCTCTAAAGGCATAATTAAGTCTACACTTAATTATGAGATTATAACTGAAGCACTGCTGCTTTGCCTCAGAAAATACCTTTGTATCTCTTCATCTCTGTACCCTAGGTAAGCAAATCTACTCATCCAAACCAATAATTCTCCTGCTGTGGATGTGGTGGATTCAGAGTCCACATTTGGCTGATTCTTCTCTCACTCTCTGACAGAGGCAGGTCCCGCTATGGCCAGTCAGCCACATGTAGAGTTGCTTTATCAGTGTCAACACGCTCTCCTGCCTTCCTTTTTATTAAAACTCTTCCAAAATCTGCACCTTTGCCTCTTTCCTGGGAATAGCACAGATCTGTATTTGTTTGGGTGTTCCTGCTCTCAGCCTGCAAAGAGGCAGCTCTGGTGCCTTTCTGCCATTCAGCACCCCATAAAAAAATTGGAATATGCCATGACTTCCAAGAGCAATCTCTCCACAGAAGCTCTTTCTACTCCATGTGCCTGAGCACACATGCATCTGCAGACACACAAATTTTTGTCAGTGGGTTCTAGGATTTCACCAAGATTAACCTTCAGGAAGTTCATGACCTGCCTATCGCTCCCCCTGCATTCAGGAGAGGGCAGGTACCTGTGGACAGCAAGTCCACATGCTTCCCACGCCAGCCCATGGCTCCTGTTAGCATTTCTGTCTGCGTACTTATATCCACCCAAGAGCCAAACCTGCCTGACCTCGCTTGGCTGAGAGGTATGGCTGCAGGCCAGTAGGAAAACAGATGTCTGCTATTGATACTTTATTCCCATTTATTATTTATCTAATACACACTCCAGGACGATTAAGGTTATGTTATTGTGAACACTTTCCTAACATTTTTGTAAACAAGGTCTGTCTAAGAATAACCACTCAAGGAATGGAGAAACATCCTTGCCAGGAGACAAGATAACTCCCATTCAGTGCAGCTCGAGGACTGTCTAGGTGAGTTTTTGTTCTATCTTCCAAAAGCAGGATGGCAACTTGTTTTGATAGTTACAAGTACTGGCCTCTCCTCCAAGCACAAACTATAGTTTGCCTTCTGTTTGCTTCAGAACAGAAGTCCCTGAGAATGACTAAATATCCATGGAAATAACAATGATGTTTGGTACCACCAGATTCATGACCAACCTTCCATTCATTTCTGCAGCTGAGCACCTCCACCACGGACTCTTTTGCCTCACTTTCCCCACCATAAAACAAGGAGCACTAGCAGTCACTTCATTGCCTGCTCTCAAGAAACCTGTGCCAGTATGAAATCTTGAGGATATCCTCAGGCGAGAAGAAACACTTTGGAGGAATCTCCTGGACCTGCAGCTCAAGGCCTTCTCCTGTCTGATGGCATCGTCACCAAGACAAAGCTCTCCAGCAGCTCATTAGAAATCCTGAGAGTTTGGTCTTCAGGAAGAGAAGATGATGATACGTACCCAAGTGTCAGCTTTCCCAGTACATCACATAGTCACCACAAATGGAGTCAGGCATAGGATACTTCCCATGTTTTGCAGCAGACAACTGTTTCTAACCTAGTCTTGCCATCTTTATGCTGATGTACTGCATAAAGAAAGAGAAAAAAAGCATTTCCTTCTGAGCACAATCAGAAGAAAGCGGTAGAATGGGGAGAGTGGAGGAAACAATCAAGAAAAATGGCAGAAATAATTATTGTACTCTTTTAAGATCACAGAAGTACCGAATGGGACTGCTCAAAGATAAGGCATGTGGACAAAAGAGCAACTGTGCCCAGCAAGAGCAAATACCACCCTATGGGACCAGAGAGCACCGCTGGCATTGCTGTGAGCTCTCTCCATGGGGAGAGCTGGAGACCAAACTTGCCTAAATCTGCCTAATGGGCTGTGGTGCTGAGAGAAACCCTCCTGCGTGCGCAGCCAGAGCAGCTGCGTCTCTGGAGAGGCTCTGCTGCTGCTCTGTGGTGGGGAAGGCCTCCCGGGTACGGTCTGTCGGATCTACCCTGGCCAGAGAGATCAGCCTTATGGCTATTTAGGCCCAGCTTGACTATGGTCCTGGAGGAACAGAGCTGACTTGGGCCCCCTCCAGAGGCAGGGGACAGAGCCAGGCACTCTCCAGCACAGCTTGTTGAAATCAGGCACAGGGAGAGGATGCTCCTCTTATCCTCCTTGTGCTCCAGGGCTGTTCAAGAGCCTCTCCAGCCCTGACGGGGTTCACAGCAGCTCCCCAACACTGGTCGCTAGAAACCAAGATCGGTTGCAGTAGAAGGACACCCCAAATCCATTACCTACACTGTGCTGCAGGGGTGAGCGGACAGTCTGCGCTGAAGCGACCAGGGAGGAATTATCAAATGACATTTTCCTTTATCCAGCAATAATTGATGATGAGACCATTAGAACACAGATTAATGGCATAGGGTCACAGAAGATAGTCTAGAAGGGACCTTGAGGTCATTTAAATCCATCCAGCTGCCCCACAGAACGCTCATTCATGACATATTTGAGCCCTTTGAAATAAGTGGGAATCTTCTGACCAATATTTTAAAGAAAAAAAATTTCCCTTCCTGGCCACAAAATGCTTTGTTATTTTGTCTAGATCTTAACAGGTATAGAAAAGGCCTTTAAGGCACTTATTTTCAAAACAGGATCAAACTTATTTTAGTGTGCTTATCTAAAGAAGTACTTCTGAACTTCCGCATAGTTTCCAACAACATAATTCATCATAGAGCAACCAAAACTATAGGATTTGTGCTTGTTTTGTTTTGTCTTAAAGCTTTGGGATCTGCCAATAACATCAATCTATTTCCATTTAAAAATTTTGTTTAAAATTGCCAGCAAAGAGGAAAAGAAATCTTATTTGCACAGATACAAGGAACATCCTTTTAGGAGCAAAGTTGGTTAGGTTATACACTGTGACACAATACACAGGTCTGTCTGTAAGGACACCTGAGGGATGCTTGGAAGCACCTGGTGCAATAACCTCTCTTTTGCACACTTTTTCCTGCATTGTCTCTGCCTCAGTTCCAGCCTTTGCTGAACCAGGAGACAGAGAGGAAAGAGAAAAAAATGGACATTTGTTAAGTACTTTGCTCAGCTTGATTGAAAGGTGGCACCTCAGGATGCAGCATGGGGATGATAAATGTGGAAGTGTAATGCAGTGTTTCCCTCCCGTAATTAGGATTTCATCATGTAATAGTAATAGGTAATGATTGATCGTGGCCCTTCACCGCTGCAGGATGCTGGTCGTTAGGAGGAACTGATTGATCACTAGAGCTGCCATTTGGCCACGTGAAGCCCTTCCACTGCCTTTTAAAAGGTGAACCAAAGTCTCTTTAAATAAATACAAGTTGAAAAGATCCCAGATCACTATCAGGAGATGCTTACCTCCTCTCTGCACTGACTGCATAGGTCAGCAAAGCAGGAGGTCTTCAGATAGTTGCCTTGGAAGGCATCCTTTTGGTGCTGCAACCCCACTGAGACCCTCTCTTCCCATATTCATCCACCAGTCTGAGGAGGACAGTGGGGACTGTCTCCCTTAGACACTTGTGGGACTGTTTTGGCCTGTGGCTCCAGCGTAGGGACAGACTTTCTGCTCTCTGATCATCAGGATAGCAGAGGTCTAGTCCTCAAAGAGGACTTGTGTGCAGTTTAATACTGCAAGCATCAATGGTGGGCCTGAGGGATTAGGAGCTTTCCCATGTTTTCAGGCACTGCCACATGCTTTCTGCATTCTCTTGGGTTAATTGTATCACATCTTTGCACTTGTGGAACAGAGATAAAGTTTCTTTTGTCTGAATTGCAAAGTTTTGAGGGATAAAGAATGACTGTTACCTTGGGATGCTGCCTTTCCTTCTCAATAGGGTTTGATAGGGCTGGGGGCCTCTCAGGGGCCTCCTATAACAACCACAAGAACCTCAGGTGGAGGCCGCATCCCTCTCCATCCTTCCTGTCCCCTTGCGAAACCCCTCGGCTCCCCGCGTTACTGCAGGCACCCCATGATGGTGGCACATTACCAAGCAGGGAGCTGTGCTGACTGCAGGGATGCAGGGCCGGTGCTCTGCTAGCATCTGCCAAAAGTGTTGTCAAGCAACTAACTGCCTGTAATTGAGCCCTCAGAAGTATCTGCCCTGAGGTGAGCTGCAGAGAAGTTTTACAAATGAAGATAATGGATGTTTATGTCACACACTGCGAGAAGCAGCAAGCTACGATCACTCACCTGATAAATTCAGCTTCAGCAGCAGCTACAGTGACTTAGACCATTAGGGTCTCCCTCGCAGCATACAGTGTAGCACCAGCTGGAGCTAAACACTTGTTTTCCAGGATTAGGCAGCCCCAGGAACCCATATAAGGCCATTCCTAACATCTTTATCCCACAAATATTCATAAACTTGTCCTGATTTCCAGACAGGATTCATTATCTGCAAACATTTACCAGAACATCTGGAGAAACAGGATCAGCCACGTTGTTAGCATTAATCAATGCAGGTCCCTTGAAGTCAACATGGCTATGCCAACTCCTGCTTGCCAAAAATTACTCAATATTTTTGAAACCTAGAAGCTTTTCCTGAATATTGTTTATTCTCAAGACACATAATTATTTATGCTTTTAAATAGGAGAGTGAAATGGTGAACAGCAAATGAGACATACACACAGGTTCATCTGTAATACCCAAAGGCAGTGCCAGAATTAACAGCTCCATCAGGGTAAGCTAAGGTAGTACTAGAAGCTCCACTTCCAGGATGACAAAACAAAACAAACAAACAGGCATACAGGCAAGTAACACTCCCAGAAAACCACCCAAACAATCCAGAAATAAGCACAAAAGCCCTCTTAAAAGCAGCCTTATTTCCTCTCTTTACAAGACCTCCAACAAGATTGTAGTTCCATGGAGAAACAGGGAAACTACCCAAGCACTTGGAAGTGAGATACTGCAGATAACAGTTTCAGAAGGGATTTGCCCTAGGGCCCATGTCCCAGTTAGGTGCCTAACTCCAGCACTTCCAGAGGGAACAAATAGCTTCTATAATTTGAAAGAAGAGGCTTTAGGAACTTAGTTCCCATTAATTTTCCTCAGAACATAAGTGCAAGGTACCCAAGTTGCTTTTGAAGATGGAATTGTACACAATTAGAGAAAAGCCTCCTTATGAACCTTTTTAGAGTGCCCCTAAAATTCCAAGAAACACCTAGATGATCAAGATCTCCCCCAAAAGCCACCCTTCTTTGAAAAGGGTGAAAGGAAGTTGAACCCCTGAAACAGTCATGACTTCCAAATGGGACCTTTTCCATCTGCAGTGACCTCTTGGTTGGGTCATCTGCGCAGATCCAGATGGGGACTGCTGTCTCCATCTTTATAGAGCTATACTTGAACCAGGGGTTAATCCCTTTAGCTGGTAGCTATCTGTGGGACTGCACCACACATGGCAATGCATTTGGCCAACGGTCTGTGTGCCCTCCTTCCACATCTAGTCAAGACTTTATGCATCAAGCCCATGCACTGAGAGGTTCCCTGCCAAATCCCTCACCCTGCATTTTCCACCCCTCTGTACCAGTTGAATTGCATCCCCCAATTGCATCTGGAGACTGTTGTTCTCTCTTGAAATATAAATACCATATGATTTCCAGCACAATCCTTGAACAATTGAGCTTCCAAGAAGTCTCTCAACCAAAGAAGTATAAAGCAAATGCACACAGAAGCCATGTACCAAGATCCCTGATATATACAATCCAGAGACGTGTTACTCTGTAGATGTTTTACTCCCATAACATCCTCACGGGGAAGCTCAGAAAGTGTGGGTTAGATGAGCGGACAGTGAGGTGGACTGAGGACTGCCTGGATGGCAGAGCCCAGAGGGCGGTGATAAATGGGGCCTAGTCTGGTTGGAGGCCTGTGGACATTGGTGTCCTCAGAGATCAGCAATGGGCCCAGTGCTCTTCAATTTGTTCATCAATGACTTGAACAAGGGCAGAGTGCACCCTCAGCAAGTTTGTGGACGATACCTAACTGGGGGGAGCAGCCGACACTCCAGAGGGCTGTGCTGCCATTCAGAGGTACCTAGACAGGATGGAGAGTTGGGCACAAAGGAACCTCATGAGGTTCAACAAGGACAAGTGCAGGGTCCTGCACCTGGAGAGGAATAAACCCAAACACCAGTACAGATTAGGGAATGACCTGCAGGAAAGCAGCTCCACAGAGAGGGATTTGGGAGTCCTGGTTGACAAGTTGACAGCAATGTGCCCTCATAACCAAGAAGGCCAATGGGATCCTGGCCTGCATCAGGAGGAGCATTGCTAGCAGGGCCTCTGGGGAGGCCATGCCTGGAGTATTGGGGGCAGTTCTGGGCTTCCCAGTACAAGAAGGATATTGAGCTTCTAGAGAAGGTCCAGTTTAGAGTGACAAAGATGATTAACGGACTGGAGCAACTCTCTTACAAGGAAAAACTAAACAAGCTGGGCCTGTTTAGTCTGGAGAAGAGGAGGCTGATCAAATCTCCTCTTAATATGTATAAATATCTGAGGGGAGAATGTAAAGAAGATGGGACCAAACTCTTCTCCGTAGTGACAACAATAGGACAAGGGGTAATGGGTACAAATTGAAACATAGGAAGTTCTATCTCTATGTGAGGAAGAACTTCCTTCCTGTGAGGGTGCCGGAGTCCCAGCACAGGCTGCCCAGAGAGGCTGTGGAGGCTCCTTCTCTGGAAATCTCCAAACCCACCTGGATGCAACCCCGTGCCCCGTGCTCTGAGTATCCCTCCTGGAGCAGGGGTTGGACTAGATAGTCTGGAGAGGTCCCTTCCAACCTCAACCATTCTGCAATATCTACAACATATCAGCCAGGCAGATGAAGACAGCAAGTCTGTCACAGGCAATAACAGGGACATTGCGCTTTTGTCTCCCTTCTTGCTGTCAAGACACATCCATCTTCATAGGTACTTGCTGTGGCATCCATTGTCCCATCTGGCTGCCTCATGGTGAGTCAGAATTACAGTTAGCTGAAGTGTCAGTGCCACCTCATTTTACAGAAAGTTGTTTTCTTAGTTTTTAATTACATGGAAATTTCTGCAAAGCAGCTTTCCACAAGAGCAGCAAACTTTCCATAGAAGTAATGAAAACCTGGGGTGGGGAAGCATTTCAGAAAAGTCCTCTGGTTTTAAGGGAGTCTTACTGGACTCATTTTTAAGTTTTACTTTGGCATCAGAAGAGCAGAAGGGTAAGATGCACTCCAGAATAGCACCACATCTCCTACAGCAGGTTGTTCATAACTTGGTCTTTCCTCAGCCCACTATGATGTACAATATTTGATTTGGGCAAGTTTTCATGGTCCTTAGTGGTGACATGTCATTCACAGACCAGAGTCCTCCAACTTTACAGGCTGAAGCCCCAGAAGTGCAATTTCACTCTTGATGGGATCTTCATGTCCTCCTGCTAGTCAGCCATACTCATCTCAAATTGTGTATTTTTTGTCTCAAAAGGCAAGATCCAGTAGATTTCAGAAATATTACAAGGTCCCTCTAAGCAACTCCAGTCTATACAAATGGCACAGGAAGAAAGTATTTGAAGCATCTCTTAAGGTCCTCTTACCCATTTTCTGCATCACCTTTCAGCCATCTGCTTTCTTCCTCAGTTTCCTCCCCAGCTCACTCTTTGAAGGCAATGCATCTTCCTAGGAGGTTGCTCCAGGGACTTGGAAACAAGTTGAGCTTCAGGTAACAAGTATTTAGCAAAAGCCAAGCTGTGAACCATATCAGTAACAGAAAATGTGAGACTTCCAGTAACCAGGCCACACAGGCTTGAAAGAGACCCAAGTGTGTTAGATGGAGCTACCAAGCCAGGTATAGGTGAAAACAGCTGTAGCCTCTGCAGCAGCCTGCTTGGAGATGCTATGAGGAGCAGAAGAACCAGAGATGTTCTGCTGAAGAACCGTGAAAGGCACCTGGTGACTTTCCCTGAAAAGGGCAGGAAAATGCTTGGGGAGAAGGGATTGCTGTTGTTGTTTTCTTTAAGCAGACCCTGTTTAACCAACACTGTGACAGAAGGGACATGGGAAGCCTCAGGGAACAGTGACAAGTTGAGGTCCTAAGAAAGACACAGGGGCAAAGTCTGCTGGGGAAGGCAGCTCCACACCACAGCAGAGGCAGCTCACGAAACCTGAGCTGGGCTCTGTGCCTCCCTTCAAGCGTGAGGCAGAATTACCCAAGGATGCTGCAACTTGGGGGGGAGAAAAAAAAAAAAAAAAAAGGAAAAATCTTTGCTTCACTGCCAAGAAGTTATATAAAAATAATTCATGGTCAGATTAATGTGAGAGAGAAAGTCATTAGAAATCAAAAAATGAGATAATTCTGCTGTAGACATGAGCGATGGTGAGAAATAAGTTATATTTTCCTGACATTCCTTAATTAGTTGGAAATGTGGTGCTTTCTTAGATTTGCCTCAGTGAAGCTTTTAAGCTTTTGACCCATAAACTCCCTGTTAAATAACCTACATGTCAGAGCAGCCAGCCATAGCTCCTCTGCCAAGCTGGAGCTTGATCATATTGTTTTAAACCCCAATTCAGTTGCTCAGGGTTCTCCTTGCATGGCATGTAATCTCCAGGGGGATCCCAACACGCAGCTCCAGTTTTGTTCCTGATGCGAACTGGTGCCCTCCGGGGCAGATCCTAGAGGGACAGAGAGGAATCAAGCAGAAGACAAATGGTGGCATCTTCATCACTACGAGCAGTTTTGATAACTGGTAGCACTTTGCTGCTGTTCTTGAGCAACTCAGATGACCTAACGAGCATGAATTAAGCCTCACAATTACAACTGCCTGCATAGATGGTTGCAAGTGATATTCCTCAAGGATGCTTGCAAGTTTTAACTGCATAGTTATAGCCACAGCAGCCAACTTGGCCATTTGGTTTGTAAGCCCTTGCTCAGAAGGAAGAGGGGACTGCAGACACTAGGACTCTAAGGAACCTGCAGAAGAAACCTTCCAACCTGAATCATGGTTGGAAAAAAAACCAGGGAAAGCAGCAGTAAAGCAAGCAAGTAGTTAAGTGCAAAGCAGTTGGAAGCTGGGAGATCAACCCAGCCATTGTGTCTTTTGCACCACTCACCATGAATTAGCACGAGGGCCCTGCAATGATCCCAAATAAGTGTTTTGACAATATTAATCCCCAACTGCAAACAAGGAGAATTCTGATTGACAGGAGGCTCCTACAGACTCACATTGGCCACAAGATTTCATCTGAACTGAAGGCATCAACACAAACATTTGACACAGAATTCCTTCTCCCTAATAAAGAGGCTGTTAAACAAGGTGCTGAACACTTAACTTGCATAGAGATGTTTGAATGATTTATAACAAAGTAGTCAGTATTAATACCTTTCTGGATATATGAATTAGGAAGAGTTAACACCATACCTCTTAACCACAGGGAGAAATTGGAGGATAATAAAGTTTGGCTTTAAATAAGCTATTAATGGACAAATCTGGTGGCTAAGTAAGATTTTTCTAATGGAAAAATAACACAATTCTGGAAGAGACAGAGCTTCTCCCATGGCAGGAGACTATGGATAAAGAACAGAGTTAAGGCAAATAGCAGCACAAACCTCATAGTCAGTCAGTCCCTCACTCACACACACACATATACATATCTATATAAAGAGATACGCTATACCTGGGTTCCTGGCAAGAGCATTCGGGAAAACAGAACTTTCACCTGAAGCCAAGCAGGCTCAGGTGGAAGCTTCCGCAGGGTTCTGGGTTGCTTTAGGCACATCATTTTGATCCACTACCAGGTAAGCCCAGAACCACCTACAAATCCCACCATTTCAACACCTGTTAGAGCAGACTCAACCATTCACACCCCACCAGCCCTTCCTGCCCTCCCAGGTTCTGCTCAGCCTGGTCTCTGGTGTGGTCAAGCCACCTGACACTTCTCCACCCACCTTTTATTGCCCCAGAGAGTCTCCGTGCTCTGCAGGTGCAACAAGGAGGTACTCACAAAGACAGCGCCTTCACTTAGCCCCTAATTCCTCCCATCAGCAACCACAAAACTCACTCAGAAAAATCCAATTATTTTAATTCAGTTTAGTTAAGTGGCAGTTGCTGCATTGTGTAAACCCACAATGCTCTTCCGAGGCTGCTTTGCATAGCACTGGCCTGGGACTCTTCTGGATTTAATGATAATGTATTTTTATACCTTCAAGTGCTGAGCACGTAGGGAGCAATAGCAACTAGTGGCCCCAGGGGGGTTGGTCCAGCATCCCCAGCAGTTAAGTGCAATGCTTTTAAGGAAGAAACACGGCACGAGGAACGTTCCCGGCACGAGGAACGTTCCTGGTAGGAGCCAGGAGGGACCAGCTTTGTCCTGCAACGCCCCCACCCCAGACATGGAGCCCTTTTGCCACCCCCGAGACCCCCCGCTCTTCCCAACGGTCCCCAGTGCTCCAAGCTCAGCTGTGAGGCTGGACGCGTCACCCGGACATTGAGGGGATGCCCAGGCCGTGGCTGGTGGCCCCGAGCGCTGCCGAGGCCGCTGCGGCCGTCAAGGAACACAACCATGACCACCACTTGGTAAAATATATTTTTATTTGCTCATACAAATAGTATGAATTAGCAGAATTGCATTTTCCTAGAAACATCTTTCTCCGTGTAAAATTAATTTGTGTTGTACATACCACAAAATACTTGATTTACATTTTTCTCTTTTCAGATTTGGGGGTGGAATTTTTTTTTTTTTTTGCTAATTTTATTTTGTTTTGGAGGGCTCTTTTTGTTTTCTCTTTTTTACAAATCGGCTATTCCCTAGCACCATTTCACAGACAACACATCACTGACATCTGTACTGCGCTGCGGATTACAGGACTGAATGAAACTCAGCCATAAATTAATGTTACAATGTGAAAAACAATAAGAAAAAAAAGAGAAAAAAAGAAACAAAGAACAACTTCTACTAGCACCCCCAAACTTAGCGTTTTTAAAAAAGGTATAAGTTCATTTTTTAAAATGATGATGATAACATTGACTCCAGCATCAGCGAGCGGGATGGACCCCGGGGCATCCACCCTTATGCTCACACTGGTTAGGTGAGGCCTTTCCGTTAAAGGAAGCCTAGGAGCCCTGGTCAGACTTCATTACAGAGGATATTGAGCCAGGGCTAACGATTTGCTTAAGGTTAGAAGAGCTCCTAGTGACTCGCAGTGTTTCTGCTCTGCGACACCGTCTGCTTCGCCAGGGACGTTACATCCAGGCCCAAGTCCCTGGCCCGCGCGCTCTGTGTCCTGGGATGACATCGGGACATTGCAGCGTTGTTTCCAAGAAAGCAGGAGGGGAAAAGATACGGGGTGCTAAATCTTCCGTCATCGATAAAAGAGGCAGACACGTGCACGCCGAAGGAAACCCGGTGGAAACGAAGCAATAAATCACAGCGGCTCTGGCCGCCGGCTGGGGAAGCAGCACGGTCGCGTCTGGGAGCTCGCGCCGGAGCTGAGCTTCGTTCCACCCGCTGCATCAGCCAGCACACAGGAAGACAGAGGATCAGAGACCCCCAGATCACTCCTTTCCATGAGGCTATGGTCTCCTCACCTAGTCTTGGCAGTGAGGAACAGAGCACAGGTCCCGGCTTAAGCTAAACTCAGAGAGCCCCAAGGTGCCTGGGCCCAGCGGAGCTGGGGATGTTCACCCGAGCAAGGTGCAACTTTGCATCCTGCCCTGCCAGCTCTGCTCCAGGGCTCAGCCGGGCACCACGCATCCTCGATCGGCTGAAATGGCTCCAAAGGGCCACAGGAAACAGCTGTGAGGGGCAGGCAAGAGCAGGGGGGCTGTTAAAGTAAATGAAACGGCTGGGAAGCACCAGTGACTACACACGAGAGATGCTGGCACAGCTCTGCAATGTGCCGTTCGAAGGCTTTTTCCATAGGTTACTGCAGGGAGAGGTGCAGGGCGCTGATGTATCCATGTATGAGGCTGGAGCACCAGCAGCCATTGGCTGCACCTCCGCAGGGTGGCACTGCTACAAAAGAGCCTTCCCCCAGGCAGGTCAAAATCCCAACTGGGGCCTGGGACGTAGGGAAATCTTAACCCAGTGCGTCCTGGGGACACCACGGACAAGGTGTCCAACCCACAGGTGACTGGAGCCAAGACCTCTACCAGAGACATGGCTCAGGTCCCCCCAATCTCCTTCCATCTGCTTTGGCTCCCAAGGGGCTGGGGATGCAGCTGAGGTGGCCTCTGTCGATGGGGACAGCCCCGTGCAGCCACCCTGACTTTTTCAAACATTTTGGTGGCTCTGGTGGCTCCTTGGTGCGTGCAAACAGGCTCCTCTCCCTGCAGGGACAGTTCTGCCTTTCCCAGGGCCCTGCGTGTGTGAGCGCTCATAGGGCTGATGATTAGGAGTCATTCAGACCAGCACTGAAAATGCAGTACATGTATAAATGTACAGAGATTGTTTTCTTTCACATTTGTCCTGCAGCAAAGACTTAAAATGCATAGAGGGATATTTGGAAAGAGCCCCCTTGGCAAAAGGCAAGGAGGAAACAGGCTGGGGAGACAGCTCTCCACGTGCAGGAGTCTCTCAGCCTCCCTGTGCCTTCTCCTCCAGAGCAGGGGCACATTTTCCGCACAGCAGAAGCTCGGGATACGTCCCATGCCAAGGGCAGCGGGAGCGCTATGGCTTGGGGGTCCCTGCGCTTCCTACCCGCTGGCAGAACGAGCGGCTGCCCAGCCGAGGCAGCGGGTTCGATGGAGACTCAAAACCTCCCTCCTCCGGAGCCCGCCAGCATCCCGGGGCTGCGGATCCGCCAGCGAGGCCGGGAGCGACCGCCCGAGCAGAGACCGGGACACCGGGACAGGGAAAGCAAGTGTTTATAAAGGCCAGGTACCCGTAACAAAAATAAATTTGTGCTTTCCCTCCCGCCCCACCCTTACCTTTTTTTTTTTTTTTCTTTTTTTGTTTGTTTGTTTTTAAATACAAATTTTTGTTTAGGAAAAAATGGAAGCACCATCTGTTACAAAGCAAAACAAAAAGAGGAGAAAACGGGGAAAAATGAAAACAAAAACAAAAGAAAACAAGGAGAGACATTAGAATTAAACACTGTGGAATGTTAAACAGGTTATGGGCTACCGTTCTAGCCAGTGCGGTTAGGCAGCTTAGTGAATTAATTGCTTAGGAATTAAAAATAAATTATTATAAAATAGATTTCTGTACATTTTACATACATATATATCTCTTTATATACGCAAACTGTGCTGGGCAAGTAGTTACAGAGGACTTTCCCACGGCAGGCTCAGTCCCAGCCGAAGTCCTGCCCCGTCATCTGGTAGAACTTCATGTTGAAAGGCCGGTAGAAGTCCCGCAGTCTCTGCACCACCTCCTGGTCGATGTCGGGGTGGGTCCTGCCTTTCGTCTTCCCCAGGCAGTGGGGTTTGCTGCTGCCTTCCGCCTTCTTCAGGCACGGGAAGCCCTTGGTTTTGTTGAAGTAGAAGTGTTTGTCCGTGATGATCCTCTTGAGGCCCAGAAAGTCCTGGACTCTGCCCAGCTCGCCCGCGGGGTCGCTGATCAGCCTCTCCCCGCTGACAAAGAGGATCTGCCCGATGGGGAAGTAGAGCAGCCAGTTCTCCAGGTGCTTGGCGTAGATGCCAATCTGGATAGCGCTCCACGACGTGTCGATGAGGCCCGTAGTCCTGTTTTTGAAGGTCAGGCTCTCAAAGGTGGGGATATCGGGCTTCTTGGAGAGCGTCTGCGTGTAGTCCGATATGGCTCTGGTGACGGGGTCCCGCACGACCACTATGAGCTTTGTGCCCTTGGACATGGAGGAGATGCGGGCCGGAGCCTCCTTGGTGACAAAGTAGCTGGGGGTCTTCTCCATGGTGATCTGCCCCTCGAGGGTCCTGGGCATGAGCTCCCTGTCAGGGAAAACACACACTGGTTAGGAAGGCAGGGAGCGAGGAAGGAAAAATGCATGTTTACATAAACATATACACCCAGACACAGATGCACAAGAATTTTCCTCCCTAAAATGCCTGCACAGGCCATTTAGCCCATAAAGATAAATCCATTTTCCAATGATTTAGGGATTAGGGGGGGATTATTATTAAAGGCCACTGCATTAGAAACCCAGCTCAGTAATCCGCCGGTTATCCGCGAGTGGATTAGCCGGGCTGTGCCCGGCACCTGTAGCACGGGCGGCCCGCACCGGCCCCGCAGGCTCGGGATGAGCCCGGAGCCGCGTTCCGCTCCCAGGCCACCGCGTATGTCCCAGCGGGACCCGGCACCCGGCGAGGAGGACCTGTCACCACGTGCAACGCGTCGGCTCGAGAGCGGGGCTTGTCCTTAAAAATACACCCTTGAGACCTGAATCACGGAGCGGTTGCACCCTACGACTCATGGGTGAAAACCAAAGAGATCACAGAAACGCGGGAAGTGGCTTGAGGGAGAAAGAACGGTTTTCTTTTTCCTTGCCTTCCCTAAGCAGGCCTAAATATTTCAGACCATTTTCCAATCCTTGCCCTTTATAATCCAACGGGACTCGTTTGCGCTGGGCTGTGAGATGGCTAAAAAGGGACGAGAGGGGAGTCTGCCGCAAAATTAAAGCTATAAAACTTGATTAAGTTTTCAAAGCAGCACAGAGAAATGACCAACTGGTGTGTGATCTGCAAGCCTTGCCCAGCAGCAACCTCGGGCGTGCGGAGTGGTTATTCCCTCCCAAAGGCCCTTCTCTTCCCTTGCTGGTTTTGTGTTGCACCGCTCGCTCTGAGCCCTTTGCAACCCCACAAGCCACCAATGGCTTGTCTAAAATCCAGGGGTTGTCCCACTGAAGAAGCTGAAGGGAAAAAATGACCCATCCAATCTGAGGCCAAATAACAGAAAAAAATGGGAATGAACGGCCTGATGGAATCAAAAGACACAGTGAGTCTGTGGTGATGGGGTATCAGCTTGTGGAAACCTCCACGGACACTGCTCCAAGGCTGGGCATGCCGGGTTCCATGCCCTATGCACAGCGTCAGATTAAAACGGCCCGCGGGCCACCAGGGACAGTGACCTCCTGGAAGGAAGAAGGCAGCTTGTGCCAAAAACCAGCAACCAGAATAAAACTCTGATTAATCTCTTGCCGCTCTGTGTACCTCTGCAAACCCCTAATGGCAGCACAGAACGGAGCCAGTCAATAACACCCAGAGAGCGACTCTTAAATCTACCGTGAGCTGATGCGGATTTTGACAGACTGCTCATTAAGTGGTGTCTCTTTTTATGGGCACATTAAATCTAAGTTCTACATCCTGCGCTGGCCACCGACAGGCTTGATTTAAGAGGCTGGTTTTGACCCATGAAGTTGTTAATGGCTTGGGACCTGCCTAGGGAGCAGACCAATTTCCAAGCTGTGCTCGGCATGGCAGTGCCGCTGGACTGTCATTCTGGAGCCCTCCACGGCAGATGGACTTCTCCAGCGCTACCAAGGCCAGTACTTGTAAAGTCTCCAGGGAATGATGCAAGACTGGTTTGTTTTTCCTCCTTGCACAAGAGAGACGTTGGGCAGGGCTGGGCCACTGAGCCGCACGAAGAAGCGCAGGAGGAAATTGCTGGGGTGGAGGTGCTGAGGCAGCCGGTCTGGTTTGGGAAACAGTGGTTCTTAATCAGCAACAAACACAGGTGAGTGCTCCAGGCCGCTCCGCAGAAGGGAAAACAACAGGGAGCGACTCTGTGTCCAGCGCTTGGAATGAAGATCCACCAGCCTCACCTCAGTGTCCTCATGGCCCAGCCAACACCTGAACCTACGCTCCTGGCTTGTTGCTGACCACATCCAACCTGTCTCACTTCCAATATGAGTTGCTCTCATACACAGCACTCAGGTCTGTGCAGGTTTGGGTACCCAATCTGGCATTTTTGCAGAGGAGCCCAGTGGGTTCTCCATGCCACACTTCCTCTTGCACCATCCTTGGCATTTCACACACTGTTTTCTGTGATTAGGAACTTCTCCGATGATGAAGGGCAAGCGCATTGACCACCATCTGCCTTGGTCAGCAGAGACGAAAATGAGCAGGGATAGAAATGGGGTCTCCAACCCAAGAACAAGCACTGAACCAACCCAAACCTTCCCTCCAGACCTTCGCTCCAACGCTCTCCTTCTAGGACCCTTGCTCCTAGCTCTCCTTTCACTGCACCTAGACAGGTGCATGTTGCACAGCCCAACACTACGACCCTCAAGATCTTTGCGGACTCCTTGCTTAGAAAGTGGCTGCATACAAGCCAGACAACAGCACATGCAGCCAAATTTTGCAGTCCATGGATGTGGCTTGAATCCCAGGCAATATCACACCCAGGAAAGCAAAGTTTCACTGCACAGGCCTGTGTACAGCCAGGTTCTTTCCCATAGTTTCCATAATCTCCCACGGAGGCTTCATCCGTCATGCTGGCATCTGGAGACAACAGAGCCTCAGGGACAGGAGTAACTGGTAAGTTTGCTGGTCTGAACTCACACAGGTGAAGATGCCACCAAGAACAGTCTATTCCCATCCAAACCACAAGTGGAAAAGGGAAAACTGATCCACACACAGCACTACAACTCCAATGCAACACCCCAGAGCTAAGTGTCGACGGAAGCAGGACCAGCCTCTGCACTGGAAGCAGCTGGCCCGAAGGCTCCAAGGCAGCAGAAGCTGCACTGAACCCCAGACACTGCAGAGCAGGGGAGAAGGGAGCTGTAACGGCCGGAGCAGACACAGTCATGCTGTGCTGGCAGGAGGTGACCCCTTAGGGTCACTGGGGAGCCCACATGAATCGGATGGATCCCCTAAACACACTCCACAGACCCGGTGCACCGGGCCATCTCCTCGCACTTACGGTGTCCTTTATTTCCATGGTGACTTCATGGACACTTTGGAGGCCTGGGCAGCTCCTGCCCTCTGTTTGGTGCAAGGTAAGGACCACAGAGGCGCATCCAGTGCTGTTGGCAGTGCAGGAGAACCAAGGGAGAGGAGAAGGGGAATTAGCCTGTGGGGAAGAGGGAATTCAGCTGAGCCTTGCCACGAAGGCAGCCCACTGGTCAGGACAGGGGCTTGATGGTGAAATGAGAGGGTTGCAGGGGATACTGAGGTGGAAAATTAAGGTAGTTGGAATGTCTTGGCAAGCAATCCATCCTCTCGTTATCCTTCTGCCCCTGGCAACCTAGCGTTCAAAGACCTCTGGAGCCAGCAGTTGCATCCAAATCAGCCTATTTAATATTGACTATGAAGTGTCTCATTTTTGAAGCCTGTGAATACTCCTGGCCTGGAGAACACCCCAGAGCAGCGTCACAGCCTGGATGTGCTGCCTTTCCCCGTCCTGTGACCCCCTCTCCCGCTGCCCTTGCTTGGGGGAGGGCTGGGCCACTGCTTTCGGAGCTCCGAAGAGGAGGAGCCGGGAGGATGAAGGGCAGCAGCACAGCCGGGCATCCCTCACCGATCCTGGGCAGCCGCAGCCCCCGCTGGGGACCTGCCCCAGGAGGGTCCAGGGACACGTCTCATCCGTCGGGATGAGGCAGCTGCTGCGGGAGCACAGATAGGAATGTTCCATGGGTGACAAGCAGCACCCCTAACTCTGAGCTATTAACATGTCAAGGGAGACGGAAGAGGAGATTTTTCTTTAATGAATATTTCCCCAGCAAAGGCTGCCTCCTTCGTAGGCGAAGCGCTGGGCTTAGCCTAAAGATGGATTGGCCTACTTTACCTATTAACCACTTAGACTAATGTAATAAAGGCTCCCGTCATTCACACAGCCCTAATCCCCGGCCCCACGCTGGAATAAGAAGGGATGCATGAACCAACCCCACCAGGCTGCGCTTTTTGGGAAGGAGCGCGGCACAACGAGGGAGGGGATTTTTTTTTTAAATCACAAACTTCTCTAATGTGAAAAACAGCCCCGTGGCGAGATGAATTTCCAAAGTGGGGGTGACAGGTGGCCGCGCCGTAATCCAATCCCGCAGCCTAATGCCCTTTGTGGCAGCTTTTGTCTGCGCAGAGGGGCTGGCGGCTGAGCCGGGCGGGAGCACGGAGCGGTGCGGGACGCGGCGCCTGGGCCGCCTGCGCCAGGGAAGGTGCTGGCTGCAGTGGGGCCGCAGGTAGGAGAGCCACGGGGCAGCCGGAAAAGCAGCCGCGCGTGTGGAGCACGGGGCAGCTGACAGGAGGACACGGAGCACGAGGATGTGTGTCCCATCCCAGGGCTTCCCGGTGTTCCGAGAGCCTGTCACCGGCGGGATTGATCCCACAGGGGACGATGCTGGCTCCTCCTGCGGCGGCATGTGCCATGTGGCACGTGGGGGAACAAGGATGAGGCAGTTGCATATGGGATATTTTGGAAAGCTGACCGATTTTAGGCCAACCTCTGCCCAAACTCCTGAGCGCTGTTTTAGGAAGAGACGAAGTGCTCTCTTTCCATAGAACCAATATTTGGAAAGCCGGCAGCTCCTGGGGAAAACACCCCCCAAATCCCCACCACAGGCAGTCTAGCAAACCACACAGGTTCGATTCAGAGTTTACGGAGCAAAGGGGAACAGAAATGAAATAGAAAAACTAAACAAACAAATTTAGAGCAAGCTAGCTAATTCTAGGAGTCTTGGAAAAGAGCTGGAGACACCAAGGGAAGGGCAGGTTCAGGGCGTTGATGTCTCCATCGCGGCACTGAGCAGCTCATCCACCCAGCTCCATGGCCTTATAGCAGTTTTTGTCACAGAAACACTGCGCCAGAGCCCTGTTTTCTTTCCTGCACGGTGGGTCTGCGCCAGGTCCCTCACGAGGAGCATCCCCTGCGTCCCACTCGCTCCCTTGGGAGCTGGCAGCGCTCCTGGACACCGGCCTGTGTCCAAGGCAGCGGCTCCGGGTGGAAAAGCAGAAGTCGCAGCCCTCGACCTGCACTGTCCCCGTGCCCATGGCACCAGTTGCGCTGTGCTCAACACCTGGAGAACGAGCCTATTCCCAGCTTTTCCTGGGATTTTGAAGTGCTTCCACCCCTGTCTCCTTCCCGCAAGATGTTACCAGACCTGGACCACGTCACGGGAATTTGCCAGCAGCTTCCCGCTGGCTTTAAGAGATTAAATTAGGCCCTGCTCTCTTCCCCATCGCCAGTGAGCAAAGAGCCTTCACCTTTGCTACAAGATGCCCAAACAAGCTCAGTTACTCCAAAGGCCTTCCAGGTGCATGGCACATTTTGCAGAAGTCTTGGACATCACCAAAAAGAGTCCCAGCCTCCCCATTGCCCCCGGCACAAGGGGGCCACCCCTAGAAAGGCCGCGCAATGCTTTAATGGTGCCTCTTCTTTCCAGCTTGGCCATAAAACGATCAAATCCCAGAAATACTCTTTTAAAGCAAGTCTCTGACAAGCCCAGGGAAAGCGCGTTAATGTAATAAAGCGTTTTAATTGCATCCCGGAGCCTGTCATCAGCACCAAGGTCAACGGGCTTTGAAATCACCACTTGGCTCTGATGCTGCTTTCTTGTGGCTGCAGGTCCGTGTGGGGGCAGGAGAAAGATGAAGGAGGAGGAAGAATGGAGAGTCAGCAACGTGGGATTGCTGCTTTGGCGCGGGAGCACTCATGGGTTTGTCTTTTGCCCCCCAAATCTGGCACCCTCGCTGCACGAGGACCCGTATGGTGGCACCATGGCTTCTCCTCGCTTTCCTAGCTGGGGCTGAGGGCAACATGTGGGTCTTGCTCTGGAGCAGGACCCCCTCCTCTGGGCTGACAACTTTTCAAGGGGACGTCTGTGAAGTCGCCTCGGCCTTTTTGAAATGGGTGTAACTGTATCCAGCGGCGTCACCCCCTCGCCGTGACATTGACACAAAACAGATGATGGGAATTAATGAACTTCAGGGCTGGGGAAGGGGGAGATCAGCAGGAGGAGGGGGAAAGGGGGAAAACACTTGGGCCTGCAGGTCACCTTCTTCCCATCTGCCCCTCTCTCCTGTAGGTCTCTCTCTGCTCCCCTTCACTTGCTGGGAGCTTGGGGATTAGCAGGAGGATGGAGGGAGAGGAGGGTAATGGCATGTGAAGGCTCCTCATCACGAAGCTTTGATGCAGCTGCAGAGCCAGCACCCAAGTGTGGCCCTGCGCCGGGAACAGGGCTCACTCCTCAGCTGGGGACAGGCCGCAGGGTCTGATCTGGATCCCTTTGAAGTGGACGAAAAAATCCCATCAAAGGCTGGGGAGCGAGCGGAGAGCCGAGGAGCTGGCAGATGGTCCTTGGCCTCCCTGCGAAGGGAGGCAATGGGAAGGGAACGGCATAGTGACAGAGCTGGGAATGCCCAGCCGGTACCTTGGGTTCACGCTCCACCAGCCCCACGCGCCCCTGCGGCCATGCAGGGCCACCCGCCCCGCAGCGCTGGTTGCGCTCGGAGCGCCCGACCACAGGCTGCAGGGGCTGGGCCACGTGCCCGTGAGGGCCATGGCCCCCACAGCGCGCGCCTCTCCTACATCCAGCAAAGCGCTGCCCAGCAACTCCTCAGCTCCAACCAACCGGACTGAAATCCATCGCTCCAGTCACAAGGGCGGGAATCACCCCAGCAAGAGGCGAAAGGCAGGACTTCCCAGGAAAACCAGGCTGACCAAAGGCTGGTATCTAAGGAGGCCAAGGCTACACATCCACCTTCCCCTTTCTGCGGGGCAATCTGTCCAACACTTCCCGCCACCAAGGGGACATCAGTGCTGGACAGAGGAGATGGGAGTGAAGGGGGCGACACTGGAAAAAAGGGCTTCCCATAGCCCCAGAGAAACAGTGGAGAAGTGGCAAGAGCTGGAAACGCTGCCTGCCCCCAGGCTGGCAGGGGACAGCACGGAGGGAAGCTCAGGGCCCTAGAGGCAGTGCCACCAGCAGCCTCCTCCTGGCAGATGGTCCTGCCTTAGCACCGCTGCTGGGATTTTTGTGAGGAACCGACCGGTCTCCGTCGTGGCGTTTCCCGCAGGCTCCTGCGTGCCGCGGCACTGAGCCACATTGCTCAGGGCTGACCCGAACACAGGCCAAAACCCACCCACCTCCCTCCCAAACACCTCCCTGCCTCGCGGCTGCCAGCGGCGCTGGTAGAAGCGCAGACTCGTAACCAAGATAATGACAGGTTATCCCTCGCAGGGCTGCAGCCCCGTACAGCTGGGTGCCTTATACAGTGCATTGTGCAATCACAGCCTATAGGGCAGGCAGCAACTTAGAGCAGCAGAAACACTTGAAACACTTGAAAGCAGAAACGACCTCACGGAGTCTCCCCCGCGGCCAGCAGGCGACGCAGGCGGCTGCGGCTCCGGGGACGTGGTAGGAGCCAAGTCACCACGTTGTTCTTTGAGGTCCGGAAGCACCTGAGCAGGGGCGGTCCACCTTCTCGGTGGAGATGTGGGAAGTTTTGCTGGGAACCTTGGGAGGAAGGTCTCAAGGGGCTGGGGACCAGCCCGAAAGGCTGAGGAAACATCTCCTCCTAAGAAGGCAGCTGCAGGCAGCAACCCTCCCCTCACGCTTGGTGGCCAGCGGACCGGTGAGATTAGAACTGTTTTGCAGACATCGCGCAGCAGGAAATACATGTAAGCTTAAAAAAATAAACACACAGAAAAAGCCTTTTGTTGCCTGGGGTCCCCGTTCACAATCGCCCTCCACAACAGGTGCTTGAAGCGGGGCAGAGGCCAGAGGTGGGTCAGGCTGAGCCTTCCTCTAGCGCAGATCCACAAGGACCCCAGCCAGGAGAAGAGCAGGGCAGAGCAAGACGCAGACAAGCACCTTCCCGCCCCGCTCCCCTGGCCTTCAGCAGAATTCAGCTCGGGCACTTTGGTGGCCCCGACGCACCCCGTGTCCCTGGTGACCTCGGCAGAGCTCTCCAGGAGGCAGCCCTTGGCGCCGGCTCGGGCAGAGCCCAGCGCGCTGCGTGTCTGGCCCTCGCCAGGCTCAGGACACCAGAAGCTGCTGCAGCCCCCAGGGCGCAAAGCTACCATGATGCCACCACCATCAGGTGGCACTGACCCAGTGGGCGCTGCGGAGACGTGGGGCTTTCCTCTGGCTCGGGAAGGGGAAGTTCCCCATTATTTCCTCCCCTCTTCCCCCAAGAAGAATCGGAGAGGCTGGAAGTGCCCAGTGAGCAGGCTGGGAGGTTCATCAGCTCCGCCAGTTCATTATATAGATCCTCCCCTTTATGTCAACACTGCAGCCTCTTTCTGTCCCCCGTCCTACTTAAGAGCTCTGAACTTCCACTAAATAATGATCTCCGCTCGGGATGGGGGGAGCAGGGGAGGGGGCAGCACTTTGCATATCAAAGGGCGGCTTTGGAGGGATTTACAATAATTTCAGATGAAGTGGTAAATATTCCATTCACTTGGGTGCGTCGCCAGCCGTAATTATAATCCTGTTAGCGAAGTCCCAAGAAAGTGATCGCATTGTCACCCAGCGATGATTTTTTGGTGGTGGGGGGAACACAAGCAAGCAAAGAAGCACAAGCAACAAAAGAGGCAACAGCCAGAACCTCCCTTCCCCGAGAAGGGAGGTCTCTATTGTGGCACCGCTCCAATGGCGCTCCGGCTCTTCGGAGGGCACTGAGGAAGTGGAGCCCAAAGGAGCATCTTCTTCCTGCTGGCCACCCCCGTTTCCCCTCACGCCCGCGAGATCCCCCTCGCCGGCCGCCGCGCCCGTCCCTGAGGGCCTTGTGGCTGTTCCGGGCGCGCTCCCTGCAGCTCCGCGAGGCCTCCTCACCCGAGGCGGCTCCCAGCAGCCTCCGTTCCACCCCACCCACCCCCAAAATAATCAAAAAAAAATAAATCAAGACTGCTTTTGTTTCAAAGTGGAGTGGGGAGGGGTTAATTCTCTAAAACTCATGATTTGGGAAAAAACAAACAAACAAACAACCCACTTAATTCCATCAGGAAATATGACAAGCTAACTAGCAAACTAGCACCAAAGGCTTTTTACCCCACAGGTCCCTCTCAGACACTGTGGCAATGATCTTGTCTTGTCTCAGCTGAGCTACAGGTCTTGCTCCTGCCTGGTGCCACCTCTTAGTACAGCCTATAGAACTGTTTTCTGATTCATCCTGTGCCCGTGTCCTGGCTGCACCAGTGCAATCTCCTTCCCTCTCTCACAGCACCTCAAGGACAACCAAGCCAGCCCTGGCTGCCTCCACCAAAAAGTTCTCCAACGCAGAGCACAGATTGCTCAGTTCCTCTAAGGATGGAAGTCCACGGGTGACTCCAGACTTTGGGGCTGCCCTGGTGCAGGTCTAGGACAAGACGAGATCATTGCCACAGTGCCCAAGAGTTACTGCAAAGCAGTAGGAACTATTCCTCTGTAAATTAAATGGAAAACAGCCTAAAGGGGGAGAAGGGGGGAGAATTTTAGGCATCTGCACAGATTGAGAGCCTTTAGATCACTCATGGCAGAAAAATAAATTCTCAGGACTCCCTCTGCCTGGCTCCTGGCCCTTACGCTATCATAACCAGAAGGACCAGCCATTTGCCTTCCTTCACAATTTATAGCCTTGAGTTAATGTTATGTTTCTAAGCTTCTGTTAAGCAAAGACTTGGTAGATCTACCTCTGCATTCATAGAAACAAGGAGCTCTGCTCCTGTAGTCTAGTGCAAAGACAACATCCCCGTGGCACCAGGGATGTTAAATCCTCAATGTAATACTACTGCAGCACCGACACAATCCCATCCTAAAAAAAGGCAGAGGAAGAGACTCAATACCTTGAGTTATCAACTAAACTGCACAGGGAAAAAAAGTCAAAAACCAAAGCGGGGCTATTGCAGGCTTTTGCTAGCTCGGCCTAAGCAAAGGAAACCCAATCTGGAAGAGGTTTAAAAACAGATCAGCAAATCAGAGCTGGTGGGAAATCCAAAGCCCAGCGTGGGCATAGGAAGGCAATGGAAGTGGCCACCATGGAGGAGTTTATAGGTGAGTTCTGCTGCTGCTTGGGCTCAGCCACCCCTCGGCAGGGATGTGCTGGGGTCCTTGCAGCCCCAGGGCAGCAGGAGGCCCTGCTGCAGATGTCTGCATCCAGCCGGCCGCATACAAGTGGTACCAGTGTCTTGGACGGGCACAAGCAACACCCACCTCTCCCGAAGACTCTTCCCTCTTGCCCATTCCCTTCTCCTTCACCATGGACTGAGCTCCGAACTCTCTGCTCCAAAAGCAGCAGCCTTCACATGTACTCACAGCTCCTCTGCTCTGCCTTGGAGCTGGCAGCGTGAGTCACGGTTGTCAGGCGACGGTCTGAGCCATCCCAGACATCTCGGGTGATGGAGGCTGCGGGTGGGAAAGGCTACGTCTCCTCACGGGGCAACGTGGGAGCCAGCAGCAGGCAGGGCTGCGGCGGGCGCTGGCCGTGCTCGTCCTTCGGCCCCGAAGCAGCAGCAACATCAAGCAGCAGCAAACAGCTTGAACCAAGCTCCAGGGCACTAACGCCGGCCCCGCGAGAGCGCAGCGGCTGCAGCTCTGCCCCTGTGCGGCTGGGCCGCGGCCTCCCCAGCAGAACGGACAGACCCGGCCAGCCCGGCGCCTCGCACGCTCGTAGACAGCCCCAGCCCAGGAACCGCGGGGACTTTATCCCAACAGCCTCATCCCTCAAGTCCCTGCTGCCCAAGGCCCTTTAAAAGACCCCGGAGATAAGTCAGCATTTTCGTGTGTTTTGCTCGTGGCCCAGTGCCCTGTGGGAAGAGCGGTGCTCATTTTGGACCCAATGTCTTCTGCATGTAACACAGAGGAGAGACCTGGCTTCTGCATCCACCCATGCCCATGCCACAACGAGGCACCAGGGCAGCATTTTCACAGTCAACGCTGCACGAGCCAGAAGTTTCCCAGAAAAGAGCAGTTTGTGCTGAGCGAAGCAGCCCTGGCCAGGGCCGGGCCCAGGTGGCAGCCTGCGGGGGTCACACAGATGAGTCTCGGGCACCCGCCGCACTGCGCTTCCCCTGCACTAATTCAGCTATGAGGGGGAGGAAAGAAGCAAAACACAAAAAATCCCACCCACCGAGGAGTCAACCCTTGCCTAGATGTTGCCCAAGTCAACAGCCAAGGAACAAAGCGGAGCCAGCAAGACGTGGGCAGGACCCTGGCTCCTCAGTTGCCCCGTCCATAAATCATGGCCCCGCTGAGAGGCCTTTTGTGTTTTCCCCGCCAAGCACATAAATTAACGCCCTAATCGGTGTGCCTGTGCGGACAGGTAACAAGTCACCCAGATAAGGCGGCCTTTTGTTAGGCCCCCGCGCCAGCGGCCGCCGTTTGCACAAGGAGGGTCTTCCTCGCCACCCCGCATTCCTCCTCGCCGAGCCCAAGCTCCCTGCGCGTAGACAAGGGCTCCCTGATGAGCGCTGGCCACAAAGGTGCCCCCCGCGCCGGCGACCGGCCATGGCTTTTTCAAGCATCAGGGGCTGCGTTCAGTCAAGGCCAGGCCACACTTCGCGGGCCGAGCCCTTCCTCCCTTCTCCCTCCTCTTCCTCTCCTGGTCAGGCTCTGTAATTCCCAGTGAAGGCCCTCCTTTTTCCCCGGCCAGGGGTATTAAACCACTCACGGTTAGGAGCCCCATAGGGATCTGGTGCTGGGGCGCCCACACGGGCACCCTGCTCCTGCTCCTCTTCCTCACTGCAAGGCAGCGAAGGCGGGAGGGGAGCGCATCTCCTCCTTGCAGGATACACCATGGACTGAGGTTTCCATCTGCCAAACCTCCTCTTTTATGCCGGGGTGCTCTCCCGCTGGCACGGGAGCCCTGGGGGCACCTGCAGCCTTCTGCCAAGCAGAGCCTGTCCGGGCAGCCGGCTCAGCCCTGCGCAGGACAAGGCAAGACACAGATGGACATTTCTGTGAGAGATGGAAGTCCAAAAACGGCTTTAAAAGCCAAGCGGGATCCCCAGGAACTCGTCTTCTGCCCCACTAAGGATGCCACTGGCCAAAGGGGAGCAAACGCCACCTCCTAACGCAGAGTCTGAAGAGCAGAGCCCTCTAACGACACTTCTGAACGTGGCTACCTTCCCATTTTCAGCATCATCCCCCCCCAAAATAACAACTTTTTTTCTGTCCCGTTTGCTCCAAGCTATATATGCCTGTATCTATCTGTATGCATGTTCCTAGCACAGGCCTAATGATGCTGGCCAGTGTCTGCCCAATCCCAGCTGCATTACTCCAACAGGCTCTTGAGGAACATCCCAAACAAACGTCCAACCTTTTCGCACCAGGATTCCTCCGGTTTTTAAGATAACGGGATGCTCTAACTGATAGAGCACAATTTACTTGAGTAATGATGTGAAGAACAGGCTGCCAGAAGAAGACCTGGGAGTGGGAAGGGTCCGACCTGCCGAGTGCACCCTGCCCTTGCATGGCCCAGCTCCTGGGCTCACCTGCTTCTTGTGGCACGGCAAGAATTAACGTCTCAGGAAAGGCTTAGGTCTGCCACAAACCCGAATTTCTGCCCCAGTGCCAAGATGCTAAGGAGAATTTGGTCCTGGTCACTTGCCAGCTGGCTTCTCATTACCCTGACCAGTCCACAAGGTGATTCAAGAATTTAAAATTGGTTTAGATCTTATTCCAGGCTGATCTATCTAATTCATTTACGCAGTCTCCTGTCTCCTTCCCAGCAGTAGCAGATGTTCCTTGCTGAAGGAGGCTGGAGCCTCCTGCGGCTGCAGGGAAGGGGCAGCCCAAACCCAGGGCAATGGCCTGGCCAGCAGGTACCACCTGAGGATGAACTATATTTGCCACTCCCTGGAACAAAAGGTCTGGCAAATTAATACACCGCTGATCCTCTCAGGACTGATCCCTAAATGCATTTTAATACAAAGGGGATTGCTGTCTCGACTCATTCATTAACGGATTTACAGTCATAAAGGAGTGGCCAGTGCATCGGAAATTAAGGGAGCTCCACTGTAAACAGATCAGGTTAATGAATGAGAACACGTTTGCTCAGATTAGGATTTTCCACCTGCAAAGTGGTGCTATCAGTCAGATCAGTATGGTTCTCCTTAGTCTCTCCTCATCCTTTTCACCCATGCTCTCATATCAAACATCAAAAACAGAAAATAAAATTGCCTTCTAGACGAAAGGAATAGTGTAGCAGAGCTGCTGCCCATTGATGCAAGAAAGCTACAGGCCAGCTGTGCTGCGACACCCCAGCATTGTCACCCAGCCCCACGAGGTGCCCGAATTAAAAAGGGAGCAGGAAGAAACAAAGAGCAGCCTTGGGAAGGAGCGAGATTCCCAGCAAGGGAGGGAGACAAGCACCAATTAGGGAAACAAGAAGGAGCAGGTCTGTCTACAGACTCCCCTTCTCCCCCAGTCATTACGTGGGATCATGACTTGGTCATAAACAGTCAACTAAATGCAGTCAGGAGCTCTTTAAAGAGCAGACTCAGCGAGGGAAGATGCGCTGCTGTAGGTACAACAGATGCAAAGCACTGCTTCTAATTAAGAAGGTATTCACGTAATTAGAGACTTTACATGGCCATACCGATGATTGGATCCAGCCCAGCACACTCGCTCAGGCTGTATTTAAGAGGGCTCTTCACGCTCGCCTTTTCTTTCCGACTACGTGGGTCATCTTTCTTCTAACCTTGCCCACTTCTCCTTGGGGCTGCAGCCCATCCTGGCAGCTGGGACAAGCAGCTCTGGGGCCACAGTGACAACCAGCAAGAACTCTGTGGAGCAGGACAACCCTTGACAGGTACCTTCAGCATCCAGCCTGCTGCAAGGTTCCCATGAGGAGCAGGTCCACGCTACCAGCCAGGTCCACTTGCCATGCTGCAAAATGGGTGCAAAACCCAACGTGGTCCCCCTTGCTGAGAGTCGATATTCCTTCCAAAGGCTACTACGGGGATGAAATATCCCGTCATCCCTCAAGGCCCTCTGCATAAAGAGCAAGGAGGGCTGTGTGCTGAGGCCTTGGAGCACAACCCAAGTGAAATGACTTTTCCCTGAACACCAGGAGCCTGAATGAGAGCTATTGTTATTCAGATGAAACCGAGTGTCAGATTAACAAATCAATGGGCATAAGAGATATAAAACGGGCTACCATTGAAGCTTTTCAAATACCCAAACATATGGATGAACCAAATGTGAATTGTAATTGACTCACCCACACCTTTGATCTCTACACCCTTGGGTTCCCAAAGAGACAGCGGAGGCCTCCTTAGCCGGTGCTGAACTGACTGGGGCCTCCTTTGTGAGCCCTCACAAAGCCTATTCTCCCTGCTTCCAGCTCCTGGATGTAGACATATCCCGGCACTCAGCAACGGAGACAAGCCAGCTCCGCCCTGGAGAGGGTGATGGAGCAGAAAAACTCGAGTGACCCCATGCAACTTCTCCCCTGGGAGCCCTGCGTGCCCAGGACACAACCTCCATTGGCCTGCACCATCCTCAGCCTCTGCTGCACGGCCTGCTGCACCCCAGCTCCCTTTGGAGATGCCCATGGAGGCCCAACACAGCCACCGCAGAGCAAGTCCGTGCAGCAAGGACATGTGCTCCCCCACTGCTCCTCCGGAGGCAGCGATGGTTAAGATTTTTCCAAGGGTCTCCCTGTACATAACCAAGGATCAGACTTTGCTGTAGTGCATGAGGAGACTGAAGTCACTCTGCAAAGCCTGGATTGACACAGATGTGCTGGAAGTCGCTCTGCTCATCGGCAACAGCCTCAACCTCTGACTGCTCCTCTCACCTCCACTTGCTCAGAGAGTGTTGAGACTGTAGCCGTGTTAGAAATAACTTGAACCCCAAATTCTTACTTTTGGGTTTTGCAAAAAGTGAGCTTTAACCAGTTTGGGGTAAATCTCAAAATTAGTTAAAATAAATCATTGCTTTTGCTGAATTGCTTTTGATACTGTGCAAACGTGACAACTCTGCAAAGGAGTCACATGGCAAGTGCGTTTGCCCTTTTGTGCCTTATTACAAACTCAAAGTCTGCTGTAGATCTTCCAGGAAGCCCCACTCCTCCTCTGTCCTACCCTTCATGCACCCCATGGCTTTTGTGTCTTTTGCTCCATGCTGAAGTTTCCCCACCAGCTCAGCAGCAAACAAGCACTAAGCAGCTCGGGTCCTGCTGCACTGAGACGCCACTGGGCACCGCAAAACTCTTGCTACGAAAGGTGAATCCCCGGTAGCTATTCCCATTATTTAGGCACTGGATCCCAGGGGAAGGGATTCCCAGGCTGGAATGCTGCACCTGGCCCTTCCTCCATGCAGCAGGAGGAAGATGGGCTCCCCTGATAACGCCTGGGACAGCCGAGCGCGCAGCACCTGCAGAGCCGACCTGCAGGCGACTGCAGGAAGGAAGGGAGCCCGGGGAGAGGGAGAAAACTCACAGGCTCTTAATCTGCTTTAGGTCCGCCTGAGCT
Organism: Tinamus guttatus; assembly: GCF_059628265.1. NCBI lineage: Eukaryota > Metazoa > Chordata > Aves > Tinamiformes > Tinamidae > Tinamus > Tinamus guttatus. The sequence goes on along the minus strand of NW_028288722.1, from coordinate 2,599,544 downwards.
TGCTGTTATATATAGCTTAATTAATTATTAGGCTACATTTAGCAGCCTGACCTTGAAATCATCTCTGTGGGGAGCCAACAGCCCCGACGCAGGACGGGCAGCTTGGCAAGGAGCCGGGACGCGCGGCAGCCCCGCGACGCCCCCGCGAGCGACGCCGGCGCCAAGCGCGCGCGGGCAGCGCCAACCGGCGATCCCGGGGCTCGAGAGCCGCCTGCCCGCAGCAAAACCCAGCCCGAAACCCAACCTGCGATTCCACCCCGGCCTCCTGAGGCTTCGCATGCTGCTCCATGCCCCCTGCTAACTCTTGGTTTTTGCAGATGCCACCAGAAGGAGCCCGAGGTGCATTAGCTACAGTGAAAAATTAAGGGAGAAAAAAAAAAAAGAAAAAACAAAGCCACAAGCTTTGTGTGAAGCTTAGGGGCAGATGGAAGGAGATGGACTTTGCCTATTGCCCTGGCCCAAGTCCTCAAACAGGACCCACCACTGGTCTGCTTGGCCACAAGGTAGGATTTCCTCCGGCACCTCTTAGCTTCACGCTAAGTCAAATCCATCTGTAAAAACAAATAAATGAATCAAGCAAAAGCTGTGGGCCTTGCCAGCTTTTAAACAAATGTTTAATAGTGAAATGAAGCGGCAAATCCCTTTATTAATAAAAACTCCGGGGTTTCGTCCTCCCCCTAGTGACCGGAAAATCGCTGCAGCGAGTCACCCACGCCTTCCCAGGCCCCCGCCGCGAACGGCAACCGCACAGACCCTAGTGCGAGACGACAATAAAACCAAAAATATTAATGCAATTGCACGTCAGCACAACGCCAGTCCGCTCGGTTCCTGTGTGCTTTCACCAGCTCAGCAGTTTCCAAAAGATTTCCTAAGCCGTCACCCACTGCTGCGCCTCTGTACTTGGTAGACTTTCGTATTTTAAGGCAAGTTTCTAAGTCAAATACTTGAGACAGGCTGCCTGCCGCAAGCTAAGGGGTGCAAAATAAAGCTATTTCGTCCAGCCACTTTGTTAAACTTCATTGCTGCGATGGATTTTGATGATGTGCATGCTGCTGGGGGAACGTTTCCTGAAGTCGGTCATGCAGGAGGGCCTGATCCCGCCGCCCTCGCTTGGGCAGGGTTTAGGACTGCATGAAACACAGCGAGAAGCTCAGGCACTGACATGGTTACTGGAAAACAGCAGCTTAGTGCCCAGGCCACCAGCGCGCTATTGAAGACACGTCTCTTCCCCAGAGCCAGCTTCACGCATGACAAGTACATTTTGTGAGAGAATCGGTGCTTTAACTCCAGCTGTGCTTGGTCTCGCTGCTGCAGCGATGCAGGATTCGGTCTCACACTCACATTCAGCCAGGGATGTATAAAATATATACATCCACCTACAATGAGTGTGCATATAAAAATACACATATGCTCACACAACTTTTACTTGCTTCTGGCCTGACTAAGCTGCCAGCATTCACACGGGAGGGGACAGACCTTGCCAGTTCAAAGGAGAGGCTACAACTAATCATTTTTCTAATTAACTTGGCACTTGGGTGGATTGGCAGAGGTGCATGGTAGTACGAGCTGACCTGGCCGGCCAGATTGCAGCTCTGATCTTACGAATTTTAGCAGTGCAAGGCTTGCAAGAAGGCACCAGGGCTGCTGATAGCAGTGAGGGACTATTCCTCCGAGTATGGGCTAGCAGGTTTGGCCTCCTCACCGAGTGGCCCCAGCAGGACTCCTCAGGTAGGAGCACACCTGCTCGCAGAACCGGGAGGCTACATTTCACTAGGCCACGCTCAAGAAGGCCGCCCGCAGTGTCTCCACACGGCCTATCCCTGACCCCAGACATCTCCCGTTTCCCTCCAGCACGACACAGTGCCACATACAGAATGGTTACCACCAAGGCCATTTTTCTCCTCTGCTTTCAGAGCTACAACTAAGAGCAAAACCACCACAAAGAGTGTTTGGAGCCCAGCATGGCCTCAGAAGGGATGATTTGCTTTCCTTAACATCTACACACACCTATGAACAAACTGTGACTGACTGTGTATCACCGCGTATGAGCAGGCCACAAAGATGCCCCTGCAGCTCCAGGAGAGCAGTGGGTTCGCCACACTCATTACTCTGCTAACGACCTTCCTCGCCTCCACTCGCCCAGACCTCAGTCCACGTCCTTCAAGACTCATCTCTAGGCATCTCACAATGACCTCCAGACCAACTTAACCTCACGTTTGTTTGGAGCAAGCTGATAACTGATGAGTTTCGTCACCAGACCCCTCATTAGCAAGGTCAAGAGGAGGTCCATTTACTCTGTGGCCTTTCAGCTGCCATCGGCAAGGTCCAACAAGCTGAGCTGTGATGCTTTCAGCAAGCTAGGGATGAAAAACACGTTGGCAGCTGCTGCAAGACCTGGAATTGCCACGGCGTGGGCGAGCGCCCATGCAGACGGGAGCAGCAAGTTAGGACCAAGCACGGCACTGAGTCATTCCCCAGCGAACCAGGACCTCTCCTGCTGTCCCTCCTCACTTGCCACGTGGCAACAACAGGGAGCAGCTGATGGCCTCCCAGTCCCTATTTAAGACGCCGGAATGACGTGGTGCTTTGAGCCCATATGGTAACCGTAACCCTGCTCTCAACCCCTGGAGCAGCTGGATCTGCACCATCAGGAGAGGTCCGTGCGTGCGCTCAAGGATCGCTGGCCTCCTCCCTGCGTGGATGGATCAACAGCTCTGGGTGTGGGAACCAGCAAGGTCTAAAGGCACAACCAAATCAGCATGGGTGGGATGAGAAGGGCAGCTCAGAAACACATCCGTTTGGGGGAACTGTAGCAGTGGCCGTACTGGGCCTTGTTGGAACTGCTCGGAAATGAAGCGATCCTGAGGGCACCTCATGCTGCCCAAAGTGCAACAGGCCATGGAGCGCTTGCCCGCTTTAAAAGAGCAAAAAAAGGGGAAAACTTCCCCAAACCCGGCCTGATGGACTCCCATGGGCTTTAGGCCAAGCAGTGCCCGCTGCCTGGCCCTAATCCATGGTGGGAGGCAGGGGAGAGCTCCCCCCTCGCGCACGGCCGCCTCGGGGGCGCTGGGCAGCTCGACAGGTGAGGCCATGAAACCCGAGCGGCGGCGGCGCCCGCGCGGCGCGCGGGGCAGGGGCGTCCCGCGCGCCGCGCCAGGCCCCAGCCACGCGAGGAATCTCCGCCATCTGTTTGAACAGCTCAAGGCTCCTCGGAGGCGAGGGCACGGGCCCGCGCCAGCGCCCGCGCGCAGCCCTCCGCGCGGGGGCCGTGCTGTGGTAACTCCGGCAGCCGCGTGAACACGTCGACCCCGAGACGGCAACGCACTTCGGGATGGGCTCCCCTCAGCCCAACGCCCCCGAGGAGCTGCCGAGGGCACTGGGTTGCGTGAGGAGAGGGATGAAGCCTAGGCCAAGCCCGGAGCAGGGCAGCCTGCTGGGCTTCGCAGAGGGAGGGCTCCCCGCCGCCCTGATGACGCACATGCAACATATCAGTATATATAGGTAAAGAGATGATTATTTAGCCCCAATAACCCACTGCTGGGTTGGGATCATAGAGAACGGCCAACCACAGGGCCAAGCCCCATTGGACACTGGCACATCCACACTCGCGTTTGGAACAGCCATAGCCAAAACCGTCCCCTGCTTGAGTGGCCCCTGTTCCCCTCTCAGGCAGGGAGGAAAAGAGGTTTCCAGGAAAATATTAATAATGAAAAGAAAAACAACAACCAGCAAGGCGGCAGCTGAGGAAGTTTCTCCCGATGCGGGAATAAGCGCGAAGCCGCGCTCTGCACACACAGGTCCGAACCTCGATGTCAGGCACGCAAGAGCCGTGGGGACGTCCACTGGGGCGGGTTCATCGCGCACCCTTGAAGCATCTTTCTCCCCCCAAAAATAATCAAAAGGGGAAAGAGCTCTCGGGCCTGAGCTTGTGTAGGTGGAGAAGCTGGGGAGAGCTCTGCTACGGGGATTACAGCTCGCCATGGTGCGTGGTTTCCCGATGGAGGGCGGGCAGTGCGAATCTGCGATGTGTGGCAGGACGGGACAGGGTGGTGCAGCCGCAGCAGGAGGTCCCTGAAACACGGGCTGGGGGGGAGAAAAACCAACACCCTCCCTGCAGTCACTGCAATCGCTTCCTTTCTTCTCGCCTCACATTCATCGTGGGACAAAAGGCTCCCCCGTTCCCAGCTATAGTTAAAAACGAGTCATTTCTGCAAGAAATAAGCAGCAATATGCAAAGCACCCGCTCCGCCGGGCTTGCAAAAAGTCATTTCCTGCCCCCCAAGCCCATCTCGTATTGGGGAAGCCTGCACGGCCCGCGGAGCGCGAGGACGGCGGCGGGGCTGCGCGGAGGCGCACGGGCACCGCGACGCCGGCGCTCTGCCGCCCGCCCGCTGCAAGGAGGCGACTCGTTTGTTAGCCCCAAATCCCACGCGCTGCTTACACGAGTTTGCAGCAGCAGCGGGTTCTCATTTCTCTTCTGTCATGGTAAATATTTTCACTCAAAGCAGCTACCATGTCCTATTCTTTACCGGGAGGTGGAAAAAAAAAATCCACAACGTGCTTACCGGAGCAATTGTCATTCAATCTCTAGCTATCTCGCTATCAAAAAATCCATTTGGTTTTTCCTCTTTCCACATCGCTATTTGAGAAAAGGAGGGGCAGCGCCGCTCGATACTGCTTTGCTGGCCTGGTGGAAGAAAAGTGCCTCTTGCTGCACTCCAACTCTGCCACGGAACAGAAAACGAAGCAAGAAGACAAGTTTGCAATGCCTCCCGCAAAAGTTTTGGGTTTCGTTTTTTTAATCCTACGTTAAAACTTCGGGCACGGGTCGGTCGTTATATAAATACAATTAATTATGAGCACTTTGGAACAGGCGCTTTCGTCCAGCTAAAAAGGCAAACTCCTGACCTGCACCTCAGGGACCTGCAATAATGTTGAATTGGAAAATGCCATCGCATAGCAGGGACAGCTTAAAGAAAAATAACAGCAAATAAATACTTTTTAGCAGTGAATGGATTTGCTCTGCAGGCAGACGAATAAAATGTGCCTTACACGAGGCAAGGATCAAAACTTGCACGGTGCCCTTTCAAAAAGAGCAGATGACTGGATTTGAAGCGAAGTGCCGGGGCGCCGAGGGCGCGAGTTAGCTGCCCCCACTCCAAAGCTCAACGGGCCGATTTGTGCAAAAATGCCTGGAAAAAAAAAAAAAAAAACCACCCAAAAATGGGGACTGCCCGGCTAAATGTGCCGCTACAGGCACGGTGGATATTTTACAGCATTTTTAATCTGATTTTATTGGGCCATTAACAAGAAAACACAAACGCTTATCCTTATTGACATTAGGATAATAAATAAAGGCTCGTTGGGGCGGGTGGAAACGGGCACGGGCTGAGACGTGCTGTGGAGCCGAGATGCACTGAGGGCAGCGGGCGCTTTCAGCCGCAGAGTATCTGGTTCCCAACACCGAAATTTAGAGGGACAAACATCAGCATCTAATTCAAGCCCAAGTTAAAAATGCTGCAAAATTACCCACCAACTTTGCTGCTGCCCTCAGCAAGTGCTTTGCGCGCTGCATAATGGGCTCTGCATTATTTATTCTTCCTCCCTCTTCGCTCTCCCCTCCCCAGAATCGATGCAGGTCCCGATCCCGCGGGCGGATCAGCTCGCACCGAACGACAGGACAACTCGTGCCCGGGAGAGCTCAAGACTTTTTGCATCACGTAAATGAGATGCTCGGCAGCTTCGCCAATGAACATGAGTCACATTGAAGTTTAAAAAAATCCACTTGCCTAGATACTTCTTAACACGGAAGTCTGCGCGACGAGGATAGGGCCCGTGCTCCTTAAAATTAAGCACCAAGGAGAAACTATTTGTTTTATGCACAACTCGGGTGCCAATTTCTCCGAAATTAAAAATAATGTTTCCTCTAAATATCGACTTCCCTCCAACTGCATCTGGGATAACAGATTACTGTAATCATAACCGCTCTTCTCTCCTTCTCCCCTTCCACCCCTTGCTTGTAAAAGATTAATCAACCATTTTATGGTCTAATTTAGGTACCTAATTAAAAACAGAGTTCAACACGTACAACACCATTTTGCTAATAAATCTTGACAGGTCTCCTGCTTCGCAATGTGCAAGTTCTCCTTGCAAAATGCAAGATTCGTATTAAAAAAAAATCGTGTAAAGATTTTGTGACGGGCGCCCTGGGACAACGCGCCGGACACGTCGCCCAAATCCCAGAATTGTATAAAACGAAAGTGCTCTCAAAGAGGCTTCCTTCAAGCCAGATCTTATCCTGCCTTGCCTTTTTGCTAGCTGCAGAGGGATAGCAGCATTAAAAACAAATAAATCAAATAAAAAGGGCATAAACCTAAGGGCACTCGGCGGTGGGAGTTTCTCAGACTGCAGAGCCCCAAAATCCGGAGCGTCGCAGCCACCACCTCGGTCCCGAGCTGCAGCTTTTGGGCTCCGCTCAGATTCCTGCTAACCTGCGGCACAAAAGAGGTATTAAAAATTACTGCCGACACCGGGAGCCCCCTCCATCCCGGCACTCGCAGGAGGGCAGCGCATCGTGTTTTGGGGGGAGATATTAAACCTCACGCACTTCTGCTCAGCATCTATTAGTGATGAGCTCGGGCATTTCTCCCACCACCCCGAAAATTGTCCCGCTTCGAAAGGGTCCGTCATGCAGAAAGACCACGGTTTTTCCAGGCTGGAAACGAGGCGCCTGAGCACTGAGCACCGCAAAACTCACTGCAGCGGCGGAGCGGGCGGGAGCAGCGGCTGCCGCGGGACCGAGTCCTCGGTGTAGCCAGCCCCGCCGCACGTCGGGGCCGGCACGGAGCCCTGCAGGGACAAGTCTGACACCGCCCGACGAAGGAAACTCCGCGCTCCAAACCGGCACCGCGGGAGCGGGGCGCGCGGCGCCCACTGCCGAGGCGGCCGGGACCGACCGCCGTTTGTGCCGCGCGCGCTCGACGCGGCCGCTCCGCTCGCGGCACCGCGGCGCGTTGCGGCGCGGGGCTTCACGCGACCCCGCTCCAATCCCGCCTCGGGCGCGGAGCCGCCGCATCCCCGCGAGCACCGGCGCTTGCCCCCCAGAAAAAGCGAAGCGGCCGCGGCCGTGCGGGGGACCCGACGGCGCCGCCGTCCCTCCCGTGCCCTACCTGTACCAGGCGAGTCCGCGCTCGTAGTTGCGGTCGAAGAAGTGCGGCTCGGCGCCCACGGCGCGCACGTCGGGGTGCACGCGCAGGAACTCGAGCAGCGCCCGCGTACCGCCCTTCTTGACGCCGATGATGATGGCCTGCGGCAGCCGCTTGCTGCCCGCGCCGTTGAGGAAGCTGGAGATGGGGCCGTCGGGCGCCGCGCGCGGCTCCTCCACGCTGCTCTCCTCGGGCTCCGGCTCGGGCTCGGCGCGCGGCGTCGCGGCGGGGCCGCGGGCCGCCAGGCCGGGCAGGGCGGCGCAGGAGCCGGCGCACGAGTAGAACATGTAGAGCCAGAGGAAGAGCATGATGAAGAGCAGCAGGAGCCTCCGCCTCAGCGGCAGCAGCGGCGGCGTTGGCAGCGCGCCGGGCACATCGAGGCAGCGGTTCAGGCGCTGCCCCATGTGCCCGCGGGCGCGGCGCGCTGCATGGCCGAGGCCGCCCGCGCGGCGCGGCGCGGCTGGGCGCGGGGCAGCTGCATGGGGGCCGCTCCGGGGGCCGCTCGGCGGGGCCGCTGCCGCCCGCCCCCTCGGCGCCGCCCGCGCCGCTTCTCCCGCCGCCGCGGGCTGCGCGGCCGAGGCAGCGGCGGGGGCGGGGCCGGCGCGGGGCAGCAGCCAATGACCGCGCGCGCCGCCGGCGCCGCAGCCAACGGGGCGGCGCTGAGGGGCCGCGGGGCGGGGCGGCGGGCGCGGGGCGCGGCGCTCATTGGGCGGCGGGCGCGGGGCCGTCCGCGCCGCTCCTCTCCCTTCTCCCCGCAGCGCGGCGCGGCCGCCCCGGCACCATCGGGGCCGCCGGTTCCCCCAGCCCAGCTCAGCCTAACCCAGCCCAGCAGGGCTCGGCTCGGCTTGGCTCGGCTCGGCCCGGCTCGGCCCGGCCCTGCGCGGGGGGCGGCCCCCGAGCTGCATTTCTGTCGCGGCGCCGCCCCTCCCTTCCCTGGCCGGGCCCCGCTGCCCGGGCTGCAGCACCCGCGGGGACGGCGGGGACACGTTCCCTGCCCGAGGGGACAGGAGGCACCGGCACGAGGGTCCCCGTGTCCCGCGGGCGGCTCCGGCCGGGGAGCCGCGACGGGACCTTCTCGGGGCCCGGGACGGCGGCGCCCGGATCGCTACAGCGCGGCCCGGCTCGGTACTGCCCGGCCCAGCTCCGCACAGCGCGGCCCGGCCCGGTACTGCCCGGCCCGGCTCGGCGCAGCCCCCAGCGCCGCCCGCCGTCGGGGCGGCCGTGCGGGCGCAGGCGGCCGCGGTGGGGAGGCGCGGGGATCCCACGGGCAGCACCGCAACGTTCGTGGGCCCCGAGGCTGAGCGGAACATCCCGGCCTGACCTCCCGGGAGCGCCGCGCGGCCCGCGAGGCCTCCTGCGCTGCCAAACCCATCGCGGCCCTCGCGGACGGGCTTCATGTCTCCTCGTGCCTCATTCCCAGCCAAATTCACGCTTTATTTCTAGCTAAATTCAGACAGTTTCAGCTCTGCAGCTCTGAGTCTTTGTCCTACGTTTTGGAGTCAGGTGCTATTTGAAACATCTTCCCCAAAATACAATTCCCAGCTTGTATTCCCACTAGGACGCTTGGTCCAAGAGCGGTGGCCGCCTTCTCCTACTGCACCGCATGAGGTCGACCTGCTCTGCCACTCACTGACCAAGCGTGCCGGGATGTTTAGAGCTCTGCCACTTCCCAACCTCAGTTTTAGTGGTGGCTTCAGCCCATGAGCCCATCCAGGTGTGGGCTGTCTGCTACCCCCTGATAAGGCAGCATGGATCTAATACAACCCCAAGGACGGCTCCGTCTTCCTGCAAAATTGCTCAGTTTGGCAAATTCATCCGTTACTTTCAGAGACTGCAAAATCCTTGCAGATTATTCTACCTGGTGCACTTGTCAAAATAAGACGCCTAAACTTCTGATTTCCTGGTGAAACTATGAAGCCCTGTGAGATGCGCTCGCTGCTCCATTTCCATCTCAGTGGCTCTATTTCAGGGATGGGTGATGCGATCTCTATAAATGATTTGGAAAGTGCTTTGGGATGAAAGGTGCTGTCTAGATGTGCGGCAGCGGTGCTAGTGCTTCTATCATTCCTAGGAGTCTTGGCCCCACCAGCAGATCTATCCAAAGTGACAGTGGAACATCAGCAAGGGACAAGACATTATATTTAAACAGACTTCTCTCAATCATAAATTCTGCCAAACGGGATTTGCTCCCTCAACAGTCTCCTGGTTGGGTCTCAGCGCTGGTGTGTCCAGCATCATCTAAACCTTCAGAGTCACTGAAAAAAAGGGAAATTTGAGCGGATTTTCAGTGGCTGGCATCCCAGGACATTAAAATTGGAGCCTTGGGGACTCCAGTTATAATGTCCTAGACTCACTGCTGGAGACTCCTCTCCATTAACCCGGGTGCGTGGCCTGCAGCCCAGCCCCAGGTTTACATGGGGAGTGACCCCCGGCTCCATCCTGCACGTTGGGGGCTTCCACTCAGGAATGTTAATCGGACCCGGCTTTATCCCTAAACCAGGTCTAATGACAAAATAGTGAGTTTAATTGCGAGACTAAAGAGGAGGGTTCAGAGGTCTGTTTGTTTTACACACACAAAAAAAAGGAGCCATAAGACAAGACAAAACCCGCCTGGCTGCCACCCTGTGCCCTGTGCTCTGGGTGTCCCTGCTGGAGAGGGGGTTGGACCAGATGGTCTCTAGAGGTCCCTTCCAACCTCAGCCGTTCTGGGATCTGCGGCTCCAGGTTACACCTGCGAACCCACATTTTGCTCCGTTCTTTTAGCGCTGGGGTTGGATGAAGGCAGCAGCTCTGCACGGCGCTCGGCCTGGCCCTGCGAGCGCTGCCTGCGCTCACGCTGGGGCACCGGGCACTGGGACATGACGGCACTGGGAATACCCCGGTCATTCCTCCTCCTTACGTTAGGGCATTTGACTGGGAAACAACTGGCGTGGGGAGACTACGAGCTGCGGGAGCCTCCTTCTGAGGAGCAGCCCATGCTGGCGGTCTCCATGCACGGGGGCAGCTCTGCTGCCGCGTTACTAGTGCGATTCGATGGAGAAAATATTGCACTAAACCGGCCTGATTTCTCTTCCATGTGCTGCTGCTAGCAGGCCAGGGTTTGCTGGGACACCTATTTTCTAGCTGAAATGGCTGCAATCCAACTGCTGCAGGACAAAGAGCAAACCTTTTCCCAAATGCCTTGATTTTCTTGGATGTCGGAACAGACAGTATGATGCTGACTCCTCCGTATACCAGCTTTACCGCAATTAATGGGAGGTGCTGGGTAAAAGCTAATCGTTTTGATCACCCTGAGTGTTGTGCGATCATCTTGCAAAATTATCCCCACCATAAACACTTTAGAAATGAAACAGACCTGACAGAGAAGAGGGAAACAAGACCTAGGGAAGGGCATGACTTCTCCAGAGGTACCCTGCAGAGTAACAGCAGATCTAGGATAATCTTGGGTCGCCTCATATCAGTGTCACAGCCTTCTCAGGAGCAGGTATTTGCAACACAAATACTGGGATCACGCAAGCAGCTCTTAGGTGCTTCAGCTACGGAGTTGAATTGCAAAACTTTTCAAAGCGTTTCTCTGCTGTGCAATAGAAGGGATGGTGCTGTTAGGCCCTGGATGTGGCACAAATGATTTAACGCACATGGTAGTTATTAAATCCAGTTGCAGGAGGAATCACTTCCTAGTTTCCCTCTGCACGTTGGTAAGGACCTGCCAGCAGGCAGGGGCTGGTGCTTGTGAGCACAATTAGAGAGCAGACTTGTAGGGAATGCACGAGTCACAGCTGCGGCGGCAGCTCCAGAGCCGCACGGGCTGGAGCACCTTTCCTGCCCTCTTCACGGTCCGGTTTGTGCAATCCCAACGTACAGGATGCTCCGGCGCTCGCTGCTGGCCTGCGAGGCACGGGGAAGGCCTGCAGAGGGAAGAATTCTTGCTGTTCCTCATGTCAACCCGTGCCAGCCAGGGTAACATCAACAAAATGTCACAGAAAGTTTGCTTTAAGCCCTTAATGTGTGTCAGCTGGAGCTTGTAAAATTTGGATTGGCTTTTTAAGAAAAATAGCCCCGAGATAGGTTTTGCTGTAATTGTATCCTCAGCAGTTGGACTCCTGTATTTTTTCTCAGGAATGACAAACTCGTCAGTTATCAGGAACAGCTTCCTAGCAAAGGTAGACCAGGATGAGGGCCGAGATGGCTCCGTCTGCGCCATCACCAAAGCCAGGCAAGAACGGGCAGGAGACAAGTTTTGACAGGCGGTTGGGAGCTCCAGGCTGGCCCAGCTGCCTCCAGCTCATGGAATCGCAGGAAGGTTGAGGATGGCATCTCTGGAGATCTCCTAGGCCAGCCTCCCTGCTCGGGCAGGGTCACACGGAGCACATTGCACAGGATCCAGACGTCTCCTGAACATCTCCAAGGAAGGAGACTCCACAACCCACCTCAGATACCTGCTCCAATGCTCTGTCAGCCTCACAGCACACGTTTTCCCCATATTTGGGTGGATCTCCTCCAGGCTGATGGGGCCCAGCTCTCTCAGCCTCTCCTCACAGGCGGATGCTCCAGGTCCTCCATCATCCCGGCAGCCCTGCACTGGGCTCTCTCCAGGAGCTCCACGGCCCCCTTGTCCTGGGGAGCCCAGCTCTGGACGCAGAGCTCCGGAGGGGCAGGGCTGAGCATAGGGCAGGTCACCGCGCCGACCTGCTGCTGCTTCGAAGGCAGCCCCGGGCATCAGCCCTCTCCTCGCTGGCGGCCCCTCGAGCGCGCGGGCTCCTGAGGTGCGATACACGTGTGTGCAGCGTGAGCAACAACGCCGCGGAGGATCAGGGGCTAAACCGTGAAGAAACCAGCGTTGGGGCACAGAGAAACGCGGGACGGGGCTTGTGCCGCGCTGCTGCTGCCGCCTCTGCTCCTGAGCGCTTGGCTCGTGCCAGCGGCACAGTGCCCTGCTCGCTGACCCGTCCACAAGCACCTGAGCCGCGTGGCTGGATCCCCCCCTCCATTTGTCACCCAGGGAAGGCGGCAGAGGCGTGAGCCGAGGCGGTGGCGGTGCTGCCAACAGCGGGGACAGTGGGACGGGCCTGCGCGCTCATCCCCACGGCGCCGGTGCCGGTGCCGGGGCCGTGCAGGGCCCGTCCCCCGGGACGCAGCCCCCATCCCGCCCAGCCCAGCGCTGCGTCGCACTTCGCCGCTTGACAGGGGACCTTCCCCAGGTAGAGAATCTGCACGTGCTTTGGGGCAGAAGTTATGTCCGGCCACTGAATAACCCCACTCCAAAATGCTAAGTGCTTCTTTCTTTGTTTGATTGTTTTTCTGAAATATGAAGATTTTCAGATCTGTGATGGGGCACGTGGCTTTTAAAGGTCTGCAGAGGCAACTGGTCCTGCTCATGGAGATGAAGAGGCAAAGATAACTGAAATCAAGCCAAGGTGCTCTTGATCCTCACCTAGAAAAGATGACACCTTCTTGATGTGCTCTGGAGAACTTTGCTGCCCAGTCTGCAGAAGAATCATTTACCTTTTAGTGATGCTAATGGGGTGCATGTCCACAAGAAAAAACAAAGACATCCTGGTTAACTCTGGAGAACCATTGTGTGCAATGACCTGGCTGGAGACATGAGCAGCCAACACCATCTCCTCCTAGTGCAACAAGCATGCATATGAGGAGGAGGATGTGAAGAGGATGGGCCCAAACTCTTCTTGGTGGTGGCCAGTGACAGGACAAGGGGTAACGGGTACAAGTTGAAACGCAGGCAGTTCCATCTCCATGTGAGGAATAATTTCTTTCCAGTGAGGGTGCCAGAGCCCTGGCACAGGCTGCCCAGAGAGGCTGTGGAGGCTCCTTCTCTGGAGATCTTCAAACCTGCCTGGTTGTCACCCTGTGCCACGTGCTCTGGGTGTCCCTGCTGGAGCAGGGGGTTGGACTGGATGATCTTGAGAGACCCCTTCCAAGCTCAACTGTTCTATGATTCTGGGATTCTGTATCTCTCCATGTTGCTCTTCTATCCTTGATGGCCTTTTGAAGTTTTCTGAGATGTTCCTCAGCCATTTCCCCTTGCAAGGGAAGAGAGCAAGGCTTTGTTCAACTTCTCCAGCCCCCAGGAGCCCACAGTTTTGTCCCCTCTTGTCCTCCTGGCCACACGCGCCCTTTCTCGTGTCATGTGTGGGTTGGTGGCCTGGACCAGCGCGTTGGAGCCGTGCAGACCTCATCCACAGCCTCCTCTCCTGCTGCACCCAGGCAGCCGCACTCATCTTGTGCACCCAGAATCCCAGAACAGTTGAGGTTGGAAGGGACCTCTAGAGACCATCTGGTCCAACCCCCTCTCCAGCAGGGACACCCAGAGCACAGGGCACAGGGTGGCAGCCAGGCAGGTTTTGTCTTGTCTTACGGCTCCTTTTTGTGTCTGTAGAACAAACAGACCCCTGAACCCTTCTCTTCAGTCTCGCAATTAAACTCACTATTTTGTCATTAGACCTGGTCCCGTGGGCTCCCGTGAGCCCCACACGCTGCGGCCCCGGCCCACTGGGGACTCCGTCCTGCCAAGCGCTCGCTTCCCATCTCCAGAGCCCATGACACCAGCGCCAGGAGCCCCCGCTGCGCGTCCCGGCTCGGCCATGGCCGGCGTCCCCGCGCGCCGCAGCGGAGCGTCCCCCGGGCGTCCCTCGTGCTCGGGGCTCCGCGTCGCCCGCGGGTCCCATCACCTCTCCCGCTCTTTCCACGGCGGGGGCCCAACGCGTCTCGCCGGGGCAGCACCGCTCTACACATGTAAAAGGAGATCTTGTTTCTCTCAACCTGAAACCATTTCCTCTCCCCCGCTCGCCCTCCCTCCCCCTGCCCCGCTAATTTGTCCCTGGAGTTTTAATATCTATTTCTCCAAGTGCCACGGGCCAAATTTACTGCTAGCATAACTGCGCCGACTTCAATGGGGAAGAGCGTTTAGGGTGCTCCAAGGAGGCATAAGTAGGAGTGATGTGATGGAATTGAGTAAAGGAAAATATAGGCTGACTGTCAAGAAGAGTTTCCTACCAGGGAAATCTATAGACTGTGGAAGTTTCCCAGGGGAACACGCAGAAACCAAGTTGCTGAAGTCATTTTAAAACAGCACAAGAGAATAGGAAATCGGCCCAGTGACTGGCCAAAAGGAAAGGGGAGATGACATAATGCTACTTCTCCATCTCTGGTTTCCGTGGCTCTGTCCATGGAAGCATTTTCAACTGGATTTCTCCTTGATTTCTGATCCATGCAATGGCCCTTGTTTCTTCTGGATCCCTTTCAATTCCTCCACTAAATTCTGCCCTGGATTATGGGCCGGTAGCCGCTGCAGCCCGGCTAGTCCTGAGGTCTGTCCTGCTACTTGCAAACCTCTGCAGGGGCTTTGCAGGCTGCTTTGCTGACCTGCCAGGGCCCTCAAGTGCATCCCTGTGTTGACGCAGGTTGCAGAATTAGCCAGCCCCACTGGGGGATGAGGACAGGGCTCATTCAGAGGCGCTCCAAGCTACAGGAGCTGTAAGACACAAATTCGCGTCTTGCTGTCACGGGGATGGGAGAGGAAGGATGAGGATCTTCCTGCCCTGGAGGCTCCTGCAGGCAGCTCCCTGGTAGATCTGCTGGCAGCTCACAGAGGTAATCAGGAAAAAGCTTCTTCCCCGAGTGACTTTCACTTCGGGGCGCTACCGCCTGCCTGTTCGCAGAGCGCTCGGAGGGGACAACGTCCCACCGTCCCTGCGCGCGCGGCCGCCACGGCACGTCCCACGTCCCACGTCCCCGCGCCGGCAGTGACGCCGGAGCCGCCTCTCCTCGGCTCCGCACCAGCAACCTGGGGCTTTGCTGCGAGCAGCCTCCCGCCTCGCACGCTTCCCGGATAATTACAGATTAGAACCGGCTAATTTTTATTTTTGTAAAGCTGTCAGAGATCTATGTTTGTTATTATTGTCTCTTAGGTTGCCAGTTGCATAAATACATATGAACCCCACCTTTGATCTCCAAGTATAATGACACAGATTTATCAAATGTTTGCCTTTTTCTGTCTCTTTGAAAAGGCTGATTTATGGAGTGCAGTCCCTACCTCCCTTCCTCTCTTGAAATATGAAGTGTTTGTGAGCAGCCAAGGTAATATTTAATATCCTGCCAAGAATCCTTTGCACTTCCTAACAAATGAACTACAACCTCCCCAAATGGCTCACATCTGTTTAGCCTCTTCTCCCTTTTAACTAAACAAATTAGCATCAGAATACCTGGGAGAGCCACCAAGTCCCTTTCTAGATGACAGGACAGGGACAATCCGGAGCCAGGGGGGGCTCTGCACTGAAAGGCGCCCCGGGAGCGAGCAGATGTTTCCGCATCTCCTGCCGTGGCCGTGAATGCCCCGCGCCGTGGCGGACACGCGGCCTTGAGGAGGCCACTCCGAACCGCCTCCCGGACGGAATTGAGGCAGCGGCCGCCTCCGCTGAAGCGCTTCATTGGAGCCACTTGCAGCAAAGAGGAGGTTTTCAGCTTTTTTTTTTTTTTTTCCTCCACTATAAATGGCTAAAATAAAGAGCACCCCCTTGGACCCTGCTGCCCACCCACACACGCACTGAATGCGGTGCCTTCCAGCGAGTGCCCGTGCCAGGTACCTCTTGGTGGGAATAAAGGACCCGTCGGGACTTGGCGTTTGCAGTAGCCGCGTAACCACCTGTGTCCCGCGCGCTCCCCGAGGGCCATCCCGGCTACGCGTCCTGCCCCAGGCCGGGGCTTGGGAGTAGTCCTGGCACCCTCTTTGGGAACACAGCATTCCCCGTGGTTCAAGCAGAAACCAGGCAATTTGGGGCTTCATTTCTGCTCTCGCCAGTGGCTTCTCACCCCAACTGCATCAGCCTCCCAGCCGCCTTGCCATTCCCTCTGCAAAGTTGGGCAGAATGGGTATTTGTGATTTTTTAAAAGAATTGCAAGGTGTACATGAGCATCTGCAAGGTCTGGGAAGGCTCTGATTCCTACAGGTTTCTGCAGTCACAGATTTGCTTCTCTCCAGCGATGCTGGCCCCTTGCAGCACCTCTATCCCTATTTGAGTTTTGAGCACCCTTTAACCGGGTGTTTGCCAGCAGTTTTTGGGCACAGAAAGGATGGGATGCCACGGGAGGAGCGCTGCGGAGTGCTGGAGTTGCTGAACAGAGTCGACCAAAATGCGTGTTTGAGGAGAACACTTTGCTTTTGTCATAAGTGGTTTTTAAAAAAATATTTCCAAACCTCATCAAGATGCTGCTGCTAATATATCATCCAAATTGCAAGTGATTAAAAGCAACTGCAGCTACTACTAAAATGTGGCTTTGTAGCACTAGCCCACATGGGAAGCAGCAGGGAAAATCATTAGTAACAGGCCAGCGGGGCGCGCGTGTAAATAGGAGCAGATCTGCGAGGGCTGCGAGAGCAGCAGGAGCCGGGGCAGGCGGCAGCGCGGCGAGGGCTGACGCTGGTCACGGCGGCACCGGGTGCTCCCGCACGCAGGGTGCAACCTCAGCAGAAGTCAACAGAGGGAGTTCATTCCACGGGAGGCCACGCGGGAGGCAGCCTGCGCCTCCCGGCCGCGCTCCCGGATCCCCGCTCGTCCCGCGCGTCCGCAGGGAAGAGCGCCGGACTGAGCGCTGTGACCGACCCCGGGCAGAGCGTGTCCCCTCCCGGCTCCGATCCGGACACGGTGTCCTGGGGGCTGGCCGGCCCCAGCACCAGGACAGGGACTTCCAAGCCACGAGGTGCTGCGAGTGAGGAGCCCAGAGGAGCTCCTGAAAACTGCTTCCTGCAAACACTTCTGTTCCTCTCTTCCCACTACTCCTTTTCTAAGGACAAGATGGTTAATCGGTTGTTCATGATGGACTGCCAGCTCCTGCTGTTCCTCCTTGCTTCAAGCAAAGAACAAGGGCACCTAAAAGCAGACGGTTGCCCTAAGCAGCAGTCCAGAAGCTCCAGACAAGAGTGCAGAGCCCAAATGGTCATTTTCTCTCTGCCACAGACGGGCTACGTGGCCGCGGGCTCCTCGCTGCGTCCCAGCACGTCTCAGGATTCGGCACCGCAGGACGGGGCACCCATCGCTGCGGCCACAGCCCCACGAGGCCCTCGGGCCGCTCGGCACCACCGGCTGCCCCGTTGACCCCACAACCTCCGGGTGGTCCTGCCCGCCCGCCGGACACAGCCCAGCAGCTCCGCTGGGAGCCAGGCGGAATCGCCCTCATCACCCGTCCCTGCTGCAAGGTTAACTTCACACAACGTCTCCTGTCCCAGCCAGAAAGGGCCCTCCCGCCCTCTACCAGCCTCTGCCCGCAGCACCCGGCTCCATCCTTCGAACTTCCCGCAGGAAAAACGGAGCGCCCTCGTGCCGGGCATTTCCTTGGGAACGAGCTGTGTGTCAGCCTTCGCCCCGGCCGCCGCTTCCCGTGCGGCAGAGCAGGGGGATCCACGGCAGGGCCTGCTCTGCCCAGCTCACCGGCCTCTCCAGCATCGTGGTCCGGTCTCACGACTCCCCACGCTGTCCGATGCAGGTGGGAATGTGCACTCTGCTTCCCTCTCCTTCTCCTGCATGGTTTTTAGGCAGGACGTACAGTAGGGTCCTCCTTACAGATATCTCAGACAGCCTGGGAGAAAAGACCTTCTGTTCTCAATCCCTCAACATTTTGCAGGACAGTTCCCATCGAAGTGTCCTTGTTTCTGCTAAAGACAGTCCAGCTGCAGCTGCAGTTTACACTGGTGCAAGCAGTGAGTTTTGTAGCATATGTTTCCCCCCCACCAAAAAACACACGTCAAAGGAAAGCTATAGCTAGAAAACAAGGTGTTAATAAAAGCAAGCGGAGGCCAGAATGCGTCTTGCCATGTGTCTTGGACAGCATCACCAGCAGAGGACAACAAAATTGGGGGGAAAGACCTTAACTGCCACACGTCCCTGGTCTCGGGAAGTGCAGATCTGAGACACAGGAAAGCATCTGCCCCCCTGCACGAGCAGGACCCAACAGGGCTCCTAGAAAGGGGAACGGTGACGGGGGACATTACATTTAGGACAACATCTCCAACGTTAGTGGAAGAGCTAAGTGTGTCCCGCACCTCTCCTCAGTCCTCACGCTTCCCTGAGCCACACGGCCCATGGCAGGAGCTCGGCCAGCAGCGCCCAGCACCGCTCAGAGCAGATGTTCTCTTCCAGCAGCAGCTTTCAAACAAGCATTTGCAAGCAGGAATCTTTCAGAGACTCAGAATGCGGCAAAACACGACGTATCTTCTCAGAATGGTTAAATGCAGCAGCCTGAACCCATGACAGCCCTGTGGCAGATCTTCAGTTCTTGTTCCAGACCCTGGAGGTGCCAGGGCTGGTTAAGAGCGGTAGGAAAAACATCTCCACATTGTGGGAAAACAGCTCATTTTGCCAACCGTCTTCTGTGAAGCAGCTGAACTGCGTGTTTTGAAACACTGGAAACTAAACTCCAGCCTGAGGCACTGACCAGTCTGGAAAATCTTCAGCACAAACAGTTAAAGTCTGGAAGCAGAAAACTAGAGGTGACAGAAAGTGCATAAGGGCACAGCTGAGGAGAGCTGCTCCTGCCAGCTCTAGTAAACACATATATTTCTGATGGCAAATTCAACAGCCTTGGAGCCCTGCACATGCGCTGCACTCAAAATATCCCCATTTCTTCGAGTGGGGGACAGGTCCCCTGCCCTGGGCCCTTCACAAGCACGGGGATCCCTGCAAGACGGCAGCTCGGACAAAGCCATGCTCCAGCCTAGTACAGTACCCACCTTACGTCCGAGAAGGCTTCCCCGAGCAGTGCAGCTGGCAAAAGGGAAGGGTCTGGAAGGCAGCGCCAGAGCTCGCTAAGCTTCGTGTCCAACTCCTGCGGTCCCTGTTATCCCAGGGAGGACCAAGAACTCCACGGGAACTGCACAGCACGCCACAGTCTGAGAGCCTCCCACGGGAAGGGTGCTCACTGACAACACTTTTGGCCTTACTGCTGAGTTGTCAGCTTTGACTCCAAATTAACAACGTGCAGGTTGAGCGATGATGAAGATCGGAACCAGCCTCTGCTTCGTGTGCGGCAAAACGGACTCGTCCCAGCAGGCCTCGGCGCGTGGCTGCACCTAGCAAGGGAGCAATCATGACTGAAGAAGTGACAGCACCAAGAGGGAAAGCGCCGGGCCAAGGCCTTGCTGTCAGCAGGGGCGGCAGGAGCTGGACCCAGCGAGGCCACGTCGGGGCCAACTCCTGGCACAGTTCAGAAATCCCACGAGCAGAGATGCCGTCAGGGACCACCTGCAAGGAGAGCTTCCAGCACAACCCCCGGCAGCAGAGCCGTGAGGCAGGAGGCAGTGACGACTTTGCTTCGTTTTAGAAGCAGAGCATTCTGTGGATAGCCAAGGAAAGGTGAATATCTACTCGTCTCTGGAGAGCAACCCAGATAACCACTGCTCTAGCTGTGGCAGGACCAATTTCGCACTGTATTGCTCTGCTTCCACAAGAACTGAGCAGTCGCGCGTGCTCTGTGCGAGCTGTAAGACGCCGGCCTGGCCGAGCGCTGCGCGAGCCGTGACAGCGCGACCGCACTGCCCTGCTGAGGCAGATTGCATTGGAATTGCTACAGGAAGTGAGAAAGGAACGTGGGGAAAGGGAACGCAGCCGAGGCCCCGGAGTGCCCGTCGAGGCGAGCGCTGTACGGAGATCAAGTGATTTGCTCACGAGCAGAGCAAACAGCACCGGGGGGACGGCAAGCCCCGGCCTGCCGTGCCGCTGCTCGCACCGTGACCGAGCGCTGCCTCCCAAGGCCGTCAGGAGCAGAGATTGTGGGGTTTACACACAGCACGCTCCTCCTCAGATAGCGCAGCCGAAGTCCAGAAAGTTGGATGTTTTTGTATCAGTGCTTTGATACCGATGTACTGGAGCAGCAGGGGAAGGTCAGGAGCTCAGGGCCTCTCAGCGCTTGAGCCACGGTGCTGTTTACAGGCCCAACGAGACAAAACATCATCGACCTATTTTACAGAGAGATCGTGTTTCTCATTCGGAGATCTGGAAAGAATTAGGAACTCCTGAGCCTTATGGCTACCGTTTTAGCCACAAAAACACACTTCTCCGGTCGCACACAGGGTTTAAAACCCAAAGGGGCTAAAATGGGCTCAGCCTTTGGAGCCACCAGCCCAGGCTGCTCTGTGAGCCTCACACAGCCCCCTGGCCGTGCGCTGCGGCACCATCCCAGGGACGTGGGAGCGCCTCAGGAAATGGCACCTCTTCCCGGCCACGTCACTAGCAGGAATGCGCCAGTTTGGCTCCAGGTGGACCAAGCCAGCAGAACCGACCCAAAGACCAGGATACTGAGGTGACCATCAACTCACAGTCAAGTCCTAAAACAGTTAAACTACAATAGCTCAGTTCATCCGTACCTGATATAGGACCATCTTGGGGCACGGCTCTAGCTACCTGGCAAAAGCTTTTTCTAAAACCAAGGCATTTCTTATCTTTAAAATCCAGACCTGTTCCTGTGCTCACGCTACACGCCAGACACACTGAAGGGGACGGCAGGGCAATGTGGTGACTGGCATTTTGCAGACACTCCGTGGTGACTATAAAGCTCAGTCTGGCCTTAACATCTGGGAATATGACAAATTTTGGCCCCAGAAATGAAGAGAGCTGCTCATCACAGCCGTGAAGCACAGGTGCATCCTCGGGACTAACGAGAGCCGTGCTGGCCCGGACGTCGCGCCGTGTCCGTGGGCCGGCCCCGCGCCCGGCTCTGCCGGCCGCTCTCTCTGCAAGCTGCCCTTGCCCTCGCAGAGCCCAAGAAGAGCACCGTGCTCCCGAGCACAAGGCTAGCATCCAATACCTCCACGATTAGCCGAACCCTCTCACACAGGCAGCACTTGTGCAATCCCTTTTTTTTTTTTTTTTTTTTGTACAATACGCACTTTATTGCAGAAAAGCCTGAATGCACTTTCAAAACAGATTAAGGAGGTGCACAGTTGTATGGTTTCCAGATATTTCTATGAAGTGTTCCCCAAAGTAACTTGAGTACAATGGAGCCCGTCAGATAAACAGTACCAGGGAACTCAATCCTGTCATCTGCAATCACTTGAGGGAGGCAGGAAATCTTGCAACTGGCTATTTAAGAGCCATGTAAAACAGGTGGCTCTGTTCCTATGAAGCACCTCGGCCAGCAGAGCGGAGGTTAACGGTGTCACTCCTGATTTACACCAGCGTAACCAAGACCAGAAGTCGGGCTTGGATCATGAAAGCACCCGGTGAAGATTTTACGTCAGCGTGATAAGCACATGGTGGCAGATTTGTGAAGTTTCTTGAAGGGCTTTATTTGGGGTCAGATTAGAGAAACTGTCTCCCATTTCAGGTATTACTGTCAGCAGACGTCTTTGGATGTGATGCACTATGGTGCTGCCCAGGCCCTTTCCACATGGGAAAGAAATCTTGGCATGAAAACGCGACAAGTCGTAACAGGCATTAACT
Source organism: Tinamus guttatus (assembly GCF_059628265.1). Classification (NCBI taxonomy): domain Eukaryota; kingdom Metazoa; phylum Chordata; class Aves; order Tinamiformes; family Tinamidae; genus Tinamus; species Tinamus guttatus. The sequence continues at coordinate 2,577,889 of NW_028288722.1, read as the reverse complement.
ACCACAACAAACTATAACATAACCCTTGTCTACAGTAGATGCTGTTGCGTTTGGAAGTATCCCAGCTGGTCACAGTCAAACTCACGTATGTTCAGGGCTGGCCACAGCCCCACAACAGCATTGTAAGTGTATCAGACTGTGGCCAGAAATGTATTATGTCCTATCAGGTAACAGAAGTGATGCAGTTTCCTAATAGGATCGTCCACAACAAATTTTTTGAAAGACCCTGGCTGCATCAGAAGTTTGAACATTATAATATTTGATAAAAATGTTCCCACAAAATCCCATTTTTTCCCCATGAAGTATATTTCCGAACCCCCATGGTGTGATACTAAATACAGTTCAAATCCCTGATGCAAGCCCAGATCTCATCCCATAGAAGGATTAAGCCTTTGGTAGATGGGCGTTTAGAGTGAATGGGCTGGCACGGGACACATTAGCACGCAAAAGCCTTAAGACTATTGGACTCCAGGATCCAATTCCTCCCTGGCACACCTTTTCAAATTTCACTGGAATAAATAATAACATCAGTTTTCACCAGCTGAAGATCTGGCACACCAGATTCAAATCCTGCTGACACAAAACCAGAAATTCACTGTGATGGTTATGCAGTAAAAGGGCTAAGGGGCTTCCAAAGTCCACGTAATGGAGTATCTGTTTATCTGCAGGCTGTTTAAATGCTGATGTGTCGTGTGCTGTAAGATAGTTTTATTTCTTTAGCGTTGTGAAGGCTACATGAAACCCTGCAACCTAGTGACGTGAATGGGAGCCTTGGGAAACGTCTCAGAAACTGGAGGTCTCTGTGTAACAACAGAGCAGGGACGGCACGGACTGAGACAACACAGAGCCGCTGCACCCAAGGCTTCCTGCAGAAGGGATGCTCCCCTGCCGGGGTGACAAACCATTCACTTGTCGCTTCCTGACTTCTCTGCCAAGGCTGCCAGTGATGGCACTTGGTAAGTGTGCGTATATGACATATTAACCAAAAATCCTACCCACGAGACGTGAGATTGAGAGCCATAGACTTTGGAAAGGCCATCAGAAAGGGATGTGCTTCTGACAGAGGCTGGAATTTAACCTGTGATGAGCGAAAGGCGCCTATGGCCCACGAGCACTCTAAGCTCTCACGTCCCTTCCCTTTCAGAGGAACACAGAAAATTATCACATGAAGTGGTCACTAGGCACGAACGATTTGTCTTCAAACAGATCACCACAGGCTCCCCCTCCCGTAATCACTAGAATACACTGCTACCTGATGTGTCACGCTGATGACAAGTAGTTGACATTTAAGGCAATCTAACTTCCACAGCCCTGCCATGATTTCCACCGAGGAGATCGCCTTTCTCTTCCTTCTCCAGGAGAGGTTTCTTGCATGTGAACATGACGAGCAGCAACAAGGGCAAATGCCACAGACTGCAGAAGAAAAGCCTCCTTGAGCTGCTGCGGTCCGCGTCCCTGTAGAAGCGGAAGCCGAGGTAGGAGATGTACAGGTTGATGGGGAGTGAAACGACGGGGAAAGTCCACGTGGTGACGTGGAGCACCGGAGCCGCCGCGGAGAGTCCGAGCAAGGCGAGGCAGTGGCGCAGGGCCACGCGGCGGCACAGCGCCGGGTGCGTCACGGACATCATGCAGTAGCCGCCGCGCGAGTAGTCCTCCCGCAGCCCCCAGCTCAGCGCGTTGAAGTGAGGGAACTGCCACGAGTAGAGGATTCCTCCCAGCAGCATCGCACCTGCAGCGGAAACGAGAGAAGGGGAGAGGCGTTAGGGTGCCCAGCGGGGCCACGGCGAGGACGCTGCGCGCACCGAGCAAGGCCAGAGCCAGGGACCTGCGCAGGGGCTCCGGGAGGCTCTAACTCACACGGGGGGTGCATGGTTCTTCTTTCTGAGAATTGGTTTAATTTGGAAAGCATTTCACAGTGTTACCTCTCCCTAGCGCTCAGCCTCAGTGGCTGAGCCCATGCCAACACTCTCTGCACTAACGCAGTCTCCGCCTGAGAGAAGGTCAAAGGGATCAAGGCAGAATTTGGGCAAGACGCTGTTTTCCCAGGAGTCTCTAGATTGCATTCCCAGGTGCCCAAGCTGGTGCATCCCGAGAAGAAAAAAGCCAGTGGATGGAGCTGAATGTCACACAGATGGCATTAACCAGAAATAGGGGGTTCTGCTCAGCGAAACATGGAAAGTCAAGGAGGGTAAGTTGGCATCCTCTGGAGTACTGGGAAAATGGCAGTACCCTGATAGTGCGGAGCGTGGCCAGCACTGCTGCCTGCTCCCTGTGTGGAGACAGGGAAGCGCTCGCGGCGCTGGAGCGCTCAGAGCCCAGGCTGCCGGGAGGCAGCAGAACCATCAGGAGTGACAAATGAGGTGCCAGAAGATCCAGAATGCCTCATTTCTTCAAAGCAATTCCAGCCACTTCAAAATAATTTGATCACATAACTCCATTCACACGGGCAAGCTACTTGTAAATTTTAAGAGGAGCTCTCAGAGCACCACATTTTTCAGGTTTCCAGGTAGCCTCAGGAGGAGGCACAAGGTTCATCAAGGCAGGGGGAGGTTACGCTGACTTCAGCAAGCTTCAGGAAGGCCCCCAGACTAAACTGCGCTCGCTAATTTTGTCTGAAGACACAAAAATCCCCCAAGGCTGTTCCACATTATGAGCATTCCTGGATTTTCCTTTTGTTTCTCTAGCTCCCAAACACTCTGCTCCAGCCTTAACACTTTCTTTGCAGCTTCCTTCCTCCATGAGTTCATTCTTTCTGGGAACTTACTTATGCAGCTGAGAATCTACCATTTTCTTCATCACCTCATGGAAACAGCAATGGCAATGTGCATCTCCACATGGGTTAATGTCTTTCAGTTCTTCCCGAGAGTCTCACTTCTTGCCTGGTGACTGCTCAGACTGTAACTGCAGTGAAAGCCAAGTCACTCCCTTCTTTGAACTCCCCTGTGGTTCCTGTCATCTACATCTGTTTCAGCTGAATGTTCCTTAGGGCTGGGCGTGTCTCATTCTCGTCTTAGGCAGCACCATGCAATGCTACAGCGACACAAACAATCATCACCTATGCGTGCAAAAGACATTTTTTTTTTGCCCTCCCTTATCAACCAGGGAAGGAATGGCCCATCCAACTTGAACAAACATGAAGTCTCCAGTTGCCTATAAGATAAATTACGAGGATAAAACCCTGTCTCATCACTTTTTAAAGGGGAGTACCTTGCTCTGGAAGTTGATTACGGAGATAAGGAGATGCCGTTGTAGAGGGGAAGCAGCTTTCAGAACCATGCTGCCTGCTACAGAATCAGCGGTGATTTTCGTATGGCCCAAGATGTTTGCAAATCTTGCAGTTTGAACCATCTTAAAGTCCGACTTTCAGGGGATGGATGCTTAGTGCATCACTAATCATTTCATGAAATCGTGGCCAGGGCCAGCAAAATTTGACCCTAGCAAAACGGGACTTGATTCAGCTCTGCTGAAACCCACGGGGGGAAGAACTGAAATAAAACTTAATCAGGGATCAGCGTGCCTGCCACGAGGACAAATGCCAGGCAAGACGCTCTAGCAATCCGTCATCCCCTAGCGCTTCCCTCTACCTGTGGAACGTATCACCAGAGGCAAGATACCGAGTTCGATAACCCTACGATGGGAATATTCTGCAGGCGACACGCTTGACAGGCACCACCTTGGCACTTTTGCTATCCTGAGGGAAGGCGAGCTGCACCTCTCCATCAGCAGGGGCAAAGGAAGGGCTGCAGCTGGGGCCAACGTGTCCGTGCGCAGCCCACGCCGGCCGCAGCGTGGGCTGCCCTCGCTCCAGCGCCGGGCGCGGGCCAGCTCGGCACACACCCCAAGCCTCAAACACACCAAGCCCTTTAACAGCTAAGTGCAACGCCATTAAAAATAGTAATAATAATAATGAGGAGTCATCTGGTGAAACTTTTGAATGTAACCAGACAGGCTAAACCACTCGAGTCTGGCTTCCCTTTTGCAAAGCGCTGGTTTTCACACGCCAGCCTCTGCAGTTTAATAGCTCCACTTACGTTGCAACCATTGAGATAACTGATATTTTTACAGAGAAGTTAAAACACTTTAATAGACCATTAGGAGGACTGGACCTGACCCGATCTTTCTGAGAGCTTCCCACGTGCCCGGGACAGCCCGTGTTTTCCTTTGCGCTGGCCGAGGCGGTCGGCCTGCCGCAGGTTTTGAAGTGTCGTGTTGGGACCGCTGACCTGCAGAGCGCGGCACGTGCTCTAGTGCCATTCAGCAGCAAAAGAGCCCAAACGAGGGCCCTTGTCGAGGCCGGAGCAGACGCTGCAATAGTCTTTAGTTGCCCGATGGATGTTAACCACGTCACGATCAGGTCAGCAGTGTTTTTAAGCCATGTTATACAGAGACCAGCTCCGGGGAATTACATGGTTCAAAGACTACAGAGCCTGACCCACTTCTCCCGTGTGGCTCCCACCCGTTTGGGAACTCAGGCTGAGCAAAGCAAATCTCCTTTCTCTCTGCAGAGTCCTAATTCAGAGCAGGTAATTTAGGAGCTGGCACATCCTCTGGCGCAGTTCTCTGTTATAAAGTGGTTTCGCATTGAGATCCTGGTGTTTAATCTTTGCCCTATATTGCCTGAAATCATCTCAGAAGTTCCAAACCAGTGGAGAACCTACAGCTTCCGTGTTAAACGACAGATTTTACTGTTCATCGTGAATTTTAAGGTTAAGCTACTATTATTTTCCTTGGATTAATTTAAAAATATTTAAATAGCAGTAATACATCTTTTGTCATAAGGCAGAACAAGCTAAGATTTTTTTTTTAATATCTCGGATGAAGCCAAAATGTCAACTGGAGAGAAAAAGGCAGAAAATCTTGATTATTCCTCTTTTCAAATAGATTTTTACCTAGTAAAAGACTGAAGTCCTGTAAATTTCATGTTTCCTAAAGCAAGCAAGACACTAAATTCTGCCATCACCCAGAAACTGCTTAGCAAGATGTTTTAAGCTTCAACAAAACCGGCCAAGCCTTGACAACCCTTGTGGGACAAGACATCCAAAGGGCACCAGTGACACTGGGCTTGCAATGTGGAAGAGTTTAGCAGGCTGCTTGCCTGAGTAACAGGGGCCGCCTGCAAAGCTGGGTCCTTCAGGGCGTCAGGAAGGCCACGCTGCCTCTAAACTTTGATTAAAAAATTCCTTTTAAAGCCATGTATGCGTCAGAGGTTCATTCTAGATGGCAGAATGGTCCATGATAAACAACATGGTAACCTTGTGTGCTGGATGGCCCAGATCTCCGCCTGCTGAGCAACGCTGAGGCCTGTCCCCTTCCATCCTTGGCCTCCTGGCCACGGAAACCATCGGAAGGGGGTTTTCATGACATGGGCACAGATGGCCCCGTGCTCTGGGTGTCCCTGCTGGAGCAGGGGTTGGACTGGATGATCCCTAGAGGTCCCTTCCCGCCTCAGCTGTTCTGGGATTCTGTGACAGGAATGCTGGCCATTCCACTGGCCACCCAGCGCACCGTGGCCGGGTGGCCTCCGCTTCTGGCCCTCTCCACCCAGGCAGACGGCTCAGCCAGCCAGAGCCGAGGAGCTCCGTTGGCCACCGCGAGCGCCCTGAGTGACTCCTGCCCACCCTGGCACGGTGGGAATACCGGGCCGCTAAGCCAGCATCCATCGGGAATCTGCCCGGGCACGGTGCTGAGCAAAGCGCTTCGTTCACATGAAGCAATGTGAGCTCAGAAACCCTGGAGCCACCCGGGATCCCCCTGGAACGGCCCCGGCCGCAGCAGGCGCTGGGCTGAGAGTCGCCGCAGAGAAGCCGCTCGCGCAGGTGCAGGGGACCCGTCCGCACGGCCCGGCCCCGCACGGCGAGGGGCTCCCGGCATCGGCCCCGCGATCCCGGGATGAGGAGCGTGGGGCTCCCGGCATCGGCCCCGCGGCTCTTTGGAGCACGCGCAGCCTACGGAATGCAGAGACTTCCGGGCCACTTGCAAGCTCTAGATGGGGAAAACACCTCTTCATTTAATGGGGAAAACACCTCTTCATTTAATAAATACTACTACTACTAATAATAATGATAATAATAAAGTGGAGGGGAGAAGCTGATCCGTGGCATTCATTTGAGGGCAGGCTCACTCTCCTCCTCCTGTCTTTCCTTTGGTCCTGCATCTGTCTGCCTGGGAAGGGGCCAAGCAGGCATTAAAATAAACACAGAATGGTTAAAATATCAGCTCCAAAACAGATGTTGAAATCTTATTGCATTTCCCGAAGCTGGTGTTTACTGCCTTGGCAACCTACGAACGCCGTTTTGCTTAAAGCACAATTTTAGTAATTCTTCTGCCTTGAATAACGCGCAGGAATTTTAAAATTATTTCCAGACCTTGGTAGCTCGCTGCCTTATTAGAGGACCGCGCCGTCGCGTTGTCTCTAGGCGAGGGATGAGCCTGGCTCCCGCCGCCGCCGCGGGTCGGCAGCGACCGCACACGGCTGCGCTCGACGGCGCCCAGCCGGCTCCTCGCAGATAAAAGATGTCCAACAAATTCCCCCTCCTTAACCCAGACAAGGTAGATCAGAGCGCTGGGGCAGCTGCAGCCACCTGCTTGTGGGCGACCGAGTCTCGAGGCTTCGTGTTTCTTCCCCCCTTCCTTTTCTCCAGGACACCAGCGCAGACGGAGCAGCACGTCCTTCCCTGAGGTCCCGAGCGATTTTTGCAGCATGTGGCACTAGCCAGGATTGCCTCGATGCAGCCCCCAAGCCTTTTCTTTCCTACCTTTGCTTTTGTGCTTGCTTTAATGCAGCTTCTTCCTCTGGCAATTTCTCAATGTGCAGCAATTCTGGATGCAAAGAATGATTTTTTAAGTCTCTAGCAGTATCACACTGGGACCTGTGGCAGATTTGGTGCTAAACACCCAAAAGCTTCTTTTGCAGAGCCCGTCCAAACCATGGTTGCTCTGACCCCAAATACAAATACTGCTTGACCTGCGTGGCAATAGAATTTTCTTTTTTTGGGACAAGCCATAATTAACATCCCTCCTTCACCTAGTTTCAGGGAGGGAAAATAACTACTAGGGTCAATCCATCGGCCTCAGCTTTCCTGCGTTCAGGATACTGCCGGAATAGAAACTTCTCCCGAGGGAAAACCTGTTTAATTTTTACAGTTGTATTTGGGAGTCGCACGGGGATGGTCTCTCCCCACTTCACGTCTCACTCTCCACCAGGGATCATCCTCAGGTACCAGGGAACCTGCAGGACTGCGTGTGGCTGCCGCAGGCCGCGGCCGATGGCGCCGGTGGAGCCGCGGGCGGCTGGGGCAGCCTCGAGAGGAGCAGAACGAGGGAGACGGCCCCTTCCCCAAGGCTTTCGGCGAGGCCGCTCCTGCGCAGACGACGGGGCTGCCGCCAGCGCCGGCACCCACAGCCCCAGCGAGAACTGGCGCCATCAGGGCCAGCCGGTTGTCTGGACAGAGGGAAGGGAGGAAAACGCTGCGGAAAAAGGGAAAGAACAGCCTAGGGAGCTCCATGGTCACAGGTTTCAACAGTTGTTTCTCTTGCAGGCGGACGGGCTGAGGAGCGGAGGGTGGTGAAGGAGAGGAAGGGACAGCAGGGAAATGGGCAGAGAGATGTTCCTGGGCGCTGCCTTGCGAAGTGGGGAGCCGGGCTGTGAGAAAACGAGTGCTGTGCAGCCAGGTACCCAGGTGCCCGCACATCACGGCGGGTTACTACCTCCAAAAGGCTCTCGGTGGAAACACAAGTCTGTTTTTCTCTTGTCAGACTCGCCTGGTGTTGCAGACGGGCAGCGGAGGCGCAGGCGGCGCGGCCTGCTCCGTGCACGCGGTGGAGGGAGAGGAACAGCCCTGCTCCCTGCAGGGACCCACCAAGGCCGGGGGGATTAAAAACCACCTGCACCATCCACCTGAGCGATCCCGTGCTGCACGCCAGGAATAAGGCCAGCCTGTCAGGCAAGGTGGAATTCCCAGACCTTCCTACGTTCAAAGAGCTCTTAGGTGCCCCAACGGTGCAACCACCGCTTCTTTTTCTCCTGTGAAGACGGAAAACAAGCAAAAAAAAAAACACCCTAAAAATCATTTGCTGACTTTTAAGCTAAATTTAGGACGGCTGCATAGCCATACTGTCCCTCTGTCTCAGCTTTTAGGGTTTTTTTTTCAATCTGAGCCCCTTTTGCCTGCAATTAAGCTGTTGCTTCCTGGCAGACGAGAGCAGCATCGGGGAAGGTCTGAGAGCCGCCGGCAAGCGCCACGTTGGGCTGCAGACCCCCCACTTCTCCCCGTCCTGCCTCTTTCTCTGTTGTTGTTACTAAGCCCATCCATCTGCCAAATGTCAGCAGCCGATAAGAACTGCCCATTTCTAAATCCCCACTTGTAAATAGATGCTGGCTGCCATAATTAATGTCTGCCCGCAACCCAATTTGAATTACAAAGCGACGGCAATTGAGAAATCAGCCTGCCCCTGATTACAATGGATCCGTAGCCTATAAATTCCTGTAGCCCCAGGAATTATTTAAATTTGGGAGAACGGATGAAAATCAGTCCAAGATGTCTTTCAGGAAAGCGAGACCGGAGAGCAGAGCATCGGAGATAAAGGTGCTTTGGTGCAGTAAGACCCGTGGCTCGGGGCCACCGCGGCGCTTCCCGTGCCGGCCTGGCTCTTATCTGCTCCGCCACCTATGCAGAAGAAACCCCTCAGCTGATAAGCGCGTTACGCTGAGGACCCCGGCCTGTTGCTTCCACCTAGCCGGGCGGTTTGGGCGAGCGCCGACACACTCCATCATCGCTCCTTCACTCCAGCATCGCTCCTGTGCTCCATCATCGCTCCATCGCTTCATCCTTCCATCCCTCCATCATCACGGCACGCTCCACCATCGCTCCATCATCGCTCCTTGCTCCATCATCGCTCCTTCACTCCACCAACGCTCCGTCATCGCTCCTCGCTCCGTCATCGCTCCATCACTCCATACTTCCATTGCTCCATCATCGCTCCTTCGCTCCATCCTTCCATCGCTCCATCATTGCTCCTCACTCCATCATCGCTCCATCACTCCATCCTTCCATCGCTCCATCATCGCTCCTTTGCTCCATCCTTCCATCGCTCCATCATTGCTCCTCGCTCCATCATCGCTCCTCGCTCCATCATCGCTCCATCACTCCATCATTCCATCGCTCCATCATTGCTCCTCACTCCATCATTGCTCCTTCGCTCCATCCTTCCATCGCTCCCTCATCATTCCATCATTGCTCCGTGCTCCATGGCTCCGCGGCTCTGCTGCCGGCCACGATGAAGCCCCAGCCCAGGCAGGTGAAGGGAGGAGAGCAGGATGCACGCGGGGCAGTGCGCTCGGAAGCACCTACCATGGACTCGAGCACCCAAAACGAGGGGTTCGAGTGGACAGCAAACGTTTCTGAGAAGCTCCAGGCTAAGGAGGAAGGCCAGGAGCACAAGTGTGACTTAAGGCCTGGGTACAGATGTGCTCTTGAAGGCCAAAACAAACCGCTCGGCTGCTTCCTAAAGATGCGTGTGCTGCAGGATACGCACGGGTTCGCTTGCACTGGGTCATGGACACGACTGCTGACACACGTGGCTCCCATCAGAAGGAAAATCTCACACAAACCTGGACACTCCGCCGAGTTTTCCCTCTTTCTTCTGTCTTTAAACTATCACCTTAGACTTTAAGTGCATTTCTTTCATAAAATCAGAAGGAACGATCTGAGCACCCAGCTTCACTCCAACAAAAACAAAAGGCTTTGGAAATAAACAGTGCCAGAAAGGAACCACGAAACCCACTTCCAAGGAAGCCAACCCTGCACAGATAGCCCAGAGAGGGGGGCGATAGCCATGTGATAAACTGCATTTATCACACACCTCTGACCATCTCACCTGCGCGGGGCTCCCCAGGCGAGGCAATGTTAGCATTCCACATCCTTCATCAGCTCCAAACAGCTGCCATTAAAAACACACACAGGACACACAAAGAACCCCCCAAACCCACAACAAAGAATTCCACCTCTTCCCGGAGATAACCTTATCTTCCTCCTCTGAAATGTGTTTTCCCTGAATTACATTGGCACAAAATCCCGGGTTGGTGGTAGGATGCTCAATCAGGCTTCAGAGTGTGGAAATAAAGAGCTATTAGGGCCAGGAATGGAAGCAATCGTCACTGGGAACCGCTGTCAAATTTGCAAGAGATGTATCATATAATAAATACAGGCAAATACAAGCTTCACTAGAAAGAGCCCTGGGTGTTTAACCCAGAACATGCAATGCTTGCATCTCATGCGGGAAGATGTTAGGACATTAACTCCTGAAACAACAAAGTTATGAACATGCCAAAGACAAACAAATCCGAGGCAGCTCCCATCTGAACGGAAACATCCCGATGAGAAAAACGGGAATCAGCTTGGACTCTACCAAATGTCCAAGAGCATCTCAGGACGCCGTTCATGGACCAGGCCATGGGATATTATCGAGCCTCTGCTACACGGTGACTGCAGCAAGGGCCACCCGAGGGCAAACACCAGGGCGCACACTTGGTTATCCCCTGCAAAGGTAATTAAGGGTCTCCACTGAAAGATTATTTTCCCTAAAAGCAGCAACATGCAAAACAATGCGAGTGCTGTACAATTACAAGGAGACAAAATCCACAATAAACCGTGAGCTGCAAAGCCACCATTTGAGCTGTGAGAACCTTTGAGAGCCTAATGAGAACAGTAGCTCTCTGACCGCCTTCCTTCCCCCTCCTCTTTGTTACGGGGTGGAATAATCAGTCTTTTTTTAAACGAGGTGCAAATGTAGTTTCACACCTCTATCTAAAAAAACTCAAGTCTCCAAGCTCATTACACGTTATTAATGAGCTAAGCAACTGTAGGCAACAGGTAAGAGAAGGGGTCAGGCTCTGTGCTGCTGTGCATGGGCTACGTGTGCACACACTCACACTCACACTGGGTGTGATTCTGCAAGGTGCTGGACCCTTTTCCTTCACAGTAACAGAACGTTTGGCATGACAAATTTTGGTTGATAATGCGGTGGTTTCCTTCTATTTGTTTCTTTTTTAATGTTCTTTTTAATACTGCAACGCACTGAGATCCTGGGCTCAGGTGAGCAGATGCTCCCACAGGTGCTGCACCATCCTCCACCGCCTGCACCATTCCCGGGATCATCCCCGGGCAGCAGAGCTGGCACCAAGGCCCATGTGCAAACTCAGCAGCAGGTCTACAGGGGCAGCTGATGACCCTAGTGATGGGCTTTACTGCAGCAGCTCAGGTGTCCTGAGCAGGGAGAGGCCACGGGAACACCAATGGGGGCAGCTACTCCAGCAGCTGCTTTTGGGGACTGGAGCTCTCCCCCTTCATGCTGCAGGTGGAGCAAGGGCCCGTGAGAGGCAATCTGCCAGCATCAACCAGGCAAGGAGGTGCTGAAGCCAACACAAAAATGCTTGAACACTGTAAGGTGTAAAATCTGATAGCAGTGATACAGTTCTTAAAACATATATTTTAATATTTTAATATTGTTATATGTTTATATCATTTACATATATAATATTTTCAAAGCACTTATTTTGTGCCTTTAAGTCACTCTCTTCTCTTTAGAGAGCTCCCAATGCGGCCTGATGCGCGCTCCTTCACACGAGGCACTGCGCACATACCTACACACCACGTATGTCTAAATATAAAATGAACTTCCAAAGACATAAATAAAATATACAGGTTGTAAAGGAGTAGTGCACCCAATTTAAAACAGAAAGGGAAAAAAAAGCCCTGGTTTAGATGTGTATCAGAACGTTTGTACGTGGCCAGCTCAGCCCAACCTTCTCAGGAGGGGCGCAGCGACGCGCACAGCGCTGGGCTGGGGCGTCTGCACAGATTCTTACGGCATCTGTCTAACAAACAGGCTTGTTGCTGGAAGCGGTATTCAAGTCTTAAATATGCCACACTGTGGGATGAGTGTGTGCTAACAAAAAAAAATCCTTAACAGACCTGTTAACCCAACTTCATGAGTTTCTCTGGAACAAAACTTTGCAGAGTTACTTTGATTCTTCAGTTTCTAGCTGGCAGGAGAAACAAGCTCTAATTGTGTCAGCGTTTAGCTGTTGAAGAGATCAGAGTTTTATGAGGGATGTAAAACCAGTTTGCAGTTACTAAAATAGAAATCGTCGTCTGCTTTTCAAGGAGCGGGGTGGGGGGAAAGCAGCATTTATAGCTCAGAGTTTAAAAGCACGCGATTAAGAAACACCCCAATAAATTCATTGGAGGGTATTTTCTGCCATGAGGAAAGACAGGAGTAAACACATCTGGGCATTTTCCTGCTGAAAGCTCCTGACTCAAAGTTGCATCTAACTTACTATGTTCTTAAGCCATAAATCGCTCACTGTTTTCTTTCATGGGAATCCCTTTTCCTAACATAGTGCTTCCCTTTTAGTCTTTCTTAAGGTGACCTAAGCACATATTTGATAGGGACACATTTTTTTTAATCAGCTGATGTTTTTGTCCCTACAATGTTGTGCTTGCTCCTATGCAGCGCCTTATGCAGCTCCTATGGGTGCTGCAGCGGTGAGTTCGGCGCTGCAAACGGGGGAACGCGCTGGGTTTTGGAGCAACACTGGGTCCTACAAACTTCGATTTGAGATAACCCATGGGTTTATGGAGGAGGCGTTTTGGGAAGGTGACTGGAGACACCCCCGGCCGCGCCGACCGCCGCTCTCGCCCGCGCGGTTACTCACCCGCATCCAGGCTGCCCGTGGCCGCCGTCCAGCCCATGACGGGGGGGATGGCGCCGACGACGGCTCCCACCCACGTGTTGGCGACGCTCACCCGCTTCAGCGGCGTGTAGCAGCACGTGTAGAGGAAGATGTTGAAGGCGCCCAGCGCGCCCGTGAGCGGGTTCACGGCCAGCGTCAGCAGCGCGATCCCCGGCACGGCGCAGGCGGCGGCGAAGCCCACGGCGAGCAGCGGGCTGCGGAGAGAGACGTGACACGGGCGTGGGTTGGAGCTGCACAGACGGCAGCACAGGCTGCAATTCTGCTTTTTTTAATTATTATTACTTCTTTTTTTAACCAAAAAGTCCCTGTCCAGCCCAAATGTTCCTATTTGACTTCCGCACTAATGTAAAACTTTTAAAAAAGCTAAAGGCAGCGCGGCTGCAGAATTGCAATTGCTGACTCTTTCTTGCCACCACAGCATTAACTAAATGAATTTCAGCTCTTTGGGTAAACAAGCTTCTCGGGGAGGGGGCGTTTCCAGCAGACTCTTCTCATTCACTTTGGTTTTCATCTCCGGGAGTTCTGAACACTGGAAAAAGCATCCGGGTTCGGAGCAGATGAGAAGGGTCACAGCTCATCCCGCCTGTAACTGATTGCAATTTTGCAGTGAGTCCTTTGACTAAAATACAGCAGAATGAGACACAAAATGAGGAAGCACTGAAGAGGAGACGCATATATTCAATCATTTTGAAATTACCTCAGTAGGAATATATGTATTTCATTGAAATTTACTGAGAAATGCCTGAGTTTTTCTGCACTCCCATTTACCTGTTGCACTGGGCTAAGCAAGGGTAGCACGCTGAAACTGCCATGGGGACAAAACCCAAGCTAAAACTCATCACCTTCTGGGCAAAACTGCAATAAGCTGCAGATATTTAGGCTTGGCTGCAAGCAGCAAGCAACAAGGACATGAATAATTTCTGCTGATTTCTACCGCACGCAAGCAAAGCTCAGGGGCTGGATGTTCCCGCTCAGCTCAGTGTAAAGCAGCCGAGGCCATTTGCAAACCTTTGCTAATTAGCTGTGCGATAAACGTCCCACTGCGATGAACAAGGATTTTTTTGTTTCGCTGGCAAAACCAGACGTCACCGTCGCGACCTGATGCAGCTCGAAGGAACGTGCGTTCGTGCTCCCCTGCATCCCGTAAACACGTTGGCTGCTGGCACAGGTATCTCTGCACGAGAGCAACGGCTGCAACCCGACAAGAGTATTAAATGGGACTGAGAGCAATAACACGAGACCGGCGGTGGGGGAGGAAAACACCATTAACTGAATTGCTTTTAATAACCCCTACAGCTAAACACACACTTTTAGTCGTCCATACAAGGTGGCAAATTCACGTGCTTGCAGCCCATTTCTCTGCATGACCCTCAACTTTACACATCTTGTCTGCTGTAAAACTATGCAGCCTTTGTATGTTACGATCACGGCCAAGTCTTTAACTCTAACATACCAGTTGCTTTCTTTTCAGCAAAGAATCTTGGTGTTGGAATTTTGAGTTCTGCAACCTTTGCCAGACCTAGACTGGGTGGACAAATTACCCCAAGAGCCAAAATGAGCAAATTATGTGCTAAAGACCCCTCTCCTACTTGCATTGGATTGACTGTGTCAACAAAACACAGCATTTTATCCAGCTTTCAAATCCATCAATGGATTTTCAGTAAGAGAGCGTGCACTGAGCATATTTACGCTTTGCTTCAGCGTTACGGAGTGTTACTAATATATTACAAATATAGCTGGGGTACGTGTTGCCATCCATCGGCAGCGAGATGCATAAAACTGGAGACTGCTTTCCTGAGCCCTATGGGCAACGGGAGCGCACAGCATCGTGCCCTTGGGTTTTACAGTTCAATGTGCTCTTTTATAGCAGCACAGCCAAGTGTCTCAACGCCAACTACAAGTGCTGAACTGCTGAGATTTTGCCCCTCCGCAGCCGAAGTCTGCCTGGGTTTGGTTAGATAAATCCATCTTGGTTGAATCCTGAACAAAAACATACGGTCACAGGGCACTAACCCCAGATTTACATAATTCCAATCCTCTTGAGGAGGCAAAAAAACAGCTTGACCCTATGGGACTATGCTCCCTACATGTGCTCCTGCGGGGCGCAGGGACATAAATGAGGACATGGTTTGACCTCGCGCAATGAGTCAATTGTTTGACCTCGCTAGTCAAGAGTGAAGGCTCTTCCCCATCTCTCCACTTCGATGCTTCATGTCCTGGGTCGTTCAGGGAAAAACCCGCTGCCAGCCCCTCCTTCTTCTCCGTGCAGAAAGGGAGAGGAAAAGGCTGCGGGCAGGGAGCTGCCGGCTGTGCCACACGTCTCCCACGCTCCCCACCTGCAGCAGCAACGGCACAAACGGACAGCGCGACACCAGGCATCTCCCCGAAGCATCTTTAAATAACACGCCTTGATCAATACGGACAGGTGAAGGCACGTGACTCAGAGCTCCAAAGATGGGTCTTTGTGGGCACATTTTCCTCTCTCAGTCTCTTCATTTTTGCTTTTCTCAGAGGGAAGTTGCTGAGGAGGGTTAGATTATTGGTTGTGATACTCCTAACAACCTCAGAGGAGGGCATCAATCATTCATGATAGCTGTTCCTCAAAAGCAGCTGAACCATACTACTTTTATATATCTAGAAATCATTGCACTTTCTGTTTCTCTCTAATTAACTAGCATTTCCGTATAAATCAAGGAAATGTAAAATTCTCCTAGAAAAATAATGGTCTGACTTGTAAGTGCCTGCAACAAAGCTCCAGCAGAGATCAGAAACTCAAACTGTGATCTAATGGCTCAGATTTGTTATTTCTACCCCATAAAATGCTCCAAAATTACAAAGACACTGCAGTGCAAAACCAGGACCTTGCTTTCTTGGGGATCCATGTGGAGAATTTTACTCACTTTCACACTAATACATCATCTTTGCAAGGTCTAATAGAAGTATGAGTGACTCTCCATTGGGAGAGAGAGAATACTTGGAGAAAAAGGGAGAGAGATTTCAATGACTGGTGCAGTTTTCGTGCCTCTTAAAATCCCAGAAGTCACTGAAGACAAGACTATCCTTGAGCTTAAATCACAGCAGCTTAAGCGGTGCACTGAGTTCTAATATTTTGTGGTCTTTTTAGGGCCCATTATGTGAATGTTTTCTAAGACCCACCACATCTCCATCCTTACAGCAGATCTCTCCAAATTCCCAGGCACTGGGTGAGGTTCCCTGATTCAACGCATGCCCCATCATGAGGGCATCTGCATCTTGCATCGGCAGCACAGAAGAGCCACGATCTCCTGCAGGATCAGGAGAAGGGCTGCGATGCGGCTCTGGAGCAGGATTTGCCCCATCGCAATGTCATCCCGATATCCCCTACAAACTCATGCCACGATGCAGCCCGATGTGCAGTCCAAACACCAGGAGACCATGAGCATGGGATATCTCCGTGCTTGGACGTGGTGGTCACTCTGGTGGTCATTTGTGGTGGTCACGACAAGTCATGGTCCAAAGCAGCTGTGTGATCTCTGCTCTCTCCTTCACCCTTAGACCATCCCACACAGTTAGGCCTGGCTGATGACAGCAACTGCTGCATAAGCCTCAGCTCACTTGGGCGTTCACTTATGCTAAGGGAATTGCTCCCATGGGAATAAAAAATCCATTGGAAAACTGGCCAAAGAGCTAGCTCACAAAGCAAGCAGACTGAGTAAGAAACTGGGTTTTATGATGGATTCTTGGGAGGAGCTGGTTTCACTTATTTGGCTGATTAAAGTCAGACTCTGGAAAATAATACCACAAGTGCCAATTGAGTTCTCTCCAAATTTTAGCTCAAAAATACACAGTATGTGACCATGTGGTACACTTCCTAAAGGAAAACCAAAATGGGACAGCTCCGCCTCATGCCCCTTCACTCCTTTATTGAGAATGTATATGCCGACATATGGCCACTAATATCCCCAAAGGACACTCAAATTCAACTAAAAGTTTATGAGAGGGCTTAGCTCAAAAAACCCCAACTCCTTCTTGACCTGAAGAAAATTGCTTGACTTTTTTTTTCCCACCGAGTTCACCCAAGATGGAGCCTCGCCAGTCACACTCAACCAAAAGGGTCCAAGAAGATGATGAGGAGGAGGAGGAAGAAAGGCCGGTGTTTCCACCCAGTTAGCTCGGAGCTGGCGCAGAGGGTTTCCAGATGCTGCTCATCCGTCTGGGAAGAGCTGCTCAAGGGCAGCCCGGCGCCGGTGGGGCGGGAAGGGGGTGCGAGCAGGAGGAATCCCACCCAGGTGAAATTCCGTCTGCCTGTGCAACCGCCGGCATTCGCACAGACCCTCTCCCATCGTATCAGCTGTAGTGGCTTTGGGCAACACAGCAGGCTCCTTTAATCCACAGGCAGTATCGTACATCCCTGCGTCTACCCCTTCCAGAGGGGCTGGTTACACTTCTGCAATGATCTTACGCACACGTGCATGAAGGATATTTATTTAATAGGCTCCGGAGTCATGGCTAATAGTACTTATTGACTCACAGCATTACATGGAAAAACTGAGAGGGGAAACAAATGAACCCATTTGCCCATCTATAAAATTAATGTACTATCTTACCTATTCCACAGCAGCATTAGGAAGCTTAATGTCTTTAAAGATCAATATTCTCACCAATATACATGCTTTCCTACACTATCTTTGGCAAAACATTTTGTGAAGATGGCTGCCAAAGCCTTATAGAACAAAATGCAGCATTAGAAAAGGTAGGAAAAAAGAAAAGAAGGAAAGAAAATTGTGCTCAGGAAGAAAAAAAAAAAAAGAAACTAGAAGAACTCCCTCCTGAAAACCTATCGATACTCAGAAACTGGGAAAATTCCATTGTCGGCCTCCACGGCTTCTATGTAGCTCTGCGGCTGCGCCGCCCTGTCCACTCCAACGCGGATGCGAAGCCTCCGGGAACGGTGGATAGGGGCACTCAGGTGACCAGCACTTGCACACAGATTGTGTTTGGATGTTACATAAATGTGTAAGAACTAGAAGTTGTGACCTTGTCTGAATGGGAACCTGGGCTCACCAAGTACATTTACATAAAAGCGTAACCCTGGATGTAAGTGTCCATTGAAAGCTGCCTGTGGATTTTTTCAGGTGAAAACTAAGTGTTTTATATTTAAAAATCAGATTCAAAGCCTGGTATAAAAGGTAGTAAAACAAATTCTCTCCTCTCCCAGTCTGTCAGAAACTTCCTATAGAAACATCATCCACTTCTAAACAGCAAACTAAAGGTGGGTAAAATAGATGTGTTGTTTTGCTGCAACAACACCCAGGCTACCTTAATGGATTCAAAGGTTAAAAATCGTGCTTGGCCTTTTGTGTTAGACCTTATGGACAAGCGTCCCTGGAGCCGGCAGGCTGGGGACACCGTCCGTGGAGGGCAGCCTGCCCTGGGCAGGCCGGGGCGGAGCGGGAGGCCGGACCGTGCGTGAGGTGGAAGGGTCGCGAGCAGCCGCCCAGCCCCGCGCCACAGCGCGGAGCATGGAGACACCGCGAGCCCGTCTGCTCATCAGGGCTCCGCGCGACACCGGCAGCTGCACCCGAGAAGGAACTGTATTTTGGGGACCTCCTTTAGTCACTCTTTGTGTGTTTTACACAAAAAAAGCCACAAAATGGGGGAACACAAGGTGAGACTGGACACACTAAGAGTTGTTTCCACCTTCAGGAGAAGCCACCCGTCCTTTCCTTCACATGGGATTGTGAAGATGGCAAATCCTCCCTTAATTAAACTGCAACATTACTTACATCTTTCATGAGTCAAAAATAGCTTTTGGACAGAAAACTATCAGAAGAATTTTCTTTCGAAACACAGATCCACCAACTCCTCCACGTGTCCTTCCCTCAGATCTATCGTCCCGACGCTCCCAGCCACAGAAACAGCACTGAATTATCATCGACGTCCTAATGATCTGCGGGGATGTGTCAAGGATGCCGAGACAAGAAAGGTGAGACTGATGACTCAAGATGAATCTCAGCACTGTTACTTTGGATGAGAATTTCACCTGCATCTACTGTCAAAACGATTTGTCACAATACGAGGAGGATCAGTCTAAAACAGTCTCGAATGATAACCGAAAACGGTGGAAGCTCCCCAGAAGTTACTTGGCACACAAAGCACACAGGTGTGATTCTCATCTCTGAGAGCTTGTTTTACCATCACCGTCTGAGATACGAGTCGAGTGCATTAATACTGCTCCAAAAATATAATTCAGATCAGATATCAGGAGTAAGCATCACATGTTGCTTATTATTTCTGGAATCTCTAGGTACTAAAACCACCTCCAGACTAGTCACCAGCACACTCTTCCTCAAACTTCTTCCAGGTTTCCGAATCCATTTACCAATGCAGAAAAAAGCATCAGTCTGAGTTTCTTACATTTTAAAGCAACAAAGAAAGGCTGCAGCAGCGGACACACACACGGCTTCCTTTGGACAGTTTTTATGGGCATCAAAGTCCACATGAAGGAACCCACATAGCAACCTGTGGGACAAACACACCTGACCCAGCTCAGCAAATCCTCATGCTCTGCAGCTGCTGATTCACCCAAGTTTTGCTCATCTCCTGGCATCATTTTAATTCCTGCAGCCAGGAATTGCCACCAACCAGCCCCAGGTCATCACGACTATCAGGATCCCGAGTCACAACTTGGTCACCTTCCTCGGCATCAGCCAGGGACTTCCTTTTCTTTCCACTTTAAGATCAGCACCCAAGAAGGTTTTGGAGATCAACCAAGACAACTCTGTCAACCCCGGAGGTCACCGTGTACAGTCACATCCCACGAGCCCTGGAGATGGAAAAGAAACAAGGAGCTGAGGGTGCTGCCGCGCTGCACTGAGCTTGGGTAACTTCTAGCTCTGTTTCCCCAGGCACAGAGACGTTTGGAACCAGCAAGGGAGTTGTCTTCTGGCACCAGTACCATAAAGGCAGCTGATTCCACAAAAACGAAGGAGCCACGAGGCTGTAAAAGGCACATTTTGACTCAAATAGCAACAGCAGCTTCTCTGAAAAGACTTTTGATAGAAGGCTAGAAAGCAAAACCCCATTCTCATAACTTCCAAATTTAAAATAAGGCAAAAAAGCTTTCAAAACCAATCAGCAGTCACGGCCGACAACTAAATTATGGCAATCTACCAGCAGTGAAATTAAATTTTAACTTTCCACACAAATCCTTCCAGGCTGCATATTTATATCTTCAGTAATAAAAGCCACATTCGTGGCCTTTGTCAGCTGTAAAAGTTATACAGTAAAAACAACGACAGCAACGGAACTGGAACAACACTGTCTGGATGAGCAGCTTCGTCAGTGACGATTCCTCTGAAACGACACTGTTTTTTTTGCAGAAAACATCAGATTCAGCTCTGCAGGAGTCCTACAGTGAGACAGGGGATGGTTCCTGATAGAAAAACCATCCCAGATCAGGCTTGAGATCTGAACTCCGTGGGGCTACGTGATGACCTGCTATGGTACCCACCTAGGAGTTCCTCCCAGCACACCTCATTTTATGAAGAACGACCAACAAGACATTTTTATCTTCAGCTACAACATCCGATTCCAGATGTGATTAGTCTCCACGGAGAGGAGTCTCTCCAAGGAGGGCAGCGGCAGGATGGGTTGGTTGCTGGAAGCGCTTCTGCCTGCGGCGCGGAGCCGGCTCCGACCAGCCGCGAGCGCCGGGAATCACGAGCAACCTGCGCCGTCCCCACAGCCACGTGGAGACGGAAGGCTACGAAGGGCCCCAAAACCTTGCTGCCACAGGCTGAATCTTGCTAAAGCACCAGAACCTCAGTCAGCTGAACGGTTTCTATCAATGAGCACAAACGGCACTATTTCAAGGACAGAAAAAAAAAACACAGAAAACTTTCTGACTAGGCGCTCGTTTATGCGCTCTCAGTCATGCAAGCAAGTTCATGACTTGTGACCAGGGCTGGAGGGTGGCTTAGTGTAAAACTAAAACGTAAAGTGAAATAACACTTTGAATTGGGAATTCAAATCCTTCCCAGCAACTCAAAACAGCAGAATTTTGCTTGACCATCATTTATAAAAACAGGCTGAGTGCAATCCTGCAACAAGAGGAACGAATACAAACAATACAGTGCTTTAAGAAGGCTTTGTTGTTGTTGTTTTGTTTTGTTTTTAATGAATTATTTAACTTTGTCCAGGTAAAGACGCAGTTTCATCTTCCTGTCTTTATTTCAGCCTCTGCCCTGTGACTCCAAGCCCGAGGCCTGCGCAGATCTTCCTGTGGGGTCTCATCCCCAAAGGCGCCCTGCAGCGGGAGATGCCACGGGAATTAGGGTTTTACCTGGAGTTAACCCTGTAGCCATCCTTACCATGGCCAGAGGCCACTGGTGTAGCTTCTGCCCCCTCATGTTTCTAAATGGGGTTTTGTAAGTGAGTTTTCAGTCATCACGAGGTCAGAGATATTCAGCATCTCTTCCCAAGTGTAATAAAAAACGAACAAGCACAATACAAACACAGAAAAACCCTTACGGGAAAGTTCAAAAAACAACCTGTAATACAACATCTGAACTGAGGAGGAACTACCTTCAGAAAAAAAGAGAGGTCTGAAACTGGAATGCTGCTCCTCAACAGCCTAAAGAGCAGGGTTAATGGGTAGCATTTAAGCACACTTAAATAAGGGGTTTAGGCTGCCATTAGAGTGTTGTGCCTCTCCATAAAGGGTTTACAGCCCTGACTGCTTCAAATAAACCTCTTTAAAATGCAAAGCCCTTTGCAATGAATTGCCCCTTTTTGAGTCACTAATGCCTATCTGTTGTCTGGAGGGTAAACGCAGGGGCACCCACTGGAAGTGGCTTTGAGTGACTCAGCTGGGCGATGAGACCCGCGGATTCAGGGAAGAGGAACCTGGGTCCCAGCAAGGAAGGCAACAAAGCTCCGTGAGGGATGAACCTCCAGAACGGGCTGGAAATCCCCACGGAGCTGCTCCCCTGCAAGCCAAGCTCCGGCTTCACTCCCTCCTGTCCCGCTCCAAAAGCGCATGGATGAGGATAAAATATCCCATCTCTGTGTCAAACCACTGCTCTCCCGAAGAAGAAATAACCCATGCATAGAGCTCCAACCCTTCCCATCACGGCTACCTATAGTGAGGATTGAAAAGCGTAATTGGCACTGCATTTTAACCAAATTGGAGGCAATTAGTTTCCTGAGCTTCGAACCAATCTGAGCTGCAGATGTTCTGAGTCCTTCCCAGAGCCAGGGACCTTAAAAGGACCATAAACAAGCAAGCTGCTTTAAAAGAATCACTTCATCTTAAAAGGGATGTGTCTCTCTGTTACGCTTGCAGGCATCAAAATGGACTCAACTCATTTGGCTGCAGTTGTCCACAAAGATGCTCTGATTCCGCTAAGTCAAAGCAAGAAGGTTTTGAACCCAAGAGGGGAAGGAAAAACTGGAGTTTGAGGGCAAAAGACACCTGCATCATGGTGTGTCTCCTAACCTTGTCCTGCTCTCCTTTCCACCGGGGCAGCTCTGTGCAGAGCGCTCAGGATCTGGGCTTTCCTTGTGCACAGGTTCACAAGCTTGGGACCAAAGCAAACATACACATACACACACACACACATATATATATATATATACATACTACCCTTTGGTATTAAGCAGAAACTCCACTTGGAGGAAGAAGTTAAAAATGAAAAGGACCTGGACTTTTAAAATGTTTACGCTCCTATTACATTTGTTAAACTGGCCAGAACGTTAATCACAACAAGGTGCCCCAAGTGCCCTCCGCGCCGCACGGCCCTGCTAGCCAGGAGAACGGGTTGGAATAACAATATTCACAGCTTCCCCGCAGCCAGGAAAATGTAAATATTTTGTTAAAGTGCTTACAAGACCAACCTACAGTAAATTTGAAAAATGGCCCCCATAATATTTAAATTAAATCCTCCTCTTTAACCTAACAAACATAACCTTACAGCATGGCAGTTAAGCGATCCATTCATTTTCTCTTAAAAACTCGATTCTCTAGTCATTTTTAGAGCCCGTGACCAGCTGACAAACAGAACGAGTAATACCTTCTCTCTAGACATGTTTTTTCTGTGATTTAGGGCGATTATAGAATAGGCTCCAACATGTGCTTCTGCTCAACCTTAGCCAACGTGTGCAAAGCAGTGGGCGAAGACGCCTCAGGCTGGCTCCCTGCCTCATTACATGGAGGAAACTCAAGTTCTGGAGTATTTGTCAACCTCTTCTCACAAAAAGGGATCACCCAGCCACTCTAGACTGTGAAGGACAGGACCACAAACTGTACACACTTTCCTGGAAGCAATGAAAATGAGGGAAATTAGCCATTCCCTTCATCCAGAGAGAGCAGGACAAGAAGCAACACTCTGCAGCAGAGGGATGTACGGGATTTGGACATTGTTTGGTGGAAGAGCAACAGAGCGAATGAGCCTGCCACCCGGCAATGGGAGGAGATGGTCCCTGCCACCTGCAGCTCCCTTGGCAGCGCTTTCCCTGCGTGGGATCCCCACGGACCGCTCCAGGACCCTGCAGGATGCTCTTCAGCTGCTGCTTTCTGCCCTCGGGCCGGCACCTCAACGCAACCCGCTGCATGAGACGACCTGGGGCTGCCGTGTCCATGGGGACGAGCCCAGCACTGTGCCCTCCCGCCCACCAGCACCGCTGGGTACCCCAGGCTCAGGGATGGGAGGAGTAGGAGGATGTGACCCCGGCCCGGAGCTCTGCGGACAGACCCCTCAGAGGCTCCATCTCTGAATGGACACTGGAATTTAGGGCTCCTCTTCCATACTGCAAAACTGAACACTTCGGGGAAAAAAAATAAACACTTTTGGGAAAACAAGGTAAAATCACATCTCCCCTCTAAAAGACAAGAGTATCTAGACCAGGGCCGCTGTGTCCCAGGATGCTGCACCAAGGCCAAGCTTGGGAGGGGGAGAACAGTTGTATTTTGGGTCTTCAATATTATTTGGATTTTTCATCTAAAATGATTCCTTCCAGATCTGTATTTTACAAACTTGCAGGGGAAAAAGTTTTAAAAAACTCTCCTCTATACAAAGGGCATGGACATATTATTGCTACTCAAGGGCAGCAATTTTCCGTGGAGGCTCCCGCTCCTTTATGGTGTGATCTATAACATAATATTCCATGCAATCCTGCGTCCTCCTCAATGCATTTGTAAATAAAATAGTTGCTGCCCAAGACACGTCTCCCTCGCGCCGCCGCCGGGGCTCGAGGGCTGGTCGGCGCGCGGGGAGCCGCTCTGCTCGCGGCCAAAACAACCCGAACGCGGCGCTGAACAACCCCTACAACAACCCCACGGCCGCCTCCAGAACAAGCGAGCTCAGTTAGAGCTCTGCAATGTCCTGCTCATGCGCATCTTGATCGGGGCTAATGGGCAGTATCTCCATTTTCCCGTGGCTCCTACAAACAGGCTCTAATACCTTAGACCCATTTAATCAACACCTCATGCAGACAGCGAAGAGATAATTGAAATCTAAGCACTGCCATCCCTATCCCCTCTGGGAAAGCGACACAGTCAGCACCTTATCTTGCCATTAGGCCACCCTTTGATGTGGGTTTTGCTCTCATTAAGCTGGGTTTTAGCCCTCAGGTTTCCTCCCACCGCCTCTCCCCGAGTGGCCCACGCCAGAAAGAGAGAAAGAACAAAAACGCCCCCGCCGCCCAAAACGGCGAGGACGACAGCTCTGCAAGTCCATGGACAAGTCAAAGATCAGAAGCTGCTTTTTTAACATCTTGTCGAGCAAATTCAGGTAATTGCTGCTTCTGGGGAACCTGGGGGCTAAAACAGGAAGCCCAAAGGGTGCGGGAGGCAGGGGGAGATGCAAAAGGCACTTTCTTGTTTTGAGATGATGAAGGTTGCAAACAAGCAGGATGAAAGTTGCCTGGAAAGGCTGCTGCGGTGGGGTCTGCTTTGAATCGTGCCCTGTTGAAACAAGAGGAAAGCCTCCCGCTGCAAAAAGAAACATCTTTATCATGCTGAAGATCTCAAGGCAGTCCCTTTAAAATGAGGTATTTTCTAAACAAAATACTGGACCGTTTCCCTGCGGGGAACGAGCATCCGAAATCTTACAAATTATTATTTGGAAAAGGACGTAGATTTATGGCGTTTCTGTCACATCTGCCTCAACTGAAATACGATGGAACCTGTGAGAAATGACCACCCAGGGGACCCGGGCAGGCAGCTAAGCAGAGGCCAATCTTTAAACGGGAACCGAAGCTGCACCCCAGCCCCGTAGGGAGAGCGTCAACCCCTGCCGTGAGCCTGGCCCAGTGCTCAGCACGGACCCTGCGACCTCCTAACCTGCTTTCCCGGGTTACACGAGCGTCAGCGGGCAACAAATTAAGCTAATTAATTGCCCTGACTTGCCAGCAGCGATGAGAGGGCAGGATGTTTTCTGCAGCAGGGCCAAGTTTCAGGGCTTCGCAGCAGCTGCCGGCTGGGAAGGGCAACGGTAGCTACACAGCCCCGGTAAGGACGGAGGGCCCAGGACCGGGTGCTCCTCTACCAGTCCAGTACCCTCCAAGCTGCGGATTTGCAATTGCTCATAACTATGAGCCCATCAGCGAGACAGAGCTTTGAAACTCTTTTTGGGTTTGATTCTTCAAGAGTTTGGCTTAGAGTTTAGCCTGCCCAATGCCAACCCTTGCTCATGTGTGCCCACGAGTAGGAAAAGCAAGACACAAGTTTCACTAATTGCAATAACACCCTGCAGTGGCCAAGGCATGCAGGAAGCTGGTGTTTCCTGCACATGCACTCCATGAGCTTTGTTAAGTGAGGAGATTTATAGGATTCCAGGGAAAAGATTTTCGAAACAACTTCCAGGTTTCTTTCTTTGCAAACCTCCGAGGCATATGCAGTGTTGCAGCTTCTTATTCCAACTTGAGAGACTTAAACTTCTTCAAATGCACTAGGAAGAGCCAGCTTGAGAGTGCAAACATTCTGCACAAGGAGAATGCAGGTGTATTCTGCATAAACCCTGTGGAACCACAACCTGGACCATGGTCACATGGGTCCGTCATTAGAAAACACTGTTGGATGACTAAGATGGAAAGCCACCTCCGCACCACCTTTTTTTTTTTGGACAAAAAGCCATTCTTGTGCAACTACGACGTTTTTGTGAGCGCTCAGCAGAGCAAACCCAGCGGCACCGCAGGCTCACGGAAAGGGCCTCTCTCTGCGCGCCAGGGTACCACCGCCGTCGCTGCCACCAGCGTCACGGATCGGACACTCGGCACCCGACAGGCTCAGCCCCCTCAGCTGCCGCCGCTACGGCGTGATGTTTATTAAAATTAATCTGCGGGAGAATTCAATCTGTTTCTATAAAAAGCAGGGGCTAAAGCACAGGCCTCAGAGCACTCGGGGAGGCCGACAGCGCTTCGGCCAAGTCGGATGTGGCGCAAGAGCGTCCAAATTTTGCCGGCCAGCGACGGTGAAAGCCCCAGTCCCTCCCGGGCAAATCAGCAGCATCAGCTGCTCAAGCGCCAGGAGCGTTCTGAGAGCTTCCCAGGGCAGACCTGCAGGACGGGAGCGGGGAGGACGGGCGGGTGGGCGGACGGTTACGTCTCACTGCTCAAAGGAAAATGTTCTTTATCCCTGAGCTCCCTACAAATTAAACAGGATGCTGCAAGGCAAGCGGTTGATGAGCTACATCAGGTGCCACTTGCCACACGTCTGGGGACAGTGGTCGGGCACTAGCAGAGAAGGGGACATGTGAATGTTTTTCCTACACACGGAGACCTTCGGGGCTCGCATGGTTCTCCAAGGACTCAGAAAGGTATCCAAAAGGTTCAGTTGTCCAAAGCACCAAAAACTTGTCCCGAATATGCATTTTCCTTTGAAAACGGGCTGGTCACAGGGCAGTTGCTCAGCAGGCAGGATGCTTTCCCTAAGCTAAGGGACCAGCCTCTGGTGTGTCACTGACTCCTCTCCAACTGCTCTGTTCTGGACTAGCTTTTAGCATCAGTCACTTAAGGGCTGCTGCTGACAGGCACGTAGAGAGACTGGTGAGCGACTATCCAAGGTCCCCAATATCACCATTTTGTGGGGAAAGCCAACATGAAAGGGGGAAGAAAAAAGTACAAAAATAGGTTAAATAGGGTTTGGCCAACCCGCGACGCATTCAGATGACAGCGAAGTTCATTTCAGGGTGCTGGGAACTTCTTAGAAAGATTGTTTGCTCTGAATCCAGAGTCGTCCAAAAGTTCCTGAACTGTATTTTGGCCTCTAGACTAGACAATATAAAAAGAATAAAAGAAAACATATCCCCTCCATCTCCTCCATGCCTGAGGAGCTGGAATGGCGGAACGCAGGGTTCCTCCCTCCAGGGCTGGAGGAGCCAGGCAGGGCGCAGCAGAGCAGCCTCCCTCGCTGCAGCGGCCCCGGAACACGTCAAACTCAAAGGCCACTCAACGCAGGAAGCTGCAATCAGCAGCATCTCACAGAACAAATCGGAACAACTTTATCAAAGTGCTGTATTTACAGGGAGGCTGAATTCACCCCCAGGGCTCGCCTGGCTATTTTGTCTCCATTTTCTTGTAATTTCATCCATCACATTTTTATTTTTTCATTTCTTTTTCTCAGTCCTCCAAAGGTGATGGATAAAACACAGAAATAAATAGGACCAACTGTTCACAGAAGCCTAAGGGAAAACATAATTTTGTTATAAATAATCCTTGGCTCAAATCATGGAAATGCAATACTAAAATTGTTTGTTGAATCATTTATGAATTGGGCTTTCAGTTTCAGTTTGCAAATAAGTTATAGTTTTTGTTGCTGTTCCCTTTCGTTTTGTTTTCTTAGCTGGAAACAAGCCTTTGAGAAACTGAACCGATATTTAATCCAGAAATCCGAGCGACGGAAGGATTTTTTTTTTAAGGGGAAGCCTATGTTAATACTGGGTGGTTTCTTGCATTTACATACAGGATGGTGAGAAGCTAAATTATGATGAATTCTAAAATTCTGTTACTAAGATGTTAAGTTCGGTTTTCATTCCAGCTTTATAATAAATACGTACAAAAGACCACATGGTACCACACAAAACAGCCAAAGGAGAACATTTCTCTGCTCAGGTGATCATTAACAGGACCTCAGTGGGACAATTTATAAAACTGTAAAGGAAATGGGTTCCAAATAGTTTTTTCAGGGAATTAAATGAATATGTGCGATCTAACAGACAAATGGGCATAGGAAAAAGATCCACTCTATGATCTGGAATTTGTTTAAGATGTGAAATTTTGCAGTTTTATCAGCAGAAACTAATGCAGAAGTTTAGTGGAATGTAACTACTCGCTGCCAGGTTTTGCTCCCCTGCAGCAGGGCGACACGAGCAGTGCTGCTGCTCTCCCGAGGAATTGGCAGTTCAGAGGACAACGGATAACACAAACTCCACACAGAACGGCCCGAAGCATCAAGACGTATCAGAGCAGAGAGCTGCTCCTTCAGAGCCTTCCAAGGGCCTCTTCTCCCTCATGTGGAGGAGAAGGAGAGGGAGAGGGAAGCCTGGAGACGCATTAGGGCCTTACCTGATCTGTCCCCGCACCAGTGGTCTGTTTTTCGTCCGGTTCATATTGGAGTCAAAGGGAACCTCAAAGAACTGCAAGAAAAAAAAAGGAAGAATCCAAATGAGAAGATGCTGGATACCAAGCCACGCGTGCCAGGTAGTACCCGTGTTCACAGGGACTTTTCTGCTCTATTTTTGAAGGTTCAGAGACACAACTAACTGGCCAACTCCTTTCACTGAGCTTGCAGAGTCTCCGTTAATATTTCTGGCATCCCCTTAGAAAGGAAACGCACCCCCAGGACTCAAACAGTTGGTCCAAGTGCCCCGGAGTTGAGCAGGTGAAGCGGAGCGTGGTTCCATATTCCGGTGTTTGACGCAGCTTCCATCCCTCCGCGCTCCCACACGTGCACGTACGCGTGGGGACAGCTCTGCCCCAGTCCACGTCAACGCGCACAGACCTCGCGGGGCTCTGCGGCTGCTGGGCATTTTTTCAACATCATCCAACTTCTGAGAACCCACAACCCGCCCTCCAAAATCAACCAGCTCTTGTAAAATGCGACTGAAACTGCTCTGCGCATCTAGCTTGAGCAGCAGGGAGGGAACATGCCGGATGGTGTCATTTAATGTCACCACCCAATGTGACTTTAAACACTACCTATGTGAAGGCCGAGGCAGAGCCATGGCCCTGCTCTGAGCTCCTCCAGGCTTGCACATGGTTGTTCTTCTCAAGGAAGGTTCCTGGAAAAGCTGAGTGCAGTTTCCAATGCAGAAAACGGTAAAACCATCTAGCTTTACATGTGCAAAGTAATAATAAAAATAATAAAAAGCACCTAGAATGAGTTTTATGTATTTAACGGAAGAGGATTTTCTACTGAAGCTATGTCGGAAGTTTTGGGGTAGGATCCAAATTATAGCAAATATGTAGGACAAGCAGCATAACAAATCATTAATTCCAAACGATCAGAATGATGATATCTTGAGTACTGTTGAATGGCACATAGATTTATAAGATACCTATATGATAAAACCTACGTGATTTCAGCAAGCTGAGGTGTCCTTTAGCACATCAGAAGACACATGGGACAAACACCCCAATTCAAACCGTGCCACCTCAGTGGCCTTGCTACTCAACGGGGCTGCCGGCCCCCCGCAAAGCGAAAACGAGAACTGGAATCTGCACAAAAGCCCAAATATCCAGGGATTTTATGCCTAATTGATGTATTGCCAAATGCCAAGCATTTCATATATTTATCTCTTCATCTGCACAAAAATTATTGCCACAAATAAATAATGGGACTGCGGTAAAGCGAAACACAGGCATTTCTGCACAAGCAGCAGCAGAAGAACAAAATCCATTTGAGTTCCAATGCTACTAGACTACAGGATCTGCCAAACAGGCAGCGGGCACAGGGATCAAGTGGGATCCAGCAAAGAGGAGGAGGGGAAGAGATGAACTTGGGGAAGGGATCCAAAAAGTCCTTTGAGGACATGAGCAGAGACTTTTCCAAACACAGAGCAGAGGGAGATGAAAAGGCAACAAACAGGGACCTGAGAAGCAGAAGCAGGATATGGTAAAGCACAAAAGGCTTTTGGGACAAAATAGCTTTGCCTGGATAACGGTTTTGGGTGTAGAGCGAAAAGCGTGAGCAGGATATGGGAGCAAGGCATGAGCAACCCATCGGAGCAGGAAGGAGCAGCTGGAGGCCACCAAAAGGCAGCAGGGCTAAACCAGGAGCACCGGGTTTGCACGCGGCCAGGCCCTCTGGTTCCTCCTGCCCTAAGGCAGAAGCTGCTCCCTAACCAGCACCAACTAACGTCCCGCTCCACGGGCACCGCCGCCTGCTGCAGCCGGCCCTGCACATCCTACCCGCCCACACCTGGGCGGACACGGGCCGGATTTCCACGGCCGAAGACAGGGAACAGTCCGGAGCGGAGCGGGGAGCCCGTCGGCAGCTGTGTGAGCGGTGCCAGCACGAAGGTCTGCAGAGCTGTGGAAAGGAGGCTCTGCTGTGGGCACACGGGGGCCAGCACCTCTGCTCCCGCTTCCCGTGCAGTAACTAGTGTAATTAGTGTAGAACAATTTGGGAGCCCCTGCTGCTGCTCCCAAGTGTCGGAGCACAGCGCGGAGGAGCCCGTGCACATCACCCTGCCTGAGGCAGCCCCCAGCACCCACCGTCCAGGAGACATTTTTAACCACGGATGCCTACCTTGGATCACGTATTCCTGACAATTTTATCCTTTCCCAAGAATCAGGTTGTACAAAAATCCTGCACATTTAAGCGAGGAAGCGCATGCATCTGCATCTGCTTGAGCACGCACGCCGAGTTTTTTCTATTTAAGCAAAAGCTGCTAACAAAACACTTCAAAAATTGCCTCAAATTTGGCAGTGGGAATCACCGTGCCATGCTCAGGAATTGCCCAAGTCTGGTAAAGGGAGACGACTCGGGCAGGCGGCCGCGGGAGAAGGGCAGAGCGGCCGCCGGGGCGGCAGCAGCGGGAAGCGCGCGGTGCCGGCCGAGTCCCCCCGCTCTGCCCCGGGTGCCAAAACTCTGGAAAAGGGGGAGTCTCATCCCCCGCTGGTGGCTGCTCAAGACCAACCTGCAGGGAATTCCCAGCTCTTTTCTCGCATGCCGGAGCCCGGAGCTCGTCCAGGAGCCACCGGAAGCCGCCACAGGGTCTGTGGCTCCGTGGGCGGCCAGGCTGGACCCGCTCCCATCCCGGCAGCCGCGCGCGGAGCCCCGGAGCCTCCGAACGTGCTGGGACCGTCACAGCGCGGGGGCAGCCGCCGCGGCCCTCAGCCCGTCTGCTGCCAACGGCTTGTCCCACTGCTGCGCTCGGGGACAACCAGGTTAAACGAAGAAAAAGTGTCATTTGACATCAGAGCGGCAGAGCAATCCAGAAGGAAACTCCGCAGACCTGCAGTCTTTCTCTCCTCCTGAAAATATTCCGGCTATGTTCTTGCTGATTTATTTACTATGTTCTTCGTTTGCCTCTATTTACGTTTGCAAAAAGCTGGCTGCTTTCGCTTGAGATCTGGGTGCAAGAGCGTCCGCTTCCATACGTAACGCTGGCTAGCGGCAGCCAGTGGGCGATGCATAAAATCAAAATAAGGCTGCTCAAATACAAAATGACTGAAAGGAAGAACAGTTGGACACGACACTTCCGAAAGAACTGAAGCTCATGCCGTCGAGTTATTGGTGTAGTCTGGCAATCCTACAACCAGGGTATGAAATGTTTGCATCTCTTTGCTGCACCGTTGTTAACCCCCGAGTTCGAGGTGGCTTTTGCACAGGAACCTCCTCCGCTCAGTTCCACCGTCGAGCGGTGTCGGCCTGTGTTTTGCTGCTAACAAATTAAGATCACTGTATGACTGAAATCTTAAGTTTTTTTTTTACTATGCCAATCTGTGGGAGAAAAGTGGGGCCCGAGAGAGGGAGAAGCAATGCCCCCCTTAACAAAACTGCCGCGAATGCCACGAATGCCGCGAATGCAGCGAATGCAGCGAAGGCAGCGAATGCAGCGGGCAGCTCATCGCTCAGCTGCACACGCAGGGGCTGATCGCATCACACAGCCCAAGCCAAGGCTGCCCACACGTCCCGGTGCCCACGCGCGAGTGTGACGGTGGAAAACCAGGACTTGTGTGGGAGCTGGTGTGGCTGCAGCCTCTCATCCTGGGGAACAGTGCCCAGGTGCACACGGACTCCCCCATGGAGCTTCCTGCTCCCCCAGAAACCCGGCAGGGCCCATGCGGAGGGACGGGACGTCGCCCCCGGGGATCCCCCACATCCCGCTCTGGTTTGGGAGGCGCTGAATGCCCGGCTGGAGCCCGGCCAGGGCCAGCTCTGATCCGCGACACATGGTGGGAAGAGCCGCAGGCTGCGAGAGGCAACTGGTCCGCCACGTATTGACATAACATTTTGCTCTAAGGCTAAACACATATTTACATGAGGGCCGATAATCCCCTAAGTCTAAAGGCAGAACATCACCCCTGCTATTAAAAGACAATTTAATTTGGGGCCGCTCGGAGCTCTTCTCCTTGCAAAACATCCCCCGCGGGCGCGCGCGGCCCAGCAGCCTCCCCACGGCCAACCTCCCTGGATGCCGTTTAAGGTGGAAAGAAGTTGAACCTGATCCTTTGGAGTCCAAATTACAGGTCCCCTGATCTCGGGGGGTTCCGCTGCATCCACTTGCAGCGAAACAGCAATTAAAAAGCAGCAGAAAGTTTCCGTGCAGGCAGGTGGCTGAGAGTCACCCCGCTCCGCTGCAGACCGGCCACCGCGGTGCCCAGCAGAGGCGCTTGTGCCCTTGGGGACACATTCCTGCCTCTCCAAGCCCTCAGGCAGACTCAGGAGCTGGACACGAGCTGGGGCGCTGGGTGAGCGCCGAGCTACGGGGCTGGGTCTCTCTGCACCGAAAATCTCCCGCTACAGACCCAAGCCACCAGTTTTGCGCCATGTATCTCCACAACCACCCCCAGCTCTGGCACCTCCAGCAGAGCGCTGGGGCTGCGGGTGAACCTGGGACACACGGGACAAGCCTTGGAAGCGTTGGGGCTCCGGTCACTTCCCCTGGGCTACAGGGTGCTCCGGTCCCGCTCGGTCCTGCCAGGCTTGGCCAAGAGCAAGGAGCGAATCCGAAATTCTATCAGACACGTTTCCCATGGGGGACAGAGCAAGTCTGGATACGGGACTGACAACCTGCACCCACCCTCGGAATATCCTTCCTGGAGATGCCTACGGGACCGCACAGCTGCCCAAACCCAAGCCCTGGCCCCTTCACAAAGTTCCTCGATTTTTGCACGTACTCAAAGGAAATTTGCTCTAACGAAAACTGGGGACACAACGGGCTCCAAAGACCTTTCCTTGTTCCTTCCCTGGCAAGACCTCCTCCCCTCTGCACCAACTCCTGATTTCTACTCTTCGTGCTTTAACGATTTATCTCTTATTGTGATGAAGTTGTACGCAAAAGCATAAACGGAAAGCAAAGACACGGCATATAATTTATGGTAAATAAAGATCAAAGTCAAGATTATTATGATCGTTTTCCTTCTGGTTTCCTTTCAATCGCTTTTCTATGAAAACAACAAAGAATAATTAAAGTACATTACAAAGGCCTTTTTATTCAATTGTACGCAGATGTGATTAAATAAAAAAAAAAGGGTAGGATTTTCCAAAGCACTCACGGGCTGATCTAACACGATTCTCACCGAAGTCCACGGCAGTTTCACTTCAATGAGAGACCAATACTGAGTGATTCTGAAAATCCCACCCTAATTGTACAAACAAGGGGAGGCTTTAGAGATTGCTGCCTTGGAGATTGTGTATTTGAGAATCATAAAGGGCACACAGCACCTGTTTGTCTTCAAGATATGAAAATAAAGCAAGGCAAATATTTTAAGGATTAGAAATGCCTTTTTTTTCCTTTTCTTTTTTTTAAAGGCAGTAGCTGGAAACCCTCTGGCTCTGCAGTTCTCAGGCTAGCTCTGAATCTGCTTTAATATTTTCCATTTCAAAGACGATTCCGATTAAAAACGAGATTGATGCAAGCCTGAACAACGTTACTTACCTATAGAAAAGGGCAGCTAAACCCCAAACTGTCATGTCCCAGGAAAGCAGAGAAAGACCTCGTAGGTAAAGCAGCTGCCGTGGGTGCTGGGGCTTTGTTTTTGTTTAAAAGCTCCCAGTAAAACCACATTCTTTGTACGAGCCAGTGTTTAAATCCCATTGCCGTGCGTGCAGCCAAGAGGGGAGGAGGCAATTGCTGAGAAAACGCTGAGATCTGTCACTTCAGACAGATATTTGCAGGACGGAGATTGCACAAACTCCCGGGCTTCGCTTAACCCTTTACCTGGCCTGTAAGCCGGGCCCGGGCAGCGCAGGCCCCGCTCAGGAGGGGCCTTTGGCTCTTTCCTCAGGCACGTGCGAGCACGGGGCATCGGGGCTCCTCAGCCACACGCGCTGCCCCACACTGCCACACTTTTCCTATAGCTTCAGTCCCGCGTGTGCCCACGCTGGGAAGGCGCCAGGCCCCGCACGCCGGGGCTGGTTTCCCTCCCCACTCGCGCTACTGTCCATGCAGAGGCGGCTCTGGAACGAAGCCCCAGACACTGCAAGTGCTTCCAAAGGGGCCGTACGAGGCACTCGGGGGGCCCCATCCAAGAGGCTTTTGCAGGACAGGCTGCCGCGGCCACGGCGCGAGGTGCAGGGCACAAGAGGAGTGGGAGAAGATAACGAAGGGTAACGTTTGATCTTTCGCTGCATGGAGAACTCTAGAAGAAATAAGGGGTGTTTGCACAGAACGATGCATTTCTAGGTGCAGAATTTACCATTTTCCTCCTGGAACCAACATCGTCAGCCCCAGTGCTCCCAAGAAGGAAACCTCTTCCATCTTGTTGCTCTCAAAGTACAAGGCATCCAGGACGTGAAGCTCCTGCAGGAGACAGGCCCTCCGGAGCTGGGGAAACACAGGGGAGACCAGCTCTTCCCATGGAAGTGGAAAATCCACTGTGTTAAGAAGATGTCGTAACAAAAATCACAGCTGCAAACCAGACCCTAGTTTTTTAGATTTCTAAGTCTCGAGAGTGGCACCAGGAGCGGCCTGAGCAGCAGGTTCTGCGGCCTCGGGGAGGCCGCCCCGTGCTCGGGGCAGACACCCACGGCCAGGAAGCACCTCGGAGACGTGCAGGAACCTTCCTGGGAAAAAACCTCCACTCTGGCCACGTGCCAAAGCCTCCTCACAGCACGGGCCATTGCCCAGCAAGCCCTTCGTGCCCAGCACGCAGATAACGTGTCCAAGTAGAGGGTCCCACCTGCAGCCCTCCTGCTGCAGCTGCCCCGGCTCCCTGCCCTGCCGTCACACCGAAGGGCTTGAGGAAAAGCTGTTTTTCTCTCAAAGAGATGGTTTCGCATCACAGCATATTTGCCAGGAGGCCAGCATGCCCTTAGGAAGTACAACATGTAAGCTGGAAAACACCCCAAACTTCAAATAACAGCCTCCTTGCTGCAGATAGGAATTGCCCAAGGTCAGTATCTGGTTTAAGTTACTATATGTCCTAAAATACACGGGGCCAGGTTCTGTGCATCCTGCACAGCTGCTTGGAGCAGCACTGCAGATAAAACCCGATACTGAAGATGCCGTAGACAAATTCCTGCGGTGGAATAAAGTTGTTGCTTGGGATCTCTCGGGGAAGGATTTCTGCTGCCAAACAGAAAACAGGGGCAGACCTAAGGCCCATGGAGAACTGGGTCTCCGTGCGGCCGTTCAGAGCAGCCGAGGTGAAGGCTCTTCAGGGCCGGGGTGCTGGGAAAGCGGCCGGGGCCCTTAGTGGGTCCCTTTAGCACCCTGTCAGTGCTGCCCACTCACATGGTGGTGGAACTGCCTGGGTTCCAACTTGTACCCGTTACCCCTTGTCCTGTCCCTGGCCACCACCAAGAAGAGCCTGGCCCCATCCTCCCTACATTCACCCCTCAGATACTTGTACATATTGATCAAATCTCCTCTCAGTCTTCTCTTCTCCAGACTAAACAGGCCCAGCTTGCTTAGTCTTTCCTCATATGACAGATGCTCCAGTCCCTTCATCATCTTTGTTGCTCTCCGCTGGCCCCTCTCTAGAAGCTCCACGTCTCTCTTGTCCTGGGGAGCCCAGAGCTGCCCCCGATGCTCCAGGTGCCTCCCCAGAGCTGATCAGAGGGGCAGGATCCCCTCCCCGGCCCTGCTGGCAACGCTCCTGGTGCAGCCAGGAACCCACCGGCCTTCCTGGCCACGAGGGCACGTTGCTGGTAACCTGTGGGTAACTTGGTGGGTTACCCAACTCATGGGTAACTTGGTGTCAAACCCGGAACATTACCCGAGGTTCAGCACCTCTGCTCCGAGGCTGGCCGACCACCCCGCGCTCCCACGGGTGCCGCGCTCCTCCGGGGCGCTCGCAGCTTCTTCTGCCCCTTCGCCAAGGCTGCGAGCGAAGCACCAGCCCCACAGAGCCTCAGTAAAAAGCATGAACCCCCCAACACGCTGCAGGGGCCTCGCGGCATCCGTAACGCTGGTGACAATGTTTGTCATTCCAGGAGTGCCCCAGGAGTCCCCGGCACCCCGATAACGTGCCCATCAATCTCGCTAGAGCTGAAAGAGGAGCTGAAAAATAAATAATTCGGAGCTGTATTGCTAAGAGAGATTCCACACACTATTAATCCTAGCTTGGAAACCAATTAAGACACCAATTTGGCAATATCTCCCCCTGCTTTTAAGGTGTGATGACCTCCACCTGTGTAAATTTATTTATTTTATGGCAGCGATCCTTTCAAATGCTTTAGAACTTTAAACAACGGTAGTTGTGGTCCTGGCTTTTTGAGAACAGGATTCTTTTTTCTTTCTTTCTTTTTTTTTTTTTTTTTTTTTTACCAAAAAGGCAGTCAAAGATTTAAAGAAGACAGTTCTTCCTATTTCATTAGGTCGGTCTTAAAAAAAAAAAAAAGGAATAAAGAGGGCAATAATAATGAAAAAATTTGGTGTAAGCACCAGTATGAAGAAGAAACTACCACTTTCCATTCAAAATCTAGCAAGGAGCAATTTGCCTTCAAAAGCAGAACATGAATGGACCCAATCTAAGTCAGGCAGCTTGTATTTCCAGATTACACTGTCTTGCATGGATCTGATGCCATTCCCAATCTGCAGTGCTGGCTCAGAGCAGAGCGTGGCCCTGCTCGGGCAGGCTGGACTCGGCCATCTCCAGATGCCCGTCCAGCCTCAGCCTCTCTGTGATCTTCTCTCCGCACAGAACGGCAGAATCGTTACGGTTGGAGAAGACCTTTGAGATCACCGAGCCACAGAATCATTTTTGGAGACCACCTCGTGCAGCCCCACGCGCACAGGGCACCCAGAGCAGGTAGAGCGCGGTCGGGAGCCCCTCCACACCACCCTGCTCGGCCGTGTCCCCAGGCGCCTCCTCTGCTCGTTCCTCGAGCGCCGCCGGGGACGGGGACCCCACCACGTCCCTGGGAGCCTGTCCCAAGCCTTGGCTACCCTTCCTGTGTAGAAATTCTTCCTACTATCCAACCTGAAGCTCCCCTGGAGCAACTTGAGGCCGTTTCCTCCCACTCCCCCTTTTTTCCCTGATTCCTGGAGCTCGTGCCACACACAGATATTATCTCAAAACAGAAATGAACTCGCGAGATCTTTTTAATATTGACATGGAAATGCCACTCTTGGCGGCTTTGTCTTCCAGGTGCCTCAAATGTCACACGTGTTTGCTAAGTGCTTGTCCAATATGAAGTTTCCTGAGTATCTATGAAAGGAAAAAAAAAAAAAAGGAAGATAAAAGGCTATTTCTGCACCCCAGTTTCTCCTAGTGCTATCTGAGCCTCTTGGGGAGTTGATTTCAAACGCTTTGCTGTGTGTGCTGCCGTCTGACAGCTCTGACTTAACCACATGCAAGATCCAGCTCCCCAACGCCCAGGAAGGCTAAAGGTCTCCGCCAGGCTGCACCGCTGGGACCAGCTTTTTATTCCACGGCAGCGAGGAGGAAAAAGACAAAACGGTCTGGAATCTGTGGAAGAACTGACCGAAGGGCAGTACACGAGCAGACAAGCCCCACGCTGCTTTGTGGGAATTTCAGCACCGTTTTCATCTTCTGTGACACCGAAACCGGAAACTCTGGAAGTCTTTAGGCGACAACGGACTTGCCCTCGGTACCTAACCTTGGATCGAGGGCTGGCTGCCTTTGCCCGGGGAAGCCAGGATGTCTGTGTGAGGAGGAGGAGGGCTCGGAGCCCAGCCCCGAGCTCCTGCTGTACAGGCTGGTTCCTCAGTGTGGAAACGGGGAGTTAAATCCAATAAATTAAACTGCTTCTCTCTGAGCCCAGGTTAGAAAGCGATTTCACCCCCTCACTGCACCTTATCTAAGAACAGACATTAAATAACTCACTAAATAAGAGGCCACCGGGTCCCCTTGAGGAGACCTGACGCTCCACGGCCTCCGCGGCTGCCCCTGCAGACACTGCGGAGGCTCTGGAGGCCGCGGGCGCCGTCGCTGCCGTGCGCAGAGGGGCAGCGGGCGGCTGCGCTGCGGCCAGCCCTGCAGCTCCCACCACGGCACCGGCACCGGCACCGGCAAAGGGCATCTTTGCTGACAGGAGTTGTCCTTCCTCGAGAGAATCAGGGATGTTGGCCGAAGTGCTGCCTCTTTCCTCACACACCACGCGCCAGAGCTTCGCGCTGCTGCCGCCGCCACCGCTGCTGCTGCTGTCACCGCTCCTGCAGGACACCTGGCTCCGGGGCCGACCACCCCCGAGCCCCGCGCAGCTCCACGGCCTCCGCAGTGGCTAGAGGAGCTCGGCAGCGAGGGCCATGCCAACGAGCCACCCCTGAACGCACACAACATTAACCCGCCGGCCAGAGGGCACTGGGTCTCTCGGGACAGACCCTCAGTTGCAGAGGCCACCAAGAGCCTGAGATGAAGCTGCAGCTGAAACG
This sequence comes from Tinamus guttatus, assembly GCF_059628265.1. NCBI lineage: Eukaryota > Metazoa > Chordata > Aves > Tinamiformes > Tinamidae > Tinamus > Tinamus guttatus. The sequence continues at coordinate 2,539,147 of NW_028288722.1, read as the reverse complement.
GACACTGCCGCGTTTCCATCACTAGGGATTCTCCTGCAATATCTACTTTGGTAGCAAATTCCAAACTCTGAGAAGAAGCAGGATTTGAGAAACACTTCTCTGTTCCAAAAGGGAGTTTGCAACAGAAAGCTCTCATTCAAAATAAAAAAAAACATGCAAGACATTCTTGAGAAACGTCAATTCGGCTTTAAAACTCATATTCTATTAAATACGAACGAGTTTCTCTAGTTAGCCAAGTCCTTAAATGTACCCTTCTAAATATGCTTCAGTTCCTGTGTAGACAAGGCCCAGGCTGTACTTACATGATCACCATTAAATACGAAGTGGTGAAATTAATTGCGGTGTTTAGCAATACTGCATAAGAAATGAGATTTACTGAGGAAACACAACATAAAACAAAAACAGCAAGTGGTTACCAGGTCTGCATGTTGTACTAAGTAAAAATGGATGGATATGAAAATAGCCATGGAAAATTATGAATAGGCAGGCACTCTCATCCAAACTTCTATGGAAGCCAAACACTCAGCCCACCTACTTAACTGCATGCAGTAGCAGTACTAAAAATAGAATGAAATCTAATTACAAGCCATTTACACGTTGAACACGTCATGAAAATAACTGCAGAATTGTGCTGTTGAATACACCCAAGTCTAGCACCTTACAGGCCTAGTAGCAGGGTGGAAAGTTCAGGCAGATCTCACAGTTTCACTATTTGAAAGCAGGGGAAAAAGTGCATTTGCACATAGGAATTATCTGTTCATGGCTGCAGAAATGACAAGAGCAATAGTACTGTGTTCCCAGCACGAAAAGAGAAAGAGAGAATAAGAAGAAAAGACAGACCAGAACAACTGCAATCCGGCCAACTCTTTGAGTGCAAGTGCCTGGTTTCCACCAAAGCGCAGTGGGCATCCAACTCCTCGCTGCACTTCGGCTGTTTCTAGCAGAACACTCGCACCGCGTTTTCCCTACGAAAAACAGGTTTTGGGGGACGGTTCCTCTGGCTTCCACGCACTTCATCTGCACACAAGCACATGCATTTGCTCTATAAATATTTATAGTTTGGCAGCTCATTCTCCAGAGCTGCCCGGTGGCCCCTGCGCCGGCTCCGGCGCTGCTTCCTGCGGCGTCCCCGTTCCAGACGCTCCGCTCCGCTCGCCGCCGCGCCGGGAACAGTCGTACCTGTTAGCAGAGAAGCTGTGGACAACCACGTGCGGCTTCCAAGAGCTGGCGGAGCCGCCGACTGGCACCGGGACCTGATAAATTGAAAGAGAAGAGACACGGTGGCCTCCCTAACACGGAAAAGAGAGAAGAAAACCTGGGCAAGCCCCAAGATCTCCCCTTGGGTGTTTCCCATCGCAGTCCACAGGACTCAGGTTCAGTCAAGGGAAAAAAATGGATTTATTCAACTGTTTTGCTAACCAGCATTGGTCATTTTTTAAAGCAGAGAGCTGCTTTGGAGAAAGAGGACATTGCTCTTAAATACACCTCTGGTCTCTTAAAGGATTCAACTATAGATATATCTCCAGGAAGGAGGATCCCGGCATCTCCAGGATATTTAACCCATTTAATTGTCTAAAATATGATACAGACAGATTAAAAAAATGTTATTTTACTTTGCTATATTCTCCTGCCTCCAACCTCCCAAATAGTTATCTTTTATGGAAAATATTATTTGGGGAGGTGAATGGGACAAAGCACATATGAAAGCAACCTGTCTGGAAACCTATGTTCAAGCAAATGGATCCGTTTTTCCACCTCTTTCCTTGTTGGAGGTCTCCGGAGGAGGCGGATCGGGAGGAACACCCCAGCACTAAGGGGCTGGATTCACCTGGATTAAAGGAGGGCTGAAGCTGCCTCCAGGGCCAGCACCTTCCCCAGGACCCAACCAAAGAGGCGCTGATTGGCGGCAGGAGGACACAAACCTCCTGGTTTCATGTAGGAGAAACCTTCAGCTCGAGAACCTTGGATTAGATGGACCCGGACCACGGAGCCTGGCACCGAGACACCGGCAGGATGCGCAGGATGCGTCTGCCCCGCTTGGTGCCTCCCAGCTCATCCTTTCAGAATTACAATTTTAAGTATCAGCAGGTGCTTTAATATTCATGGAAATGCCTAGGAAACAGTCTCAGATTTCTGCAGGGAGGAGGGTAAAGTCCCGAAGCTCCTCCCGTGGCGGCGGGAGCAGCCTGTCCAGCTGCAGCGTGAGCAGAGAACCCAGCGGAGCAGAACACCGAGCACCAGCAGCGGCTACGGACGAGGCGGCACGAGGAAGAAAATCAGCAGAAAGGTCCAAAACCTTCCCCTGGTTCCCAGCTTAGCTTCGCTCCGAGCTAGTCTCGACCTGCCACCCTTTGTTACTCGGTTTTGAACAGTTCCTTTTCGCCCTTCTGCTCAGCAGGGCTACACAAGGCGAGCTCTGCTTGACACCTCCAGTCTCCCCACAAGGCCCTTCTGGCTCCAGTTGGCTCCTCGGCACCTTGTCACAGAATCCCAGAATGGTTGAGGTTAGAAGAGACCATCCAGTCCAGCCTGTGCTCCAGCAGGGACACCCAGAGCACATGGCACAGGGTGGCAGCCAGGCAGGTTTGAAGATCTCCAGAGCAGGAGCCTCCACAACCTCTCTGGGCAGCCTGTGCCAGGGCTCTGGCACCCTCACAGCAAGGAAGTTCTTCCTCACGTGGAGATGGAACTGCCTGGGGTTCAACTTGTACCCGTTACCCCTTGTCCTGTCACTGGCCACCCCTGAGAAGAGTTTGGCCCCATCCTCCCTACATTCACCCCTCACATGTTGATCAAATCTCCTCTCAGTCTTCTCTTCTCCAGGCTAAACCGGCCTTGCTTGCTCCATCTTTCCTCATACGATAGAGGCTCCGCAGCCCCCTGTCACTCCCCAAAAACGGGGCTGAGTGCAGGGAGGAGCAAGAAACCACAGAGAGGAAGAAGAGGGAAGCGTGCACTGACGGGACTTCCGAGCCAGGGAATGCTGTACTAGACCAAAATAAAAAGGCTCTACCATACGTCGAGCAATAAAATGGGCTGACGCAGCGAGGTGCAGAGGCTGCTGCTCACAGCAGGGCCAAATGTGCGGCAGGAGCAGGAGGGAACAGCCGCACACCAAAAAAATCATCAAGCGATGGAGAACGCAAAGAAACGGCCAACACGGGGCCGCAAAGCGACGTGGGGGCGCGTTACCCACTGGGGCCCGGGGACGTGTCCGCCGCTCACGGCATCCCTGGAAGGGGCAAAAATCCCCCCTGTAAGAAACTCTGCTCCGTCTGCAACCCCAGGAGCCCCCAATGCCTTCCTCCTCTGGGAGGAAGACGATGATGGAGATCTTCATCCTGGCAGGACGAGTCGCATGGACCGCGGGAGCTTGGGACAACCTGCCAAGCCAATACTCGAAAGGAGATTACAAAAAAAAAACAGGAGGTTTTCACAGCAACCAGGTTTCACCCGAATCACAAACTTCTTTGTTTCCTTCAAAATTTTAGGAATTCTGCAAGGTGAAATAAACTTTCCCAGCCGCACAATGGATGGGGAAGGGTAGGGAAGGCCTCAGCTCAGCTCCGCAGGGCGGTAACACTTGTGTTTACGTCTCAGTTTTGCACAGCCCAAGAGCCTTAAGCAAAAGCTGCAGACGGGCTGTGTTTTCTGCCAGGCACAAACTACAGCAAATGAAGATCTGAAAAATTAGGGCACCGGGTTTTACAGGCAAAGTTGCTTCAAAAAAAAGCATCAAGTTCCACTTGTATGTAATTGCAAAATGAGGCTTTTACATACAAATTTGCAGCTATGCCCTCTGATATGAGGAAGAGGGTACAAAGCCTCGGTAGGATTTTTAGCAGTCTCTTCGCACGTCGCGGCGGTTCGGACAACGCTGCAGAAACTGCAAAAAATCGATTTTCTTCAGTTTCCTCAACTGTGGAAACCAGGATTTTTGTAACTAAATTAAGCCTCGACGTAATTAAATCCATAAAAGCACTGAGGAAATGGAGTCTCAATCACACACCAACGCTTAATAAATTTATAAACAGTAGGGGGAAAAAAATCCACATTTAATTCCCTAGACAAGTGTAACACAGCAAATAGTCTCGTTAATAAGTTACACCTTTTATCTCCTGCAAGCACCAAAAGCAGTAATGGCTTTGGGTGCCCCTCGGCGAGCGGTGGGACGGAGCCTTTGCCGGTGGGACGGAGCCTTTGCCGGGGTCGGCGTCGCGACGGGGAAGGCGGGAGAGCCGCGAGGAAGCAGGAGACGGGACGAGGGTGTGAGATGTTGGTGTAATAAAAACACAGGAGGAACTGGGGTTAACGGGCTGCAGCGCCCGGGTCTGGGACTGAGCAGAAAGAACAGGAAACAGCAGGCGCTGAACGGCGTGGGATTGTGCACTAGGACGGTTTGGGTAGTTTATGACGGAACTGAAAGACCTGAATGAATTTACTATTTGCTTTTTTGTGAAATACTACGCCTCTGCAAAAACACATGCCAAATGATGCTGATTTTTTTAATTAAAGAAGAAAAATATCTTACCTTCTGAAATGTGGTTCTAAAATAGTCATGCTTGCACTCAAGTACAAGCGAGCTCAATTTCAAGAATAATGTATTTTTGTATTCAACTATTTAAATTATATTTAAAGATATATTAAGGACAGTCTCATAGATTCCAAGGTTTCTTCTGCACTTTTTTTTTTCTTTTTCCAAAATGCTTCATCCAAGATGTTCAAGACTGCCTAATTTTACTGATTTTGTGAGGTTTTCCTGGAGATGACACTCCATTCCCAGAGGTAACTGCAGAGTTGAGCATCAAGGTTTATGCTACTTCGCTTCCTATTTTTTGCATTTTCCTTTTGTCTCTTTCTCATTTTGAGACACTTTATAAAACGCAACGAGCCCGTGGCTGTAAGCAGCAGGAGTCTGCAGGGGATTGCAGGAATATTTGCTGATCGTGTCCAGCAGTTCAGTAACGGGGGATGATCCCACTGCCATGAACATTTCTTGCACATTATCTGCTGAAAGTACCTGGAGTTAGAGCAGTACCGAGGGGTGAGGTTTACGCCAAAACTCACCACTATTTGGTTCAAACCTTGAAGATTCCCCTAAAGCAGAGCTCTGCACGTGTGGCATTGGAGTCAATAACAAAATGCAACTGTTTGGGGTGCTGCTCAGACTCCCGTTTCCCAATTCCTGGGCAAGTCTCCTTCCAGCTGGAGATACCACAGGACAGATGCCTCTGAAAGGAGATTTCTTAATGCATTTCGTAGCATTTTTTTTCTTTAATTACAGTAAGTTTTTAAGGATCCAGTGGCCAGTCTTCTCCAACGTGCATTCACAGAAGAGAAAGTCCCTGGAAAATAAAGATTTGAGGAGAAAACATGTATTTCCCAGAACGGGATACATGTGAACTGCCAGTTATCTGATGGCTTTGGGAAAAGGAATGCAGAGGAGGAGGAGGAGAAGGAAGAAGAGGAAGCAACATTAGCTGTCCTGCAAGTAACTTCTGCAATCAGAGCAACCAGGAAAGGAAATACTGCAGCACCGCAGGCCCCAGCGGGGGTATAAATCTTTCAGCCCTCAGGAGCAGGTTTAAAAAAATAGTTTTTTTTTTTAAACAGCACATTTCCATCATTAAATAATAAAGAGCGGTGCTGAAATCTTAGCGGCGACAGGCTGAGCAGTCAGGTGGCAGCCAGACGCCGCGCGGACGCTGATTTACAGCGACGGGTTTAGGGGGCAAAAAGGTTTCTCTCTGCAAACACAGAAAGATGGATTTAATTTTGAGGCCTTAAAAAAATTAAAAAAAATAAAATCAACATGTAGATTTGGATAAATTCGCTAATCTCGCAATGAATTTTATCATCGGGGAGTTCTTGGACGTCACTTTGTGGTTTCCTAAATATTTCTAAGAGCCGAGGGAACAGGATGAATGAAGTTTTTCCATTTATACAGTGCGGATTAATTTTAAAGCGTGGTTTTCAAACCAAAAAGCAATTCGTTTATCTCAAAGCAAAACCTGACACCCACAAAAATACATCCAAAAAGAGCAGCAACTTCCACTGCGAGAACCTTTCTCCTAGTGAACTAGGCAACTGCTACAGGCTGCCCATGGGATGACATAAAAAAAATCCAAAAAATAATATTTGCTCTTTTATAGAGGGATTTAAAGCTATAGGAGTTGATCAAAAGATCACTACAGACTCACTTTGGCTTCATGCACTACAACACTACTGAAAAAAAAAACAAAATAAAAAAATGCCACCCAGCTCTGCTCTACATAGAAACTAATATATCCCGCTCCCTGTAACTGGCAGAGTGAGATCAGAATATACAGATATAATAAACTATCTATTAACATCACAGAACATATGAAATGTTAAGCGGCAGCTGTTAACGGGAGCAGGGGATTTTTTCACTTATTTTCTGAAAAATGCTGCAAGCTGCTGGCTGAGAAGACGCAGAACAAATTTAACCTCTCGTCTGATTGAATTCCCAGAGCTTCTGCTAACCAGAAAGGCTTTGGTTGGGTTAAAAATGTGTCCAGCATTTTACATGTAACTTCAAAATAAGAAAAAGAAAGGAAAAAATAAATTGTATATGCTTCAATGCACTGAAAATAAGTCATAATTTAGAGGGAATTATTTACAAGTCTAATTAAAATCACTGTAATGCAGGATTTCAGGGTATTGATTTAACTCGGGTAAAGCTGCGGGACGGACGAGTCGACCGCAGGACACAACCTCCAACCCTGATCTCCAGAGGCTTCAGGTGCTGTGGGCCCCCAGGTCTTACCAGGAAACTTTGCTCCCAGATTTTCCTTCTATCACTCTCTCAAGGAGACAGCGGCTGTGATTTTCCCGCACTGGAATTACTTTGCGCACAGTTTGGGAATTTTTGCTCAGCGGAACCGCACGGGTTTTTCAGCACTCACTCACGCCAGGAAATCTCCCCTGTTTGAGATGCAAAGATCCACGGCAGAAGTGCTGCCCTGCCGTGGATCCTGCCGCTCGATGTCCATGCTTTGCACCAAGCCGCTCCACAAAACGTCCGTGCTGCCTCTCCGGGTACCAGCTAGCGCCGTCAAACATTTTATTGCTTTATTTTCCCTTTCATCCTATTAACTCAATTCTCCTAAAATTAAGCTCTAGAAAACGCTTCTCGCAGCTTGCAAAAAGAAGAAAACTTAAAAGTGACTACTCCATCTTTTCCTAACATGGTTGGGTATTTGTGAAAAGCCAAGTAGCAAAAACATCATCAGGCTGAGTTATCCCGATAAGTGGATCAAGGGCAGCGCGCGGGGCTACAAATACTGGTTCTTAGAGCCACCCTCTTATGTGATTTCCCAGGTCAAGAAAGCAGGGGGATATAAAGGACACTAACAGCCATTGCAGAGAGACTAATAAAAGGCAAACGAAGAAGAGGGAGAATAGAGGGAAGCTTTCCCTTCTGCTAATTCTCATTTATTCCCAAAATATATTAAAGATGTTATGGGCCGTCAAATGCAGCACATATGGAGGATCCTCTTGCTCCAAACCCTGCTTTTCCCCGCTGCACCCAGATCCTCACCCAGGCAGGTATTTTGGGGTGAGTCACCTCCATGTCACCGCCACGGGCTCACTGCTGTCCGGACAGACCCTGGTGCTCTGAGGAGGCCGAGGTTGCTGAATAAACACCGGCTTGCTTTCTATTTATATTTGCCTTTTAAATAGCTTTTAAAACACTGGGGGAAAGGCCGTTTTTATTTATAGCCCGGATTTTTGTGTGTCACCTTTTTAAACAACGGCCAGAGGCGGGCGGACGTTGGGAAGGTGCCGAGCCCGTGAGCGGGAGCCGGGATCACGGCAGCCGCCCTCCATTTCCCGCCGTTCTTTAATTCCCCCTTCCCTGTGATGAAAGTTGAACTACTTCTTTGCCGGAGCTACATCCCTGCTGAGAAAGCTGCCTAAAAAAAAAAACAAATGGTAACTTCTGAGGTGCCTAAGGTGTTTGCAAAGATTCAGGTCACTTTAAAGCAAAAAGGCAAATGTTTTAAGGCCTGGTGCTAAAGCCACGGCCTGTCAGCCCCGCAGGCGCGGCGGTGCCGCGGCTCCCCACATGGCCTGGGCGCGAGGCCGCCGTGTGGAACGGGAGAACGCGGGCGGTGTTGACCGGCCAGCGGACCCGAATGGCTCCGTTTTAGGCTCTCGATGCTCTGTTTGGGATTGGGAACGGAAACAAGAAAACCTGCGTCCGTCTAGACCAACAGCACTAGCTTCAATGGAGAGGAATTGAAACTCGAGTGCCGATCAGCTGCGATTCCAGCGTTTGTGTGAGCTCCAAAGGCCCCTGTCCCTCAGGGAAAAGGGCAGTTACGCACCTCGTTCCGCAGTGTTAGCACTGACCTTGAGGCTATGGTTCCTCCAAGCACGTTCAAAAGTACCTGTGGGATCGTGCAAAGTTGCCCATGCAAAAAAATCCAGGAGTGTAACACAGCAAGAGTCTGAATAGCTGGCTCTTATGAAAGCTACAGGCAGCTTTGTATGAGATAACAGCCAAAGCTCAGGGGAACGAGAAGATGTTGCCTTATGTGAAGATGGGCACTTCCAAACACTTAAAATCAGAACAAAATAAAAACAACTCTCCGAACGTGCCTCCAAGGAGAACCTGCCTGTAAGGTCTAAACACAGTGTTGGGAGTGCCACACGGTGACACTTAACCCAAAGGAGCAGCTGGCACCAACAGACACCAAATATAACTACCCACAAATGTGCCTGCACACACAGAGGTGTGGAAGATACCAGGGTCAGCAGTAATGACCAGAGAAACCAGGGAAAATCCCACCTGTTGAGAAGTGCAAATGGGGCACAACCATTGCAATATTGAAAATAAAGTCACCTTGCCAAGTTACTGCCTACACGAAAAAGAAAGAGGCTCTTAAAATGAGCTTCCTAATAAGGGCTAATTTAATAGCAGCCAGTTTTCTGAAGAGCTGTTATGTCCTATGTGTTTCAGGACTTCTGCTCAGGAATCACCTTTAAGTCCTCCTGGCTGGAGGAATGAAGTTAGTGGCCCTGTCCAGTAGTTCAGGCCTCAAAGCTAAGGCCAGAAAAGCGGATGGTGGCAAAAGGGCAACTGCCGACTTCAAGAAGCAATTTGTCAAAACACTTTTCTTTTAAGAAACGTCTTGAAAAAAATATAACTGAAAGGACGCTAGAGCAGTTGTTGAGATGCTCTGTGGAGCTGCAGGGGGGCTGAGGTCCACTTGGCGCCAAGTGACCTCCAGGACACGAGCGGCTCAAGGGCAGGAAGCCTCCCGGAGCGTTGCTCACTCCAGCAGTGCTCGGCAGACTGAACTCTGAGAATCGAAGTTCTCACCAGCTTTCTAGCATGGCCAGAAAGTGATTTAATTCACATATTTATTATGCTGCAGGGAGGTTATTGTGCTGTAACAGATAAACAGCATTGAGGCAGTTACAAGTTCTAGCTCAGAGTTATAACGTTGTCACAACTCCCCGCTAACGTGGTCCCGTCCTTTCCCAATGTCTCCCCTTTTCCTACCACAGGCAAATGGAAAATACAGCTACGAGTTTCTTGATGGGAAACCAAAACTGGCTACCCACCAAGCACAGCCCTATTCAGAGATCTTTTTAAAAATCAATTTAAGCTGATTGGCTCCTAGCACTTTTTATAACTCCAAATATAAAAGGAAAGACATTCCCACGTAAGCAGGGATGCCCATGAGCAGGTGGGGTAAATTCGCTTTCAATCTACGGGGTCTTTGCTTGAGGGTCGCTCCCTGTTTTCCAACAGGACACAGCAATGTCCGTAGCTTCTGTGCTGCAGGGTAAATGCTGCCCCTGCTAAAGACAGCAGAAAAACTACCACTGATTTCAGTCCAAACAGATTTTGGTAAAGAAAATGCAACAAGGAATCGAAATGTTGTCCTAAGCAAGACAGCAAGGTACTGCATTAGGCGTAATTAATCCTTAAACATCCAGAAATTAATCATTTTCTAAGAATTCTGTTACCTGATACCATTAGATACAACAGCGAATTTTGTTATTTAAATCCTATTTTGCTAATCAAAGTCAGGCCTGTGTTTTCCTCCATTTTCCATGGCAAAGGGCTTTGGAAAGCGCCACAGAAGCTGCTGCTCAAATGGCCAGCACTGCTGCTCATCTTCAGGCAAATCAACCCCGTTTTTAAAATATAACAGAGCTGTTAAAGGCACGGAGGGAATTAGCTCAGGGGACACTGCAAAAAAATAGGGAAAATCCCCCGAGATCCCTGGCAAAACCCGCTGCTGGGCAGGGCCCCAAGCAACCCAGCGCAGATGCGCGACTAAAAGGCCAACTGAAGGGACATTAACCCCGAGCCAAACACATAACAGTAGTTTAAATTAGCCAAGAAAGGCAGAGCAGAATGTTATTTCTAACTCCTTTTCCTCCGCAGGCCTCTTTAAAGCACGAGCCGCTTGGTTTTGCTTTATGAGGGCAACGCTACCCATAAAACTAACGGGTCTGAGGTTAGCACATGGCTGACTTGGAGAAACAGTGTTTTCCCAGGAATGCAGGAAAAAAAAAAAGAAAGAAAAACACACCAAAAAGCCAGGCTATGCGGCCCCTGATATATGTTTCATTCACTACAAAAGTTAAGAGGCAACAAAGGCTTAAGGCAGGATTCACTTTTGATTGCATCCGATCTGTCCATATGAACTCGCGTTGTTTATCGGCGTCTGTCTCACTTTTCTAACCCGCAGTCCTACAATATGAAAATCTGGAGGGGAAAATTTGCAGGGCTGAATTCACAAACCAGTCGGCATCCCCTTAAATGCAAAAATGCAGGGTTTCCTCAAGCTGCCGGCATGGGCACAGAAGTAAACTTTGCAACAAGCTCAAAAAGGAAGAAGAAACAGCAAAATGCTTCCAAGTTGATTAAAATAACAAACAGTGGATAATATAAAATAATAAAAGTGGGGATGAACGAAATATGAGGAGCAGGGGAAGAAACAAAACAGCAGCACGGAATCACCCCAAGGGATTCCTGCTTTCCTCGGTGTGTTCTCCTCATGGTCGCTGGGTCGGTATTTGTGGCCAGGCCGGCCGCGCTGCTCCCCGCGCGGCTCCGCGCCGCAGACGCTGCCCGCTCAGCTCCAAAGCGTTTTACGGCCAGGAGAGTGTCAGGCTACCTCAGTGCTTCTCTAGCTTCCAATTCACTTCGCTTAAAACGTTCTTAAGGAGCAGTCAACGTTTGATTGCTGCAATGCAGCAACAGGAGGAAAAAAAAAAAGATTATTCAGTGAATGGCTGGAAAACATTTGCTTTGTGGAAAAAAAAGACACAAAATTAGACGTGAAAATTATTCAGAGGGTATTTGGGGGATCTATGGTATACTTGCCAATAAAAGTCTGCCAAAAGCACTTTTTATGCATGTGTGTTTTGCTTGCAATGGATTGCTGAGAAGGCACTGAGGATGAAGCTGCACGTTAAGCGTCACTGGTGAATCCTACCCAGCCCTCCACGACCAACTCATCCTCTGGGTCTGGAAGCTACGAGCTGCAGAAACGTGTGTCAGAGCCACAGCTGGCGGGGAAAACACAGAGCTCGGAATCGCTTTAAAACTATGGAAGAAAATGCTCACAAAAAACAGTGATCTTAACTGTAGGCAGGATCCTTGCAAAACTCCTCGCTGACAGGGCCAGCGCTCTCCCAGCTCCGTGCAGAGCCCCGCGCTGCCGAGCTCCACGGCGCGACCGCAGCTTTCCAAGGACCACCCAGGAGGACAGCCCCATGGAATAGCTCTCCTCCAGCAGCATCGGCTACAGGGATACATTAGCTGGACACGAAGGCTGAATATCGAAACACTTGTCAACAGTTTGCTGTAGAAAGTCATGTATTAACAGACAATGAGGAAAAACGTACTTACTGCATGGGAGAGCATCGCAGCGACGCTGTCCGAGCCCACAATGCCTCTGCTGCTCCAGTCCATCCAACCAGTGTTTATTTTTGCACCAGCTCATACGCTCTTTGAGAAAATTATTATCCCAGAACAAGAAAGGAACTTGCAAGTTACAGGGATAAAACATTTTCGGTTCCTCAGGTAAAAGGTTGCTTTCTAGCTGCTAAAAGCTTCCAAACATTTTTGCACGAGCACATGCAGCAACGCAAGGCACAACAAGCCCTTCTATCCAGACCTGGCATTTTTACTTTGCTTGCGCTGCATCTGTTTTTAAAAAATCACAGAAGACTTAAGAGCTGAAAGCTAGACCCAGGCGAGCGCCCTGTCCCGCTGGGGCTCCTTCTCTAACACGCGCTGCCGTGTCCGCAAAGGCGCTTCGCTCCGGAAAACAGGCGATTCCCCGCGCGATTCCCGGCGCACGGGCCACGCTCCAGCCCCCAAGACGAAGCGCCGGGCCCTCGCGCGTCCCCGCTACCTGCAGCTGTTCCTGCGCAGCCCAAAGGCTGAAATTTCAACCTCGGGTCGGTCCCGCTGCCCGGCACCACCGGGGCCGCCCGAGCGCCCGGCTCGCGCTGGGAGGGGAGTCACGCGCCCATATGGTTCGACTTAGTACGAGACAGATTAAAGGTGTTTGGACTAGCGGGACGGGGAGATTGCGCACCTGCTGCACACGTATTAGTAGCACCTACAGCTTTTGGGAAGCCAGGGACGCCGGCCCGGGGATGCAGGAGTCAACAAGATTGTATTTCAAACGCTTAGCCCTGGAACAGAGTCCATTTATTTACCGATTTCACAGTTTCCTTGAAATAAACCATTTGCATTAAAACAACCCCACCTAATATGCCTTAAAATAACAGCTAAATACTCTAATTTATACCTTTTAAAAATATAAACTATACAATTTATTTTATGATCTGTGTAAAAATAACTTATGGGTCTCCAATTTGTCTCATGTATTTTGTACTCTCTTTCACAGGGCCAGACTGTACAAGTCATGAGAGAAAACCTTGGTGCCCTGTTAATCGCTGTAATTTCAGTAATTAACCATAACAGCCAAAGCCAGTATATCTAGCATGTCTAAACTTTTTGATGCATTAATTATTTTTGCTTTGACAGACCTCAGCTGCTCTCCACCGTGTATGTGTATGTGTTTTTTCCCGAGAAAAAGGCTGTTCCTTTGGTTCAGGACCTTGCCTGAAACCTGAGAGATTCAGCTCCAGCTTTGGAGCCTATCAAAAGAACTCGTCACTAGCATTTAATCTCAGCCCACGACTGCTCTCCCTCTGTAAAACAGGGAAATAAAGGAGCGTTGTGAACATAAATGTGTTTAAGGATGCATGGGGGACATCTAAGCACAGGAGCCGGGTACTTACATTCCTGTTCCTCAAGTTTTCCAGACAAGATTTGGTGGGAGGCAAAACACATTTTATTGAAGCAAATGATAGAGTTTGGAGGGGAAAAAAAAAAAGAAAAAAAATAGCAGCTTTTGTGCACACCAGAGATCCTCTGGATCTGAAACAGATGCCACCGTTAAGCTGCGCTGGGGCAGGGGAGGAGCCACTTTCTCTTTTGAGCCTAATGAGAAATGTAAGGGATGCCAAAAGGAAGCCCTGCTAAAGTATAAATGCATTTCTATGCATTTTCCACCTCAATAAATAATTAAATAAATATCCCTCAATGGGCACCGATGACAAGGAGTGGCTGGCTCAGGACAGTGTCTGATTTGGGCAGCCTCCCTCCCCAGGCTCTGGCTGCACTGGGCCCTCTGCATCTCCTGCAGCAGACCCAGGCTCACTCCTAAGAGCCTGGCACAAACTGCAGGCCCTTCTTCGCCATAAATCAGGCCTTTTGCAGATGTTTCTGCACACAGGACATAAGAGTGCAACTTCTAGTAAAGCTGTTTTATCTTTAAAGTACCTTTTTCCTATTGCAAAACCCCTTAAACGTGCATAATCATCTTTCATTTCCTTGCTATAGGTGGGAAAAAAAGGGACTTGTCGAGCGGGGACCCACATAAGCACACTAATAAATAGGAAAGGGGTTTTTCCGAGATCATTTTCCTCACAGGGTCTGAAGGGTCTCAGTGGTTGCAAGATGGTTGAGGTGCTTCAGACTAAACAACCCTCCCTCTCGGGCAGGTCCCCAGCCTGTGGACAGCAGAACTATGTGTCCTCCTACTCCCTGCTGGCCCCATGGCCCCTTTTCTCTCAACGTGTCTCACTTCATGCAAGACGAATAAGCGTTTTCACCCAAGAGGACACAGTCAGATGGGGAGGTCCCTCAAAGCATTAAGAGTGGAAGAAGATTGAAGATTTGCAAAAGTACCCTAAAAAAATATGTGACTAGATATCAACTGGCAGGTGAAAGTCAACACGTATGGGTAAATGTGTTAAGCCTTACCCTTGGAAAAGAAACCAATGAGGGTTATTTCCCTCAGAGATGCTATCACAGGGCAGTGCCAGCTCTTTGAACAAGTCAGTTTGAATTCAGAAATTATTTGGGGAGAAAACCGCAAAAGCTCAAGGCAGTGCACCAGAGATAAGGACTGCCGTGATTGATTCCTGTCCCCAGAGCTCCTGTCTGATTTTAATTACATTAAGGCTTGATTAATCAAATTTGCTGTTCTCAGTGCTGCTCCCTTTCTGTGTGCGGACACATGGGTGTTGAGGGAGGGACCGGGACCTACACATCCTGTGTCACCATATAAATAAATTCCTGCTGTGGCCATACCTCAACACAGAATGTAGTGAGGTCCCTTCTTCTCAAAGAGGGGACAGTAAACTTTGCAAAGAAACACGAACTGGAAGTTTTTATGAAAACATCAGGTTCAGAACAGATATAAGGAAGAGCTGCTCTTACAACGCTTAAACAAAGGCCCTTGCCACGGAATTCTGTAGCTTTCAGAGATGTTCATGGTTTCAACAGTTATTGGAAGATAAATTCATGGAGGAAACATTTGATAAATATAAAAATATTGTGTCTGACTTGAGGAGTCCCAGAAATAAAACTTGCTAGAGGCTGAAAGAGTGTTTTGTGGACCTACCCCTTCACGCATGTGCAGGCCTTAACCCTAGTTATTTTTTGCTATTGATTTTCACCAACCAAAGCAAAACACCTTTTTCCTCCTGCACACCAAAAAGTGCTGGTGAGGAGAGACAGGCCCAGAGAATGCTCAAGGGGACAATGAAACGGAGAAAGGAAAATCAAAACAAGAAGATGGGGAAGGCTTGGTGGGCGGCACTGACCCCAGCCTCCTCCATGAGCGCGCTGCTGAAGGCAACCCCGGAGCTCGGGGCTGCCCGGGGAGCTCTGCCCATGGATGGATGGGACGGGGAGAGAAAGGAGGTGTCAGCGAGCGGGACCTGCCCCGTGAGGCGGCCGCTGCCTCACGCTGCGCCCAGGCCGCGAGAGGAGCGAGGAGGCCCCCTGGGAGCGGCAGCGGTGACCGCTGCCGCGCAGGGATCCCTGGCACAGGGCCCCTGGGCTTCACCCAGGTGGACCCTTTTTCCATGTCAGGAGCCTAAGAAAATCAAGCGAGCCGTGATTCTAAGCAGGTGGAAAAGGATGTTTTCAGTTTCTTGTAAAAATGCCGTTTGTTTACGATTTTAAACAAGAACTCAGAAGTTGCCCTTGAGCTCCCCACCAGTTTCCTCAGGGAGGTTGAGCGGGTCAGTCTCGCCGCATCCCACTTCCCACATGGGCAGACGACTCATCCTCGGCTGCAGGGATGCGCTGCGGGCCCCTGAGTTAATGCTAGTGACATCTCAAGTCATAAAAATAGACTTACGGACACACACCCGAGCTCTCTGCACCCTGCTATCGCAAGCCATTTTGAACAATTCAGCAGTCTGGAATCCATATACGCTGCCTAAGACTGCCTGGCCTCAGCCAGCACAGTGTATTCATAAATAAGTCAAAACCCATCACAATTAAGCTACTTTCAGCATTCAGGATCATAATCAAAATCAAACAGATGATTTACTCGGAGGATTTCAAATGACATCTGCTGAAATAAAAATATAGTTTAGGAAAATACTGTAAAAAGATGACTACGCTATTACCAATAACTTTTACATCTGTCATTAATTTTCACTTGGTTTTATCTGCTCTCCCAGTCTGCATCCAATTTCACATTGACTCGTGTTTTATTACAATCCCAATGCGGATCCCATCAACTGAAAACACTAATAATTGCTTAAGAAATGCCTAGGAAATGCAGTAAATAGCAAGGATATTGTTTCCTTTTAATTAGCAAAAACGTAAGAGCATTCAAGTGACTCGCAAAAGACAACATCAATAAACGTCCTCTTTCCAGAATGTAAAAGAGGCTCCGAATATGTAGTATTTAACCAGGATTTCTCTCCAAACCCTGGAAAGGGTTAATTAAATTACACTTCTTGAACTGGTTAGTGAATGACATTGAAATGGCACAGAAACATTTTCTGGCCTGGTGTACCCTAGACAAACTTCCCCCAGTGACCATAATTTAAGGCTACTTTTTAAAGGGCCTTTTAAAGCTCCGCGTTACAGAGAACTGCAGAGGCTGTAACCGTATCTCCCCTGCCTTCCTCCCCTGAAAATATACCCAACTCAAAAGTATACATTCAACACCCAAGGGTCCTACCTGTCTTTAAGGAATTTTTATAAAGTAGACAGTTACCTCGGGCTATTTAAGTACTTTGTAGTAAGACATCAATGGCATGTATAGAGATATTCCTTTGATCATTACACCACTGGAGGAAAAAAAAAAAAGAAGAAAAAAATAAACCCTAAATCTTCACCATATAAATTTACACTTGGAACTCAACTACGCAAGAATCATCATACTACAAAACCACAAATAGCATTCAATTTATTCCCTGTGTTCTTGCTAATACGATATCCTTTGATATTGCGGAGGATGAAAAATGAATACATTTTTACTACAAAGATGTTTGGTGAACAAAGCCCTTTTTTTAATTTTGGTTTTCCACTGAAGAACAACAACAAAAAGATGAAACATTAAAGGGAGAAGCCAATAGTGAGGCCAATTATTAAACAAACCCAATGATAAATGAATGAAATTGAGATGCTCTTCTGTAATTTCTAGCAGCACATTTCCCAACATTCTTCCCTATTTTGTTTTGCAGTTCAGAATTCAAATTACGATATAACATGAGGCAGATTTTAAACCAGTTTCATGCACGCTCCCCGTACGGTTGATATGGCACTGTCTTTCTTCAGCTTCATAATGAAAAGTTTCAGAAAAAAAAGCACAAGTTACAGAAGTTTTATTTTAAGGACTGCTCTTGAAGAGTAAGAGGATGTGAACGTCTGTGAAAAACAAGTGCCGAAAGAAGACTAAGATACACAGATAAATCATTAGTTATATTAAGATATGAAACAGGCACCCAAAGAATGGCACAAAATGTAAATGAACTTGGGGATCTGGTCTCTTAATTTGACAGCTGTTTGACAACTGCAAAATGGAAAACTGACCTCCGACAACTGTGTATAAATGAGACTATTAAGCAGAAGAATTTCACATGGAATGATACAATATACACTGCAGTAACTCCTCGCATGGGAATAGATAAATGTGGGCTGGAATTTTTATTGTCTTTGAAGGAGATGCTGTTAAAAAGCCTTGAATTTCACAAAGAAGCGCTCCATGCCACGTTATCGCAATTAAAGGCACTTTCTGAAATACGACGACTGTCACATATAGAAGGGCACTCGTGTAAAATGAGGAGGCATTAAATATATATACATACACACACACACACATATATGCACCATCTAAAGCAGCTCTAGGGACACAGAAAACATCTTCTGCTTCAGGACTGTCACATTTGGAGACGGAAAAAGTCTGCAGGGACTAAGCCCAGGGGTGGCTTTTTGGAGGTTTTCTTTGAAAGGTTCTGGTTGCCACAACCACTTGTGGAAATACCTGCAGCAAACACAGAGCTGGAGCCTCGGAGACAGCGACCCAGAGAAAATTCTGTGATTTTCACCTCTACAGACGAACCTTCTTAGAAACATGGTAGAGAAGAAACGAGATGGAAAGTTCCACTGTGACTGCCTGAAGCACAGTTTAAATCCGACACTCTTACCCCTAACAGAGAACTAAATAGAAAATGAGGAGAAAGGCTATTTTCAGATGCAACCAACCATTTATCCTCATAGTTCTGCTCCAGATCCCCCTGAAACAGGGGCAGACCTTCCAAGAGCATCCCCGAGCGCTACTTCTGCACATAGTCTGGCAGAGCAAAGAGCCAGTTGTGATAAATTTCTTTCATTCCAAAACAGTCAAACACTTTGTCATTCCTTTTATTTCTCTCTTTGGGGCAAATCTTCAAAATCAGCCTTCCCTGTCTTTGTTTGGTTAACCACAGAAAAAAATGGAGGTCACACGATCTGCAGCATAAGAGGTAAGAAAAGTTCCATGCTCCCAAGAAAAGGGCCCTTCACCTGCAGGGAAACCCAGACTTAAAAGGAAAGATCACATCTCTCGAGGCCCAAAAAGTCAGCACTAGCAGAGGTGGAAGCAAAAGCAACTTTGTGGGGTCAAGCGAAATGCGAGGGAGGATTTTGGGATAAGAAAGCAATTGATTAAGCATCCCAAGGCTCGTGCAGCAAGGAAGCCCATGGTTTAATCGCACATCGGGTGGCAAACAAGCTCCTTTTGCTAGTTTTTAAATTTGCCTTTTGCTCAGACCCCTCCTTCTTGTATGGTGAGAGACAGAAACTGTTTCCTGGACATCTTCTCAGGGCCAGCTGTGCTTTTACTTCATCACACTCTGCCTCGTTGCCACCTGCTTCATGATATTCAGAAACAGATTCTGGCATTGTATCAATGGCACCGACATATCCCTGCCCAACCCTGGCATAAAACCAGCTCTGGATGTCAGAGGTGAAGAGCTGCTAGGTACCACCAGGGCTCAGGTGCGTCACGTTTGCACGACACCCTCCAGAAAGTCTGCGTTTGAGAGGCTATCCGTTCTCTCTCTACTTCTAAATAACATATTTGAGCCCTGCCTCCAAAAGTTGCCCCTCTTACAAGCATCTGCCTCAGCCCTTGGCCCCACTTCAAAAGCAACTCTAGAGCCGTCCACATGAGGAGGGAGCGAAAGTCAATCGTCGTCCCGGAAAGGAGGCACAGATGATTTCCACCAGGAACGCTCCTCACCCTGAACACTTTAATTGAGGATGAAGAATGCGAATCCGACACACAGGCCACTGCTCCCGACGCTCCTCTCACGGCTGAAATCCTGCCAGAGGAGATTGTGCATTTGTCCCTTCCAGACACGGCTCTGCTACTTATCCGCAAGCGAACGCGGACATTCCTCGGAGTGAGAAAAACTGAACTGTCACCGAGTGGAGACAGGCGGGATTAGGCGGGCGTCCCCCGCCCCACACGCTGCTGCTGCTGCTGCCGCCGGGAAGCTGCGGAAAACGCGGCGCAAACGCAGAGAGACCCAGACCGCTGCCCATAAACATTTTTATGAAGGATGCTCTTCAAAGACAGTATCTGCGTTTTACTGCCTTTTAATAAACACCAGCCTTGTTCTTAAGGCTTAATGCACCTTGTAAAAGATGATTATTTAAAAAAGCATCTAATTCCAGAACATAAAAATCGGTCTGAAGCAGAATCTTTCAGCTTACTTCCAAATGCCACCACCTTTATGATACCCTCTGAAGTTAAAACAGATTGTCATGTCTCTGTTAGCAGCATCAACATAAATCTTGACTGTAATAAGAAACAAGTCTTAAAAGGAGGATTACAGAAACAGATTTTCATCTGCCAGAGATCTGGTTTACTTCAAAATTTACATAATTTGTATACAGATAGAGTTGGACTTCAGAGTGACTTGAGAATATCAAACCTCGGAGATTTGCATGTGTTTGGTTTAAAGTCAAAGCTTTTGTTGTTAAGCTGGTACCACCTTTATATTTCCGGGCACATTTTATTTCTTGTCCCAGTTCCATGTACTTTCGGGATGCTCTGTGCTTTTCAACCTGCCTGCTGCATCTGAGGATTTTGGTGTTGAAAACTAACCTCGCACTCCAGTTTCCATACAGATGTCATAAAAAAAAAAAAAAAAACCAAGGCAGCAGAAATGGATTACTGCCCAGACCTGTGGTTTACACATTCATTAAACAGCTTATGCTTCGAATCCTCTTAAAAAGTCACTTAGTGGTACATGGATATTCGATACGACAAATAAATTTTTTTAAAAAAAGAATTTGCTGTAACTTTCTACTCCTCTGAGCAGTATAATCCTGCCAGGCTTCTTGCTTACTTTTGGTGCAATAGGGATGGCCATTTCCCAAGGCACCATGAAGCAACGTATGTTCTATACCCTCACAAGGAGGGGATCTGAACTCCCATCTATTTGAAGCATGGGAAATCTTTTCATAATTAAGGATTTTGACCAGCAGGAATCAGCTCGCAACAACCTGCTTGTTTCTTCTAGGACGTAACAAGTCCTGTTTTCTAGCAAGTTCAAGGCTTACTGCTGTAAGTAGCCTAATCACTTAACAGAAGCTTTGATAAATCCTCATACTTCCTCTACCACTTTCGAGGTTCTGCTAAGTCACACAGGGAGAAGATGGATGATCCTGGAGTTTTTATGCTCTCAGTTTGGCTTGATTCCACTCAAGAATGCAACCCATAAGACAATAACCACCTTCTTTGATTCCTGGAGAATGATTTACTTGCTTTTCAAGCTCCCCTGAAACACGAAAGCAGATGAGAAGCGGTTTCAGTTTGGGGATTTTTTTCAAGGCAGATCTGTAGAATTCCATAAACCACAGCTTCCCAGACTGCACACTCTGCAGGACACACATTAATGCCTTCATAACCTGGAACAGCAAGACAGTACTGCAAGTTTTTAACAAAATGTGGAAAGTAAAGAATAAAAATCCCTTGCTGCTACCAAGAAGTTGGCAAATAGGTAGGAGGGGTAGGAAAAGCAGAGCGAGCGCAGGGCCCCCCGCAGGCTCCTCCGCCAACGGCTGCGGCGCCGGCAGCAGCCCAAGGAACCGGCCCGGGGACGGAGCGGGTCCCACGAGAGGGGAGTTCTCCGGAGCGGAGGTGACTGCAGCTACCGGGGCATCGCCTGTGTCAGAGAGCTCTGCCCGCCCTTCCCGAGCTGCCATCCTGACAACCCTCGCCAGCCTCTCCCAACAAACCGCTCATGGAGTTTGAAGGAAAAATCAAAAGAATTATGTCACTGCAATGTCTGAGGCAAACTACCGGGACAGCGAAGCGTGCTATAAATGTAAGGAAAAAGGATTACGTGTGAGCAAGGAAAGAAGAGGGAAAATCACCAAACGCTTTGGACTACACTGCCACCAGACTTTCCAAAACGAGTTACTGCACTGGCTTCATGCAGGGACATTCAACCAACCAAACACGCTGATTACGTCTACGTTTCCACGAGACCCCAGTGAACTGGGGTACAGCTATAGTGAGATTCCCCACATCTCCAGCAAAAGTCGCAGAAAATGGAGTTCCACTGCCAATAAAATGGCATCTCTTCAACCTTGCGGATGCAGCAGGCACAGGAGCCGTGTGGGAGAGGTGGGAATGTTCCAGTGGGGAACATGCATAGCAACTGCACCTCTGCTCTTTGCCACGAGAGGGTACAGCCAGATCCTCCTCATCTCTTTCTTCTTGATCTACAGGCTTTCCTCTTTCTCAACTACAGCAGATAAAGCTGGTTCCCTTGGAGCACCTGTATTTGCAAAACATTTTATAAAAGCAATAAATGAGAGAGAAAAGCCTTAAAATAATGTAGAAGGGGACTGCTATAATGCTTTGGGTTTGTTTTTCCGTGAAATACTCCCCGAAGAGATGGTTTCAGGGAAGCAGGAAACGCTCTCCTTAGCCCTCACGCATCGTCCTTCACCGCGTGCCCGGGGCTTTGCGTACAGCCCGGCCCTGCACATTGTGCATTATTTTCATACAACCCACGGTACCGCATTGCCTTTTTGTAATGGTGCAAGTCTGACTGAAGGCATAAAGAGGATAAACATGCCACCCTTTAAATTACTAAAAGAAGATGACGTTTCACTAATTAGCAGTTAACGCTAGAATTTAATACTTGCATCGCCGACAAAATTCTTAGCGATTTGGAAAATGTCAATGCATATTTAAACACAGACAAAAAAATATATTAACTACTTTTCGCTTTTCCTTTCCTAAGCTTAGAAAGGTAATACCCCTACAGATCAAAAGGCCAGATAAATCTTATTAAGTGCCGTGTTTTCCCTTTTGTCTAGTGCTCCCTCCGCATTCCATCATTTCAGGTCTTTGAAATTCCTTTGTTGCGGCTGTGATCAGGGTTTCCAGGGGAAATCTGGCATGGGATCTAAAGGGAACGCCCCGCCACGGCCGCTTCCCTGACAATTAATCATTTGCTAAACTGTTGCTTTCCCCCTACCTCCCATGCCCGGGTATTTTCATCGAACCATCCTGCAAGGTGCTAACGAGACAAAACTTCCTGTGTCCCGAAGCGCCGGCTGCCTCGAGGATCCACTTCTCCCAGCGCTGACATTCCCAGGACACGGCCTGGCCACCAGGAAAGGCGGGCGGAGGGAAAGGTGCTTCCACCACGGGTAGCAAATCACAGGGTGCGCTCGTTTCATGTGTCCACAGAGAAGTTATTAGATGAAGATGCACACTCATCCGGGCAAAAGGGATTAAAGCATTAAAAATAACGGCACAGAAAGCATTAAGAATAACTTGGAGCACGCTCTTTTGAGAGTTTTTGATATAAATGAAATGCAACACAAAAAGAAAAAAAGAGACTTGGAACATTTGCATGTCAACCTCTCTATAATCTGAAGTTTTCTGCTAATACGTGAATGCCACTAAGGGAAGCAAAGCAGGGAGAAAGTGAAGCCGATCTATTTAACTCCCACTTACTTTCACTGCTCTGCTGCCTGAGGTGTCAGTGCCCCTCTACCTGGGGCTATGGGAAGGCCTCCAACAGCTTTCAAAGACTCTTCCTGCCCCAGACTCACACCAGACTCGCACGGGGAGAGATCATTTCTTCTAACGACGGTATGCACTAATTATAACATTTTTCCAAGCTCCATTATCAAGTTTCACTCATAATTTGACGATCTCTGTGTTGAAAGTTTGCCGGCCCTGTAGAGGTCGGTTGTCGCTAGCGCTCCCAGGGCTCCCGAGCTGGTGAAGGAGCCGCTGCTCGGCGCTGAGCGTCGCCCCGTGCTAACCAGACCTGTCCCTGCGCTTGGGAGCCGCCCATGGGGGCCGCGAGTCGCGCTGCTCCCGGCCGCTGACCCAGGCGCCTCGTGGCGACGACACCGCCACGCCACAGACCAACCCCCTCCTTGTACTTGCTCCTCCTGTCAGCCCTCCGCTCGTATTGACTGCGCGCCGTGAACGACGGCCTGCAACGCGCTCCGGAGTGAAACACTGGGGTTTAATAACGCTCCCGAGGAGCTTTGGATCACGGCGAGGGGCACATGAAAGGCCCGGCCACTGCTGTGGGTGATGGGTTCAGTCAAAACAACGGAGCGGGACGGAGATACATCGGGCACCATGGCCAGCGCCCGGAGGAGTGCGGCCTGATGGGCTCGCTCCCCTCGCGCGGGGCAACGGAAGCCCCTGCAAGAGGCCTCCTCCAAAACGTGTGCGGGAATCACAGAATGCTCAAGGTTGGAAGGGACCTTTAGAGATCATGGAGTCCAACCCCCCTGCACACGCAGGGTCACCTGGAGCACGTGGCACAGGACTGTGTCCAAGCGGGTTTGAAGATCTCCAGAGAAGGAGACTCCACAACCTCTCTGGGCAGCCTGCTCCAGTGCTCTGGCACCCTCACTGTCAAGAAATTTTTCCTTAAGTTCCTGTGGAGCTTTCGATGCTTTAGTTTGTGGCCGTTTCCTCTAGCCCTACTGGTGTCCACCACTGAAAAGAGGCCAGCACCATCCTCCTCACAGCCTCCCTTGAGGTACTTAACATACACTGATCAGCCTTTTCAGCACATTACTTTCATTTCAGTTTTTGATTCCTATTGCTGCAACCCTTGTAACAGTTCTTTTTGCAGGTTTGTCCAGAAATCACATCAGCTCTGAAAGGGTAGCAACAACTAATGTCGTGTTATTTCAACTTACCTGTCATAGTCAGATACTCATGGAAAACACACACTTTACTCACTAATAGTCCAACTTAAAATGGTTTGTGTCCTAAAGACAAAAGCCTTACACTAAACATCTCAGAAGCTGCAAAAGAAATTTTCAGAAATTTCAGAAATGAGGCAGTCCCCAAAATTACAAATACACAACAGCCATTAATTTGCAATGATTGAATACAGGAGTACAAGTGCGTTGGCAGGAAAACTCCAGCTCATCAGGCTGGGTTTTGGTTGTCCTGGTTTCAAATGTTTGTCCGATGTGCATCACTGTGCATGTTTTACCACCAAATAACCCACACTTCACCCGCGGGCACAACCACTAAAACGCCCGTCTCGGAGAGTCCCTGCAACGCGACCCGGCAGCCCCCGCCGGTGCTGCAGGCACCTCGGGGGTGTTAAACGCTGCCGTATTTGTAACCCCAGTGTCTCTTCCTCTGGAAGGCAGGGAAGTGTTTGTTTATCCAAGGAGGTTTATTAGATTTTTAGCTGCTTTGAGAGTAACAGCCAATCTAGTCACTCTAGAACGTCACAATATGGTAAAAGGTGAAGACTCCAAATGTCTTTCTGACAGTGCTGCTACAGCAGGTGGATTAGAGGAGGCAAGGGAGGCCGTTGTGCTTCCTTTTTGGCCTGGTGCTCATCACTATAGGACCCGCATGACTCCCTGAGTTTGCCCTGACCCTGTAAAGCCACACATGGGTCTGAACAGCACACTGGCAACAAGACTTGGGTCCCAAACTTCTCTCCACTGTTTTAACACCCAGACCGCCCCTCCTGCCCACTAAAGCCACACTGGAAGTGACCATCGCTCTAAGAGTTGACGTCAAGAGAAAAATTCAGCGAGTCCTTTAGAGGTGCCAGCCCTCCTGCTCCTACCCGTAAGATCAAACCCACAGGGATATTAAGCGTGCCTGGGGCTGTTCTTGTGCCCCAGTTACCATATTTCCTATATCTCTTACTCTAGGCTAACTCGAGTGAAGATACTCAGTCCTGCCCGCTTCCTTTCCAAGGGGCTATCAGTTAAATCCAACCACATCATTTTATCTCCCAGTTACTAAATTCAAGCCACTTTAAACATCCTGCTTTCATCTTCATGGCCCTCTCCCACTTGTTAACCGCTCTACAGCTGCAGAAGAATGTCCTTGACATATAAAACGTGCATGTGATTCTTTCAACGTCTTAATGCTGTGTATTGTGGTGTAAACACTTCTTCATGTTTTATCTTCTTCCCCATAAATCAGAGGCCATATCTCAGAAGTCTCAAAAATGACATGTTTTCTCTGTAATATAAATGTAAGACTCCACCACTTGAAACTTGAGTCATCTTTCAGAAATAATCATAAACCAGACCTGTAAAATAGCAGAACATTACCAGCTATCTTTCTCACACTCCATTTTACTGAGAGCATGTGCATAGTATGGGAGCAAAAACATTAGGAAAATTAGGTCTTCATGAGGCTTTCAGAAAACCAATATTTTGCTTATTCGTTTTTTTTTTCTGTAATTTCTAGGGAATAACAATGAGGCTAAATACCTTATTTCGTGTTCATACTGCCACAGAGCACTGAGAGAGTCAGGGAAGTAGACCTTGTAAGAAAGCGCTTGACTAGGAATAATTCTTGTTTTTCTCATGGTTAACATGCAGTGTTTACAAGCCAAACCCCAAAACTTATTTCCTTTTTCTTACCATAACTGCAGTTAGTCAGACTGATCTTACACTGAGGTTTTCCAATGTGTCTGGCTGCCTTAGTTGTGTCACAGTGAAAACAAAATAGCTCAGTCTATTCCTCAGCAAACGCATAAAGTGATTTTTTTAAAAGCAAAAACACTGTAAAATTTGGATCATTTTGCAAAAAAAAAAAAACAAAGAAACACCGGGCACAGAAAACACCTGTGTAAAATACTTGAAAGTGATTTCAATGCTGGAAAAATGAAAGAGCTCTTAAAGAAAAAAGAAATAAAACACAGAGGAGGAGGAAGGGAGACAGCAGGGGGGACTGAGCCGTGGTGACAGTTGTGACGGTGCCGGGCTGCGGACGCGGCGCCGCGGCGGGAAGGGAGCAGGTCCCATGGGAACGCTGCCGCGGGGGGACGGGGACAGCTCTGCAGTGACAGGGGGAGCGACAGGAGGCAGCGCTGTGGGGCAGGACGGAACAAACGACCACGTTTCCTTCGGCACCTTCCCGCTGTTCCCTGGTGTCCAGCACAGCGCGCGGTGCGCGAGACACACGTGTGTGTGACAGAAACCCCCCGGCTGCTCCGGAGGAACGGAGTTCCTAACGCTTTCCACAAGTCCACGCAATTCTGCACCCACCACACACCTGCCTAACACAGGCTGTTCCAAAACACTTCACTGCCACCTCCCACCCAAACGTTTCTGGGATGACTCCGTTGCGCTGCCCGCTGCCCAAAAGCCATCCTGAACTGGGGCAGCTTAGCCTGTATTTTTCAGCTTATTTTCACACACCACTTCTTCGATGTCTTCCTCTTCATTTCTTCAAAAAGAACTTACTAGCTTATTAATAAAACTGTTATCCAATTCCATTGAATTGTCATAATAATATATTATTTCTTCTTGCACTAGAAAATACAACTAGAATTTATGGGTTGTGAGGGGGAAGATACATGACACTGGTCAATTGATATCCAAATTGCCCTTCTATAAACAATGGAAAAACACAGTGTCGCCAAGTCCCACCACTTTTTACTATTGCTTTTTTTTCCCCTTAAGTGAGAGTGGGGTGAAAATCTCCCCGTTGGTAAATTTTCATAGCATTTCTAACCCTTGCATTTAGGAAAAAAATAAACATTTCAAGTATGACATAAGGCAGTCTAGAATCAACAGGGCAAGTAATAATTAAGAGATTATTTTAAACCGTTTTTCTATGGAAACAAAATATATCCCTTCTGCATGGGTTACTTAGTATATTCCTGGCTCCCTCCCCAATAGTTTTGAACAAGTTAGCTCTTTCTGACTCAATTTGACAGGCTCAAGCTGGCTTTAGTTCCTACCAGACAGTTATTATGAGGAGGAGGAAAAAAAGGAAACTCAAAACACAGTATCTAAATAGTTACAAGTTGGTATTAATACCTCCATGAATACTAGGCAGCCTCTATATAATTTTCACAAAACACAAGTTTTTCACATCCTGTTGTAAATCACGGGCAGGAATCTTGCACCCTCGCCACTTTGCCTTCCCACGGCACGGCGAGGACTGCGAGCTGTGGCACACATTTATCAGGGAAACGAGGGCTGGGAAAGACCCGCAGCCCTTGAAGATGCACAGATTTATAGGAACGGAGGAAGCGGAAAGATGGTTATCACATAAAAAGGTCCTTAAGGGACAGCGAGGAACAACAAGGGGAACGTGAGTCATGAGCTGCCAGGGAAGGGGATGTGAGTTGGGAGCAAGGGACGGAGCAGAGGGGCAACGGAGGGAAGTTCCAAGCCGGGCCGGCTGCTTTCCTGAGGCCGAGCTGCGTGCTGGAGCTTTCGGTATTTATCAAACCTCAAATTTCCAGCCAAATTCCCATCTTGACTCCAATTCCCACCTCTGGTGCAAGCCAAACCATGAGCAACACCAGTAAAGGACAGTCGTCGACTAAAATGCTCTACTGACAAACGAGCTGCTGAACTACAGCTGCTCTCCTCTGCTTGGACACCAGCTCTGCTTCCCTTTCCTCAACGGGACAGTTCCCCATTGCACTCCTGACCTTCCCATCCCAGCAAACCTCGGTAGTGTCAAACTCCAAATTACGCCACAGGCTCCCGGCACACCTAAGCACTCCTAGAGTTTTTAAAATATTTGTAAAGTAGTTACTTTTGAGACAAAAATACAACAACGGAGAATACATACAAGTGAAACAAAGGAAAACAGCTCCTTGTGCATTAATATCATCTCTAGAAGGCTGTATCAGAAGCTCAGGAAAGAAGAGTTGCACAGAGTCACTAAACAAGAAATAATTCTTTTTGGTCCTAGAGTATCCAGTTCGAAATGCAAACTAAATATGACAGTAAATTATTTCCAAGTATTGTGGGTTCTCCAAGTGATTTATGTTAAAAAAAAAAAAAAACACACACACATAAAAACCCTACCATAGTATCATAGTATGAGGGTAAAAAGCAGGGAAAAAGCATAACAAAAACAAGAAAGTTTCTCCTTAGATATGGTAGCTTTTCTGCACAGGAGTTCCTATGTTGTGATAAATACGCACATGAAAACCAAAGTTACACTTCCCAAAATCATACGACTTCACTCAGATTATTTTTAAAGGCCAAGTGTTTTCACCTAAAGATTTCCAAGCAAACCACGCCGCATCCTTCCTACAGAGGAAACAGACACAAAATTCAGCTGCAGACCCCAATTTTTAGCTCCATGAGGACAAACAGTAAATGTGGCACCTCCTTCAGTGCGAGCAAGACGCGTGCTTGGGGGAGAAGCCCAGACAAGGCCATCAGTCCAGACGAGCCCACCAGCTGCAGCTCCCGTGCGCTGAGGCCCAGGCACCGAAGGGCCCGACCCAAGCAGGCTGGTCCCTGGACGCAGCCTCCAGGGAACCTCGATGCCTTTTGCCCAAAGGAACCCAGGATCCAGGGCTCCCATCTCAAGGCGACTGCCAGGACGGAGGTTTTCACTATGTTCTGGAGATGTTGTGCGATCCTTGATGCGTGATTCACATTTCTCTACTCAAATTCAAGTGCAAGGACACGATCCTCACCTAGATCCCAGCAGAGACCTTCCGTGAGCCGCTCGGAGGCTTTTCTTGGACCTGTTGGACCCGCTCAGAGTGCAGGGCAGCCGCAGAACCGAGCCCGTTACGCTGCAGCCCTGCTAGCTACTCGCGGGATATAATCACAGCGTTCAGCCTGTGTCATTCCCAGTGACCCACACTTGGTATTTTCAAGATAAACGTAATTATTGGGAGGCTTAAAACTCCACCAGCTCAGCTCGGAATAACCACACTGTGCCTAGGCACGCGACTGCCGCTCGGAGGCATCGATTCCTCGCGCGGCGCCAGCTCTAACGGATCAGGACACGCTCCCACGGGAGACCCGGCGCTCCCAATGCCCCTCGCTCTCTGGCAGCGTCTCGGGGACGGGGACGGGGACGGCCCCGGCTCGGGGGACGCCACGCGGCTGCACTCACCTGGTTGATGGAGTTGGCAGCGCAGGAAGCCAGGCCGGTGCCGAGGGAGGCCAGGAGGAAACAGGTCACGTCGAAGGGGACGGGGGCCATGGCAAAGCCGGCGGACGTGGTGCTCACGACGAGCGCTGCAAGACAAGACGGGCACAGGTCACCCCGCGGCACCGTCACCGCCTCCTCTGCGCACCCCGGGGCGACGCGCGCCCGAAGCCGCCACGAGAACAGCGCAGGGCAGCCACGGACGTCCCCGGACGAGCGGCTCCTCGCCGCACCGAGAGCAGCCCCAGGTAATGCCAACGCTCTACACGGAAGACGAGGATGGGAAGGGGGACAGACAGAGAGGAATGGGGAGTCCAGAAGCATCAGTTTCCCACATCAGTGGAAAAGATAAGAGTTAAACTGTTGTCTCTGTGTTCCCGGTGTTACAGATCCGCCCCAGTGAATGTGCAGCCTCACAGAGTGCTCCTGCTCCAGTAATTCATACCAGTGAGGGAAGTCCGTAGCATGGAAGAAAAGCAGCAATAATAAAAATCCTGAATCCCGAGTTAGTCATTAAAACATAGCGTAATGAAACTGAGAGAAGCAGTCAGGAAAGCCAAAAAGAGCACAAAAACAGGCAAACTGCACCAGGCAGAGCAAGTAACGTCCTCTTCCCTTTACAGATAGCTATTCCAGGCTCAACAAAACACACACATTTTAAAGGTTTCCAAATGTGAGAGGGTTAACAAAAATCCATTTCAGTTTTGTCATCAAAGACTGTGATGTTATCGAAGGGTGGCAGATTATATCCCTAAAGTGGAAGTTACTCCAGTGCCACAATCCAAGTATTTTAACTACCCAGTTGATAGCTCCTGTGAATCTAACTTTAGGCAAAAAGAACACTATGAAAGAAATCATTCTTCCACTGTGAAAATCAACCCATTTACACAGTATCTTACTCGTGGCCTAAAAATTGCAATCTAAAAATTAATCCAATTATTAATCAGAAAGAAATTTAAACAATACTTCCCATGCATAATTTTACACTCCAGACTTTGTCTAGCCCAAATGAAAAATATGCAGTAAAGCTATATCTTTTCCTCAGAATCAAGATATTCTTATCTTCCTCCTTCCTCCAAAGGCTCTTATTTGTCTGAAGTGAAACGACAAATAAATAACCATTGCTGCCTGAAGATATCTGGATTACTTAGTAAGCAACGTTACTGAAGATGAAGAATTATAATGTCAAGGCAGAGACCTGTCAGCAAGGATGTACATGCAAAGGACTAATTTCAAAAGCTGGGCTTGACTAAGAACCTTAGGATTTAATCCTAAAGAGGCAGCAATCAAAACTTGCCGCTTGTCAAAACTTTCCTCTAAGTATTAAAAAACCCTTGTCAGTGGAATATTTTAATAAATATTAATTACTTTGCCTTGCTGTGGATCCACGTGGTTTACACCGTGGCTCCCCTTCAGCAGATCTTAAAATGAGGCGAATCAGTGCTGGGGCCTCCAGGAAACAACAGGGATGCAGGCACTGAGGCTGAGCCACATTTGTTCAGGAGGCAAAAGCTGAGTCAGAAAAGTCTTTGGACCTTCTTGGTCAGGGACACAAGAGAAAACGAAGTCCTGCGAAATTCACTGGTTTTCAGTTGATAGAGTTAAAAAATATATATACACACAGAGAGACTCAAAAGATGATTGTGAAGCAGTGGCGCTTGCATTTCTAAGAGTGATTGCATTCATTTTTTGACCTCATAAATCACACCTTCATCTCTGGACAAGAATTTAATTAAAACTTATCTCAGAGAGCACTTTACACTAATTTATGATGGGAAAACACCAACTCATTTACTGAAGGAGAAAGGTGGAGCGGACTGGCACACAGGCAGCCTAACACTGACCTCCCAAGAAATTCTAATGCCGTAGAACTAGAGCCCTAATTAAAGTTCCCATTGATTTCTCCAGATTAATTTCAGCCATTTCTGGGCGATTTCTCAGGATTTCATTAAAGAAGGTTGCGGGACATCCTATCTTGCAAGCACCTGAAATGGCCATTTTTGGCGCCGTGTTTGAGCACAAGGGATCCCCCCCAGTTTCACACAATGTGCGGGAGTAAATAAGAGAAATTCCCCCTTGGACTGGGAAGTTTATTTTCTTTTACTATGGAAGCAATTATTTACTCTTCTGTTTTCCTCTTGGAGAAGAAGTCTATTTAATTGAGATGACATCAAGGGAATGAGGTCATTGACTCTGTTTGTTTTTTAAACCCTGTTAGTTTAGTGCTTTAGGGACAAAATTAACTTCACCTTACTGCAGAGTGGATGGATCCTGTCAAGGTTTGTTAAAGAGAGTTGACATTATAGACGCTCTTCAAAAAGACGTCAGGATTTAAACTTATGATCCCCATCTAAGCCTAATTGTATGTCTTTAGGAGATATTTACCTTTAACAGAAATTAAACAGAGGACATTTGTCTACAATGTCAGTATAAATGAAATGAAAATACTAATGGACTGGTGGAGGGGAAGAAAAGAGGGGATTACAGACCTTCCAACGTAAGAACATGCTCAAAACTTCTACAGTCCTTATCATTCTTTACATTCCTTTCTAGCACCAGGGCAATTGTAAAACTTCATCTATATTTATAGCACTCAAATTGCTAGGCTGTTTACCTCCCATTAAAAGTAGTCAAGCCAAAATAAAACGGTGGAAACCCAAAGCAAACAGAGCTGCTGACCACGTTACAGACACACACTCACGTTTCAGATCAAATACTCTGCAGCCCCATCACCAAGCTCCTTAAATAAGGAGGCAGGAGAAAAGCAGAGGCTTTCTGCTTTAATTTTGGATTCAAGTTCATTGGTCTACTGCAAAGGTCTACGCCCTCCTCAAAGCAAAGCAGCTTTGCTGCATTATGCAAAGATGCATTAGAGGGATTTTCCCTCTGAGTTTGCACCCTCGGCTTTCTGCAGAGCTGGGTGCAGGGATCCAAACCACAGCTCCACGGGTCTGACCGCTGCCCTCCCTGGAGTCCGAGGGGCAGCAGCAGCCGGGGGTGGCTGCACGTTGCAGCCTGAGCACGGAAGGCGGCCGAACCGCTCCAAGCAAAACTTCAGTTCGGAACAGGAATTTGGAAACATATTTTAAAATATGTTGAATTTTAAACTTAAAATGAAAAAGTATGAAGAGAGCAGATCATGACCATCTGTTAGTTTTCATCTATTACATTTTAAATGTAAATGTTTGCAAGAAATAAACTGTAATAATAGTTTACTTTTTTAATTCATTTGTTTTCCCAATAGCATGAAAAAGAAATTGCACAAAGGCTACCATTATTAGGCTTTATATCTTTGATAGGAACACAGTTACTATTTTAATAATTTCATATTGAGAACTATTTTCTGACAGGCATATAAAATACACTTATAAGAGAGAATACATGTGGCCTAGCAATAACCTGAACCATAAATACGGATTAATCTTTGCTCAAGTTCCTGGATACATTAACGATATTAATCGTTATCACCTTCACTTTACAAACAGGTCCTGTGTCCCAGGGATGAGCACAGAGATGGAGCAGGATGCTCACAACCATGACCCAAGTGCACAGACACAAACTCTTATGTCACACTCGATGAACTCCGGTTGCAAACACATGCTCATGAAGAAGACAGGATTATTTCCCTAAAACGGGACCAAAAAATGCACTAATTCTAGTCTCCAAACCTGAAAATATTCATAATTTACCAGGTTTACACACGCACGGACGATGGTTTGCTCCTCTCACGTGGTCTATAGAACCCTTGAGCTGGAGGGACTCTGGCAGGCACCTAACCCAACCTCCAGCTCTGCATGGGGTCAGCGCTGACCCGAGGCCGCTTTCCTCAAGGTTTGGCCATCTCCAAGGATGAAGGCTTCATAACCTCTCTGGCAACGTGTTCCAAAGAGCGCGACTGTCCTCATAGCGAAACCTTTCCCCTTACATCAAGCCCGAATCAGCTCTGTTTCAACCCATGAAACACATTTCTCTGGGCTGGCCTAGACAGACATATTTAAAATAAAGATCTGAGAATCATAGTGTAGGTTCCTTCCTATTCTCTTCTTAAGAAAAATCTTGGTAGGTTCTGGAGAACATCCAAACTTCCCTTCCAGTGGCAAAGCTGCTACTGCTCAGACTGCATCCAAGCGGCCCTGCTCAAGTGGACACGAGACTTGTTTAAAAGCAAACATCAGATGAATCCACAGACCTCCTCAAAGTACTGCAATTCCTTATACAGTCGCACACAGTCTTGTGACGTGCCCCACAGTGCGCACGTAACACCCGGACGAGAACAAGCGCGGGGGTTTATCCCGTGCTGCCCACCAAGAACTGGGATGACTATGAGGGATGATGAGCTACTTCCGACTTGCAGAGGTGAGGGCCGTATCTCAGGTTTGCCTACCCGAACTCTCTCCTAAGGTACAGACCATGGCAAACCATGATAACGGCTTTTATTACACGAAGCTCACAGGATACCGGGTTGAACGCTGAGAAATAGATACAACCAAACAACATCTCACATCCTGAACAAGAGAAACACAGTGAGAGGTGGGCCTCCTTCGAGGACGTGGCCAGATAATGCACAGGGAAAGCAGCAGGTGCCTAAGCCACAGCCCAGGAGGGTTTGGGTCAGGCTTGCAGGGAAGTCCTTCAGCAGGAGGCTCGGGGACGCGGCAGCAGACTGCCCGGGGAACCCGGAGACCTGCCACGCTCGCACGGCTTCAGGCACAGCCACGGGACAACGTGGGAAATCAGCAGCTAGGAGGGACAAGCCCAGGCTTGGTCTGGCTCTGCTCGGCAACAGGAAAGGTCTCGGTGTCCACCCGAAGCGTCACCCGCAGGTGCTGCGGTCACTGCAGGGCTATGGCACACGTCGATCCCCACCAAGTGCCTCCGTGCGGAAGCTGCTGTGTTCAGTAATTACAGCAGGGCTAATTGTGCTCAACTGGATCCATTATTACAAGGAGTTTTGGAAAAAAATAAAATAAAACTCTAAAGTGGCTTGGGAAGAATAGGAAGATCAAAGTGCTTTGCAACAAGATGCTGTAAAAAAAGGCCATAAAATCTTTGGGAAAAGGCCTATGATTTTACATACAGGCTCTGTGTAAACAGCAATCGGATAATGAATAATGATGTTTAAAAAAGGTACTTTTATAGGCACAAATTAATACGTTTGTGAAGACAAATGGAAACATTAACTGTGGTGTATTAAAATGCAAGATAAGGGAAAAATAAATGTTTGAAGCGTATGGGCTTTGGCGTGCCTTTCATGGAGCAATGTGAGATCTGTATCACAGCGCAGGGCGCCAGGACCCGGGTCGGCCTCGATTCTCACAGCCACGGTGGAGACGTGCTACAGACACAGCCTCCTCCTCAGCGACCTCGCAACGGGCATTAAAAACACCGTGGGCTTCAGAACTTCCTCATGACGTTCCCATCCGAGCGGTGCTTACGGTCCCGCTCCTCGGATACACGTTTGGCTGCTCTTCCTCACCCAAGAGCACCGTGCAGGACAGCCCTGGGCAGGGAGCGAGACCACGATCACGCACCGAGGAGACACCCGAGGAGACTGCGCGCCGCCTGCCCACCTTGAGGTGAGTTTTGCAGCGTTTACGTGCACACAGCTCATCTCAGTTTGCATCTGTGATCAGCAGAGACATTACTTAAACATAAACCAAAAGTTAAATTCAAGAACAAAGTGAGACTCTCAATGATGTTTTTGCATCGTAAGTTATTAGATGTACTCCTACTGCCAGATCATCCCATCTTTTTCCCATTTCCAGCAACGCATGATCTTTAGGAGAGGGCTGAAAACGATGACATTTATAATTCTGAACACTCCTCGGGCAGATGCATTAGCTTCCCAAGCGTCGGGATGTTAAGATGCAGCTGTCCGAGAGCAGCCGAGAGAGACCAGCACAGGGCAAAGATGGAAATCAAAACCGAAAAGGTAGATTAGGCAGCAAGGAATTAAAGGTTCCCTAATCATTTTTTATGGCAGGAGAATATAAACAAAACCCCTTTCCTGTTGTGAAGCAGTTCCTAATGGCAGTGGCAGAAGAGCTGCAGTTTCCACGAGGCAGGAGGGTACCCTAATGACTGAACTCATTTCCGTCCCAAGGTGAAGTGCAGTTCAGCACACAAACAAACATCCACTTGGCTGCAGCAGCAGGAAGGAGCAGGGCGCACGACGCCCCGCTTTAGCATAATGCACAGTTTATTTTTCTGTTATTCTATGCTCTAAAAAAGTATAAATAAAGTGTCAGCCAAAAAACCCACACAGGATATGAGAGCCATCAGAGCGTCACGGGTGACATGAATTGAGCCTGCGTGCCATTTATAAAAACTGACTTGAGAGAAACTGCTTAAAAACCAGCCACACTAGCGTATTCCTCAGAGAACAGATTTATGTATCTTTTGCACACAGTTACACTCCTTGCAAAGAAGCTATTTCTACTTCCTTGCTCTGCACACTGTGCCCCAGTGTTTCTGCTGCTCCTGGGACCAAAAATGCCCCTATCAGAGCTCCCATCCTGCAAACCTCTCTTCAAGCAAGGCTCAACTTACTCCTTTATACTTGATAATCCCAGGAAAGTCTCCTCACCTTAGAACATTCTCCCCTCCACCTATCTACAGGACACAGTTAGAAGAGAGATTTTCACTTTTTTTCCCCTCCCCTCAAAAAACAGAAGTGTTCTCCACATTAGTGCAGTTTTGAAACCCCCTTCCCACACACTAACAACAACTTTACCCATAAGTAATAGCAGAACATTTAAGACTATGTGTTTTAAGCTCTTTAAACATCAGTTCATTCGCTTTTTTTAAGAGGCCATTTAATCATGGCATTTTTATATCCGAACCAATTGAGTTTTTTAATTTAATTCTACTTCAATAACTATCACAGGCTTCAAGTTCACATAAAAGAGCCACTTAAATAAAATCACCTCGTTGAAAAGATGCCAGAGATGAACAATCCAGCAGGACTGTTCACATAGCGCTAAGTTTATGCACGATGGGCACTAGAGAAACAAAATATTGTTGTCAATTTGGAGTTTGAGTTCAAAAACTCGGATCACCGCTGAAAATGCCAGGAATAAAAGTTTTATACTGTGAAATCTGAGCTTCTCTAAAACAATAAGGAGGAATATTCGGACATCTAGACAAGCTCAGCTCTGCCAAACCTGAAACATGGGATTTCTCATCTGCACCGAAAACTATAGGGCTTTCTTAGAGAGAATAAAAGCACCATCACCCACTGAATGTGTTCAAAACAATTTTTTTCTACGACAACATAAATGCTGCAAGAAGCTTCCAAAAGAAAAGAGAATTCAGGATTTTTATTTGATGAATATAACACATAGTTATGGCAAAGAACAGTTTTATTATCATGAATCTCATTCGCCCACTGAAGAGAGCACCAGACCTGGGACTTTGGAAACTAGTTTTCTAGTCCTTGCCCTGATACAGGACAGAGGCAAGTCTTTGGGAAAGTGTTACAAATTTCTTAATATTCCATCTTTTAGAGGCTTAAAGTATATATAGCACTGTTTAATGGTGAAGGAGTAAGTTATTTAAAAAAAAAATTACAAATATAAATTTAACAGGTAACTGGTTTCAAGAGACAGCTCCGTTACTGAAGTACCTTGTTTCAGAAAATTGAATTAGTCACACTCAAGTTTTTTCTCTGCAAATCAAAAAAAATTCACATTATTTCCTGCTGTTGTATTTTCTATTCTAATATGAATTTCAGAAGAAGCACCACCAAAATAAAAGGCAAGGAAATCAGGCAGAAGACTGGTAAGCTTAAGCAAAGAGATTTCAAATACTTAATGCAACATTTTAAAATTACTTCCTAACCTCGTCTTCCCTCAAGCCATTTTTAATTAATAATGAGAAATTATTCTATTGATAAGCAGAAACAATAAGAACACTATTGACAACTAACAGAGGCAGCATCAAGTTTTGCTTTTTTTTGAGCACAGATTTGTAAAAGCACTTGCTATGATTCCCAAAAGCTGCTTGGTTTTATGATGCAAGTTCTCCTCACTGTTTAAAATAAATAAATAAATAGATAATAGCAAACTATTAAAGACTTTCATAAACCTATTTTTTTTCCTTGAACACATTTGATTGAAATTAACAAGATAACTCCCACTTTAGCGACATGGACTACTACATAAAAACATACACAATACTATTAACACGTTAGAACACTCAGAAATAATAAAAGATGCCCAGAAATGAAAAAAAATACCAGCAGTACCTGTGAGCTTGATTTTGGACAAACGTGCCAGAATTCCCGGCAAGTCGCCCGGCTGCAGCTTCATCTCCTTCCACTGCCGCTCCTCCTTGGAGCCCGCGGCTGGCGAGGAGGCCGAGCCTCCCGTGTCCGCAGCTCCTGCCGGCTCATTCCTGGCCAGGGTGTCAGCCACGGGCGCAGGAACGGGGCAAACGGGGCGAATCCTGCGCGGAACCGTTTTGTCCCGACCCAGTTGTCGGCTCTCCTGGAGAGGAGGCGCCACTGGATCTGCCTTCGGTTTCACCCGCTGGCTGAGCTCCTTGTTGTGCTGCGTCACATACTAGACAGGAGGAGAAATATGAAAACAAAGAGGTGAGAAGCTGTTTCTGCACATTTCTGATTATTATTAACACTAAACATTATGGCTATATTATTCTAAAATGACTTTTTTCTATGATGATATGTTTATTTAATGTGAATTTCAAACACCTCCTTTGCCAAAAAAGCTTCTGAAATGGCATGAGATACAGCAAAGGCTGCTTTCTATTTCACAGTTATGACCATAACTGAAGAAATATTTCTAGAACAATTATTCCTTCCCTTGTAGCTTCAGGTGCAAACACCACGTTTTTCATATTCAGAACTACCATGTAATGCCATTTAGTCTACAACCTATTACTGCACATTCACTCCCACACCCATAAAGATTCAGGCTTCAGAACAGTCTGTTTTTTGTACCCTTGTAACACATGGAGAAAAACAACAGCCAGAAAATAGAATCCACTTTCTACGATGCAAAATCATCTCACATGAGTCACCACCTACCCCAAACTCCACGTTAGTTTACTAGACTTGACTTTTTTTGGGGGGGGGCAATGGTTACAAAAAGCAAATATTGTATGGAAAGTTATGAGGCCTTTTTTTTTTCCTGCTCTTTTGCATCTCTTAGAGAATAAAGTAGGGAAGAAGAAAAAGAGCAGTTAGCTTTTTCTATCTTTCATCTTTCTTCCCTAAATAGTTCGTATATGTACGTATACACACACATATATATATAACACACAACAAACAAACGTAAAGAACTGCTGCTGTTGCCTAATGATGACTTGAGGTGTGTACAAATTAATTCCTAAAAGGAGGAAGAAGGATTTGAAGCCTTTCAGATCATAATGACTGATGCAAGCACAGCCCAAATAAGCAGCAAAATGAAGGTTTGAGACACAGTGACCCCCACGCAGAAGATCCCACAACCTCCTCGCTCAAACCCATCCCGTGCTCAGAGAAATATCACCAAAATGTCCCGCTCCCCGTGACCAAAGCGAGCGTCAGCGGTGAGACTTGGTCCCCTCCATCCTCCCTACCCAACCCCAAGACACGAGGCCTGGAAGGGAAGAGGCCCTGATGGTCAGAGCAGCCCGGAGCATCTGCGCTGCCACTGCCGCGTCCCGCGCACGGGTGCTCGGTGAGACCTGCTGCTCCTCGGGGCGTGAATGACAACACAGGTCGTGTAGGACCAAAAGGTCAGGCCAGGCCGCAGAAGGTGCCCGGCGAGCTGGGCGCTTTGGACTGAAATTGGCAGGTTTTGGATGCAACGGGGTGGCCGCACTGGGGCTCCCGGGCCGTGGGGGCTCCCATGGGGCTCCCGGGCCGTGGGGGCTCCCGGGCCGCTGGGGCTCCCCGGCCGTTGGGGCTCCCCGGCCGTTGGGGCCCCCCGGCCGTTGGGGCTCCCGGGCCGTTGGGGCTCCCGGGCCGTTGGGGCTCCCGTGGGGCTCCCGTCCCGCCCGGCTCCCGCCGCGCTCCGTACCGCTCTGCGGGGCAGCCCGCGCCGCCGCAGCGCCGCCGCGCTCAGGGGCCACGCG
This sequence comes from Tinamus guttatus, assembly GCF_059628265.1. NCBI lineage: Eukaryota > Metazoa > Chordata > Aves > Tinamiformes > Tinamidae > Tinamus > Tinamus guttatus. Next base: position 2,499,809 of record NW_028288722.1, on the reverse strand, counting down.
AGGAGACCTGCGGGGAGAGAAGCGCCGTGAGGCCGCGCCGGGCCCGCCGGGGGCCCCGCGAGCGCCGGCCCCGCCGCGCCGGTACCTGCCAGCGCCCGCGGGCCGTACGGACGGGCGGCGCCCATGGCCGCGGGCCCTCACCGCACGGGCGCCGCCATGCTGCCCGCCGTGACCTCCAAACGCCTTCCGGGGCAGCGCTTCCGGGGCCGCCGCGGCCCGCGCCGGCTCCCTCAGGCCCGGGGCGGCGGGAGGACCCGGAGCGGATCCGCGCGGAGCGGAGCGGGCGCTGCCCGGGGCGGCGGGACGACCCGGAGCGGATCCGCGCGGAGCGGAGCGGCCGCTGGCCGGGCCCCAGCCGCTTCCCCCATAGCCGCCCCCTGCTCACCGGAACCCCCCGGGCTGGTCCCGCTCCAAGGGAAATGTCCCTTGCAATGTCCCTTGCCGGGATAACTGGGGATGCAGAGTCCGGAGAAAAGGGCCGAAAACGGGCAGGGACGAAGGGGAGCAGGAGGCTGAGGGCTGCCCAGGCTGCAGAGGGCAATCGCACCCACGGGCGCCTCTGAAACGTTTTCTCTTAAGGGTTTAGGTCGAGGAGCTGGGGGCTGTGGTCGCCTGAGGGCTTCGGAGGACCCTGCTCGATAAGAAAACCTAATTCTGAAAATCCTGCTCGATACTTCACCGTGGAGACCTTTGAACCATTTTCCTTCCAAGCTTTCCTATCGTTACAGCACTTAAACTCATGCCGAAGTCACCATAAATCATCGTTAGGAAGATAAAATGAAAATGCTCACACTAATTCACCAAGAATATCCTACTTGGAAGCATTTATTTGCACTCTCTTTCTATTTGGGGATCTGGGGAGAAATTAGGACTTAACATGTCTTGCAATTAATATCCTGTTTTACTCTGAGTTCTCGTCGCTCGGCATCTGTCAGCTCGCGGTCCCTGTTTGCATCTCTGGTTTTTATAACTTCCACGGATTTGTTCTCGAGTTAGATTTACACCTACAAAAATAAACTGCACATCACGTAGCAAATGCACAACAGCTTCCCAGGGGAATGCCTGGCGGGCTGGTTTTAGGGCAGTTGGGCTCCCGGAGGAGAAGGTTGAGGTAACCGAGTGTTGGGTGACAGGGCTGAGATTTAAGGCCTGGCTTTCCCTGCCGCTCACTTGTGCAATAAATTGCACCCCTGCAGAGAGGGAGGTAAAACACCACTTTTCTAATTAAGGAGAATGTTATCCGCAGGCCTCAAGACGGAGAAACACTTCCTTAGGAAACGATAATGGTGATTTAAGGAATGTCATATTCCCGTCTGGGTTTAACCACTGCAGCTACTCCTGGAGAAGAAAATATCTAGGGATTTTCAGAGGATGCAAACACACAAATGTCAGAGCAACACAGCTTAAAATGCCTGTAGGGGCTTTGGGTCTTGTTACCCAGGGCTTGGGTTTGCAGAGCGCAGACCCTGGCTCCCCGCTGAGCCCTCCTGGAAGCACCGAGTGCTACTGGGGATGTGGAAAGCGACACACGGCGCTTCCAGGCAGCCTTCAGTACCTCCTCACTGCAATCCTCCATCCAGCGTGCACAGAAACCCGGATAGCCCTGGCCCATGGAGGGCTGCGGGAGCGCAGTCCTGTCCTGCCCGAGGTCAGTCATCGTTCCGCGCCGGAGCGATTTCTGAGGAGCCGATAACTCCTTTTTGCTAATTGCTACAATGGGGCAACTGCTTTGTTGCTGCTTCTCCGCTGTTATAAAATAAACACTGCATCGAGAGGTAGGTTTTCAGGGTGAGGCTAGGGCTCGTGTAACCACGCGACTCCCATTAATGTTAATTACGCAGCACATATTAACAGCGTTATACGATCCTTTTTCCTATTAGCACCATCATAAATCTGATTGGGGGGGCTTAATTAGATCGCAGCAGCAGCACACGGCAGTTTCGTACAGGAAAGGGCAAATTCACGGCGGCTGCATGCAGCTATTATACCTTAATCTCAAAAATCTCTCCTTCTCTTCCTTGTAACACCACAAGGCTTCTTGTAAGATTGATTTGTTGTCAGAAAGTGATTTAAAGACCCACTGTAAAAATATTATATTTTCCTTGCTTGGTAGAATGTGGCATTGATGCTGGAGCTCCGCAGAGACTTGATGTGCTCCCAGATAGGGAACTTGAAAAGCCACGTGCAAAATAAACACGATGGCATCCTGCTGTTGTTGTGGTAACCTTTACAGATCATTTCAGAACGGCAACTGGTGTGTAGTTTAGTAACATACCACGTGGGAAGCCGGAGCTTAGTGCAATTCCAGTGCAGTTTTATCCCAGGTTACTTAAGTGCAAGTATAGCTGCTGCTTTGGGACCCAAATACACCGTGCAACAGGAGGAATCGTATCCAAAGTGAACAGCACAGGCACACAGAAATAGAGGATGAGAGGAATGAAGACAACATGAAAGCACAAACGAAACTGTGGTGAAAGCTGAGTGACTCCCTAAGGCATCTAAGCTGAAGGGAAGATAGTGCAGCCAGCAGGAGAGGGAAGTGACCGTCCCCCTGTGCTCGGTGCTGCCGAGGCCACCCCTCCAACACTGTGTTCAGGTTTGGGCCCCTAAGTACAGAAGGACATTGAGGTGCTGGAGCGTGTCCAGAGAAGGGCAGCGAAGCTGGGGAAGGGGCTGGAGCAGAGACCTTAGGAGGGGCGGCTGAGGGAGCCGGGGTTATTCAGTGTGGAGAGGAGGAGGCTCCGGGGAGACCTGATCGCTCTCCACAGCGACCTGACAGGAGGCTGCAGTGAGGCGGGGATCGATCCCCTCTCCAAGACACCTACAGACAGAACAAGAGGAAATGGCCTCAAGCTGCACCAGGGGAGGTTCAGGCTAGACATTAAGAAGAACTTCTACACGGGAAGGGCAGCCAAGCCTTGGAACGTGGCGGAGACGTGGCGGAGTCCCCGTCCCCGGCGGTGCTCGAGGAACGAGCAGAGGAGGCGCTCGGGGACACGGCCGAGCAGGGTGGTGTGGAGGGGCTCCCGGCTGGACTGCACGGTCCTGAGGGTCTTTTCCAACCATGATGATTCTGTGAAGGTCTCTGCTGAACTCTACGGTTACAGCCCTGCTAAGGAAGAGCTCCTTGAGCTGGACCTGACCCAGCAGCGGTGGCTGAGGAGCTCCCAGTGAACCTGGTGGCCGTTTATGTCATTCCTTGCGTCGCTCCTAAGAGTATGGATTTGGGGGATTATGGCCTTTTCTACAAATGGGGATTTGTAATGCCAACGTTTCCCATCAATGCAAGACTGAAGAATAGATGTGTTTTGGTCTTAAATAAGGAAAGCCCACATCCATTAGCCAAGTCTACTGATACCTGCTGAGAGTCTGAAACATTGCAATTCCACACTGTTAAAGACTTGCCCTCAGGAAATAATTAGAAGTGGAGCATAGCAGGTTAGGAAAAAAAAAAGAAAAAAAAAAGAAAACCAAAAAATCTCCCCCCGAAGCCAGTGTTTTGCAGTAACTGCAGTTTCCAAGATAATAATGAAAGAATAATCCTAGTAGATTAAGTAGATTAGGGCTCAGTAGCCTTTTCAAAGTGCTCTGCCAGGCTGATTTTCTTTCCCAAAGCAGAATTCAAATATACCTTTGGGAATTAGCAGGCGCTGGAAGCTGCCGTGCCCCCCGGCTGTCGGAGCCGGCCTTGGGATCAGCCGGGCCCTGGCCGTTCTTAGCGCGCGGGTAGCAATGGGCTGCAATCTCTAATTGCTAAGTGTGAGCGAAAAACCTTCCGCCTCTGCTCAGACAGAGCCTTGCTGAGCGGCCGGTGTTAATTCAGCTGCCATCAGATTTGCAGATGACTTCAGAAGAGGTGGAAGAAGTGGTGATGGGAGGTGAGCAGCAAAACGAGCAGGGATGAGCGCTCCCAAAGGCGATGCGAGGGGAATCGCTCCTGAGGGACCAAGCGGGCTCCTTAGGGCAGCAGGAACGAGCCTGCTGCCTCACACGGGGCTCAGCCACCCGGTGCAATCCCCCATCACATCAGCCGCCCCTCTTTACCAACCCGAACACTGCTCTTCTGCAAAGCAGCTACTTCTCATCCCGTGAAGTTCTCAGCCAGAGGCACCAATAGGTGTTATAGGTGTTTCCAGCAGCCCTTTGCCTGGCCAAGGGTGCGCTGAAAGAAGGGACTTGTCCCCACTGCTCTTTCAGCTGAGACTTGCTGCCTGAAAGTCTCTGGACCCTGATTCTTTTTTTTTTTCTTTTTTCTTTTTTTAATCTCCCTGCCTTATTTTAGAAGTTTTTCTTTCCTGGAAAATCTATATGAGATTCCCAAGCTGCCTAGGACTCAAAAGATCTAATAAAAATAAGATTTATTAAGAGCAGAGGGAGGAAATCAGATTAAAACTGAAGAAACAGCTTGCATAACAGATCTCATATTCAGCCGTACGCAGGAGTGCTCCGTGCCCGTTTAACCGTTTCGTGGTCGTTCTTTTCAGCCCCATCTCCAGAAAGAGCAGCAAACACTGGCAGGCGTCTCCTTCTCGGGAGGAGATGAACCAGTTTTACACTGAGCTGCGCAGCCCTGTGTCCTTCGCCTCAGCCAGACCTCGCTGCTCCTGCCCGTTCTGGCTGCGAGCGCCGCGGTGCTGCTGCTCTCTGCGCTGTGCTGAGACCTGCCGTAGCTGGGACACCTGCAGGATGGGTCTTCCCGCTCCATCACTCCTCTGCACGTCTCTCCTCACGCCGCCGTGCGCTCGTTTGGGTGCCTTGGCCTTGTGTCCCGAGCGGAGGTTTTGTCCTGGCTAGGTCCTCCAGCGCCATCAACCTCTGCCAGGTCACTGGTCCCCAGCACAGCACTGCTCTTCACTTCTGCTTCCACCAGTGTAGCCCTCCCTCTTTGCTAAGTGTCTTCTTAGGAGAGCACTCACTTTGCCTAGAGCAACGGGCTGCTGCTTGGAAGTGTTCAGAGCTTCTTCTGGATGTTCTTCCTACTCCAAAATAAAATTAAGAGAGAGCAAATGGATCTGGTCTTCTGTGTCTTATTGCCAATCTATCCTCTCGTGCTCTTGAGATGCGGAATTTCTCCATGTTTGTGACCACCCAGCTGTCTGCACAAGGAAGGGCTGGGGAGGGAGATGGCCTCAAGATGAGGCGGTAGCTGTGAACCATGTCTATGCACCCACAGTACCAGCGTGGTCTGCTGCCCCTCACCCAGCAGGGAGGAGGCAGGATCTCTCCTCCAAAATAACTACTGACAGGACAAGAGGAAATGGCCTCAAGTTGCACCAGGGGAAGTTCAGGTTAGATATTAGGAAAAATTTCAACACAGAAAGAGCGGTCAAGCATTGGAACAGGCTGCCTGGGGAAGTGGTGGAGTCACCGTCCCTGGCAGTGCTCAAGAAATGTGTAGAGGAGGCGCCCAAGGACACGGTTTAGCAGGATGGTGTTGAAGGGTTTACGGTTGGGCTCGATGATCTCCAAGGTCTTTTCCAACCATAATGATGTTATGATCCTATGAAGGCCTCAAGGGCGATTCTTCAGCCCTGTCTGAAACACCTCCAAGTCAGCGTGTGAGAAAGCAGTACAACTGTGCACAATAACTTACAAAATTTGCAGATTTGGGACTTTTAGATAATTCAACGGAACCTCAGAGAACCAGTAATATTTCTGCATGCCTGTATGCTTCATCTTGCAACTTCAGCCCTGAAACAGCTCTTATTGAAATCAGTCAATAAATGCTCTCCACTGACTTGAATGGAAGCTGAATCAGATCCACTGCTAGTGCCCAACCCATCCCTATTTAACTGTCCCGGCGTTACTGAGAGGAGGAGAGATCTCTCCTCAGCCGCTGCAGTGGAAACGGTGATCAGAGAACCATTCCATGACCCCAGCAAGCTTGTGCTGCCCAGCGCTCTGGATTTGGCACACGTTGAAGACACCTACTCTGCTCGGTCTCCATAGCTCAAGTGCCTGTACCAGCCGCACAGCTTGCTCGGCGCCTCGCGTTATTTGTCTCACAGATTTAACAGCTCTCCAGCAAGTTTCCCATGCTGTGTCCCTGTTACTTCCCTCTGTCCTGTACTACTTCAAGCCTTTATATAAGAAGCAGCACAAGACACTTGATAGTAGTTTGTTTGGACAGTTGTTCTGCAAAAGAATGTGTTGGATTCAGCAAAAACGCCTTCTGCTGTCATAGCAGCACCAAACATGTAAGCGCCAATGACTGACTCGCAGGGGTAGCAGCACTCCGAGCCTTGTAATTATGCACGGTGATGCTATTATATAATTGATCTAGGGATTTCATAAATTATTCTTCATAAAGTTCTGCAAACACCCAAAGTCAGGATGAGCTTCAGTGCATACTCCCGCTGTGGAAAGGACATTGGTTCCTCCCGTGACCCGGTGGGTTTGGGAAGAGCCTTGCGCTCACGGCAAGCCCAGGCACCCGGCAGCCTTGGTGCCCGAGTGGCACTATTTCCAGCTCCCTATCTCATTACCTCATCCTCACCTCAAACATGCTTGAGAACAGTGATAGCAGATTCTGGTATAAATAATGTAGTCCTTGGCAATGAGTATTGTTTATTTTTAAATCGGTGTGAGACTAAACTGCTCACAAATGGTGCTAAGGAGGCAGGCAAGGGTTGTCTGAGCTTTATCCCCACCTCTTTCCAATGTGCTTCATTCCTCGACCTGCAGTGCGTGGCAGGCAGCCAAGACAGCCCTGCAGCCTGGGGTGGCCAGCTTCTTGCATGGCACAAGTTGAGTGAGACTTGATCTGGTTACTACTCAGACTGGTCCCTAAGGAAAGCCCCTAGGGCTGCAAGAAGTGGTCCTGGTGACTCAGACGCTGGCACTTTTCCTTCTGAGTCAGTGCTGAACCACTGCCCGAGCATGGTATTAGGGCCCACAGTGTGGCAGGAGGCCTTACCTTCCAGAGGTGAAGCGTAACTGAGGTTGTAACCACTCGTCATCCCCTTTCCCTTTCTCCTTCTCACTCATTAGCTGCTGCTCAGCTGAGCTCTGGCCCCTCGGGGAGGCTGCACTTCCAGTATTTCCCCACACCTACATCACCTGTGAACGCGGTCCCTCCTGGCTGGCGGGTGGGAGGGCTCTTTGCTTCACCTCCTTCTCCTGGCTGCTAAGCTACACGTCTCCGTCTTCAGAGAAGAGCAAGAAACTCCAGTGTTCCCTGTGACTGTGAAGGGAGGAATGTTTTATGTTTTCCTAATTTGTGCATGGAATGATTTGGCTGCTGGGGGAAATGAAGTCACATAAGAGAAACACATTGGAGGCTCCAATAAGAAGTGGTGACAGGAGGTGCAGCAGAGACCCTTCAACTCTATTGCTTTTAGCAATAATCTACTTCCACTCCAGACAACTGTCTGCTGCTTTCTCCAGAGTCTTTCAGCCTGAGATGCTAGATGGGTAAAAGAAATTATTACCCTGAGTGTGTTTTTAGTTGATCTGTATGCCACAGATTATATCCAAGACACAGCAAATCTCTCTTTTAGAGAGATATCATATATGCCCTGATGACTGCATCACTTAGCAGTGCTTATCAGGCTTTAGGTCCAGGACCCTTAGAAAGACAATGGCCAGAAGACTGCTGGAGCTGGATAAATCAACTGCCTGCGACTATGCCTACAAGGTCCTCAGAGAAGAGCGTGTGGTCCAATTTACACATGGAGGAAAGCTGCAGGGGTGCAGGCTGAGCAGCCTGGACTCCTTCAGCATCCGTGTTGAGCCTCCATGGCAAGCTGCTTCACGGAGGTGTTGGCAGATCCCTAAATAGGAGGGTTCTGGGACAGAAAGCTAAGATTATGTTGGTTATCTCTTTTTTTTGAGAAAAAAAAAGATGAAAAAAAAGCTATTTCAGCTAATAAAGTCATGGAAAAGGCACCCTTGTAGGGAAGGAAGATTGGATGGGCTGCCTGGCTGGCCTCCTGGCTGCTGCAGGAACAGGCAGTTCTCTCTGGCCAAGCCCTTGTCCCACCAAAATCAGTGGTTAATGTGCTATTGATTTCAACAGGATCAATATGTAGTTCATGGTTAACATCACTCTGACAGACAAATCAGGCCCAGAAGAAACCTTCTTGACTTAAATGAAACAAGAGTGAGTGAGTGAGCTGGGTCAGAGCAAGGGAATGTCTTGATTATATATATAAAAAAAGAAAATATTCCTTCTCCTTTATTACGGGCAAGGCATTTAAGGGTAAGAGACATTTATCTTTTTAAGGGTAAGAGTTTTTGCAAATCATGCAGCCAAGCAATCATGTTTTGAAGCTCTTCCATCCCAGACCAACTACCTGTTGGCTCATCCGAGCCTCAGCAGTTGACAACCACAGCAAAGAACCTGCAGAAAGGATAACATTTATGAACATATCAAAATGATTCATAATGGGCTATTAAAAGTAGCAAGAGATGAAAGAGACAGCCTACAGATAAGCTGTTTTGGGAATCTCAGTAATTCAGAACACTTTCAAAAAGTCAAGTTTTAGCTATCACAGATCTGTCCCTGCTGCTCAACAGATAACGAGGTAGGATTTTCTAATCATGGTGAGATTTCGCTTATACCTAGGGCTCTTTACTTCCCTCTGGAAGCTATCACATGGATGGTGAGAAAAGTTATGCGTAACTCACACCCACCTCCCATCCCCTGTAGGCTGCCAAAGCACATCTCAAAACTAGCCCTGTTTCCAGGAGGCTGCTTGCACTCAGCACTACCATGGTCTAAGGGTTAATTTGGGCAAACAAGGGTCACTGGTAAAGTGTGGGCACCCCTGGGCTGTTTTCATAGTGTGTCAGGCACTTGTTAACACACTAACCCATTCATTTTTTGATGAATTTGTGGCCTGCTGGACATGAGCCAGAGGCTGAGTTGGGAACAATATTTATTTATATCTGCGCACGATAATTCATGTCTGCCCAAATCAGGGACTTTGGCTAATCCGCAGTATTTCAAAACATTTGCAGTTCTCTCAGCCGATTAGCATTGGCTTTGCTTGGCCCGATCGAGTGGAAAGAAACGTAAGACACCGAATGTAGCTGAATGCTTTGATTCACTGATAGAGGCTGACATTTCTTCCCTGGCTGTTCTATCAGTCCATAATTTTAAGGTTCTTTTGAGGTGTAAAGAGCTGCATTTTGTTCCTCGACAGGTAATACTGGACATCTATTGCTTGTTCTCTAAAAGGAGTCTTGCCAAATATCAGTCTGCACAAGGAGGTGGTAGTTTGGGTGCCATTGAAACAAAGTAAGACCTGCAAGTTATACTTCTTAAGAGCTATTTTCTCAAAATGAATCATGGTCCACAACCTGGAAAGAGGGAGTTGATGCATCATTGGCTTGATGGATCACAGACTTTTCGTAGCGCTGGTTTCCAGTCACTGCACTACGCTGAAGGAAACATAAAACACAGTGTTGGGGCTGAGAACAACTGCACAGCAGAGCATCAACTGAAGAGAGCTTGAGAATATACTCCATACCTCTGAAGGGAAAAGAGAGAAGGAGAGAGAGAAAGGGAGAGAGAGAGAAAGGGAGAAAGGGAGAAAGAGAGAAAGAAAGAGAGAAAGAAAGAGAGAGAGAGAGAAAGAAAGAGAGAAAGAAAGAGAGAGAGAGAGAGAGAGAAAGAAAGAAAGAAAGAAAGAAAGAAAGAAAGAAAGAAAGAAAGAAAGAAAGAAAGAAAGAAAGAAAGAAAGAAAGAAAGAAAGAAAGAAAGAAAGAAAGAAAGAAAGAAAGAAAGAAAGAAGAAAAGCAATTTGACCACAAACAGGTCCCTCATCCATTAAAACAAATGTGAGACAAATCCACTAAAATCCAAGCTTGATTTGGTTATGATAGCACTCTGATATTGTACCTGGTTAGTAGAGAGAGACTGGTGGTCACATGTAATAAGAAAACAGCTTCTGAAAAGGAGGGCACAACCGTCCTATATAGAGATGGGAAAGAAGCACAGAGAAGATAGTGCTGGCTCAGATTCACCCAAATAGTGCTCTGCCCACTAGACCATTTACTCATATTTATAACTTCCCTGCATTTAAGGACTAGTAATCACAGGTTGCCCTAGCTGGATCTCAGGACAGGGAGCGGATGGTCGCATTTTGCAGAGTGCCCTCCCACAGGGAAGAGCTGGGACAACAGAGAGGAAAGTTTTTATAACAGCAGAAAAAAATATTTTTTAGCTGTCTGTAACGAATTTGGAGACTTGAGTAAAACCAGCCTTGCCTGTATCACTTACTAACCAGTCCTGTGTTCATTTATCAAAGCCCTGTTTATTTTCAAAACAGGCCAGTATGATGTATTTATACATGGTGGTAGCCTGGGTCTTTCTGGTCCCATATTTGCTTCAGGAGATCTTTGTAATTTTCCATGCAGTCCAGACAGCACATTTTTGGTATTTTCAAACTAAATCAGTCTGAGTTCCGAAAGAAAAAAAAAAAAAAAGAAGAAATAAGAAGTAAAGTTTAAGCCAGATTATTTTACACAGGGAAACTTGAAGGAGTTGCATCATTAACAGCAACTTTATCTGACCTGAATTTGGCTACTGCATAGTTTAAATCCCTTAGGGGACCTTCATTTCTACAGCATTAAGGAGAGTTTCTGAGTTTCTAAAATCCTCATAAATGTTCTTTTCAGAAGTACACTATAAATTCAGCTTTTTATCATAAACTTTTTTCCCTTCCTAAATAAAAAAAAAACCACTTGATTTCATGACACTGTTTTAAAAATAGATTTTAATGCTCACAAAATGCACTAAAAATCAAAGTTTCATATATATGAGATGTATCTGGGAGGGAATTTTCCAGTTTGGGCCAGGGCTTTTTTTTTATCCTCCCTACATATTATTTGAATTAAGTACACTAGATATGCCAGCCAAGATCAAGATCACATGGCACTAGGTGCTATATAAATGCAGCATGAGACACAGGCCAGGCCTTAGATAACTTAAATCAAGGAGATAAACCCGAGGGGGAGAGGGGAAGCCCTGTTATCACCGCTCTGCAGCTGGGGAGCTGGGCCACAAAGGAAGGAGTCTTCACAGTAATTAACTTCAGGCACCAAACGCGGCCTGGGCCGGCAGGCCGGCCTCCTCCATCACCGAGCAGACGGTTGTCTCCATCGGGACGTCCAGGCCGCCCAGACGGGGAGCGTGTGTTGCGGTGGCAGCAACGGGGCAGCCTGCAGGAGGGGACGCGAGGGATGAGTTCCCGGCAAGGATCTAACTCGGCGCCTCGCGCCCGGCCAGACAGGCAGCCGGTGGCAGCAATGGAGGGGATGTCCCCAGCGGTAATGCCATGGTCTGCATCCTGCACACAGGTTGGTTATCCAGCACCCCAAGCCTGCTCTAGCCTCCAAATGGTTCATCAGCATCAAGAGATGATCTGGTCATAAAGAGTAATTTATCTCATTAACAGACCTGTGTCAAGTGCATTGTCAGTGTAGATGCTCACGAAGTACAAGGTCCAGTGTAAGACATCTCATGTACAAACACACCCACGAGCCCTGGAGAGGAGGAGTTTGTTGAGACAAGTTAGCCTGTCTCCTCCATAAGGAGGGAAAAGAAGCAATTTCAGGGTGAAAGAGGAAATCCACATGGATTTTCCAAAAGATTTCTAGGCAAAATTGAGTGTAAGACCAAACATGGCCCACCATGAAGGAGGGTCTTAGAGGGAAGCCCTCTGTAGGGGCCCATCCCTGTTGAAGAGCGTTAACGCAGCTCCATGGTCCTGCACAGCGTGAGTGGAAGGTGGGCATGAAGAAAGGCACCCACAAATCCTCTTGTTGGGAAAGGACAAGAAATCAGCAGGGTGCAGGTGGGACACCTTCCTGATTCCTATAATATGGAGTTTAAACACAGTTTTCTTTTCACTGCTTCACCTCTGCCCTTTACATGTAATTGTTTGTCCACTCTGGTTGCTATGAATAAAACCTAGTCAGCCAAGTGCACCGAGTTTTGGTACTTTTATTAAATACAGTGTAATCGTAACTGGTTATTTGCCTATGCGATAGCCTCGAAGGACACCTCTATGTATAGTTTTCTCCTCTGCAAAATCCCCCTGTGTTTGTTCGCACAGTTACCAGCCATGTGGCAGCCCGTGCTGCCGATCCGCGGCCCCTGCTGACACCGAGCTCCACGGCCAGGGCTACGGGCTCCCGTGCTGTCCCCGGCAGTGACCGAGCGGTGTGGGCGCTGACGTGGATGGTACCTGACACACAAAATCCTCCTTCAGCGCAGGTGTCAGCTGGCATCCTGGCCAGGGCCCGGGGCCCATACAGCTTCCTGACCCAACCATCTGGAAGTCCGGCTCATCGGCTCTCACCCCAGCTGCCACAGGCTCTCCGTGGGGATGGCCAAGAGCCTTGAGCTTCCGTCGCCGTTCAAGAGATTACCCAAACCATCTGCCGAGAGCGGGGCCAGGCATTCCCAGCTGGAGCAGCCGCTCCCTGAGCTCTACCTGAGCACAGGGGACGACAGCACCACTCAGAGGCTCCGGCGAGGGGAACTCCAGCTAACTGTCCATAGAGTAGCTCTTTCCCTGATTTTTCTTGCTAACGACTGATTTTTAAAAAGGGAGTTGAGCAGCTCAGTCATTTTATAGTTGCCATTAATTTAATCTTCCTCCTTATTTATTGATGGAGCTACTTTCTATCTTGCCTTTTGTGTCCCCGTGAGATATATTTCTAAAAGCCTCCTTGGTGCCTCCGGGAGCAGTCACTCATTCGGCTGCCCTTGCTGTCTCCCTGAAAGCCTCCCTTCCTCGGCACTGCTGGCACTTGGTTCTGTATCCGCTTCTCCTTCCCGGCATAAAACTTTTTTATTGTTTCTGACTTCCTCAGCACTGAGAATCCCTCCTGTTCCCTCCCAAAACACCGCTCATCATCTCACCTGAAAGGACTCTTCTTCCTAGCACACCGTGTACCCCCAGGCCCCAAGCCCCGCTGGTGCTAGTACCTTCTTGCACTCCTGTACTACAGTATTGCATTAGTCGCGTTCATTCAGCACTAATTATCATTACTTTAATGTAATTCAGTCCCGATGGACCTGCTTGTGGCCCAGTTCGGTTGGTTATGGAGCAAAGCGGGAGCCAGCCTCCATCCCAAGGCATTTATACTCTCTCCAGGTGAATCAGAAGGGAAATATCCTTTTTCCCATTATACTTCAGCAAGCAGAGCAAGAAGATATTTGTGGGGGAGTTCAAAATCACCTCTAATGGCTAAGCTCCCACGCACAGCCTGGTGCCGGGCATGGTTTTAGTTAATCCTCCTCAAGTGTCTCATCCCGGCTCATGCAGGCGGCTGGCAGAGCCCCCCGGCCTTCACCGGGACCCCGCGTTTACCCCAGGCCACCCCACCAGCTCCTGCCGCACATTTGTGGGCTCCAGCTGCAGATCCAGCCCTTCATTCCTGCTTGACGCTGGAGCCCGAGCACATCGGTCGATCTCCAGCGAGCTCCACAGGCTGGTGCAGATCAGCTCCCCAGTAAAGTGAGAGACGCCTTATTTTCAAGCTAGCCAAGAATTATGGAAAAAAAAAAAAACAAGAAAGATTTCCCTTAAATTTTAGATTTCTATTCTGGATGTATTTTCCACCCTGCTGAATTATTTTGTCCCTTCCTCATCAAATTGCCTTTCAGTGCAATGACCTTCAATTAGGTCAAGGTGTCCCATGGCTCGATCTGAAATCCCAGTGGAAAAGTGGTAGTCGCTCAGTTCCTCTTTGCCATGAGAAGATAAGCTGTAGGCCAGAGCTTGGGAGCATTAATACCTACCCCAGAAAGAACAGAAGGTTGTTTCTTAGACGAGTGAAGATGAGTTCAAACATGTGGGTGTGCAACCAGATGGACTGTCTGTGCTAGGAGCACAAACTTGCTATAGAAACTTAAATATTTTCTCTAGGGAGCAACAGCTATTCATTAAAAATAATAATGCCACCAGGTTTCTGAATGTAAACAGGAACAAGGAATGATAAATACTCGTTCAATTCCTCCCAGCTGTAGGAGAAATGCCTTGGAAGTATTCACTGCCTCAGTCCTCACCTCCCTGGGAGAAGGCCTGTGTCTCAGAACCGGGACTGTGGGACAGCAAATTACACCTGGTGACACCTGTTTTCTTCCACATTATGTAAAAAGCGATTTTTAATGGTATTATTACTACTGGGAAAATATATAGGAGTCCAACTGTTGTTGCCTGGCACCACCAGGCACTTGCAGCCTTTTCCTGCGGCTCGGGGATCCTGTGGTCTGGTGACTACTCGTGTGCAAGGCAGATTGATTTCTCCCTGCATGAATAGGAGCAGGTGATAGGGGCATAAAATGCCAGTGAATTTTGGCTCTGATCTCCACAACTGTAAACCAGGAGACCCTTCCACTCGAGTCAACAGAGTTTCAGTGGTGGAAAGTGGTAGCGAAGTCCATTAGAGCTATTTGTAGAGAAACGAGACAGTATACGAAAGACTGCCCTGCAAATGCATCCTGTATTACCCTGCGCTCATATATGCATTTATACCCACATATGGGAGATGAAGTAAAAAAAAAAACATCTCCAAGAGGTTGCCAACTTCTTGCAGCAGCGCCAGTATCATGAAGGAGAGCTCAAGGAAGCTACAGGCCACCTAAATATAGATGGAGCCGTTTATTGATGATTTATTGCATTGTTGAGGCTGAGCTGACGCTATGTAGATGGGGGACTGTGGAGGTCACAGTGATGCATCACAGCGCGTGCGGGATATTCAGGCTAGCTGAGCTCCTTTGATGTCCTAAGATGCTTTTCACTGCTTAATTTGCAAATGAGGCAGAGGATTTGGGAGCCTGACTTTGGAGACCCATTTAAAAAAATAAAAAAATGTAAAAAAACCAGCCCCTTGAATTTCTACCAGATGCAAAGAAAAAGGAAGTTGTCCGCCCTGGAAAGCAGCCATTAACGAACAATTTGCCCTAAAATTCTCACTAAGTGTGATGAAAAATCCAAAGCAAAGGGGAAAAAAAAATGAAACGAGATGAATGAATGTTCTTTTAAAAAAACTTTTTACAACTGATTTCTAATGAGGCATGGCCAATGTTGTTGACGTGCCATTGGATCAGCTTCAAGTCCTGGGCCAAGGCCGATGAATGGACAAATTCCAAGGCCGGAGATGAGCGCTGCCTCCCTCCTCCCCCGCTCAGCACTTCTCCCACAGCCTGCGGAGCCTCCCTCCGGCCAGGGCCCTGCTCTGGAGCAGGAGTTTAATTAAAAGTTTCCATGTGCGGCTTGCGCTCCCTCTCCCTGACCTCTGAATGGGGCAGCAAAATGCGCTGCGGCTTCGAGCTCATTTTAGGGGGGAAAAAAGCCGCTAACCCACGCGGCTGATGTTTGCAGCTGGCCTGAGGGCAATGAAGAGGCTTTGCCTGCATAAAGCAGCTCTCTATAAGCTGCATATATATATATATATATATAAATATGCAGCAGCAAACACATATATATTTTAAATACAATCTTTGCTGGGAAATGTAAAAACAAGAGTAACATTACAGGCAGGAGCTGCTCTTTTCTCTTAAATAATCATTGTTTTTTGCAAATCAGTCTTCACATATGCTTTTTTTGCGGAAGAGACCTAGGATCTCACCCGTTCGCAGGCTCATTTGCAAAGGGAAACCCCATTCCTTGCAGCCCCGGAGCCTGGTCCTCGCCGTGTTCCTAGAGCTGGGAGCAGGTTCAGCTACGGCTCTTCAGGCTTGAAACTCCGTTGGAAACCCTGCTTGAAACCCAGCCTGACGGGCACCCGCAAGCCAGGCTGCAGCTCAGCACCTTCCCTGCTGAGCCCGTCCACCCAAAATGCGCGGCTGCGAAATGCTCCCTCTAGGAATAAATAAATAGAAGAGCTCATTTTGGGCACTATAACAAAGGCAAAAGAAATGCAAATCTAGCTTCGAAGCAGTGTGGGAAACAGGCGGTTGTTTTAGTGACGTCTCAAGGGTTTTGGCTGCTCACCGCGCGCCTGTGGGCGCTCAGTGCCCTCCCCGTCAGCCCCCAGCTCGGAGGCTGCAGAGCCCGTCACCCCCGTGGATCTGCCCACAGGGACTATATAAATATTTTGCACTAAGTGGAGCTGCTCCCGCTGCCGGGATGCACGGAGCTTGTCTGAGCACGTGCTCCGGGCTTCTCCTTGGAGCCCGGCATGGGAGAGCAGCATCCTGAGAGTCCTCAGGCAGGCGTGGGAACTGAGCTCCCACATGGATGGATCTCCCACATCCTGAGTGCCTGCCCTGATTCCTGCTTTGCTGGAGAAAAGCAGGAAATTCGCCCTCCTTTACCACTTTTTGGGCACAAAATAGTCCTTTTCCCAACAGACCTATTTGGGTGTTGAGGGCACAGCTTGAGCCGCAGGGCTTTTAGAGACTTTTTGGATCTGCCTGTGTACTGAAAAAACAGCAGTAATTCACTGGTACCCACCTGGCTCAGTATTTTCCATCCGTGCAGCCAGTAGCGAGAGGAGGAGAGTCAGGACCAGCCACCCTGAACTCAGCTGGGGGCGGCCGAGGCACCCACACTGCTTCGGCATCCGAAACGCGGGTGGGAAAGTCAAGCAAGGCTCCCCAAGGGTGGGAATAAACTCATGTCCTGGACCGGGAAGGGGTCTCTCCACCTCTCCATGCCCACCAGGCAAAGACATAACCCCTGCCAGGGAAATGCCTTCCCCTCCTCTGCGCCCTAGGAAAAGGGCTTTCCATGTTGGTCACTGAAAAACGCACAGGGACCCCCGTGGCCCAGGAGGCGGTGGTGGCAGCAGCGGCCGCTCGGGGCTGCCGCAGAGCCGGGGTCTGTCAGCACGTTGCTGCTCTCCGCAGTGTCCCTGGCCTCTCCGTGCGTGTCACTGCGTGTCACTGCGTGTCACTGCGTGGGAGCAGCCGAAATGCTGGGGATGGCTCCGGAGCAGCAGGAGGTAACGTTCCCTCCCCACCTTAAAGCAGTGAGGGCAAGTGAGCAGAATATCCAAGCGCGGCGTAATGGGAGCTCTGTCCGGCCGCCAACCACGCAGAGTCAGTAGAAACACACGAATCCAGGCTTTCTCAAACTCTCCACTCCTAGCTACTGGTCCTATCCCAAGCCAGGCTGAGAGTCTGGTCAGCAAGAGCTGCCTGGCACCTGCCTGTCTCTCCCAAAATGTGACTGTGCCCTCAGTGCCCGGATTCGGGTAGTGCCTCATTGCACCGCGGCGCGTACGGGGACTGCTGGGCATCGGCGCACATGAGGGGAACATGATTCGGCCCCTCAGTGGAGATTTAATGTTCTCCCAAGCAGCCCCAGCGTTTGGCTTCAGTCTGGAGGACCATCAACCATGCACCTTTTACAAACATTTTATTCACTTCAAATCATCATCTGAGTGGAAAAAAGTACACACACACACACACACACATATATATATAAACAAGTTATAAGGAATGAGCACATTACAAATGTGAGCTGGGTCAAAATAAAACCTACTGCAGTGCTTAACGGCTTTTCTAAATAGCTTCGCCCAAAGCTTTGCTATTTCATAAAACATTAAAGGAGTTAAATGACTTTAAACACATCCGTAGAAATGCAGGACATGTTTTATTAAAGGTGTCAGGGCTGTCCAATCTCCCCTGCAGAAGATGTTCATTTTGCAGCAGCAGAGGCGCAGGGACCATCAAGTCCCTCCTCGGTGCTAGGCGAGCGCCGCCTTTGCCAGCTACCAGACTTGCTCCTCATCAATATTTGAGCACCGGGGGAAATGCTGAGAAACCATCGTTGCCACCGAAAGCAGGGAGATGAGCAGTGAAGCCTTGCAGAGAACTCCTGCTTCCCTTTGCTGGAGCCTCGGAAGGCGCGTGGGCTGCCCTGCATCTCTGCCGCACCCGGCGCCAGGCGGGATGCTGGGCTAGGCCGGAGGGTCCAGCACGGGAGCGGGAGGGAAGAGCCCCGGAGCTCCAAGTGCAGCTCCCAGGAGCTCCCGGAGGCATCGATACATTGCATAAAGACGCAGCCCATGCAAAGACGGCACCTCAGTGTCACGGGTGTGGACTTTTTTTTAAAAAAACATTGGATCTCAAATATTTTGGCATGAGATCTCGTCATCGGTTCCCTCCCTGCACACGGTTTATGGTCCAGCTCACTGCTATTTATGAGCTGCTGCTAATGGGCAGGCTATTGCTGGCGATGGGTGAGCCATTGCCAGGCGTAAGAGAAAGCAAAAAAGCACCCGAGCGATGCAAAACATGGCAATGGAAGAGGCAATCAAGTAACGGGCAAGAAAAATGGAAGATGGCAAATGAATAAGCCGTAGCCTTTTCCTAGGCAGGTTGGCCAGCCTCTCAGATGCTGCCCCGAAGTGAACGGTACTGGCGTTGGGCCACCGATTCAGGCTTGAACTCTGCTCTCCCACTTCAGGTGAAACAGATTCCTTCTCAGCTTGCCACAGATTTGCAATTCAGTGTTTATTTGTAGGATGCCGGGTTCCTGGGGCAGCCATGCTGGGAGCTGCTGAGGTTTGTTTTGGATCCCACGCTGGCTGCAAAGGAAGGGTTGGTTGCGTCAGATTCCTTCTGGTCACATTTGCTATGTGGCATACACAAGAAGTGTCTGTTAGGAGTCAATGAAAATACCACTGAGGTTGCATTAACATAGCTAATAGCTGTGTTAATAAATGCCATATAATAAAATAAGTAGGAATATTTTCGGCCAGGTCTGAAGCTATGTGAAAAATGCATTTGATTAATGAAATCCATTTCTGACTGAATGGGGCTTTTATAATCAACCGACAATCCCTCTGTGTCCTGTTCTTGCTGGGCAAGTATTTGCACTTGAGCTTTTTAGGATATTTTTCAGAAGATCCGCTATCTGCTTGGCTTCTTTCACACAGGGGTTGGCAGGAGATGCTGGATGATACTTGCTAGTCTTTCTGCCCCTTTGGAAATCAGAACAAAAAACCGAGGCCGCCCAGTAGGTAGCACAAGGGGTTCATGCAGAGGGGGTTCATCAGCCCGGGTTGACAGTCATTCCAGTGTCAGAACTGCACACTACCCCACTGGAAGCGGGTGGGCTCCCCACTTCTTGACATCATGAAGAAATGGGGTTTTCCAAACTGACCTGCAGCAGTCCTGATGCCGAGTGACAGGCTGGGCAGTGGCCTGGCCCCAAAGCAGAGAGCACACAGCCAGCGTAGAGCAGATCATCATCGTGCAGCTCCTGCCATCCTGGGGATTTTCTTGCTGCCATTTAAAGTTGAACCTCTTACTGGAAACGAGGAGACTGTGATGGGAGCAGTGTTGGGTGTCTTGGGTTCCTCAGCAACAGCCAGTGCAATTCCTCTACCAGCAACAAGTGGGTTAACTACAGGGACACACAGATCATCTCTGCTTCTGCATTGCATAGTCCTTTCTAACAAAAGAGCCTAAAAACATACTTTGTTTTGTTCACATCTTCATAAATATGGGTTGGCACCCTGATTTTTTTCTGTTTTCAAAACATCAAGTGCATAAATATGTCCCAAAACCAGCCTGCACCAATGCAAGCCAACTCTGCTTCCCTGACTTGTACCTTCTGCATGAGAGACTAGTTATCCTGCAGTAGCATATTTCTGTCCTGAGAGCTTTGACTCCATCCACTGCCCTTGAAGACAAATGAGTTTTCTTAAGCATTGAACTATACATACGAGACTTGCCAAGGCAGGAGAGGTGACTAAAAGAAAATGAATGGAAAGTCTTGGATTTGGAGAAATAAGCATCTTGTTAATCAAATCTAACGGAGAAAAAATCATTAAAAACAGGTGTAAGTGCCTCTTACCAGCTTCCATTTGGATGCTATCAACACATATTTTGGAATCTCCCGTTTATATTACATAGCAAAATCACAGCTGGGAGCATACACACACTTACCTTCAAGCAGCATCCCAAGTTAAGTTACTGAGTTCCTTTTAGACTAGCCAAAAATGAATGCAACACTCTCTTTCCAAAAGGTTAATTTGAATTGCATAATCTGTCCGCGGATATAAGAATCAAAGCAATTGCACTGTCCTGCAGGCACCGATGGTGAGCGCAGCAGCTCGTTCAGCGGTCACGTTAAATTTCCATGTGTTGGCCAGATGCTTTCGCTGGAGCCCGGTGAACCAGCGCGGCTCTGATCTGCTAATTGTTTTGACACCATGGGAGTTGAAAAGCGCTGGCGAACACTTGGCTCAACTGAAATGTATGTTTTACTTAAGTGACCCCAGGGATGATCAGAGTCAATTTTCCTGCTTATGTCTGCTGCCCTGGCGCTCGAGGTGGTTCTGGTCAGTGCTATAGAAAACAAGCTAGTATTTAGTTAGTTCTTTCTGTATAGCTTACAAAGAATAGAAGTGCCTATTCAAAGCCAGAGGCTCCAATTCAAGGAGCCACTTAAACACATGCCCTAATCAGGACAGCACTTGAGTGTATGCATGCTTATCTGTAAGCACGTGCTCGATTTCCACTAGTCTGCATGAGGTGTACAGCCAGATTTAAGAGTCAGCACACGCTGAAGTGTTTTTCCAAGATGTTTTCCAGAACCAGGGTCTAAGTGAGAAAAATGAGTGTGCCACATCTGACCACATTGGAATAGATTGCTGCTGCTTTTGCAACTGCGTGCAAGGAAATACAGGCAAACTTAGTTCCCCTTAGGTCAGATAAACTATTTTCCATTTATTAACTTGTCTCTCTCTTCTTTCTCTCTCTCCTCTCTTCCAAGGTAGCACAGGAATTTCACTTGAGAAGACAAGCTCAGTTCTCTGCTCTTTGGGGTGCGAGTTGAAGGAAAGAAGGATGTTGGCTCTCAGAAAGAATTTGTTTCAGGCTCATCCATTAAAATCATCCTGTTGGTTCTTCCGCAGTTGACTTGTAATGACTCCCAGGAGTTTCCCTCCCAGAAGTGAGGTCAAACGTATTGACTTCTCTTTCTTTCCTCACCACTTTTCAACACTGGACAAATGATTGCTTTGATAATTAAACATTTGCAAGCAAAAGGCCCAGTGATTATAAGGACTCTGTCTCTAGGAGAAAGTACCGCAGCGTAGTCAACTCTACTCTCAGACTGTTTGGGAGTAGCTATCCTTCATGAGCAGAAATAAAAACTTCTCATTAAGGATGTTTTCATTTTAAAGACAAGAAAAGATGAATTAATAAAATTATTCATACTAATATGAAAAATTCCATAGGAACTTAAGGAAAAATTTCTTGACAGTGAGGGTGACAGAGCACTGGAACAGGCTGCCCAGAGAGGTTGTGGAGTCTCCTTCTCTGGAGATCTTCAAAACCCGCTTGGACGCAGTCCTGTGCCACGTGCTCTAGGTGGCCCTGCGTGTGCAGGGGGTTGGACTAGATGATCTCTAGAGGTCCCTTCCAACCTTAAGCATTCTATGATTCTATGATTCTATGATTCTATGATTCTATGAATATGCTACCTTGTTTGGCTATTTTGACTCTTGTTGGGCTGTTTGTTGCAGTAGTTGGAATCATGATCTTTCTTGCACTATCTAATGATGGCATGGTGGAATTAGCACATGCAAAGGTCTTTACAAGATCAAGGCAATGAAATGCTCAGGCTTAAATCATGGATGGGGTGAATTAACAGCAGATAGAGATACTAAAGACCAGGAAAATAAGAATTTAAAATCATAGAATTATTGAGGTTGGAAGGGACCTCTAGAGATCATCTAGTCCAACCCCCCTGCACACGCAGGGTCACCTAGAGCACGTGGCACAGGGCTGCGTTCAAGCGGGTTTGAAGATCTCCAGAGAAGGAGACTCCACAACCTCTCTGGGCAGCCTGTTCCAGTGCTCTGTCATGTCATTGATAAGAAATTTTTCCTTAAGTTCCTGTGGAACTTTTGGTGCTTCAGTTTGTGGCCATTTCCTCTTGTCCTATTGCTGGCCACCATTGAAAAGAGGCTGCCGTACTCTCCCCACTCTCTCCCTTAAGGTATTTATATATACATATATATGTGTGTGTGTGCGTGTATAAATGTATATATATATATAATTTTAAAATGGAAACATTTACTTAAACAACATATATGTCAGCAGCTTAGAGAAGTGTTTAGGAACACTTCCTTTCCAAAGGAGCTGCAGCTCTGAGACACCTGGATGCAGCCCTTCCAGGAAGGATTTAAGCAAAATAAATGTTTGTGTTTTTGCAGTACCCAGAGCTGTTCTGTGCTAAAGATGAAGCGCAAGAAGTCTTCGTTTTGCTCTTGCCTTTGTTAGTCCCCCTCGGCAGAGCAGGACTGGAATCAGCCCACCACAGGGTTCAGATTGAGAGCCTACAAAGAGCACTAGGGAACCATTCCTCCCACCCTGCCGCCTAAGTTCAGCGCAGCTCTTTTGATCTCATTTTCATTTTGCAGGCTCTGGGTGTTTTCCAGGTCCGTGCAGTGAATTTGAAACTCTTGACCACAGCCTGGCCCTTTCCTGCCTCCTTGCAGCCTCTCTGAAGCTGCCTGAAGCCCTTCATGTCCCTGGGAGGAGTTGGCTGACCCCGGGTTCAAGTGTGGGGTATCCCGCTTTTCAGTTGTGGCCATATATAAAAGCCTTCCTGCCTCTGCCAAGCAGTCCAGTAGGCAGGCCTCACCACAACATTAAGCACTGGTGGAATGGCCACCGTGGGGGATGCTCTCCTGCTTGCTGCACAGCTCTGCTCCTCTCGCGCAGCCACTGCAGCTCAACGCTGCCATGAACCCCAGCGCGGGCTCCTCAGCTCCTCTTAACCCACAACTCCTTAGCACAACACTATGTCCCCTCACTGGAGGGGTAACTCTCGCCCCATTTTTCATGATAGCCACATTTCAGCTGCCCATAACCCCCAAGCAGAGCCCCACAAGCCATGAAATTCTCTCTTCCCACTCCAGGAGGGCTACTTCCTCCTGCAGAAACTCTTGCTCAGTCTCCGGACTGCTTTTTATAACTGCATCCAGCATGTTAATTAGGCCTCTCAAGTGCGGGTTACCTGACCAGAGTGATTCGTTTCAACCTCTCCTTCCTGGTAGTGGTGGAAACTACCGAACCGCAGTTACTCCAAAGTGCTTGTAGCTGCTCTTCTCAGGTGGCTAAAGGTTGAAGCTAAACAAATGTACACTAAAAATAAGATGCATTCTTTGTAGCAGTAGTGACCATAATTAACCATTGGAAAGATTTGCTAAAGTGAGAATAGATTTTTCCCTTGCTGAAAATTTTGAGGTCAGGATGAGATGCTTTTCCCCACTGTGGTTCAAGTGGGAATGAGTTCAGGGAAGTCCTACAGTCTAGGAATATGAGACTTTCTGATTCTAACAATCCTTTAATGTTTATGAGACTACATCCATACTGAAGCTTAGGAAGATGCACCTAAGTCATTCCATGTTTGAATCTAAAAGTCAGGATCTGGCATCGGCAGATTTAGCTGCAAGAGGGTCGCAGAGGGGATGTAGCAAAAGGACATTCCTTGTTCAGCCCTCGGACCTGCACAATGCATTGAAGGTGACTTTCTGGACCCCAGATAGGTCCATGGACACCCCACATGTAAGCAGCAGTGATGCTAATTACATTTTTTAAATACGCTGATTAGCCTGACATCAACTCTGTCTCTTCAGAACATTAAAGAGACAAAGCATTTTCCTCCTGGCTTCAGACAGACCTACGTTCACTTCACTTCCCCTCACGTGTACACGAACTATTTGGGCTTTTAGTCCCTAATTTCACCTGGAATTGGTGAAATCTTGATGTTGCTGTCTGATACTAGCAAGAACTGGAGCACACAGCTGCTGGAGATGATGCCTGATTGACCGGTTTACCAGTAGTTTCAATAAATATGTGTGTACAGACGCTCCTTTCAGCCCTGCTGACTGCTGTGGGTTTCCTTGGCATGATGGAAGGTGACTCTAAATAAAAGAGTCTCAGTTGCACAAGAAGAGATCCAGGATGTCTCCTGATGCAGGGACAGATTAAAAGAAAGTACCCACATTGACCAGGCAGGATGTGCAGATGCTCCTTTACGATGAGAGCAAACTGCTGGAAATGAATGAGGACACCTCGTTCTGAGTGAATCACACCTCCCTTTTTACGTTACTGCCTCTGTGCTCCAGCCCCATTGAAGCATTTTTTCCTTAAAGACCTCTTAACATTGTCACTAGCTTTGCAGATTGCTCATGTTTTGTACACAGGAAAACTCACTTTTGGAAGAGCATTTATGTGAACGAAGATAGAATTTTTTACACTGAGGAATAGCTTCTCATAAATCTGCCAGAGTGCATTCATTTGTCTTGCAAGTTTGCCTGGAGCCCCCGGTATCTCTGCTCATCAAGGTCACATCTGTTTAAACGTGCACAGGGAGGCTGAGCCTGCCACTGGGGAAACATTGATTTGTGATCCTGTGTTGCAACAGCCTAAGTAATTAATATGATCAAAACATCCTATTCCATGTCATTATTATGGACCTCATGATATTTATTTTCATTACTTAGGACTTAAAGATAAAAGGGACAGCAGCGGCTCTAGGGTAGAGCTGTAGGTGGGAGAACCCAAACTTGTCTTAGCTACCTCCATGCCCAGAAATGAAGAACACTCCTAATAGCCCCTGTCTGGGGCTGATGAATATTTTGGTAAAGTCTTGAGGTCACTGTTGTTAGTTTCCAGCTGAAATGTAGATGATATAGGTCAGGACTTTAGAACAGCTGCTCTTGTCTAGATCAAGGAGATTCAGAAACACAACACCATGAAAAGCGAATATTGCTGGGGTCCTGGTCAGCTCCTCACGGACTTTATTTTCTCATTGTTTTCCAGTTGGAGGAAGTGCTACCCCAGCAAAAGAGCTGACTTTGCAAGATGAACAGTCTTCTCGGCCCCTCTGCTCTTATGTAGGATTGGTAGGAAAGGCATTTCTCTTGAATTCCTACACAGATCAACATTTCAACATTTATCCTTTCCAGTTGTGCCCACTGAAACATGCTCCTGGCAAAGTAGCTAGAAGAAACTAAGACCCCTTCATATTCCTTTTCCAAGTACGATCTTGATGAGGGTTCAGCTATAATTTATTATGTGAATAGTCCAGCAGCTCCCTTCATCCTAAACTCTTGTTTGGCCAACTCTTTCTCAAAGCGAAGCAATAGGAGTGAAATATGGAAGCAGACGGAGAGGAAGTGTAGTTAACATTCATTCATTGCTTATGTTGTACAGGCTGTCAGAACTAATGAAATTTTATGACAGACGGGCAGCGATCAGCTTCTTAGTGTTATTTATCTTTCCCACTTCTGGCTCTACATCCCGGGTAATTCTTCATTGGTCTTTAAAAACGCCAAGATGACTAAGCGCAGGACCCACCTACCCAGAAAACTAGCAAATTGTGTCAATGCCGAAGGATAATTAATAATCCCCTGGCTCGAGTGATGAGTGACTGCCAGGCAAAATATTCTCCCTCTCCCTCTCATTGATTTCTCCCCGCCCCACTTCCTCTCTCCCACTGAGCTTCCCAAAACTTCAAGAACATCCATTACTGGGGCTTTCCCCCCTCCCTCTTCTGCCATCTCTCTTCAAACTGCAACAGATGTTTACAAAGACGTTCCTCAGACGGAAGGCACTCATGGATGGCGCTGTGGGCACGGGCTGCCTCATGCAGCCCCCGATCCGCATCATTTATCCTGTAAGGTGCCAGCTAGGCTTGACAGATTCATTTGTAATAGCTTTGTAGTAGATGATGCAAATTGATGCAAAACATATGAGTGAAGCTAGCTTCATCCGCCACCTGTTAATGGCAGGAGCTGGTGGGGAAGGAAATGTATTTTGTGCCTTCACAGCTACTACTTTATCTTGTGAAACAGTGAAGGTCGCCCATGCCCAGGGTGTGTAGGATGAAAACAGTGCGAGGAGAAGTGGTCACCTAAAAATAAACTTTCACCTCCCAATAGAAGGAGGCAACTTCTCATTACAGCTGTACAATGTGCAGGAGAATTTGCTTTGTCCCAAGAGGGACACATAGAGGTGAGATCTTCCAGGACATTCATCAGTCTATCATTTTTCTTTCAATCAATCAACAAATACTTATCTTCGCCTGGCAGTGTATCACTTTAATGTCGATGCGTGAAAAATCATTCCTTGAAATATCATCTTTAGGTTTCAGAGTTAAAATGAGACTGAAATGAATGAGGCGTTTGCCATTCTTCTAAATTAGATTCCAGGCTGTCTGCAGACTTAGATGAACAATTCTGCTTTCTGTACATTTGGTTCATATCTAGAAGAAATGTTAGGAATTCTTAATGTTATTTGGAATTGGGAATTTCAGACACTGATTTTAGACTGTTTATTCCAAATCAGTGATATTTAGCCATAAATACAGAAAAGACTTATGATGAGGAAGCAGAATGTACTTCTAAAGCTCTCTGAGATCTGTAGTTTCTATATATGGTTGCGATTGCTGGATTTTTTTTTTTTCACAGAAAGGATTATGATGTTGTGAACATTCACATGGGTGAAAGAAAAGAACCCAAACAGCTGCCTCCACTTAACTACCAGACTTTTCAGAGGCTATAGGGAAGGGGAGGAATCTGGGACTTTATAAACCAAAACCAGCCTGTTCCAAGGTAGGTAGGTAGGAAGGGAGGAAGGAAGCAAGGAAGGAAGGAAGGAAGAAGAGTCTAAACTTACCTCAAAAAAGATCATACAAAGAAAGGAAAAATTACGAGGAAATGTGCTAAGGATAATGGGATATTGATAAAAGAAGTCTGCTTGCGCCTTTCATGAGGTGATGATGGAAAAATCTGACTCATAACATACCAGGCAAATGAGAGATAATAGAATACAATTTTAAGTGAGAGAGAAAGACCTAGGTCTTCACAACTCGTATTCCCTAAACCCAGGTTGTCTGTGAATCGGCCAAACCAGTTGTAGAAGGAATGCTGTAGGAACACCTCATTATAGCACATGGCTACATGTTCCCCATCCAAATGTTCTTCAATCTTTGTTTAAAACCTATTGTGCCTGCTGTTTTTTTTTATTATTTTTTTTCTGTGGTTTTCAGATCAGCCTGACTCACTGGGCAATAACGTAGTGACAAGATACAAATCAAGAACCTGCCTCAAGTGAGCCTTATCTTTGCAGGGCATTTTCAATTAACTTCAGCTTAGGAAATAAGTCACAGACTTAATTGCGAATCTCAGGTCCGTCTGAGCTCTACTCGCCAATGACATGCTGTGGGTTGAGTAAGATGTGCTACATTCTCCATGAATGGTGAAGCAGTTGAATCTCCTAAATGAAAAATTAACTGGTCTATGGAGTCACAACAGCATTGCTGGCTTTGTTTCCCTGTGCTTTCTTCTGTGACCTTTAGCTCTTTTGCTACCATTGCATTTCCTCTCCTTTTTCTCACTTTTGTCCTGCTGAGGAGGTGGGAGCTTCCCAAGCCCCCAGCTGCCTCCCCTTGGTGGCCCAGCGAGGTCACCTTCTGGAAAGGCTGAGGCGCTGCCGTATCATTTCTCCCATCACATTACAGCCCACCAAATATCCGGCTGTGGCAGAAAGTCGACAGTCCAGAATTTAGTCTGCCTGAGTGGCCACTTTGTGCAAGATTTTGCTTCTTTGGGGTTGCAGTGAAAGGTGTTCGGTGACTGATGGCCTGACCTCTATGGAGAAGTGCAAATCCCCAGAGAAAGGACTGTTTTATCCCCTCCCCTCTTCAGCTCAATGGATGATAGATGGACCTCATGGCTGTAGTCTCACCATTTTTTGATTCTTCTAGGAACAGGCTGCTTTCCCTAAGGAAAAACAGAAAATCTGGGAAATGTTTTGACAAGGACAGACTTCACAGAATCACAGAATCACAGAATGGCTGAGGTTGGAAAGGACCTCTAGAGACCATCTACTCCAAACCCTCTGCTCCAGCAGGGACACCCAGAGCACGGGGCACAGGGTGGCATCCAGGCAGGTTTTGAAGATCTCCAGAGCAGGAGCCTCCACAGCCTCTTGGGCAGCCTGTGCCAGGGCTCTGGCACCCTCACAGTAAGGAAGTTCTTCCTCACATGGAGATAGAACTGCCTGGGTTTCAATTTGTACCCATCACCCCTTGTCCTGTTGCTGGCCACTACCGAGAAGAGTTTGGCCCCACCTTCTTTACATCCTCCCCTCAGGTACTTAAACAGATTGATCAGGTCTCCTCTCAGCCTTCTCCTCTCCAGACTAAACAGGCCCAGCTCACTCAGTCTTTCCTCATATGATAGATGCTCCAGTCCCTTCATCATCTTTGTCACTCCATGCTGGACCCTCTCAATGTCCTTCTTGTCCTGGGCAGCCCAGAACTGACCCAATGCTTCAGGTGCCTCCCCAGGGCAGAGCAGAGGGGCAGGATCCCCTCCCTCGCTCACTGGCAACGCTCCTCCTGGTGCAGCCAGGAGCCCATTGGCCTTCTTGGCCATGAGGGCACGTTGCTGCCTCATGGGTAAGTTGTCAAATCCCTCTCTGTGGAGCTGCTTTCCAGCAGGTCAGTCCCTAACCTGTCCTGGTGCCTGGACAGGGTAGGCACCTCCCCAGGGGCAGGACCCTGCACTTGTTCTTGTTGAACCTCAAGGGGTTCCTCTCTGCCCAATTGTCCAACCTGTCCAGGTCCTTCTGAACGGCAGCACAGCCCTCTGGAGTGTCGGCCCTTCCACCCAGTTCGGTATCGTCCGCAAACTTGCTGAGGGCGCCCTGTGATTCTCCCTTCTTCATCCAGCAGACTGAATGACATAATCAGAGCTCACTTCTTCCATCTCTGCCAGGTCTGGACTCCTACACCACTTTATAGGGGAAGGAACGCTAGGATATTTCCCAGCTCTCAGGAACACTGAGAGGAAGAGATCAGCAATAAGAGTAGCCGAAGTCAGACTTGTCCTTCTCCATTGCCTGAATACTTTGTGGGCCAACAGGGCAACTTGCGCAGTGACATACAGGCCTTTCCGTGGGCCTCAGAAGAGGACCCCAAGCTCTGGGTGTCTCACAGCTGTCCCAGGCCTGGCCAGGTGTTACCCTTTCAGACAGGTATGACGAAATCTCCGAGAAAACTGGTACTGGCTCCCACTCGAGGGCCTAATTTAATGAACAGCCTCCAATTGACTATAATGGGTCTGGACTCCATCAAAAGCCAGAAATCGGAGTCTGGATCTAATAAGAATATCTTCAGTGTGTTTTATTCCAAAGTCACTGTTTCATGGAGAGACAACGGGATGCCGAAAGGCAGCGCGCTATGTATTTAAGAGTAGATCGACTCAGTGTTTCCAGTGCTCACATCCAACCGGCTCCCTTAATCCCTGCAGAGTCCGAGTCCCTGCACCACTGCCTCAGTGCTAACTGGCAGATCCACGCTCATCCCTAAAACCACCAATCTCCCTAATAGGGAGACTGGCCGGGAGAGCAGATGCGGGCGGTTTGGTGCCCCGGTTTAGCCTAGAGCCTGTTCTCACACCACGGCCTATGGCGGGCAGCACGGATTAATCCATGAGGACGGCCGAGACAGCCCGCGCTCGGCACGCCGGATGAAACCCGTCCCTCCGGGAGGAAGGACTTTAGTGACTGGTCTTAATTGGCCTTGCAGACTAAGCAGCAGTTCCTGGCTGCCTGCGTTTACAAGGTTTAATTTTCTAATTGAGATTTCATGGAAAAGCTGCACCTTTCTGATTAGTCGCCCCAGCATGAGCGCATTCTCATAGCATAGACATCTGCCCTCCGGACTAACCTTTCTAGAAGCTGCATCAACAAAGTAATGCTAATAAAAATATCCATCTGTGCTTAAAGATAAACAAAGCATTAATACACCAAACTGAGGCTTAGATTATATTAGAGTCAGCTTTAATGATATTACACATCTGTTAGGATATATTTCCCACCCGAGCCATCCCTCGCTCGCTTTTTAAATATCTTTGTACAGAAAAAACGTGAGAGCATTTCCCTCTGAGAGCTCAGCGTGCGTCACCATTGCAACTGGCCCTGCTCCGAAAGGGCCTTTTCCCTGAGCCACCCTGCTGGGAGAGGGCTCGGGGATTAGGGGCTGTAACCTAAACATTATTGTACTTAAAAGTAAATGTTCCCCAACTCTCCCTGCTTGGGTTTCAGAGCCTCTTCAAAGGCTGTTTTCTTCCCTCCCTTGGCAGCAGGGGAAAAAATATTTCAGACCCCAGAAACCAGACCCTTCGTGGAGTGTCTGCAAAAGCATGTGCCTGTCCGTGTCTGTCCAGGAAAGAAACTGTGCTCTAATCTCCCGTGCTACTGCCAAAGCAGTGGTTTTGGGCAGCGCTTTGCAGCCCAGAGACTGGGGCTGCAGAGCTTTATTACTGGGAGCTGAATGGCATGAAACTCCCCACGCATAGCAATGGGGACATGGAGGGGGGCACACATCACATCTGCCCTCAGGTTTGCTTAAAGCCCTCCTGCCCCAAAAGAGGAAAGCTCATTTAATACATTGGCAATCTTAAGAGAACCTGCAAATCTATTTCTTCAAGCGGTTCCTCTGAAAGGCCTCATCCTGCTATCCATGCAAAGCAAAACTGCCTGGAAATTAAAGCCTGCAATTCCCAGGATCAGGTTGTAATTCTGTCTTTGACCCGGGACAAATCATTTCCCTTTTCTGTGCCTCCTGTCCATGCATCTGTAAAATGGGAATAACAGTTGTTGCTGGTCTTCCAACCTAAAGGAAAGCTCAGTGGCAGAAGAAGGAATATAATCGTACTGACTGGCATTCAAAACTGGCAGAGAAAGAGAAGTGGAAGTGTCTGGTCTCACTGCTTGGCCTTTGGAGAAGCAGCTGCTTATTCAGCTTCTAGCACAACATGAGCTTGGGAGCCACGTGCTAATGCCACGCAAGTGTGAGATAGTACCAAACAGCAAGCCAGCACGGCACAAGCTGCAACAGGTTCCTCTGGGCCTGCCATGTGTGGATGACCTCAGGATAACCACATCTTTGCTTCGTAGAAGGGACAATTTGGACAGAGAGCTGCACCAAAGGGGCTCCTCTGGAGCCCTCTGCTCGTTGGGATGCTTGGCAGATTTCTTTTGTGAGGTCTTTCCCTGGATGATGAAAAATGCAGCCCATGCTGACTGCTCAATGTCCCTTCATGTTCTTACAAGTAGCTCATTGAAGATAAGCCAGAGGTAGTCTGATCAATTTGCTGGGAATGCACCAAAAAAAAGTTCATCACAGTGAGAAATCCATCATTCCGTAACTGGCACCACACAGCTCGTCTCGCTCTGGACCAGCCACAAGAGCTTCTCCCTCCACTCCCCCCACACCTCATTCACCAGCCACACAACAAATGCATCTTGAAATGAGTAACTGTGCTTCTCTGGACGGAATATTTTTTTCCACCAAGGAATTACTAATTCTGACACTTCTGTGATATATCGCAAAGATCTGACACCTGGGGATGAAATATTAGTAACAAAAAGCATGCTTAGAGCTCCTTTGCTTCCCCTTAATGTATTTATTTGTATTACAGAAGCACCTAGAGATGCCTGCCAAGCTCTGGGTCCCACTGTGCTATAGGTTGTGTAAACACGTAAACCCAGTATATGATTCCATGAAAAGCCCAGAACTTAAACACTGGCTCAAAGCTAACAAAATATTTAGGCTCCTGTATTTTCACTGCTGTCCACTATCCATATGGATCATGATAACAGAGTAAGCACTCAACTTACTTAGATGTCTTAAAATCCATCTCTAAACAAACCATAGAATAGGCAAGAGAGACACAGAAACAAGAAGTAACCTCCTGTGAGTAATGGTTTGGATCAATGGCACAGCTGGCAATGGTGAAAATGGGATCCATGGTCCCAAACGTTTTAGAACAACAGACTATTGTCAACAATCCAGATTTTTCATGGATGAACATTCTCTTCACCAACTTTTTAAATAGTATTTTGCCAATGTGGTTTCCCTCTAATGCAACCATTGGCTTGCCATGACCTTGGAATCAGCATGGGAACCACCAAACCAAGCACAAACCTCTGAATTTGCCTCCTGTCTGTGTGCCACCTCTTTAAACCCAAAACAGCTAGGAGCCACAGGGAGGTGAATGCACTCTGGGGACACCCCGGGATCCCATGCTCATCTTCCTGCCTTACCTGGCAACAAAGCAGCAGGTAGCACAAGTTCAGTTTGGGATGGTAACATTTTAGCATTATTTGCTGTCGTTCTGCACAGGATAATCCAGTGCAGATGTTGAGATAGCAAAGGAATTCAAGAGGTGCATAGAAAGATGCATTAAGTATCCACACGCTCTCCAGGAGGCAAGTGAAACTAGGCAGCAAAGTCTCCGATTTCCGTATCTTTCCAGCTTAATACAATATGGGATGTTACTTTCCCATCTGGAAAGACAGCATTCGCGTATTTCATTTTTAGTGTGAAATGGGGTGTAATGCCACTGCGACTCAAAGGTCTCCTTTCAGGCAAGTGCTTCGGAGGGGAGAAGGCATCTCACAGGAAACCGTAGATTGGAAAAGCAGAGCCATCCGAGCTCAAAAGAATGAAAACCAGAACCCCGGTTTCCATGACAGAAAATCATATTCCTCTCCCAGAGCATTATTAGCAGAGGAAAGAGAGATCCGCTCTCAATACGCAGCTCGCTGCCGTTTTTATGAGAATATTTACCAAACCGCCAAAGGATCTGCAGTGATTTTCCACCAGCTGCTGATGGGAGAGGGCGAGCGGAGTCTTCGAAAGTGTCGTGTCTGCCCGAGCAGAGACGCAGACGGCATCCGCACTTGGCCACTGGCGTCCCTTGTGCCACTGTGGAAGTCGCAGTGATACCGAACTTGATGTCTCCTATGTATTCCTTAGCAGAGAAGGAATGGGAATGGAAATGGGAATGGAATGGGAAAATATAGTTTAAAACTGGCTCCCGCCTTGCAGCTCACCCTGTGAACCCGCGTGCAGAAGAGCAGCTGTACCTGAACCTGTGGCAGCCGTAGGTCCATCCGCGTGTAAAGCAGCGGAGTCTTCCTGCAGCTCATCCTGCCTCCGAGAGCTCCCTTCACGTGGGGGTGTTAAAAGCTGCGTTGTTTCAAAGGATTCATTTGTCTTCTGAACCCGTGAACACTCTGCCGAACGCTGCTTTCCCTATCACGTTCAAACACACACACCGTTTTGGAAGTTAAACTCTTTTGCTGACAATTTTTTTTTTTCCAATTTTGCTCTATCAGGATTATAAGAAGTTTAATGTCTTGGTGTTTTTTCCTCCTCCTTTCAGTAAATCAGGTGTAGCTATCACTGCAGAGAGTAGCGCTTTTTCCCTGTTTCCCCATTTCCCCGTTCCATAGCCCATATTCCCTGTTCCGCTGCACCGTCCCCCCGCAGCTCGTGCTGGCCACGACCGCCCCGTCGCTGCTCGCCCGCGCGATCGGGGCGCGCGGGAATGCTCTCCTGCTCCTGCAGCGCTGCTCGGGCTGTGGACCAGCACCTCGGCGCACGACGACGCTGCACGGGAGGGAGGAGGAAGATGCCTCCCACGGGAGGGAGGAGGAAGATGCCTTCGGCCGTGCCACAACCTGACCCTGAACTTCCAGAGCATGGGCCCAGCTATAAGGGCCAAAAAGCGTGTGTTTGGGCAGGAGAGACGGTCGTCCATCCTCGTGGTATCCTCTCCCGAAGGTAGCCAGAGAGACACGCGGGTGCTGCCCTCTGAATCACGCAATAGAAATGGGGAGCAAAGATCTGGAGGCAGAGGACAAACACTTAATTAAAAACTGGCCAAAGGGCACTTGACTTTCTACTTACACTTAAGAGTCTTGGTCCTCACTTATGAGAAGCCTCTGCTATACTGTTTAGCACCATAAATGGGACTCAGTGGGGATTTATGCCCTGTAGGACATTTCATTTTAAATTTTATATCATATACGGCTGTTAACATGTCACACACTCCGTTTGCATCTCGGACCATTTCTCGGAGCATTTCGGTAGAGGAGCTGCACCAAGTGGTGCTATTTGCAGTGCTGGATTCCAGCATCCAGGAAATAAAACCCTGGGACTCACAGAAAACAGCTATGAAAATGCTGCGGGTGCTGCGTATGCTCCTGCTACACCCCGCTGCCCTGGCTCTGCACAGCTCCACGAGGAGATGGGGTACGGGCTCTGCAAAGCTGAAATAGCTGTTTCGAAAAAATAGATTTCGTTTTTTTCTTTTTTACAGCCTTGTAAGCAAGGTGACAAATTTCATAAATTTTAAACTCATAGCTCAGTTTAAGGAAGCACACTTTTATTTTCTTTTTTTTTTTTCGTATTTTATGCTAGCAAAATGGGCAAGCATAAACAACATTTTACTCAAATAATACAAGCTAACAGGGCCCTAAACCAGGGTTCTACAAAGTGAACTGAAATTTTTCCATTGATTTCACTGGGCTTTGCATCAGACTGTAAGAGTAAAAAATGTGATTAATAAGATGAGACTAAGGAAAAAAGATATGCTTGGAGGCAGGAAAAGGACTAGGACCAAGGGCTATAAAACTTGAGAGCCTTCTCACCACAAATGCTCAGTAACCTTAGACTGTAGCCGGGCATCTGGATACAGCATCTTCCTTATGAGCAAAATCTCGGCTTCCCAAGTCTACGATTCCCAGTTTCCCCCTTCCAATTTTGTTCCAGCATGCACAGCCTTCTCGTTTTTCACCCGATGCATGTGATGAATCCCAAAGCAGTAAGCTCCATTTGCATGGTTTGTTTCCAGATTCAGAACTCTGAAACCTTTTCAGTCATCTGCAGAAAGATCACAGCCAGGCGCTTGGAGGAGCAAGGCAAAGTTGCATCGTCGTCAAGATCCCTTCTCTTCATTTGAATGCATCAGTGATTACACATGGAGATTTTGACTGTAAAATATACGCTCCCTTTTTATCCTTTAACTAATTTTAATCTTTCTTTTTCACTTGTCACTTTGCTGCTCACAAAGCACGCTTTCTGCTGAGGGTTTCAGCAGAACGCATTAAAGAGAAGAGAGATAACAAGACCTAATAACCGTTTTTATCGCTAAATAAATAAATAAAAAGAACAGCCCTTCCATTTAGGTGCTGCAGATATAATTGAATGTTCCTTTGAAAACTCTTTGATCAACGTAACTTGTTAAACTTTTGCTTTTGTCTCCAATTTAGCTCCTGTTCTTTTCATGTTGGATGAAAAGCTCAGTTATTCCACTCAGTTTTATCTTGACGTGATTAGTGGGACGTTCCTGGTGGTGGCGATGGTTTCTCTGTGCCTTGTGAGGCTGGATAACTCTAGCTAAACTCTCACCCACCTGAGATAAAGGTTTGCACTGAAAAGGGGTGAGAAGCAGCTTTGCGGCTGGCTCATTCACGCTATCGTTTCCACTTTCACCATGATAACTAAATATTACCCTGTGTATATTATACAGACGTGCTTTATGGTGCCTTGCACACACAAAAACATAAAAAGTTCACGTGCCTTCAGGTCTTGGCAGTTTCTCCACAACAGAAATATTTATCCAGGCAAAATCAAAGTCTGACAATAAAGAGAATTGCTGTAATACAAAATGAATATGTGCTTTGTTATATAGAATTAGGGTCTTTACTGGGCTAAATGAGATTGTGGGTTCACCTTGTCTTTCACCAGAGCTATACACTCCAGAGGAAAGGCAATAAACTCCCAGTAGACAACTTATCCAGTGATTTATTTTAGCACACTGATAAACAAAAGCCCCATCAAGCTATCTTAAGATATTTCAAGATTTGTTTTTAATTACTAAACTAAGCAGCTCTCCAATTTGTCCTTGATAAACTCTAAAACAGACCAACAACAGCAGCAGGGCTGTAAGGACAAATCCCCTGCTGCGCTGCCCATTTCCAGCTCAATCCAGCAGCGTCACTGGAGACACCGCTGGCTGCAGGGACCAATTTAGAGAGAACCTGCTCACAGCTGAAATTCATCCCATCCCCAGGTAGTTGATTTACATTACACAGCACAAGGGACTATGTTATAGTTAATTCATTTCGTCTAGAAACAGAGTCATCCCTTCACTATATACATGTATATATCCACACACACATAAATATACATATACATACACACACGCATGCACATACATACACACTGCCGCTTGCAGAATGAAGTCCCAAACTCAGGGGCATTGAAATTATACTGCCAATAGTAAGGAAAGAAAGAAACAAGAAGTAACAGTGATGACGACAAGGTAGGTGTTCCCTGAAGTGCACATATACAATATAAATGGGCCTTTTTTTCTGGATTCGAATGGACATTCCTCATTTTTGATACACTGGGGCACAGAGCTCCACAGACTAATTCCTCACTGGCTAAAAGCAGGCTCTGTCAGATGAAACATGGTGCTTTCTGGGCTCCTGGGCGAGCCTTTTTTCCTTTTTCATCTCCCTTTCCTTTTTCATCTCCCTTTTAGCGACTACCACTGCCCAGAGTGTGACAACTTTTTGAAGAATAGAAATTAGGTTTTGTTGCCCTTTGGAGCAAAATCAAACCTTTCCAGCGCAGCTGCAAAGGCAGAGAGGTGGTAAAACACCCCCGTCCAAACCCAACACGGAGTTTTCGGTTTGCAGAGGACGTGCACGGGGCTCTCAGCACCCGGTGCAGGTTGAGCACCCAGGTCCCACGCGAGTCGTGGCACGGCTCGGCACGGCACGGCGCGGTGCAGCCCGGCACGGTGCAGCCCGGCACAGCACAGCTACAGAGCGGGGCCGGGCACGGCCCACAGCCGCGCACTGCCCGGGGCAATCCTGAAGACCATCTTTCCAAAATGTTCCTGCTGAGGATGCTGTTGAAACCTACCCATTTTGCTTCCATAGAACAGATGAGCTTCACCAAATAGTTGTATTTGACGAAATTTCGTTTAATGCACTCTGCTACTTTAGTGGACTCAGATCACTTAATAAAGAAAACAGCTTCCTCAGATGTCCCTGCTGTCTCAGGACTCGGTATTCTGGCTTGAAGCCTTAAAACTTTTTACTTCTCTTTTCATGACTCTGGATGTTTACATGCACATAAAGGGGCCTAATCGCTTATGGGGCTTTCCAAATCTGTATAATAAATCACTCAGCTTCAGCTCAGTTATGGGGGTCTCACTTCTTTCTGATCTCAAAAGGGGTGAATCATCATGAAACATTAATAAATTAAACATTAGGAAATTAATAATGAATAAAAGCATTTGAGAAGCTGGCTGCAGGCATAATTACAGCACACAGTCAGTCTGACTGATGGAAAGTACACTGTTTGGAATAAATTTCTCTGGAAATTTTGCTTGGTTTCATTTGTGTATCATGCCAGCTTGTGGGGTCCTTACTCCGGTTTTACTCCTTATTTATGTTATACAGGCAGAGAGGGTTTGGCGAGAAACTTGGCAAGGTCCAGAGAAGCTGGCCCAGTCCTCCTGTTTCTGTGCTTGCTCAAAGCAACACAGAATTATTTTCAAATCAGAGAGTTTCAAAAGCTGTCTGCCAATATTCACATTTACAAATAGAACTTTTGTTCAGTGGTTCACAATTTACATGGGCTGGATCATGTTTTCTAAGACACATGTGGTACATCTGAAAACACAACCAGAAATTTGATTGTTTCCTTTCTGCATTTGAAATGATGCCAGCACTGGCACCAGCTCTTCAGTAGCTTTTCCTTCCAAAAATAATTGCATGCTTCTGCCTAGACTCAGGAATAACTTTTACTAATATAAAGATTAGGATAGGGTATTCCTGTACTGGAACTGGCTCATGTGGATTTGGGCTTCCATTCACTTTTATGGCTTCAATTTAAAATATGGAAAATGATCTTTTCCTCTTTAATTAATAAATACCTCTAGGATAAATAGAGATCTCAAAGGGGAACCCACCACTACAGTGTAAATTACTACAAAAGTATGTTTCTACCCAGCTCAAGCTGGAGCTCCATTTTCCACCTCCCGTTCTGCGCATCGCTAGCGAGGGGGGCTCACCGGTGATTTCCAGCACAGACCTACTGAGACAAATGGAACATTTGGCTGCTCCAAGGATGTCATCTAGATATGGTGAAAAAATCCTTGCTACCACTCGCAGAAATACAACAGCCTCCTTCTTGGTCTTCAGCCTCCAGGCTCACTCTGGCAGTAGTTCATCCACTATGGATTTTATATGTTAACGGAAGCAGAGGGAACAGAGGCAGCAAAGCAACCTTAAAAGACCTGCTGCAAAAACTAAGGAAGGGCAAATTGGAGTGATGGGGAGACACCTAAAATTAGGACACAAAAAATATTGCTGCCTTGCCTTGAGGTTTCAAGACACTTTCCTTGACTTCACAGGGACTTTCACTCCCCAGGTCCCTAAGGACAAATGGCCAAATCTGTGGGTGAGCCCAAGAGTTTCTCATGTTTTTTTTCTGATGTGGATGACACAAACACAGGGTTCGTCTCTGCTCTCTGGAAAGCAGAAATGTGGCTGGTTTGTGGCACCCTCAGTGGCTCCTAAAGGGAGAGCACAGGAAGGGGGAACAGTAAATTCCGCTAAGATACGGGCAGAAAAGCAGGTACCTTCAGAGTAACTGCTGGAGAAGTTCTCAGATGCTGGAGTATTCCCTCCTAGCTGCACAAACATCACGTGAATTCACAGAAGGGGATTTGAAAAACAAAACAAAGCAAATCATTCCAAACCCAGCTTCAGCAGTTGTTCTTTTGAATAAACAACTGCCACATATATTAGCAGGCTTAATGGCTCTGAAACCTCAGCTTTGCACACCTGCCACGGCCTTGATTTAGTACGTAACAAAATTCCAGATGCGCCTTTCCTGAGGGCAGCATCGTTGCACGGAGCGAGTGGGGATTTCTGCCCAGGTAGCCACAGAACACACGGCGCTGGCCAGGAGCTGCTGCTGGCCATGGGCATCGGGCAGCGTTTGGAGACTGAGGTCGGGCTCTGATAGAGACAGACCAGCGCTGTCCACCTTGGCCTTCATGATCAACATGTCTTTTACAGAAGTATATAAAGGAGGGAGCTGTGCTGAAGCCCCTCGTGCAGCACAGGCTTGGGTCATGGGCTAACTGGAGCAATGAGCTTTGGAGATCTCTCCAACACCATTCGGGATTCACTGGATGGACAGCTGTGAAAAGCTTTGGGAGGAAGGTAAATTTATTTTTCCCTTGATTATACTTTTCTCCTTCCCTGACCAGAGGTGGACCTCAGCTTCCCCATGGCAGAACCACCACTGCTCTAGGAGAACACATGGAGAAAGTGCATCAAACGTGATGAGTCTGTACCTTGAGAGTCGTCAATCCAAAGGCTCAAGCATCCTGGTTCAATACTGAGCAAGACATACAGAATACAATTCCCTATGTTTGTTCGTCTTAATAACAGTCTCATTACCTATGCCAAGAGATTTTGTTAGACACTAGCAAACTCATAAGATGACAAATCACCACACTCAAAGATCCAGGAAGCAGCAGTCAGAAAACTTCAAAGAGGAAATAAAATGCAATATTTTTCAAGTTAATTAAACATTAGAAAGGGTCATCAAGAGGCTCAGGGAAATGCTCCAGCACATTTTGACCAAGATGATGCTAAAAAAACACAAACTCAGTTCAGTAAGTTGTTCCACAAGAAGAAGGTACCCCCAGGTAAAAGACCCTGAGACATTTTATTCAGAATGTCAAAACAGATTATTAAAATAGTCTATCTGTCCTTACAGTCTGCCACATCCTTCTGTTTTCCCTTGGTTAGCACTCGTGAGCAATACTAACTTGAAGGCATTCCCAAACTCTGCAGAGCCACTGAACTGGCATCACCGGATAGGAAGGGCCCAGGTTCACTGCAGCGCCCACCAAAACGCCTCTGCCTGGACAACAGCCCTGGAGAGCTGAGGCTGTTCCCCAGATAAACCACGCAGTTTGGAGGCTGGCAACTTCCTTATGTGCAGGAAGAAATCTGATACTGAAGGAAAGGGATACTCAGAGACAAGGACTTTTAGACTTTGTTGATGGGAATTACAAATGCTTACCTGTAAGATGAGTCATTTTATCCCATCCTGTGATACAAAAGAGGGCCTCAAGAGAAGACTAGCTCTTTCAATGGATGAAATCTGAAAGAAAGCTCACTTGGGGTCATTTTGTGCAACTTGCAATATTTTTTTAAAAAAAAGAACTGCAGTATACTTATTGATTAAGAACCTTTGTGAAATGAAGAATAGTGGCATTTTATTTCTTAGGGAAACATTTGAACTTTACTGAAATCTTTTATTTCATTCTGAGCAGGGACATTTGCCCCAAATCCAGCACATGTGCTCACATAGGTGTACTTGACTTTAATCTGCATTAATCAGCAAATCTTCCTTTTAAAAAAATTAGCTGGTTAAAGAGATGATAGGTAACAGTTCTTGGATATAAGCATCTGGGCATACCACTAGCGCCAGGATTGCCCAGGGCCCTCAGGTACAGCATTCATTGGTTTCCACATGAAATCCGTGCCACAGGAATGTTTTGATGTCCAGGCAAGAACCAGTTCAACTATATCTTTGTCAAGACTGTTTCCAAATCAAATGTTTTTTGAGGCTTGCAAGCTTTCAGCAGTATTTGGTTTTATAGTCTTTCGTGTTTAAACATTTGCATTTCTTGAACTGTGCAGTTTTATCAAGAGCTGGACTCTGACTTCTAGAAATAATATCAAGGTCATTTGAATACTGGTCTAGCTAAATCAAAAGTCAAAGCAGTGTTGGAGGAGTGGGGAAGAGACCTTTCCAGAGGTACAGATCACTTTGCCTTGATAGTGCATGTAAGCTACAAGATGCATCTGAATGGATCCACTGAGGTTTCAGCTTTAGGATATCCAAAATTAGGAGCCCATGATTTTCTTTTTTCAATGATTTTCCCTTGAGGTGGGGATAGAGTTTTATAGAGAGGAGGACTAGCAGGCCAGCACTGATGCCTCCATCCCAGGCACCCTGGCAGTAAAGGGAGCCTCGTGCTGGACCAGGCTCTGCCCGTAGCTGCTGGGCAAACGCTGCACAAAAAAGGACCTTCCTGGAAGAGCAAAGAGATCCGCTGTTGCCACCAGTTCTCCATCACAAACTGTCCTGACTATCCCTTTGAATGGCAAATACTTGTAAAGTTATATTTACTTAAGACATCA
Source organism: Tinamus guttatus (assembly GCF_059628265.1). NCBI lineage: Eukaryota > Metazoa > Chordata > Aves > Tinamiformes > Tinamidae > Tinamus > Tinamus guttatus. Next base: position 2,458,768 of record NW_028288722.1, on the reverse strand, counting down.
GATTAGAGCTACTTGCATTGTCTGCTTATTGCTGCACTACAGCAATACGCAGACTGTTGTTCTCCTTTGTTTTTAATTCAAAAGTTGAGTGGTGACGCAGGGAATCAAACCAGGTAGGCTGAACATAGCTTGCTTAGATGTTCCCATAGGAAACTGTAAGGCCAAGTGAGGATCTCTTGACTTCGGGGCTCTTGTCTCTTCATTTAACAGACAGTCTTCTGTAGTCTGTGAGAGTAGATACACGGAAGCAGCGTCTGCCACTGACATGCCAAGCTGCCAGTGCAAGCAATTAGGTTCACACACTACAGAAGATTTCAAAGACTTCAAGCTGAGAGCTAACACAAGCTCGGGGCTCCCACCCCTGCGAATCTCCGCAGGCATCACGGCACAACTCTTTAGGGTGAAGTGTGTTATTTTCCTTTGCCTTTACCTTGCCAGAGTCTAGGAGAAAGGGATCCTGTGCTGCTTCCCCTCCTGAACCCTGGCTGTAGTCCATCACCCAAGGAAGCAACAGAACAGAGCATTTCCTAGCTGATATACGGTTTCTGGCCCAACCCTTGTTTCTGATAGAGTAAAATGGCTTTAACTACCACTAAGGGCAGTTTTCAGAAGATAGTGAGTAATTTAAACCCCTCTTAGCTGTCCAGTGCCCAAAAAGCACTTAAAGTCATTTTTCAGAGATTCAGGATCCTACAGCAATGTAGTTTTGCTGAAATTATTACGGACAATGTCTGTGTGGTCTAAAAACTGAGCAGACTTTTGCTCATTCTCCTTGTCCTCTTTCAAAATGGAAGTTGTAAAACACTATTTTTTCCCTTCCTTCCTCCCTTCTTCCCCTCCTTGCATGGGCATTTGCCAAGGACTGCAGCACCGTGTAGCTCACCGGCTTTTTCAGCTCCTGCCCCTACTGCCCTCTTACTGCCCCTCCGACCTTCCAACAGCCGAGTCCTGCCAGCGATCACAAAGCAAAAGAGCATTGGGGACAGCAAAGAAATGCCCAACAGCCGGGCAACGGAGGCTGGCGTCGTGACACCACCACCTGTCACTGAAGCGCATGCAGGGAGTCAAGAAGGCGACAGAAATGCCCTCAAATCCTTTCCTCCTTCATCAAAGCTTATGAGACACGCTGGGTGCCTACATCATGCTGTCTCTGATCAGGGGATGCAGCTCTGATGACTCAAGCTAGGCTGGTCAGCAGAGAGCACGTCCCAGCACAGTATTTCTGTCGACAGTTAATGAGGTGGACGGACAACATGGCCCAAATGCCTTTAAGCCGGTGGCCGTGAGCTACATCTTTAAAAGTCTTCAATTATCTTCCCAGCCTAACTTATCACATTCCTCATTGGCTTCAAAGTCTACAGGTTTGAGGGTAGCTGCAGGTAAAAGGGTTAAGAGGGCCATATATCTTCACTGTACCACTTAGGAGGAAAAGCAGGCAGAATTCCAGGGCTGCAGCTCTGCGAAGGGGAGGAAGTGGAATTACTTAATACCCACCTACAGGCTGCAGAGTAGTAAACCTTGGAAAACCGGAGTTATTTTGCAAGAAAAAAAGATTTTTCCCCCTCAATTCTCTGAACTCTGAAATAAAACTCTGAAATACCTGCTATCAAAGGGATACAAAAGAAAAATATGATTCAAATGGAGATCATTCTGATTTCTGATTTCATTTCTTGAAATTTTGTAACTAAAAGTGAAAAGAAAAATGCCTTTTGTGAAAATGGATTTAGCCAATTTTTAGGGGCCTCCTTAAAAAAAAATCTAAAGTTAAACTTTTACAGTTGGCAACATCTAAAAATAGAAATAAAAAATACAAACACAGAACAAGAGGTGAGTCTAGCTCAAATGATTCAAAATGCTGGAAACGTGTCAATTTTTTAATTTTTCACTAGGAATCCAAAAATATTCTATGAAAAAATGTTGAGCAATATGAGAAGGGTTTTTTTTTCTTTTCATTTTTTTCATTTCCTTTTCCTTCAAATACCTTCAAAAAAACAGTGCCCATTTCATGAAAAGACCTAACCTACTTCTTCTCCTCAGAGGCTGTTTGCAAGCAAACAGGAAGAGTTCATACTAATGCAAATTCATTACCTGTGAAATCCTAGCTTTATATTTTGTATTAAAATTCATCACTTACACCCCAGGAATCCTCAATCACAAGTAATAGGTATTTAAGCCATTTCTAGTATGAATGCCAGAGTAAAACGTGAGAAACATATCCAATCATTTCACATTTTTTTGGAATTTTCACAAGCTACTGCTTGTCTTAATACTGCGGACAATAAAAGCAGGTGCAGCTGATCGGAAACCTACAATTCCATTCTCTGAAATAATCTGAGGTTTTGCAAACTGTTTCCATTTGGGTGCAGAATGAAACTGAAAGGTTCAGCAGGTTTTGGATCCAGTTGGCTATATCTATCACATAATCCTCTTTTGGGATGCGAAAACCCTCAAATCTGACTCCTCTTATGCTACCTAGGCTGCATTCCGACTGTTGCACCAGAGCATACGAAAGGCTTCGTTTCTTTTTCCTTCAGAAGCAAAGCAATTCCAAAGCCTTGAAATGGTTCTAATTATGTCTGTTGTTTACGAGCGCTACACGCTTGGTAGAGTATATGTAAAAAATATTTGCAGTTTCCCAAAGTTTTTGAACCTCAGCCCGAATTGTATCCATAAACTCATACTACAGCAGCTTTTCTTATCCAGCTACACAGGTTTTCTCTTTATGTCATTTTAACCTGAGTGTCATCCTGATGAAACTCTGAAAAAAAGAGTTTTTGCATAGCGCTTTGGTTGTGATTAAAAAAAAAAAAGAAGAAAAAAAGGCTGGTCAGACTATTTCAACCATATCTAATTTATTATCCACTGTAAATGCCCACGGAGTGAACTCATCCTTCTTATTTGCCAAACTACTGACCCAATCACTTTTTGAACTGCTGGATCAATTTTAGTTTAAATTGCTTTTGTCTGCATAAATTACATCCCTTTGTGAACATGAGGTTTTCTGCCTCTATCTACATGTAGCTTGCAGCATTTGCAAAGTTGATCCTTTAGTTTGTGAAATCTCAGGGGAAATAAGGTATTTTAGAGATACAATTTAAGGTCCCAGTCCCTTGAATGCTATCACATCTACAGGATGCTTGTGTTAATAGTCTCACTGAGAGAGATGTAAAATATTTACATAGTAAAATTGTATAGATGTGCTTGACGTCTGCTGGAGCAGGGCATAATGTATCAAGCCTTTTCTTTGGGCACAGTAGATATGGGATGCTGTGTTCAGGTCCAGCAGAACTTGAACCATGGATGCAGATGGAGGTTCATGCGAGGGATTGTGCTATGCCTCTTTTGGCAGCTCGTCAAGTAAGAAGCAGCTCAGAGCTTTGAATGAGTTCAAAATTTCAAAGTGAAAATCAGCTGCAATTAACTGTTCCCATAGCTGCTTTCCAAGGTCCAAAATAACGTTAACATGCCCCTGATTTAAATCCCTGGGGATAAATGACACCTAGCGGGGTTGACATGTGGGATAGACATAGCGTCTCCTATCATAAGCTCATTAACAAAGTAATCAAAGCCCGGATCACATCCCCGCATGCTTGCAGCTCATCACCTCGCCACGCGCAGCCCCGCGCAGTGAAGGACAGAGTATTACTCACCAGACCCAAATTCACGTCCACTCCCCCCAAATCTGCTCTGATCTCTGATTTCCCTGCAAAGAGTTTGACATCAAAATAACGAGGCATCCTTTCAAGAGCCTCTCGTTTCCATGCTATGAATGTTAATTTGAGCCCCATCACTCATTAAAAAGCGAGTGTCATATCTTTGGTCCTTGATAGCTTTGGGAATACTCATCCTTAGATCAAAACCTTGAAGAACATAAGGCACAAGACCAGGAGATGGACTGGACCCAAAACTCTGGTTCCATACACTTGAATTTTGGAGTATTTTAAAGCTGGCTCCACAGCTGTAATTTGCAGCTGCTGTTCAGATACTTTGCAGAAATGAACTGGCAATCTCATAAGCAACAGCCTTATTGCAGCATATCTGGCCATATATTTTCTTGCTCCAGAGGGAGAAGCTGCAGAAAAAGAATCTCATCTAATCTCATCTTCACTTCTGCTTCTGATTTTGTCTGAAGCTACAACATGCAGAGAAACGAGGAAACATAAAAGGCTATTAAATCTTTCTCCAATCAAAATCCAACTTGTGCCTGTGTCGGATTTCAGCCTGGGTGTAAGAGCAAAGGTTTGTCAAACCACCTGACCCAATAAACTACACTTTCCCAGTAATTAGATTTTCATTATCAGGATGTCTAGAAACCAAGCACATTGTACAATTTATTCGGATGCCTGTGGGAGAGCTTTCAGAGGATAAATGATCACAAGCCAGCTGTGAAGGAGGCCGTCCTGCTCTGTGCTGGAGGAGTTACTGCTCTACCTGATCCATTCTTGGCTGTTTTGATAAACTGAGACGGTTTTCATTTCTTAGATTTTTTTAATACAATCTGTGATTATAAAATATGCAGGGACAATACATCTCTGCAAATGACAATGAAATTAATACTCTCATTAACCCCTATATTTTAGGGTGGTCCAGTGGGGGAAGCTTCTCACATAAATGGGAGACGATTTGTGCTTTTGTTAGCAAGCCTAGAGGCCAAAAAGGCAAGCAGCATTTTGCTTGAAGCACATGTTTAGTGCTCTATCTTCCTGTTTGCAGTCCCTGAAACTGGAGTCATCCTCGAAGTCCCAATTTCAGCACTGTCTGAAGCAATGCCAGTTAGGTGAAAACCCTTTACCTTTCCTATAGCTATAACTATATTTTATATACTATATATAGTTAATACCCTTTCCTAGAGGACATGTTCTCCTGCCTCATTGGGGTGCGTGTAACTGATGCTAGGACCATGCTGGAAAAAATACCAGTTTGCCCAAAGGCAGGAGCAGCTTTGAGGTCTGGACAGAACTCCATGGGATCTCAGCACAACTGAATCCAAATGTTTTCCATTTATCGTGGTTTCACTCTCTCTGGACCAAGTTTTGCATCCCCATGAGTCAGCAGGGAAGCCGAGACTGTGGGGAATGTGGCTTAGGGAGGCCTAGCTGCAAAGACTAGTGCCTAAACACAATGCTTCTAATCTGCATTGCTTCCAATTACGCCCAGTGAAACAACTTACTACAACTGCAATTTGCTGCAAAACTGCAAGATATCTCAAGCTTCCTACCAACACAGCCCAGATACCAACCCCAATCAATGCTAGTTAAGGCACAGGTTTCCAGAATATCCAAAGGATTCCCACAGCTAAGTCAGTCCACCTAGAAAGGGGTTTTAAATGCAGTGACGAGTCTTTGCTTTGTAGCTAGACTAAAGATGGGCATTAAATTGGGAATATGGGGTGGGAAGAAAATGCCCATGAGTCCTGGGCAGTCTCAGGGAGGACACACCAAGCGCATGGGATATCACCAGGGATAGGGCAGCCTTGTTTCACTTATCACCCATGCTCGCAGGCTGCTATTGCTGGTGGCATTCCAGGCTGACGCCGCATTCCCCCTCCTTCCAACAAAGTTTCCCTTTCTCTCCGTACAAGCTGTGTTTTTCCTTGGGAGGAAGCGCTGCCTGCTGGGAGTGCTGAGAGGAGGTGTTTGAAATGCTCGGTCAGGCTCAAGCACAAGTATTTGTTAGCTTTAAGGAGGGCCCCAAGTTCTTCAAACATGACTCTTGTTGCTGCTGACACTGCCCGTCCCCTAAGGGCTACACTATCCTTGGCTTATTTTTAACTTCTGGCCTTCAGAGAAATGAGGAAAATGTTCTTTGGCAGCAATTTGCCCAGATTCATCCTTTAGGTTGTACGCCCAGAGCTGTCGCTGGTCCCAATTTAGGTCTCCGTAGGTCCTGGGGAAGGCAACCACCTCATTTGAACGCGGTACCTAACTCCAAACGCCCTCCGGAGCGCGCGGGACGCCCGAGCACAGGATGTTCCGCGGGGCCCTGGCAGCACATGAAGGGCAACCCGTCCTGCAATTAGGGACCGCAAGCGGCCACGCGCTCCCGCTGCGGCCCGGGCCCCGTCCCTCCGCAGCGCCGGCCTCGCCGCGCGCCCGCAAACGCTGCAGTGCTATTTTTGTGAGGCCATAAAACAGTGGCATTCTGTAGGTTACGGTATTTTGTAACTACATTTTTATGAACCTAAAATAGCAGCTTGCAGTTACTACTTGGGATAAATTGCTACCATATTTGCCAATCACTTTAATACCCACCATCTAAACAGCTGCTGCTAAATGCGAGTAAATTATATTTTCCTCTCTGCTAAGGTTAGTTCAGGGCCTATGTCCATCATTCCGCCTTCCTTCGCAAATCATGTCCAGCCAGTTGGAAAATGGGAACTTACTTGAAGCAAGGGTGGGAAGGGAACGAAGCTGTGCAGTTATTTGAGGTACTGAAAATGAATTTATTATAAAACATAGTTACACTAATCCCCAATGATCCAAAAATCAAAAGTACCTCCAAATTAGTAAGTCTGCTTTAGAAATCATGAATTTTTTAATCAAGATAAATTTGAGGATTTCTTACTCAGATCCCATATGCAAGCTTTTTATCTAGCAAGGAATTCATGTATTAATAACAAGAATTTCTGTAGTAAAGCAGCATTGCTTTAAAGCCTCATGAATCCCTTTAACTACAGGAGTTGTTCTTTGACTAAATAGCTGAAAGAAAAAAAGAACTGAGTGTATACCTATATTTTGATGGTCTCTCATTTCTTTTATAGTGAAACACTATTAGAAAGCAGCAATTATGACTTAGGAGAATGGCAGTGAGTCAAGCAGCTTAAGCAGACACTTCAAAAAGATGCTATATAAATGCAAAGCATCACCCTAAGAGCTCTGCATGCCGCCCAGGGCTTGCTGACCTGGATTGTTTCTAGTGTTTTCCTTCATATTTACTGTTTTTTGCCATGTTCCTGCACTGGCAGTGAATGCACTATGCACCGACACGAGCGTTGTGGGTGCTCCAGCGGAACCGGCTGTTTATTTTGGGAACAGCGTGTGTCATCCTGACCGCGTCCATCAGACGAGCTGTGCGGGCTGCCTGTTCTCTGCCTGCTGCAGGGATTTGCAGCCGGGAAAGGGTTGTTATTACCCAGCGGCAGCAAACAGCGAGCAGCCACTCTCAGCCCTCCCTCCACCTCCAGCTTCATTTGCTTAAAGTCAAAGCAGAACCGAAACACAACCGACATGAATGGCCACTTGTTTAATGTTTATGCACAAACATCAGTGTTTCTGCATGCGGGGGTGACGTGAGCTGCCTGCAGAGCAGCACGTGTGGGCACCCTGCAAACATCTTACACTCACCTGCTCATCCTGCTCAGGTCCTTGACCCTCTCCAGGTCACTGCACCACACACCTGGCCAACAGCACCCCAGAAACCCCACGGTCCCGCACAGGGTGACTCAGACCTCCCCTTGGTGACCAGAAGAACACTCAGAAGCAAGAAGAAACCTTACATTTTCCTACCATTAGCATCAGCATCTAGCAAGGCTGATCCTTACCATGCTCTAGAAGAGCCAAGATGCTTGCAAGGAGAAGATCAACATCCAGAGGCAGAGTTCGAAGTGCTAAACACAGCCCAAACACACCCTTTGGAAGGGACATAGGTCCCCTGACTTTCTAGACTAAGCAGTCTTATACATAGCAAGATTGAGGAGGAGAGAGGAGGATTCTTTCTGAGTTCAGACAGTTTCTATGTGGAGTGTCTTGTCCTGAGCTGCCTGTCCACACACATACACACACAGATTCAAGGCTGCTTGGTGGAGTTTTTGAAGCAACCAAGAGTTGCTTAGAGAAAACGCCACCAGCTCTTCCCAAAGGCTGGCTGCAAGTTTTGATGAGCAATTTAAGCAATAATCCATTTAAGCGAGGTGCTGCTCCCTCTCCTCCTGCTACACATCCCTCCTTCCCGGGGGAGCTGCGTCTCACTGCTCCCTCTCCTCCCAGCACAAGCTCTGCCTTGGAGCAGAATGAATCCTCAGCTGGACTTGTTGACGGACAGATCAATTTAGCCATTCTCCAAACCTCCTCCATACATTCCTTGAAAATCAAGGTAATTCCACTGACTTCACTGATGTCATTCTGGATTTCTGCCAGTATGACTGAGGTCAGAGTTGTGCATCTGTCCCAGCAGGGGTTTTGCAGAAGGAGGCACCCTGTCTCCGAACGTTCCAGGGATGACACACGTTGGCACGGCTTCACAGGATCAGTGCGTAGTTCACCCCACGCAGGCTCTGCCCCCCGGCTTCATCAGCTCGCACAAGGAAGCTGTGGCTGCTGGGGCCATGAAATGGCCCCTTCTCCCCTGGGTCATGATTTACTCTCCATCTGAACCTCTTGGTAATGGGCTTTGGTTGACAAGCACACTATTAGATTATTACTTTTATTAAACATTGGCAGAAGCTTGCAAAAATCTGACCTCATTCCAGTCACTTTGTAAAGGGCAGAGAAGCCACATTACTGGTAAAATGAATAACTTAAGAAAAAAATAATAATAACAAATGTTTAAGTTCTCAAGTTTATCACACATTGCAGGCCACTCCTGATATCAGTTGCACTGGTATAAATCTAATTTATTTCCAATGATGAAAACTGACTTATGGTCTCTTTGCTCCAAATTAACAGAGATCTCAATTTGGCTTCCACAAGGAATGTTTATAGTAGGGAATGGCATTTCAGTGTAAAACATTTTGGTAAGCCACACTACCTTTACTTAGTTGCTTGTACTTGCAGAGCGATATCGTCCTAGAGAGGGGAACACAGAGTCACAGATAGGGCATGGGTGCAAGAAATCCAGATTCTGCTCCTGTTTCTGTACACTGTTACACAACACCTGCCTATTTCACCTCCTCTGCATTGGTCTTCTCACACTGCAAACCTCTTAGAGCACTACTATGTGACAGACTTCATACCCCTCCTGGGGCTGTATCTTTACCCTCTATCAGGGTCTCTTATGGGACAAGCCTTAGTGTGTTGGTTCACACAGTCAAGCTCATACTTTAGAAATCATCAGCCATGGACACAGGGGCTATGTCTACCTTAGAAAAGTCACAGCTCTGCCCATTGCTTGCAGCCCTCCACACTGCAAGACTGTTACTGTGGACCATGGCCTGGTTTTGGCTTGGGACAGGAATTCCACATCACCTGCACAACAGGGCCCACTACCTCGGTTGGGACCTCCAGCTGCACAAATGAAACTGCACTGCTGCCCAAATAAAAACACTATTTCTCAGAGGATGCGAACACCAAGAAGCACCTTTAGCTAGTGGTAACACTGACCTTGCTTACAAACTGTTTGTCTTCTTAGAAAGAGCCCGATATTCTTCATGCCTCATGCAAAGCAGTGCATTTTATCCACAATATTTTATACCATTTAATATTCTAAAAGGAGAGGGGTTATGCCTGTGTTTGCACACTGCAGATTATGCTGCCTCTTCAGAGATATTGTCTACAGGGCACCTAATGGAGCTTCTCCATCTGCTATTTTTTAAGCGGTTGCAGCTCTGGCAAGCCTCATGCACACTGACCTGGTGCACACTCACTGCAGCAGCATCTGCCCGTGCTGCTCCTGCCCTGCTCACACCAGCACCACTGCAGACCTGCCAATGACATGTTTGGACCTCCATCCTCTCCTCATGCTTCAATCTCTCCCTCACCAAACCCCCCAAAATCACACCCTCTTGATAAAATGGGATAAAATTTAACCCAGGCAGTTCCATCTCCATGTGAGGAAGAACTTCTCTCCTGTGAGGGTGCCGGAGCCCTGGCACAGGCTGCCCAGAGAGGCTGTGGAGTCTCCTCTGGGGATCTTCAAACCCGCCTGGATGCCGCCCTGTGCCCCTGCTCTGGGTGTCCCTGCTGGAGCAGAGGTTGGACTGGATGGTCTCCAGAGGTCCCTTCCAACCTCAACCATTCTGTGATTCTGTGATGGCTCTAACCTGCCTAAGACAAAAGTCTCCCACAAGAGCCAGAGAGTGAAGAAGTGAGGCTTGCTCTGTGCAGTCCAGACAGGGCTCCTGATGCATGTGGGCACATCATGCTTCTCCTTCCCTTACCCTTAAAGAGTTGTTGAAGAAACATGCCAAACTGAGCTTTGGCAGATGAACCAAGGTGCATGCATACTTCACATACCAGAAAACTCAACATATATGTTGGTGAGGAGCCCAGCAGCTACGCTGGAGACCACAGTGCCTTCCTCACCCAAGCCAAGGGTTTCTACGGGATTCATAGTCCATGCTGTCTTTTTAAGGACTTCAAAATATATCTCCTTTTCAGAAAAAAAGCCTATATGCAACACAGCAGGAGTGACTGCCAAGCTTCTTCCCCAGGGTCCCTGGGGCCGGGCCTCCTGCCTCCCCTCCCTCTGCAGGTGTGGGGTGTTCGGAGCCGCCTGGCAGCGCAAACGCGCGCGCCGCTGCCTCGGAGATGGGCGGCTTTGAAAGGGAAGTGACAAGCAAGGCACCAAGAAGGACGTGTCCTGATTGGCATTTCCAAAGGTGCTGCGGCTGCTTCCACCGGCGCCTCCGGCATGGACGGTGACAAGCTGCTTGTCGTGTCACTTGGAGATGAGAGGCTGTGAAGTCAAAAGGGACCCTCTGAGCACCAGCGCCACAACACAAAAGCAGCAGTTCAAAGTCCCCAGTTTCCCTCCTAGGGAGACAGCCTGGCTGGTTGTGACACTAATTTATTGTCTTTTTTTTTTTTTTTTGATACTAGTCAAAGGTTTTTGTGTTTTAATCCCTTTGGCTGGTTTGATAATGGCATTAAATCTTGCCAGGGCTGGAATGAAAGATACCCAAAAAAGCCTCTAAAGCAAAGTTCGGGCCTTATGACTTATTTACTCTTCTGGCAAGAGGCCAGATTAATTCAGGGTGTAATTTCATGGACTTCTGAATTTCCTCTAGCTAAGAGGTTGACTGTATAAAACAGCTGACAGGTATCAGTGCTGAGGTGATCTTAGGTCAGCCCAAACCATCAATAGAGACATCCCCTGAGGCTCTTCACAGCACATTCTTCCATCCTAACCTTGTCTGCAGAGGGTTTTTGTTTGTTGCTTTGATGTTTTCCTCTAACATCACAGCACTGCAAGAACTTTACCTTTAAGAAACTGGATGAGTTGAAAGATTAGTAAAGAATTACAGTGGTCTGTATGTGTCGAAGTAAACCGGGTAATTCGGTAGCTTGTTCGAATAGCCGGGTGGTCACAGTCCGCTCTTCCACAGAGGCACTGCCTACATTGTACCTCCAGCAGCAACACTAGAGAAACTAAGTAAAATTCAAGTAGTCCCTAAACCAGTGGTCTCAATTTTCTTTCCCAAGACTAGATATGCAAAAGTAATTTAACAAATGCATAATTAGGGTGAACCTGTACTTTTGAAAAGCACTTGAACAACCTCAACAGTTGGTATCTTCACTGATACACAGAAAGAGACAAATGGTTTAAAGAGTTACTGCAGCTTCTTGGCCGAAATTTCAGTCTGATGTTACTGTTTATCCATATCACAGTCCTCTGTTTAAACATCGGAATGATTTTGGTAATATGTTTCCAGCTGCTCACCACCCTGAAGAGCCAGTTATTAAAAATAAACTTACATAAACACAACATTTCTTTCGCACAGCTCATCCATTTTGCCCACATGCTCATGCTAAGCAGTCACAGGGCTCTGTTTGTCACATTGCTGCTACTGGACTGGTTTCCCTGCCATCGACAGAAGATTATGTCCTATTACCATGGCTGGGTGGTGAAGAGGGGAGCGACAGCACAGAGCCATGTAGTAGACCCATAAGGACTCTACGTACACATATTTTTTCTGTATTCCTTAGCAAGACAATTTCCCTCCTACACAGAACATTGATCTTTGTTTTGACGATGTGTTTCAGCAGTTGTGCTGCCACCTCAGGAGCAAAACTAAAAGTCCATTGGGTGAGAGGGGATTGGCGGAAGATTAATTAAACTGATCTGACTGGTTAATCTTTCTGTTGCGAATGATCATCTGTGGAGCTCTGTAGCAAAAGATCATTAATCTAGAAAGGTCAGTTATGAAGAAATATTGATTTCAGAAGTTTGGTTTGATTACATTGCTGTAAAGTGCGACATTAAAATCCCAGCTATTTGTGTGTCTGCTCTGGGATCAATGGAGAATGTGGGCTTGGATTTACTTCTTATTTTTTGTTTCTAGGAGAGAGAAAAAAAAGAGAAAGGCAGAAAGTACTTCCAATGGCATTAACTACCCAGAGTAAATTGTTATTTGACTGAGGATCACTGTTGGTTTCTATTAAAAGGATACTATAAAAATGCTCAGGCCCAGCATTTATAATTTATCTGAAGGAATTTCCTGATAATGGTAAAGAAAATGTTTTTTTCATCAAGATCCTTCCCTGATGTCCATTAAAGCCAGCTGGGTGGTGACCACCAGGGCAGAGCTGCCAATGGCATCACTGGAATTATGTGAGTTTAGAAGATTTCTGGTGTATTACTTGCAAAGATTTCGACAAGACATTGGCAGACACTTCCCACTTTTTATATCCAGTATCACACAGTGTTACAATAGTTTCAAAACTAAGCCCGCTTATAAACAAAGCCCGAGTGAAAGAACATCATTAACTGTTCATCAGCAATCTCCCTCTGAGAAAAGGATTAGAGCCATCTCCATCATCTCCTCTCCCCGCAGCCAAACGCAAAGCACGTTTCTGTAGCTGTAGGTTGCAGAGCAACGGGGCTATCCAACGCCAAGGCTGCCGGCGGGAGCGCTCCCCTCGCTGCTTCCCCTATCCCGGGAGCAAGACGGATGGCCGCAACGCCGCGGGTTCAGAATGGGGGGCAGGAGGAAAGCCTGGGACATTTGTCTGAGAGACTTTGCGCCCTTAAAACAAGGCCTGCCCCAAGCAGTCCTTGGTCACCAGCCGGCCACAGATGCTTTGGGGAGCACATGCAGCTTTTCCCCCATTTATTTTTGGCCAGAGGGGCTCTGTGCTGCAAGTAGCAGCTTCCTACTTTGCCTCTTTTCTCTCTACGTATAGGGCAGGGATGTTTTCCATGCCACACTGCATAGCAATGCTTGGGGCATGAGGAACACAGAAAAAAAGGAGTCTTGCATATATGTTTATTATCGGCTTAGCCATTGCTGACACCTGAGTTTTACCTGCAAAACGTGGAGCGAGAGCAGGATCGGGAAGCGAATCTCGCGTGCTTCCCATTGGATTCATCGGACCCGGCTTGCTGTCCAGCAAGAGCGTGACGGCCTTTGAGCTCAGGGCTGGGAAGCATTTGGTGAAGAAGCAGCTATGAAGCGGCCGTGAACACGAGCAAGGAAAAGAGTCATCAGGACGTGGTTGGATTGGAGCTGGTCTCCTTGGAGAATCCTCCAGAGGTGGCCAAACTCACCCACTCCACCACTCAGCACTTAGCTGTGGCTGTTTTAACACAAGGCAAAAGCACCTTTGTGTTGTTTATTGTGCTGTTTTTGCCATGCTACATCCTTCACTGGAAGCTTTAAACAACCACTATTAAAGAAAAAACAAAGCACAAAGATTTTATAGTTCTCCCCTTTTCTGTGAGAGCCCAGCAACTTCTCAAATTTATTTTGCACCACACTCAGCGCTATTAAAAGGCTACGAGGGTTTATTTTTAGGTTTTATCTCTGCACTGAGTTACCTAGCTTGCAGCAGTCAAGGTTTTGTTTTGTCACCTCAAGGCCTAATCATAGTGGGATTTGCTGACATTAAGAGTCAGCAAATATATCTACAGACATCAGCTCTGTAGAAATGCTTTCAGCTGACACTGTGTATACAAAAGGAAAGGGGATTGCATGTTCTCTTCTGGTGCAAGCATTAAGAAACGAGTAATTATCTCATGTCAACATCCTAATTTCCAGCACTTTGATCAGAACGCTTTGAATTGCAAATATTGCAAAAAGTGTCACCTATCAGTTTTAATGAAAGGGATCTCTGCCCACAGAACGTCACGTGCGACGTCGGAGGGGCCTGCAGTCATCTCCGCAGTGGCCCCCAGAGACTCGGAGCGCTCCTTCAAAGCGGAGGGTGTTGTCAAAGGGAACGCAGATCCCAGCGCGGTGACTGCCGCTGCCGGCACGCACTGGCTGCAGGCTTGGACCAGCCCTCTGCAGAGCAGCGCCCGGCTTAACTTCTAAACCCGAACCCAGCAAGACTCAAGCACCGGCCTGCAGATCTATCAGCGTTGCAGCATTTGGGAATGGGACTGCTGGGCTGAAGCCAAGGAAAGCTGTGCTGGTGGGAAGATGCAGCATGCCACAAACAAAACAAAGGGTTTTTCCAGCAAGATAGGTGCATCCAGCTCAGCTTTAAACCAGCAGAGACACTATCTGCAGTGCACAGAACAAAGCTATGCACCTCCTGCCCCAAAGGCCTAGGACACAAGACTATCGAGGGATAAGTGAAAACCCTGAAATCAGCCCACCGGTGTTTTTCAGGCTTGTTTAGGCAAGTTGTTTGCACCGTGGGTGAAAGACCACCTTTGTGGATGGGATTGCACAGCACCCAGCACAGCGCAAGCAGCTCCAGCGCTGCGGGACGTGCCAGACCGTTGCCAGCAGCACTGCCTGGTTCACACGGCTGGAACGACCCGTGCACAGGCATCTACTGGATGGACATGACTGAAAAGGAGAGAGTTTCCATAGGGAACAGGGGCAGCACAAAGACTGCACCAAAATCTCTCGGAAGGGACTGCCTGCATGTGACCTGCCCAGGGACTTCACTGACTTTAGGATTTTCAGAAAGGATAATTCAGAAGCATCACCATTTCTTTAGCCCTTTTGTTCCACTCTTCCTGAAAATCCAGTACTAATTAATCCAGTACTAATTGGCAGGACCAATTACCCCTTTGGACTGACCCACTATGGCCACCTCCATTATCTGTTCTGGGTTCACAAGCACAGTCAACTAAAATGATCTTATGGCAAAAAAATCCCATCTAACCCCAAAGCAGAATCATGCCTTCCATCATATTTATCAAAACCTGATACTCTGCAAGCTTTCCCACAGTTTGGGCACACATATGACCACTCCTGATATCACAGCCACCTCAGATGTTTACCTGCCGTATGAACTATGTGAACAGACATGGTTTTAAATCACCTTCTTGCATATTCTGCTCTCCCTAAGACCTCCCCAGGCCCCGCAGCACAACAGGACCCAGGGCTCTCAGCAGCAGGTCCCAGCGGGGCGCGGAGGCTCTTGCTTTCCCTGCGGTAACCAGGGAGCATCCACCCCGGCCTCCCCTCGCAGCACCGGCTGCGCTTGGAGAGCTGCCTGTTTTCCTCATGGAGTCACGTTAATTAAAAAGATTAAAGCCACATGTTAAAACACTGGCTGGCAGGTGGAGCTCCCATCCCCCCCGCACTCCTTGACAGGATCATGAAGTGTTAACAGCAGACATCAGTCCCAGAAGACTAAAAATGATCATCTCAGAGCTATTAATACACCATGGGGAGAGGGGTTAAAGAGCCTGTAACATTAAGCCTCTAGCTAAATATTAAGGGGATTTTTTTTTAACCTGCAAAATTATAGTTATGAGCAAAAGAGGATAGGGAGGGGGGCTTTAATTAAAAATCCATACTCAGCTGGCACAACACTGTACTTAAGGGCTCCAGAAGAAGCAATTTAAACAGGTAAAATACTACCCCAAATGCGAGATGTCTCCCAGATAAAGAGGCCCTTTGTATCTTTGATGTCCTGTAAGTGCCATTCTCTTTAATTTTCTCCTTCTCCTAACAGTCATAAAGGATATTTTAAATGTGTCAGGGACATTTAAGCAGCAGAAACTGTAATACAGGTGTCCAGTGCATGGAAATGTTCCTGGAATGGACAAGGGCTGTGGATATTGAAAAGCTGAAGGAGCCTATAGAGATCCCAGAAGGGAGGTTCCTAAAAGCGCTTTATTTCCTACTGCTGTGTGATACCCTATGTGTGGGACCATAGCCCAGAGCCATCTTTCCCTCTGCAAAAGGATGGTCTGTATGGAGAGCTTCTGCGTGAAGATGCCTGTGCTATAGGGCCCTCTGCCCACGTAGCCATGGCTCTCTGGTGGGAATGCACAGTCTGCTGGCAGAGGAGCAGCACTACAGCCCAGCAGCGTCACGGGGGACAGCGCTCAGGCAGGGACGAGCCATCGGTTTGGGCTGTTTTAGAAGTTCCTGCCTCTTTCCCAAAGGGCAGCCCCAGCTGTGCAAACACTCTCTTAGTTCCCTGCAAACCTTGGAGAAACAGGTGGAGGCAACAAAACTGCCACAACTGGGTTCCGCCGTAACGTTGGGGGTTCAGACAGATGCATTTTTGTTGTTCCCAGAGCGGGCAAAGCATGAACTAATTGTGAATTACCAGTGCAGGGCTCACCCAGCATCTCTGTTGTCAGCCGGCACCGCAGCTCTGCCAGCAGCGCTAGGCTGGGCAGGACGAGCGTTTCCCTGTCCCCCTCACTGGCAACGCAGGCCAAACCTGCAGACAAGGCAACGTGGCCTGTGAACGTATGCAAACCCAGGAAAACAGGGCAATGCCGACACCTCCCTACATTGCACAGTCCCAAGGATGGTATTGGAAGCTGTGAGACCAAAAATAGCTTTCCCAGCCACAATTTGATATGGCAGTTTATACCAGCAGAAGGTCTCATGCCTCCTACTCTGCTAAAGGTGCAAGTGTACCCAGTTTACAAAGAAATTCCACCCAGT
This sequence comes from Tinamus guttatus, assembly GCF_059628265.1. NCBI lineage: Eukaryota > Metazoa > Chordata > Aves > Tinamiformes > Tinamidae > Tinamus > Tinamus guttatus. The sequence continues at coordinate 2,442,027 of NW_028288722.1, read as the reverse complement.
GCTTCTGCTTTGAAAGTGAATAGAACCAGTCCACAAATTACGAGCGACTTCTAAAACAGTTTGGTTTGAACTGAGAGGGAACATACTTAGGACAACATTAGCCTGATGAGTTCTCCACTTCAGAGGATGGGACTAATTACAAGGAACAGCCAGCGTCGTTCATGTGAGACTGGCCATGTCAGTGCAGGATGGCTGTGCAGGGAGAGGGAATCCCCAGCCCCAGCAGGGATCCCTGAGACACAGGTCACTTTCCTCTGATTCAGACACCTGCCAAGCTGGCAAACTTCAGGGCTGAGATTTCTTGTGGTCTAGTGAAAATCATGTTAAGATCCCGTTTACACAAAGCTGCCTTACGCAGAGAAATGTCTTCATTAAAGTTGGGTGAATGCATTGCTTGAAGTGACTACATTAGCAGGATCCCTGTAAAGCTCGGGGTGAGCCCTGGATGGTGCACGATGTAGCTAAGAAGCGGTTGTCATCTACTCTGAGATCCATAGCAGTGCAGCATCAAAAGGTCCTTATGTAGCAGACCACAAGAGAAGATACAGGTGCAATGGGCATTAAGAAAGCAACAGGACAGGGGTGATGGCTACAAATTGAAACCCAGGCAGTTCCATCTCCATGTGAGGAAGAACTTCTCTCCTGTGAGGGTGCCAGAGCCCTGGCACAGGCTGCCCAGAGAGGCTGTGGAGTCTCCTGCTCTGGAGGTCTTCAAACCCACCTGGCTGCCACCCTGTGCCCCTGCTCTGGGTGTCCCTGCTGGAGCAGGAGTTGGATTAGATGGTCTCCAGAGGTCCCTTCCAGCCTCAACCTTTCTAGGATTCTGTGAAAGCTGCGTTCACTCACACCACTCTTTAAAAAAGTTTGCTTTGCCAAATCACTGTGACTGTCCGAGGAACAGCAGAACACAGTAGTGTCTTCAGTGCTTTCTGCTGATAGCCTTGAATATGGTCCCCATTCCCCTGAATTTGGAAAACGAAAGCTAAAAGCAGGAAATTGGTTTCTGTAGGCTGGGAGTCAGGAAACCCATGATCCATCCTTGCCCTTCTTATTAACTTTCAGGGGGACCTTGGGCAGATGCTTTAACCTCTCTACCCTCTAGCACCAGGGTAATAACACCGTTGTATCTTGAAGTTGTCTGGAGACTGAGGGCGGAAGCCATAGGAGCTAGGGAGAGATTTTCTCATTACATCCAGTAACAGCCGTTTCCTCTCATTCTTCAGAGGATGCCCCTGGCATAACTCTCCTTGTAACACAAAGCCATTGCCCTTACCCTTTCTGCACAAAATCCTACAAGGACTGCCAGTGAACACTTTGGAAGATGTTCATTTACCCTCACAAAACTGTCTGTTATGCCAGGGACAGACTGGCCATGTAAATAATATGGGAAATAGAGGAAAATACCACTGGACAAGGTACTGCATATGTCAAGGTATTAGAAATCCTGGAGGAAAAAAAAAGAAAAGAAGTCCTCACGGTTTAATAGAGAAGGTCAGACAAAAGTTATGTTTGTGTTTTTCAGCATGATTGGCTTATAAATATAGTCAGCAGAGGCTTAGGACACAGGGAGCTGCAGACTGTATTTGGATGTGTCACTCCTGACATTGGCAGATGATGCCTTCATAAACCTGGCTTCACTGTCACGAGCTGCATCAGTGTTCAGGCGAAGTGCAGCGGGAGCAGGCAGAGGATAAAAGACAGGAGTTTGCAGGGGAGCCAAGGGGCAGACAAAGCAATTACAAAGTTATATATGTGCTTGGCTCTATGCTGTGCTTTACTCCAACGGCTAAACAAACTTAGATTGTATCATTAAGCAGCACCCATAGCAGAGACGGGGGAAGAGCTGCCAGCTCAAGCAATTTCATGAGGTCATGCTGCAGCCAATACATCTTTGATGTGCGCAGGATTCATCTGCTCTCTGCAGACCACAAACCTGTTTTTTCTGTTCAACAACTCTGGAAAAGATTTTCAGAAGTACTTAGAGAATTTATGGCCACATGCTCCTTTGAAATAAACTCTCTGTCTGCACACACGGGGCAGGCTGCTGTATTCTGCCGAAGGTACTGGTATCTCGGGGAGCTTATGCTAATCAGTCAATAGGATTTATGCTCCTAAAGCTTTTAGGTACACACAAATCTTGCTGAGGGTAAGTCCCCATCTTCTGGTCAGATCCATGTTAAGAAGTTATGTAGTTTCACTAAGTCAGTGGGACTTTACTTCAGATGAATGGCCTTAGATTTCTATTAGTTCGGAAATGGCAGTGAGAAGGGAATTAACTTAATAACAGTCCAAGCTGCTCCTATTTCAAGCCTGCAATATAAGGGGAAAATGTTTAAATGACTTCTAAGGAATATTTGACCTATTCACGTCAAAAACACTAACAGCCATGTCATGCACAATTCATTTTCTGCTTTTGAATACATCAGCAGTCGCACTGAACTCTTACTGGGAATACTCCTGCAGTACTAACACCAAAGATGATTTTCTCAAGGGAATGGATAGACTAGATGAAGAGATAGATGATATAGAAAGATAAAATTGCTCATTAATTCAACATGTCAATTTAGAACTACATGACTTTTTTTTTTTTAGCATTGCTTCCAAAAGGCAGGTCACTGGCTACTCTTACTGTGCCTCCCATGGTCTTGGGGAGGCTCAGAGTTAAAGAAACAGAGAAGAAGGATCTATTTTTTGAAAACAGAGCAGCTGGTCAATGTGAACACCATACTCCAGCAGTCTCCAGCCACAAAGCTCTCAGGTACAGCAGCAATCTGTCACCTGTGACAGGGAAAGCAGCAAAAATGACACTGTCCCCCATCTGAGTAACTTCTCAGTGTTACCAGAAAACAAAGTTTGCAACCAATGATCTTGTTGACCGCATTGCCCTTTCCTGGCAGGCGTATACCAGTATCCTTGGGGTTCAAATACCTGAATTTTCTGCAGTTACTCCAGACTGGCCAACCTTCCTGTGCTGGGGCTAATAATTAAACATCAGAAGCTTGAGGGGCAATCAGGGCACTACAACAGTATCCTCCAAAGGCTGAGGCAGGGGAACAAGCTACTTGCTTGTGCATAGGACTTCAAGTGCAGAGTTATTTGGCTATTATTGAACCAGGTAGGCACATCCTTAATGCCCTATACCTGTCAGAAACGAAATTAAATCCTGCTCTGTTGTCACAACAAAACTACTCTATTTAAAGCGCAGAGACGAGTCTTTCTTTTAAACATAGTAATACAGAAAGCTTCACAACAGCCCAACATTTTCTTTCACAGTAAATCCTGTCTGCAAACCTGCAACCCATCCTCAAGGCAGCAGCTCAAAGACTCAGAGACCTAACCCCATAGGCATGCGATTGCGTGCAGAGATAACAGAAAAATCAGTGGAGCCACCATATAGCCACAGAGAACGCTCAGGCACTCAATGCCCTGTTGTTTGACTTTCACTAATATTGTTTAATTATATTGCTACAAGGCAAGAATTCCCATTTGCCAGCAACTGGGAAAGCGCTTAAGGTGATGATATTGTTCTGCTTGGGTGGCCTGTGCCTGAAGGTAATCTTTCAAAAGCAGCTGCTTTAAGTGTTAGTTAAATGGTACCTAGGGATTCACTTGACACAGGTGTCATGTTTAATCTTATTCATATATCAATAAAACTGGTACCATATGTGCAGGTTGGTTGGCAGCACTGAACCTCTGAGACAATCAATATTTCCATTAACAGACTCATCCTCTCTGGTCAAATCCACTGCAGTGCTCTGAACTTCAGGCTTTCCCAGTCCACCTGCTTCTAACCTCTTTGTTTCTCAATCAACTCTTCAAACATTTCCTCTCTGGGGAACACATTGCAGACATGTCAATACTGCAGCGCTCTTCGCCTCTATTTGTGCACGCACTTCCCCCAGACACATATTCACATGGAGCAGGGAAGTGGTGCTGGCCAGGGTTTTTAAGTATATGCTCTTACTACAGTATGTTTATCTAATACTTTTCAGCAGAGGCTCTCAGAGCACTTTACAACCAGCTCTGCCATTCCAGTCACAGAGAGATTAGCTGCAGCTTAGTGGGAAAAATCATTGTCCCATGTGTTGTGAGGATGACCAGGAAGAGAGTCTGGAAGTCCTGACACTCAGCATATAGCAACACAAGCCAACGTGCATAGGAAAGCTATTGCACACGCAGTTTGGCTGTTCCACAGCAACTGCTCTGATAGACACACTGTGCTCAGACATGCCAAGTTTCTTCCCCTAGAAAAAGGTCTTCTGTTTGCACTGGGATTTTTTAAAATAGGTTACAATTATGTCCAAAGTTCATGTTAATAACTTAAATTTCAGTGTTTGGAAAAATATTTGGATGCTGCCTTTGGGTATAACCCCTTTCTAATTTTTCACACCAACCTGCTCTCTTAATCCTGTCCTACCGTGGAGATAGACTGAGGAGCAGGAAGGGGCTCAGGGAGGAAGCAGTGACCAAGAAAGCTCAGCACAGGGAACCTGAATACATCTTTCATTCGGTACTGGGGCATAATATCAAGGGTCACTTGTTTTCTGAGGTCCTAATTAGTCTTAGCAACTCTCGCAAAGGAGAGTCCAATCCAACGTATTACTGAAACAGATTTACTTGCCAATAACAGTCGCTGTCATCAAGTGAGAGAACTGTGGCCTCAAACAGCCAGGACTAAAATAGCAGACATGCTAAAGGAAGTGCATTGGCAGAGCCACGTGCGTGAGAAGTTTGCACAGAATCTGACTTTTCTTTTAGCAAGGGATATTTCTCACTCACAGGCAAGTACAGAAATTTAGAGCTTAAAATACACTTTACCAGGTTATTCACCTTGGCTCTGGTGTTTGCTTCATTTGGAGCTCTGGGCATTCCTTCCATCTCAGGGAATGGAGAGCAAGGAAGTGTCTGTGCAGAGGAATACTTGCTCATGGCTGTGCTTCTTGGATGGGATTCATCTTTGGACAAGTCACCTGACAAAAGCAATCCCTAACTTACTATGAGAGACAGATTTAACACTCCCAAATGAAATGTTAATGCAGGAACAATCCCCTATAACATCCGCACCGTAAATAATTTACTTTCCTTCCAAGCGCTGAGGAAGATTAATGGACAGTTTTTTGAAAAAAAATCGAGTTAAAACATTTGCAGGCCCCGGTGTCATTGCAATAATAGGCAGCACGTGTAAACACTGCAAGGACTGAATCCATTTAGGAGAGTCTCAGAGACCACACAGTGCACAAGAGGCACCAATGAGCTGAGCTGTCCTTTCTATTAAGGGGCCATTTCTAGTTTCCATTTGGAGCAGGGAGAGGCGGGGGCTTCACTGGCGAGGTTTGAGGCTCTGGTTATTTGTTATGATGAACTCTCTGAAACGAAGAGATTAAAATAAGTCCAAAGTGTTTCTCTGACAAATGTTTAATGTCACCCAGAAGATTTATAGCACTTCTGTTCCCCCTCCAAAAGCTTTTAGTTCAGTGGCAGAGGTTACTGAGGGCTTGTCCACTGGCTGCCGGCTTTATAGTTTTAGCACTGGCCAGAGAGTAATCCAAAGTTTCAATAATGAGTAATAGCACTTTCAGCTCACCATCATCATTTGTCCTACATCCATTATTGTCCTAAGAGACCAATCTTGCTGATGTAAATGGTCCTGGCAGCTGGTGTGTCAGCATTTCACACCTCCACAGCTGCTAGGCCTGCACTGGCAAGCGGCTCTCCTCCCCAGCACAACCCCACAGCCTTCCCGGGGCACCCAGGCACTGCCAGGACTCGGCATGCGGGACTGGGCCAAGGACACGTCCTCCCTCACGTTCCCTTGCTGGGATGCCCAGGCTGAGTGCCCTACCTTGAGGACAGCAGCGCTCTACAGGGCTTTGCGTGGGAGGATTTCTACTCTGGAAAGCTACTGTCGTGCTGTAGAGCAAGGGGAGACGTTGCCCTCCTTTGTGAGCTTTGCTGCAAAGGATTATTAAAAAGCTTGTCGCCCTCTTTGATTCCTCTTTGGACCTTCTCACTTGTACCTCTGTCCCCACTCTTCTCCCCTCTGTCCACAGGGCAGAAGGAATTAGAGCAGAGACGGTTAACCCAGGAGGACCTTCGCTCAGGTCTGCTCCAGGGGCAGCTGGGAACACAGCTGGAAGGAGCTGGGGGGCTGAAAACACAGTTACAGGGTGAAGGCTACACTGACAGCCACTGTTGGGGCTACAAATGGTCGAGGTATCTTCTGGCCTGGGACAAGAATTCACTCCCTCCCTGCTATCACAAGCCTCCACATGCCACAACCTACGCCACCATCAATCACATGCTCTCCAACAGACAGTCTAGCTATATAAACACATTTTTCCCTTGTTCACTTTAAGGAGCCCGTAGCTGTCTAAATAGCATTGAGCATCACACGGTCCTGCAGAGTCACACTGGACAGCATTGCGTTGAACTACCCCCAGCTGCCTGCAGTGAGCCCTGTCAAAGGGACACCAACAGAGACAGGGGGTTCAGTAAGGTACGGCACGTCTTGTAAAATAAAAAAGGAGATGCTGGGCTTTCCTAGGCAGGTATGATATTTCTGTAGATACCTCACCATTTATTCTTCAGTTAACATGTCCTCACATTTGTATCATGATTTTGCGTGAGTTGTCCTCATGTTGGGTCTGTGACCCCACATTCAGTTTTCTCTTATATTTCCCTTTTTTCCTCTCACTCATCCGAATCCAGATGATATAACCCAAACACATATGTTCATCAGAACAGTCACAGGAACAGGAATAACAAACCAGCACTGACAGCACACCAAACTGCTCTACAGGTGCAAACAACTACAGATGTTGGACCAGCTTTCCAAAGATCATTAGAAAAGTGAATCCCAGCAGCATAAATCACCAGCTTCCCACTTGTGGTGGTTGGATACTAGCAGGTCAGTTTTATATCGTGAATGCAGAACAATCACCCAATTACTAATTTGTATAATTACAATAGTTGTGAATCATATTCTTTATCAGCCCCTTTCAAATCCATCCCCTGGATCTGACTTGCTAACCTCTCGTGCCTCATTAGTACACAGCCTGCCAGGCGCTGCGGTAGGTAGATTTTTAACCAAGTAATAAATCAGGCTATTGCCCCAAGTCCCATTCAAAGGCTTGACTCTAAGTGTGGGTGAAGACCCTTTGTCCAACACTGGTGACCCCAGAACCAGGCCAAGACAAAATTAGTACTTCCAAGTTAGCACAGTTTTGCAAATAGTTTGTTCATCTGCTTTCAAACAGTGTACTTGAGCATTGCTCTTTGCTTTTCTCTACAACTATTAGAATTATAGAAAAAGCTGAAATTCGCATATGCCTACAGTATGCCAGGGACAAGGGCTTTCAACTAAATGAGAGCTGATAACATCAAACAGTTAAAAAGCCATATTGTAAAATCTCACTGACCTCACTGAGCAAGGACAAAAAAAAAAAAAAAAAAACTCTGTCTACTCTGTCTACTGGAGAAGGACAGTGGCACAAGCCACGGTATTTTACTCCATCTGTTCCTTGAGTCCCTGAGTTCATGTGATGAGAAGCCAAGATCTTCTTTTAAAAGTGTCCTGGGATCTCCGAACCTTCTGAAGTCCAACCAGCAGTAAGTTAACACTATTCCCTGTTCAGAAAGAACTTCACTTCTCTGTGCGCTATCAGACATCATTAAAATATCTGAAAAATTAGTCATATATATATACATAAATCACTTTAGGTAATGTTGAATTTGTCTTCCGTTGTATTTAAACAATATTATTTCTCAAGTTATTTTTTCCTTTAAGAACATGGAAATTACACATCTACTGGCATATCAGGCTTACCAAAGTCTGGTGCTTCAGGCAGGGTCCAGCTCAACTAGTCAAGGACACTTTGGACAACACCTGAAAGTACAAGAATATGTTTTATATTCATCTGCTGAGAGCACTGCTACTTGGTGCTTTTAAGTGATACAAAAGATAAGACAAACATTTGTTGGACAACAGGTACAGATAAATGTCAAGGCTAAAGCCACAGAGCTTGAAATGAGAAAGATCAGAAGCAAAAGTAGGTGACACAAAGCATCAAGGTGTTGTTTTTAAAAGTGGTATACTGCTTCATGCTGGTCAATCATTTAGTCAACCTGAAATATCTGATCACAGCTTATTGGTCCACTGAACTAGGTAATCTTTTAAAAACCATAATCCTGTCCAAAAAACTGGGAGGTAACGCTTCAGGAAAAGCCTTTGGAAGCTGAGTCAAATCCACACAGAGTCTGTAAAATCACCTCTGAGACCCTTTAAGATTCACTAGAAGGCAGTGTCTCTTCTTGCTTAGGTAGTTCTCAAACTTCATTAACAGGTATCTTGGAGATTCAGTGCGCTGCTTTGCTACCAGGTATCTGGTGTGCCTTTACACCATGCCTCTGGTCCTTACGTGCAACTCAGATGATTGTCCCCAGGGGCATCCTGGAGAAATTACAGAAAGCAACAGGTAACTGCAGCTTCCAGCAGCCCTGTTCATTAGCTAAGCCAGAACACTGCATCAAAATTAAAAGCAAAAGCCTTCAAAATGGAGAAGAGCTTCCCTCTTCTCTCATGATCTCTGTTGCTGGTGCACAGTACTACAGCACAGAACCATGGCCAAATGGCAGGCTATATCTCTGAGTGAAGCAAATCCAAGAAGTAATTGCTATAATTTATTTTTTGCTATGCTCTTTGGCTGCATGCTTACAGGTATATATGACGGCACTATGTGCAGGCCCAAGAAAGGTTACCCTTGACGTAAATTAAATTTGAATTAAACCACATGTGAGCTGCTGAATGTGCTGGGGTTGCATATTGTAAACCACACTGCAGAACTGTGCCTTTCCCGGTGGATCCCATATAAATTTTGCTATCACTGTGCATTTCTTCTGCTGAGAACAGATCTAGTTTTGGGATTAGAGCCAGCAGGTCCTTCCCTCTCTCCCTTACTTTAGGCCACCTTTATACACTGAGCAAGATAAACTCTTCCTGGCTGTAATATTGCTAAAGGCAGCGAGGTTACAGTGGTGAAAAAGCTCCATCCCAGCCAGTGTCGCAAGTTAGAGTATCAGTAAATTGCAGAATAAAGAAGAACTTCCCTTACTATATGACTCATGTTTCCTCACCTCTCTTGATGAGACTGGGAGAAGAGGTTAACAGGGAGCAGACAGAACTGATGATTTAGTTAGGAACTCATTAGCCAACCAGCAGCAGAGCAGAGACAGTGCACAGGTTCAGTTTGAGCTGTCCACAGGCAAGATATTTATCTAGGCTCACCCGAAAGCACCAGCCTGGAGGTTTAGCCAAGGCCACCCACCTGCAGATGCACCACGCCAGCCTTGTCCAGTGGCTTGGCTAAGCCGAGAGGTCTCCAGGGAGTACCTGAGTGCACAGCAGGTCTGTAACACGAGGAGGTGGTGGCACAGCTGCAGTTGGGAGGTGGTAACGCAGTCACTGGGGTGGCTCCGGACCCCGGGCTGGGCTATGCGTGATGGCCGTGCGGTGGGTTCCTACGTGCAGGTGGTGGTTTCGCTCCCACAGACCTGTCTGTTAGCGCTTGGGGCCCACGTCTCTGCAGCACCTTCCCTTAGCAGCTGCTTTGGTTTCCGTAGGCACCAGCCCAGCTCCTTATGCCATCTCTTCGAAAGCACTCTGTGGTGGTTGCCTCTCGCAGAAGCATTTTCTCTTTGCAAAAAAGCATCTTTTTTTTTTTTTTCCCCTCTCCTCCAAAACATGCTCCATTTCCTCAAAGCATACAGCTCTTCTTTCCCCCCTTCTCGTCATCCTGTGGCAACCAGCAGATTCCATTTCCTGGCTCCTGGAGCAACGAATCCATCAACCTCCCCCTTTAGCCCAGCTCGTCTCTCCTCAGACACGCGGCTGCCCCACGGCCCAGGCGGCTCCGTGGGCCGCTCCTCGCGGGCTCTGCTCTCCACACACCCATCCAGTGCCCCGTCCTCGTCCTCGCAGCGTGCTGTGGCCGGGGCTGCCATGGGCCCGGGGCTGCGGGTGGTCACCGCACCACAACAGCCGCCTGCAGCCATGAGGCAGGGCCGGGCCTCCCACACCATCTCCAGAGGGAGCAGCTCCGCCCGCTGTGGGGGCCGGCTCTGCCGGGCCGCTGGACACTGTCCTGGCCGCTTTGATAGGTGACCTCTGCCTTTTCCTGATATATTCAGCGAGAGAGGGAGAAAAAAGTGGTCTGAGATGCTCAAAGTGGCCTTCTCGGGGCAAACGAGGCTTCACTTCACCCAGCAACATCTCTTGATCCTCTCTTCCTTCTCCAGAGTGCTGGCCTGCCATTCCCACCACTGGATCCTCATCACTCCTGCATCTGGGGCAGAAGATAAAAAGCAGCAGAGATATTTTTGAGGATGTGTCCTGCTGTGCAGCAAGGACTGGAGCTGGGCACCTTACGTGCTCCCAACTTGCCTTTGCTGTGCGATAGCAGAAAGTACCTGCAAACCTACAGCATCTTTTCATGAAGACACAAGGCACTGCAGCGGTAGGCACATCTCCTGTGTGAGCATCTAAGGCTGTTTAGCTGCTGTAGCTACTCCAGGCCTCCCCAGGAGAACTTCATGCTGCTGTGTTGGCAGAGCTGTGTGGGGGGAAGAGCGGGATGCTGTGAATCCAAGAGGGATTTGCTGCAGCACAAGGCATGGGATGGTAAATCCTGTATGCTCTGTGGGCAACAGGCGACCCAAAAGCCAAACTAAGCACAAAGCTAGCCCTCACAACCAGGACCTTGCCAAGCATGAGAGGAAGCTCTGCAGTGAGACGGTGCATCCCACTGCCCTGCTGCTGGCCTTTATCCAATGCCTCTGATACCACTATGCCCAGGCCAGGCAGTACCACATTTATTTCTTTGGCTAGTGCATGTCGTAAGGCACTCTATCCAGGACAGGCAGCAGAGAACTAACAACACCGTTAACCTTTTCCCGCAGTAAAATAACCTTTTTAAATGTGTATTATTTAAAAAGGGTAATTTTAAAAGCCTGGCATCCCAGGGGAAGTAAATCTTCCCATAATAACTCTCCCTGCTGGACTTGCTTCCGAGGAAATGCTGCATTTTCAGGAAGAGCTTGTCCAAAGGTTATTCTGTCTTTATGTGTCTTGGCTGATTGGGGTTTTTTGCCATTGTCCCTTTTCCATAAAGAACCCCGTGATGTGTTTTAACTGGGCGAGAGGTGAGGGCTGGGTTTGGAGCCATCCAGGAGCTCCCTGGCAGCGGCGAGGCCCGAGGGACGCGCGGAGGAGCCGCGTGTTGCTTCGGGAGCGCCGCGCGGCCGCGTGCCCACGCGGGGACCCGGCGCTGCCGCCGTGCAAAGAGCTCCTAGAAGCGGTGCCAGTAGGTGGGGCTGAAGAATACACAGTTCAGCTCTCCAGTTCCGTGGGTGCAGCAATAGCACCGTGTACAGCCTTTTCTGGCTGTTTTTTTTTCATGCTACTTAACTGCACCATATTCAGTCCCTTAACTTTTGGACATGGCGCTGAGGTCTCTCCACAGGAGATGCTGGCTGTGTCCCCTTTGCTGGACCAGGCAAGTGTTCGAGGTTGGGACAAGGACCTGGCACCGGGGCTGCTGCAAGGTCCCAGGGAGGCAAGAGGTAAGGTCATGGCTCTGCCTGCAGTCCACAGTGCCCAGTGAACTCCTCCCCATACAGACCTGTCCTCCTCGGACAGACCTGTCCTCCCCATACAGACCTGTCCTCCCCGCACAACCTGCCCTCAGGGAGCAGCCCAGCTTCCCCTGTGAGGCATCGCGGCCTCAGCTCTGAGCTCTTGTGGATAGGCAGTAAAACAGGTACGTTTTCTCTACCCACATTAAAAAATGTGTGTTGAGGGAATATCTGCAGCTAATTTGCAGTGCATCTTCCCAGTGGAAGGGGCCGTTTTCAGTGTGGGGCGCGTTCCATCCCGCTGCGACTCTGAGTAGGTAACTGCCCATTAGGAAGTTTGGGATGAAATGCAATCTCACTGGGACATTGTGGCTAATCATTGCTGTGTGTTAGCTACCTCGGAGAGCTATCTCAATCCCTCTTCCCGCTCACGTGTGCTTCTCGCCTACCTGGGTGCAGGGCCAGCAGCCTGTGGCCTGTTCAGGTGCAGCAGGATCCTGTGGGCTCGGGGCTGTTGCTTAGGCTGAGTGCGGTGATGGCAGAAGGCTGAATAGTTCAGTCTCACGGGTTCAGTCCAGCCCACAGATGCCACTTGACAATAATCCTGGCCTATATTCTGCTACAGGGCGGAGGCCCAGCATCCCAGCATATAAAATGCTAGAATTTAAAGTTGCGCAGGTTCAAGCGTATCACCCTAACCATTTTCTCATCTAACTGGTGAACACCTCAGGAGGCTGCATCAGGCCTTTGGGCGCAGCTGCCTTATTGCCCTTTAAGAATGCAGCATCCCAATAGCATCCCCACCTGTTTTGCATTCTGCAGAAAATAAATTATATTTAAAATAGATTTCATTTTTGATCCAGAGGCACTGGCATCTGTAGCCTGTTAGGAATAAACGGCCTGTTACTCTTCAACCCTCTCATCAAATCCATGTTTCACAAACAGATTTATAACCTTGCTGGAAAAGCTGACAAGCCAAGCTCCAGCCTCATTCAGTAATGTCTTACTAAATTGAAGAAGTCATAAACCACTTCAAAAAATGAAAGTTAGGACTAAAGGTTCGAGTGCAAGTGACTAAAATCTCAGAGAAGAGCATCACAAGGGAGACAAGAGAACAGACTTGGCGAGATGAAGCTTGGTGCCTCTGAAAATGATATAAGACTGAGAAATGGCACTGGAGATTAATTTATTATAAGGATAAAAGCAGATACCGGGAGACTGTGAAATAGGGAGGGACTGAGTAAAAAGAAATGAGTCTGAAACTAAGGAAGGCAGTAGATCTGCTTCTGTGGGAGCTGAGGAAGTGATTCAGGATAATATAATGCATGGCTACTTCATGCATTAGGGGCACCTTTGTCATACTGATCTTCGGCACAAAGCGAGTAACTGGAAATGGCAAAAAAAATAGTAAATTCCCTTGAGAAATGGAGAAATATTGTGTGTTGTGCTCCAGTGCTGGGAACATGAAATGGCTGTGGCTATGGTAGGGGAGAAAGCCCTGAGTCAGCCCGAAAAATCATGAGATCATCTTTAAAATTAAAATACATATATTTTAGACACAATAGGTTTGACTTTGTACATTTACTTTTTGGTTTCCAGACATTTAGGATGTGCTGTCTTCCTGTTGGGTACTCTGCTTTGAAACCACAAAGGACAGGAACATCTAGTTCTGTTTTAAATAAAAGATGAAACTCCTGTGCAATTCAGTGAATCTAGCATCTGGGGGTTTAAGAAAAGCTGTAAATACCAGAAAACTTTGTAATTATTATCCAGGGCTGGTCAAACCATTTTGATTTCGAGGTTCATTGTTCAGGAAACAAAAGGCAGAGCAGTTAAATTTTAAGTTCACCGCTGAGACGTTTGTTGATTTGCATACCCAAACTTGAGCTTAGTATTCTTGAAATATCTGAAAGTGACTATTCAGTATGGTTGTGGCATAAGTGAAGTGTCAGCTGTCATTCTTGACCCTTTTCTGAGGCATCTCACCAAAATATAACCCTGTTTATTTGATTTTCACCAACATGGAACAAGTAGCCTGTCAGTAAGTAAGCGTATGAGTAACAGAAACCAATGCAACGGCTGAGAAATACACTCTCCTTTCAAAAAGAAGAGCGAACCTAAGCATTGCATCCTTAGGCAACAAAATTCCCTGTTTTTAGCTGATGCTTCCTTGCTATGGAGTATATTGCACTAAGGGATATTTTTTGGAGGGATGCTTTAGACCGATTACAGTGTATGTACTCCCACTTTAGCCCTGTGCTGTAATCAAAGAGGCTTTCTGCTGCTCAGAGAAGGGAAACAGCGTGTGAGCTTGTGGCAAGCTGTGACAGGAAAAGACGAGTCTGGTAGAAGAGCTTTTAAGGGAAATCAGGCCACTAAAAGTAATGGGAGCCGTAATAATCCCTTTTTTTGTGCTGTGGATTGCCCTGGAGCATAGCTGAAGGACCAGGGTAAGCCTATGGATGAGGAACCTATCAGGGATATTATCTGGGCTGCCTACACCCAAGCAAAAATGCTTTTAATTCTAAAATGCAGAGTGAATACGAGTAAAGCTGGGGCATTTTAACTCCACTTTTCCACTTGCCTCCTTCTCCATTTGACACCTGTTTGATCCTTGATGTTTTTTTGCATATCACCCTCCAGGGGCTAGGGAGAAGAATGACGACTTTCTCTCTTAAATTTCCCCTGCTTTTCCTCTGTAGCAGACAGGTTTGGTAGGCAGTGCCAGCGCTCTGACGTTTTTCACGGCCCCATGCATTCATTACAAGAAAAGGCAGGTTTTGAACCTCTGTCTGGTAGTCCCTGCATAAAAAGGCTTATGCTATTAAGTCTTGAGTAAATATTTCAACAAAATTGTAGCAATCAGGAACAGCACAGCTAATGCTCCGAGCCACTCGGAGCGATTTTCTGGCTTCAGAAGAAGCACAACCCTTGTTTTAGAGGTAAAGGCCGCTGAGCAGCTCTGCTCTGCCATTGCTGCAGGCGATGCAGAACCCGCAGCGTGTCCCGACTCTGCTCGAGTCACACACGTATGCAAAACTGTGTCATATACATATATATATATATATACACATATACATATACATTCGTATGTATGTACGTACGAATAGCTGTGTACAGAAGTAGCTGACTTCCTGCAGTAACTCTTAGTTTCTGTGCAACAGCTATGACTGCTAGTTCTGCAATTGTAAGAATAGTATACATTGATAAGCTTTGGATATGTAACCTTTTTCCCAAAAATAAATGTTAATTCAGCTGAAATAATTCTTCCTTTCAGAGTGAATTTATCAAGTCATTTCCTGGTGCTTTCCTCTTCACATGGGAGGAGAAACACAAAGAGATGTAAGGAATTCAATGTTTTATTTCATTTTTTTCCAGAAATTTTTTTGTCTGTTTGTTTTTGTTTGTTCAATTTTTGCTTTAAACTGACATTAATATTTAAAGTATGATTTTCAAATATGTTAAAGAAATAAGTATGAAATGCTTCAGTTCAGACGAAACTGTTTGGGCTTCTACATGGCAAGCTGTTTTCTCATTCAAGCAGTGAACTGAAAAACTAATTAGTCACTAATTAACATAGCTCTGGTGTTGACTAATTTGTGTCCAAGAAAAGGGTGATTATGGGGAGCAGTCATGGGAAGGGAAAATTGGTCTGCCTGTCCCAGCCAGTACTAGACAGGGAGAAATAGGGAGTGGGAAAGGACCGGAGGGAGCTGCTGATTGACAGAAAGCAGCTGAGGAACCAGGAATTTTGAAAGGTAGATGAGGACAAATCAGCTAATCTGGATGTTTCGGGTCTTGTCCTCTGCCTTGGCAATTCCCTGCTCTATTGAAGAAGGAGGAAGCACCCAAAGAATAGAGAGGGGATCAGCAATTTGGGCGGATAAAATGAATGTAGGTGGGATTTATTTGCAAGCTCAAGGGCTTGTTGAGCTGCAGCAGTTCCCCATGCCCTACTCTGAGATTCCCAGGCTGCACTGGCTCTTTTCTTTCCTTCCTAGCCTGAGGGATCCCTTAGGCTTAGCAGCAGGTCTCTGGTTTGGGGTCAATAGAGCAGTCGCCCAGCAGTGATGTGCTGAAGGGAGCTGGTCTCTCATGTCCAAAGCAGAGCTGTGGCCACCAGGTGCTGATGTGCTGCCCTGGGCGGTGGAAACAGGGTGCTCAGAGCCTGGGAGCACCTGGATAGGAAATGGGGACCTGATTTCCAGCCCCTGCTCCTGCTTTGTGCATATGCACAACCTGTGCAGCCTGTGCACGGCACAGGAGACTTCCCAGCCTTTGGGGAAGGCGTTTTGGGCGGATGGGGGCTGTGCTGGATTCAGTACAGACCCTGGGCTCCAAGCACCTCCTTCCAGGACAGCTGAGCTGTCACAGCAATCAGGCATCACAGCACTAAAGCCAGACTGCATTCCAGCACCGTTTGCACACTTTTGGCCCTGGCACCCTTGCGCCGTGGTGCGTACGTCCAGGCAGCCCTGGGGCTCCAAGGAGGCTCTGCAGTTGCAGGCACTGAGATCCGTGTCTGCACGAGACCCACCGCAGAGGCCGCCAGGTCCAGGGCGCGGGGGGTGAAGTACCACAGCAGTTCAGGGGCAATGAAGCACTCTGGACCCGGCGAGTGTTCTGCTCACTCTGGACCCGTCTGCTCACTGATGTGGCAGTACCTGTCAAGTGGAAAATGAGAATTATCTCTTGAAGCGAGCCCTTGTCCGTATGGTCCCTCTTGTAAGGCAGATTTATTCATAGGCAAAGTGACTCTGTCGAGGCTACCAAGAAGGTCAGGGACCAAGTGGTGAACTGAGTCCCAGGTCTCCAAGTGAGTGTGCTGGTTGCTGGCTCAGCCTTCCTCCAAGGGAGGGGAAAAAATAGCTTTTCTTTCAATTTTTTTTTTTTTTTGCACAAGAGGGCACTGTCCCTTGTGCTGCCGATGTCAGTGTCCTGCCGGCTGCCACCTTTGCAAGCCCTGTGTGCCGGCCTTCATGGTAACTTCTCCCTTGCCCCCGAAGAAATAAGCAGGCAACTTTCCATCTTTGAAATGCAAGTGTCGGAGAGTATTTTGTCAACATTTATTCACTGTTTAGATTGGAATCATTAGTGACAGCGGAGAGCTACTTAGACTCGGCACTGGTGATTAAAGCTGCAAGCAGAGGCAGAGTTAATGCCATCAAGATGCATGGTGGAGAGTGGAATTAGGAAATCTGGCTGGCGCGGGGTAATTAGCATGTTCCTCGCTCAAATGAGAGCGGTGCTGTGCAGTTCCAAAGTGCCACCAAGAGGACTGCGTTATTTATCATATCAATCTTCCTTCATAAACACATAACTCACCTCTTAAGAACATGACATCTTATATTAATTGTGGGAATAGATGGCTGGCAGCATCGTGTGTTTAACTCGGCAAATTACTCCACTGAGGGCAGGAAGGTTGATGGGCTCCGAAACGGATTTGCTCGTGCAGCCGTGGCTGGGAAGTGGTGGACCAGGCTCTCCACGGGGATGAGCAGCCCTGGTGCCATCGTTTCATGTTCGTTCCCATGTTTGATCACATTGGCACCCCTCAGGCATGGCTGTGAGCTCTTGGTGGCACTATTTGTGATTCAGATTCATGCACATGAAAGGGAAAGCAGGATCATGGTTGGGAACGCTCAGTCTCCATCCAGGTTCCCTTTCCACCACTGCAGCGAGGAGCCCTCCCTACATCACCCAGGAGAAAGGTTAGTCCTTCACCCTCATGCTGGATAAGCCCCCCGGGCTGGGTTCCCCCAGGCTCATCTGCCTTTGCTTCCAGAGGGAAGAAAATCAAAACTGCCATTTGTTGCATGTAGGTGGAGCATCCACCAACCACAGCTAAGGGTCCTCACTCTACCAAGGGCAGGACGAGAACGGGAGGCTCACCTGAAGGTGGTGTTGCTCATGCAGAAAGAAGGGTACCAAAGAGGACCCACCAGAAGTCATCAAGGCTGGTTTAAATCGGCACTGTCTGGACTCAGTTGCCCTGTCTTATTAGTAACATCAAAGTGAAAAGATGCTGTTGTTAACAGTGTTGGCCACGTGCTCTGCAGTGAGCTTCCTCATGGGGAAGCTTTGAAGAACGATGGACATGGGGACAGCTGCCAGACCACGAATAGGGTTCCCAACGGAGCCCAGGCCAAGTAGGAACCAGCCTCCGTGAGGTTCAGCTTATAGCTGCTGATAATTGGTCTAACAAAACAGGATGTTGGGCTTCTTGCATTATTTTTTTCGTGAGGAAGACATTGCAAGGATCTCTGAGAACAAAACCTCTAATTGTTTTTGCCACAAATCTTGCAGACTTCTCAGAAAATATTCCCAAGTTAATGCAACTGCCCGTGATGTCTTTGCATTTCCAGGATGCTCACACTGCCGTGCACATCCTCAGCCCCTGCTATTTGGGCTGCTTTCACTGACAGGACATTCTTGCTTTTTTTTCACTTTTTTATTTTTATTTTTAATACCCTTTTATGGCTATATTCCTCCAGTGAGTTATCTGTAATCCAGGAGCAGAGAGCTGCAATGGAAGCCGGCACATACCGATGCAGCATAGCAGTGGCTGCAGCAGCTTCTCCATCACTCCTGGCCTTGGCTGAATTTCCAAGACAAGAAATAGAAACCTAAACACAACTTATGTGAACTAATTTACATCAGCTGCATGGGACTGCTCTGCTACTTGGCCTTTTTTTGACTTACACAATGACATTTTTAATTAAAGTTCTCGTAGTTAACGATCTGGATCAATAATAAAAAAGTAGGCTGAAAATTTAAATCATGTAACATTAATCCTATCAGCTTAGAAAACTCTCTGATTGTTTTTCACTTAAAACACTCTCAGTCTGTCTCCACAGACAGGGTGGATAATAGGCAGAGTGTTTGGGAAATGCTTTTTTTTCCCCAACAATAAACATGTAATGGAAGTTTTCCTCCTTTAAACTTGAACCACTGCTGTTTATTTTTATTTTCAAAGGCCTAAATGTAAAACTTCGACATCATCTTCTGTTAAAAAAAAAGGAAGCATGAAAAAATGTGTAAGTGGATAGCATGAATTTCTTCATTTAGGATAAAATTGCTTAAGTGGGAACAAAAATAGAATATTATTGAAAATTGTATTTAAGCAGTTGGTCTCCACTGGGAGAAATGTTCCTCAATCATTACACCACACGTGGTATCACTGGAGGACAGAGTTAAGGTTGTTTGGAGGTTTAATTACATATTTTCACATCTCATTCACTTTGGGTTAAGTCCTGATGCTTAAAATTCTGGCTTTTGTTTAGTGCCTGGTTTGGGTGGCCCGCCGGGCTGTGCAGATTGCTCCCTCGCTGCCCCTGGGCAGGGAGGCTGTGCCGGTGGCACCGAGGGGCACCAGATGGGTCCCCAGCAGCTCCGGTGTTTGGAAAGCAGGGCAGCTTCAGACATCACTGAAATACCTAATGAGTTGGGGCCTTTGCTGGGGTGGCACCATCAGCTTCTGCTCTGCCCTGCCACGCGCCATCACGTCAGGCCTGCAGAGATGGGGAGCCCAGGTCTGATTCGGTCAACACTGTCCCTGGTTACAGGGTATGGGACCCACCAGGAGAAAAGCCACTTAGGCCTGGGAGGAAGGTGTTTAAATGCTGAATTACTCTCCAAATTTAATACACTGGAGGATCTCACTCCCATAGTGGTGAATGCAAACAGTGCTTCCTCCTTCTTCCCCCTGCAGCCCATAAACAGCCCCGAGCAAGACCCAGGGTGGGATCACCGTAGCCCAGGGGCACTGCAGCTGTCTGCTGGGCCTGGAGAACAGCATTTTGGGCACTGCTCTGGGTAGCAAAGGGCTCAGCAGCTCAGAAGTCCCCGTGAGCAGTGCTTTACCCTGGGAGCCACTTCTGCAGCGTGTCCCTCTCCAAATGACACACGATCCTGCCCTGCCTCAGGCCCCCACGAGCGCCATAAGGGATGAAAGCAGCCCCTTCCTTGCAGAGCACCGTGAGGATGAAACTGCTCCAAGAGCAGCTCCAAGGCCGCAGCAGAGGTGCTCTGTGAGTGCCCCAGGGAGCTGCACATCTCCAAAAGGCCACCGGGTACGAGCTGTCTGCCAGGGTGCCTGGAGCAGCTGAGCTTTGCTTCTCAGTGCTCCCAGTTTTCATCTCAGGACTGGGCTGGATTTATTGCTTGGCTTGACTTGCAGATATCTTCAATATGCAATTCCCGGCTCACAAGAGGTTTGCAAAAAAGCTCTTTAAATCTTCCAGCCATTCCGGTCGAGATGGTTGTGTGCGTGCAAGCAGGGGATGGTCGCTATGTCCTTGCTGGATGTCAGAAGTAAATAACAATCCTGTCAGCTTTAAATTGCAGATTCACATGTAAAATGAGATTCTGTAGATCCCTCTGTATTTGGTTAATTAAACCTAACCAGTTTTATATAGTCCTTCATGCTCCCACTCGCAGCTCTCTGCACTGCTTAACTGTTTCGCTACGAGTTAGAGGAGGAGACAGCACCAAGGCAGCTCTGTATCAGCCACCAGCCTTGGAGAATGGGGGGAAATGCAGACAAGGTCAGAGGACAGCAAAGAGGCAGAGAGCTTTTCCAAAGGGACACTAACTTCTGGCTAGTCCCCTCAGGCTGTCTCAAATGGACAAGAAATCCCATAGCTGGTGGATGGGAGCCAGGAACGTAAACCACTTTTGTCCAGAGAGCTCATGAAGGTGAAGCAGCACATACTGGTATGTGGGGAACCCCAAAACGTATCCTGAGGTGAGCCTTCCCCTCGCTTGCAGCCTTTCACCGTGCCCACACTGCCCTGGGAACCAGGCATGGCTTGCTGTGTTCCAGCAGGCCTGTTTCTTTCTTCATATATGGCAAAGTAAAGGATATGCTGAGGAGAACAGACAACGCATTGGAGCAAAGCAGCACAGAGACAGTCCCGTCTGCATGCTGAACATCGGGCACAGTTTCTTAGGTGGCATATGGACACTTTAAGTGATGTTTTGTGAACAGGAGCAGCGGTGGCCGTGATACAGCCAGCACAGAGCCATGCTTTGAATTGGCCTGCAGTAGAGGATTTGGGGTTTGTTTCTGGTCAAGATACAGAAAATCTTTTCTTTGCAGCACTGAACCATATGAAGGTATCAATTTGGATCCCTGCAGATGTAGCAGTCTCCAAGTCATGCCTGGTTTCCATACCATGATAGTGAAGGATGGGTTATCCTGCTCTGCACAGTGCCTGGAGTGCTAGGGTCTGCTTCTGGGTTGGCATTCACGTAATTAGTGTGAGCTCTTACAGGTGTCTTCTCCTGCCCGCTGCTTCTGTGGGTGCTCAGTTGTTCATGGAATACATCTAGGACTGAAAAAAAGGAATAGGCTCAAGATTGCCGAAATCACCTTGCTGGGAAAAGCAGGAAGAACTGGGTAGGTGAGGTAGCTTATTAATTGTTTCCCTAATTAGCTTTCAGTGGAGACTAGGATGACTGTTTTTGAAATGCACGTAGGAAAATAAATGGGCCCTTTGAACAAATGCCTGTGGCTCACTCATAGCTGGAGATATTTGTGTGCTCCAGCAGCACGCGCAGGGTTGCTCCAACAGCAGCTGGTGAGTCCATTGGTGGATGAAGACCAGAGGACAACCTTCTGCAGGAGGAACCTCCCTTACCGCTCCTCTCCGTGACGCCTGCAAGCTGACTTGCTTCTCCCATCCTGGGGATACCCTCTTGTGATCACAACGTCTCTCCCCAAACTTGGACAAAAAGAATGGACATGCACCTTGCTGGTCAGGGTTTTTTTTCCCCATAGCAAACCTGGCTCTCGTTCAGCCTCTGCAGCTATTCTTGTGCATTTGCTCCCAAGGCTGAAGACATTTTTGGGTAATGTGGGTCTGGTGCTGGTGGAATTGGCCTGGTGGTGGCACGCGGTGTCTCAGTACCAGGTGCTAAATGGCAGCAGAGCAGGGTTAGCTCAGGCGCTGGACCCGGTTCAGCCGTCAGCAGGAAGGGGAAGGCAGGACACGGGGTGGCTTGCTGAGCCATCCCTTTCCCTCTGCAAATATTTATGCTTTAAGCTTTCTCACTTAAAGGCCTAATTGGAGTCTAGGTGAGCCGGCACACTAGATGAGAGCCTAATAGAGACATTGCAGTGCTATTAGCACAGATGGTTGTCATATGTATGCAAATGAAGAGCAAATTGAATTTGCTGTCCCCTCTCACCAGCTGTCCTATCAGCACTGGCTCCTGCAACAGCAAGAGACACTGCCACTGCTCCGCTAATCTGTCATCGCAGATTAATTACAACTAACACATTAATCATCATTTGTTTCCTGGTACAAAGGAAGTATCTTGTTCTTTCGAGTGCATTCTGCTCGGAATGGGTGTTCCAGCCCATTAAAAGAAAAGAAAAAGGGAAAGAAGGCCAGGCAGCTTCATTAGCGCCGGCGCGCCGCGGCTGCAGCAGTGTGCCACCGTGCTCCCTTCTGGCAAGCCACATCCCATCCACGGGGACACGGCGAGCCCAGGCGCACGCGGGCAGCTCTGGGGACACCCACGCTCCGTGATGTTGCTTCCCGGCTTGCTTTGTCCCCAGCCAACGGTGCGGCTCCCGTCCCAAGCTGGCAGCTCCTCCAGGGCGGTCGGCTGAGGTCTCATGGAGCAGCTGGAATGCTGTGCTGAGTCGAAGGGGTCCTGCCGGCTGCTGCCGCCCTCCAGGGCACGTTTACCATTGCCCGCAGTGGGCACGGAAGCAGAGCTTTCCATTGCACCGTTAGTTCTGACATCTTGAAAAGTGAAAAAAAAAATCCTTATATCCTTTTCTTTTGAATGAAAGTGTTGCTGCTGGTATATTTCTACAGACTTCTAGGGTCATATCCAACTATGTTCTTTTGGATAGAAATCTATTCTGACGTATTTTTGTCCACTATTGTGCTATTTATTGCAGTAAGTCATAAGAATTCTCCTCAGATCTTCATCAACAGTGTTTGGACCCCTGCCTTTTGCTCCACATGTGGCCTTTAATACCGTGATATGAAGCGTACCAATGACAAATGTTAATGATTATCTATTTAATCAGGCTGTCTGTAGAAGCTCAAATGTCTTGTACCTCAAGAGCCTGGGAGATGCTGAAGGAGCCAGTATGAACCATTTCCAACAGTTCAAGCCAGCTAGGAGCTCTGTTACGAGGAGCAGTGTCCAGGCCAAACAGGTATTTTCATCCATCCTGGCAGCCTTCTCCCTTGTGCTTCTGATGTCTATAAATAATTCCATATCTGGGCTGTGTTGTAGTCCGTGACTTAACTCCCCCTTTCAGTGGATCTCCTTATAACACATCCTGGGTTATTGCTATTTTGAGGATATTTATTACTCACTGATTATATCATCTGATCTCTTAACTTGGTCCCATAATACCACAAACACCTGGTTATTGCTCTACCCAGCATTGCATGCTCTCTGCTCTGAAAAACAGATGAGCATTTCCATCCTGGAGAGAGCTGAGAGCTTCTCCACTTGTGGTTAAGGCTGGAGGAAAGACTTAGCACCTTCACACCTCTCTGTGACACTTTATTTTTACTTTGTCTTCCTGAAAAAGTTTGTGTTAAATTTGGTAACCGCAGAGGCAGAGCTTGCACTACAGCAGCTCTGCAGCTAAGATCCTCTGTCAAGCATAAACCCAACTATAATATCAGTTCCCAGATGAGAAATCCCAGAAAGGTGGAGTTGCGGCTGGGGGAGCGGGGCAGGAACTCATGATAATAACCATTACAGAAATGCAATTAGTCCTAACCAGACATAACAAACACCAGAATTTCAGAGAGAAGTACACAGTCACCATTTCCGTTCATCCAGCAAGATCGTGAAACCTTCAGAAGGAAGCAGAGAGCGTTCCATGTGATTACCTCGGAGAAGGCTTAGCATGGAAAGAAATATCTGCAGATTTTGGCAGCAGAAATAAATGGAAAGTGCACTTTGATTTTGTTCAAAATTTTAACATCCCATTTAGCTTTTTATGTCTTTTGCCCACACTTGATCTGACATCTCCATTCTTAATTGATCAGAAATTCAATTTTCTGCTGTTCTGATTGAAAGGTCTTGGTCCCAGGGGTATCTAAGCTGGATAGTGTGGTAGGAAAAGGGAGAAAGAGTTGTGTGGGAGCCCAAAGACTCAATAATTGTCTGCTATAAAGTCTCTTTTATAAGAAAGCTGAAGCAAAATCAGGGTTTCCAAAAGACGGCAAATTCTAATACTTAAACTCCTTTTTCACTAAAGACATTCCATAATATATAAAATCCAGAGTATTTTGTGACAGAGAAGCTTCATATTTCAGCCACAAATGAAGCTTTTTCTCTCCAGGCAGCTCCCAGCCTGGGTTTTCCCATCCCCTCGCGCCGCAGTGCCGGGGTGTCCCCGGAGCCCTGGGCAGCGCGGGCGGACGGCACAGGGAGCCCCGCAAGGGCACTGCCAGCTCTTATCGAGCAAGGCAGGAGGAGTGGATTGGTGCATTTCTGGATGCTCCTCAACTCAGTTAATGCTGACATGCTCTCTTTTGCATTGAAGTGTCCTGGAATGAAGGATTTGGGGTTGAGTTCCAGCCAGGATACAAAAAAAAAAAGTTTTTTACCCTATTTGCACAAAATGCTTTTCATATCAAAACCAGAATTGCTGCAGAAAATTTCCAAGCCAATTCAACTTCAGTCTGCTGCCACCCTCCAATGCTACCTCATTGGACCATGGAGCAGTGGCAGAGGTCAGAGATGTGCTAAATCTGGGCTGAAGGCTGCCAGCACTGCAAAGAAGTCCCTGAAACTGCTTGAGGCTGCCATACAACAGGGAAGGCTTTTAAATGTGAGTATCCTACATGGCACAGAAACACGGGAAAGAGCAACACAACATTGAACAGTGCCACATGCTCTAGGTGACCCTGCGTGTGCAGGGGGTTGGACTAGATGATCTCTAGAGGTCCCTTCCAACCTTAACAATTCTATGATTCTATGACCCAAGTCTGGTGCCACTAAAACTCGTGGAATGGTGGTATGAGGCTCATTCATGGTGGCTGCATTGGGTCATGGGTGCTTTGAGCGTGGTCTATGGGTTTACACGGTAAAAAAGCGTGAGTAAGCGTGGGGTTTTCTGTGCTTGAACATAGCGTCAGTGTAAAGTCAATTCAAGTGCAATGCTGCAGCCAGGGCTTCTGTGGCAATGAGCAGTCATGTCCTGTGTGCATGATCAGGTTGGATCAGCATCAAAAGGAAACCTCAGACCTCTTTGGCAGGTTTAAACCTCCGCTTCCAGTTTTCCTGTCTGCCGTCTGACGGCTCCCATGTTACACAGGACCGCATGAATACCTCCAGTGATCCAGTTTCGTGCAGATGTCTGATAATGGGATTGCTGCCTGCTACACCCAGCACAGGACAATTGGAGCCACATCAGTCATTTTGTCCCTAATGAAAGAAATGACTGTCATGGGCTGGCGTGTTTACTTCTCTGGGGCTGAGCTGTTTATCTGTACACGCTCCTGCAGCTGATAAAATCCTGCCGTATCGCATGGAGCCTATGCAACTGTAAATCAAAAGGACAAGGTGTGCGGCGACTGAGATGCCTTTGAATGGCCTAAGTTAAGGTTTCCAATAGGTTTCTTACATGGTAGTTTATGCATTGGCCAGATAGGCTTGCGACAAGTAAACTGTCACTTATTTTTTTCTCAGAAAGTGTTTTAACCTGGTTGTAACACAGACATTCTGGTATTCCTCCTGTCTGACTGCCCATGCCTGCCTGGTTTGAAGCTCTCTGAAACCAGGAGGGTTTTCTTTTGTTAGCATCAGGGGTCTGTGTACCCCTTGCAATGTGCTGGGCTGGCAGGATGCACAGGGTAAAAGCAGGATTTGGCAACGGGGCCTTTCCCCTGCAGCCGCCAAGGGGCAGCCAAGCTGCCTCGAGATCGCGGGGCTGCCAGGCACCTGCCTCTGCTTTGGAGAGGCATCAGATGGGAATTTCTCAGCCCTCAGGAACTTGCCTCTCCCTCTGAGCGGACCCAATTGGTTACCAAAAACTATTCATTCGATAACACGTCTGTGAGGCAGCGTCTTGCAAGTCCTACCCAAACCTACTCAGCCAGAGCAGAGGAGTCCTCGAGACGCTTTGTGTCCAAGTCTGCTTGGATCTCTGCTCTCCGTTCAGCCCTTAATGACAGGAGTCACCTCATCTATCCTTCACGGGCTGTTTTTTGGCCCTGGGGTTTGTATACTCTATGCTGAAATTTGCTGTAGACCAAAAAGGCTTTTGGGTCTTGATGCTTATAGGGATCTTCAAACAGTTGTGCTCAGAACTTTGTAAGCAGTGGTAAGATTTGGCTTGAAAAGGGGGCTCATTTTGGGGTCAAATATGCATCCAGGCAGCGAAGTCCTAGACATGACTACAAAGTTTCACTCCTAGCCTCATATAAGCGTACAATCACCTTTGAAATATCATACTTTTGTAGAAAAATGTTTTCCATCTCTAGTTAAGAGAAGCAACCAAGGATCAGTGCAAATGAAAAAAGAAGAGAGAAAAAAAAATGTTTTTGCAGCAGTGTTTCGGGTAGCACACAGTGCATCGCCAGTCTTACTAGAAGCACTTTTCCATCACTACACTCAGTTTTCCGGCTCTCATGCGTGTCTTTCATGTCAAAACATAAGATATCATGGTTGAGAAACAACAGGGGCTTGAGAGAGGGATTCAGCACTCCCTGGGGCTTTTAGCTGGTTCTTCAGATTGGCCAGATTTCACTGAAGAACATCCCCATCCTACAGAGAAGGCAGCAGATACCTGATTGCTGTCCACTGCTGCGACCTTGTGATGGTCCAGGGCTCCAGCTAACACCATTCCACATTTGCCATCAACATGATACCTACTGAAGAGCCATCACTGCAGGCAGAGAGTTGTTTAGCCTTCATGTGAGTAAACAGAGTTGCTTTCCCGGTTTAGCTTGACTTCCTAAGCAGGGAAAGAAATACAAAGGCATCCCGGCAAGGTGACACCATTGTTGCCATCTCCTTTTCAGGGGGATGCCATCGCTTTTCAATTGCTGCCATCGCTTTTGGCTGATAAGGTGATTCCAGGAGGCCTCGGCAGCAGGCCTTGTGCCCACAGCTTTGTGCTGGTGGTGGCCTTTGCAGTTCGTTTGCATTCCAGGCGAGCAGAACGGGCTTCCTTTACCCCCCTCAAAATGTATTTGGATGCAAAAGCACACGCACGCAAGTTGCCACCAGCAGTGCCCAAGCCCTGCTGTCTGGATAAACAAAAATCTATTTGGGATCAAAGTTGCCCTGCGTCTGGTGTTCATGCCTGTTTGGAAGGGAACAACACACTGAGGAAAACAGGCTGTAAATTCAAGGCAGAGTCTTTTCAGTGCTTCTCCAGCAGTGCCTGGATGCTACCCAAATCTCTGCTAATTGGCCTCAGGAGACCCTCCATTCACCACACCTTAATCAGTTTTCTTTCTAAGCCCAAAGGGGCATAAAACCCTGTGCTGGTGCTGGGGGGAGTACTTCATATACACATAGAGATATCATAGGCTTGAATGCATATACCATCTTGCATCTTAAAAATGAAGAGCCCAGTCAGTGCTGACACCCCACCAGAAACACCCAGTTTGCCCCAGCACAGACAGAAGGACAGGTCTTGTCCTTCAAGCCGGGGTTTGCCTGGCATTTTTCAGGCAGAGATGGAAATGGGGAGCAGGTGGGAGGGATTGAAACTGGCCCAGGGTACTTTTGACAGCGGGTAATAAAGGATTATCGTTTGAAAGAATGAGATTGGGGGTTTTCACGCTGTTAGCATAATAATGAACTGTCAGCCGCAAGGTAGGCAAGATGACCTGGAAGGTTGTCCTCCCAGGAAGCTGTATAAATCACTGTTAAACTCCTCAAAATGATCCCTAATTTTCCACAAAGGTAACATTTCTACTGACCACACTGAGAGAAAAGGCAGGAGAAAGTTTTCCCAGGTGGATTTAGCTCCTGGTGCATGAGGTTGATCCTCCTTCATTGCCTAGAGCAGCAGCCAGACAAAGAAAGGCAGCTGAAATCACATTAACCATCGCACGGAAGGTCTCCGGCCGGCACTCGTGGGTCCTGCCATGGACAATTCGGTTTGGGCACCTGCCCTGGTGTTACTGTCCAGATGTGATCCTTGTGTCCTTCCTTCCTTGTGTCCTTCATAGAGCTTCCTGCTGTGCCATGAAGCTCTGTTTGACTTTTCATACAGATTCATTTCATCTGGGTCTCTCTGCTTTTTATTTGCTCTCTACTGCTACTGTAGGTATGAAAATGTTGCTAGCAAAAGCAACGCAATTGTGGGAGCCTGTAACTGGTCTAAAGGTTGATTTTTCACTTCACTCGGTGACCTTCTTCCCAAATTGTGATTCATTTTGAACTTACATTAAATTTGTTTTTCCCTCATGAAAACCCTAAGTTTTTATATTTTTCTAGGTCAGAAAAACATTTCATATGTCTCAAAATGCCATGTTCGATTGTTTCCCCCCCTTTTGAATTATTAAATATGGTTATCTTTTGAAACAGAGCTTTGTTTTCAAGTGAAACGTCAAAAAGATTTGATTTGAAAATATCAAGAAAAAAAATGTTTTGATGTTTCTATTTCTTCACGGTTTTGTTGCCAAACAAGCCAATTAATTTAATATGAGTTTGCTATTAGCTACAGTCAATTGTAATATACTTTTTTTTAATAAGAAGTGTTCTTGAAAATACCAAGTCCCTTCCAAAGAACAAGATGGTTGGTAACACCTAGACCATTCCGTCCCAGGTGCTGTATGAAGCACAGCAGCAAACAGTTTTGCCTCCAAACAGCCTGTAGTCTACTGAGGCAACAGAGGTGGGTGAATAAAAGAAAATATTGCTGTCACCATAGGGTAAGCAGGGAGCTGGGACAGGAGTGAGAAGCGATGAAGGACATTGGTAGCAGAATAGGATTTTGAGCGTCTTCTTGCAGCGCAGGTTAGTGTGGGGAAAATGGACATGAGAGCTGTACGTGTGAAAATCATTAGCACTAACCCAGTAACAACCGTTTCCCTCAGCTGGTGTCTGGAAGATGTTACTGACACCACAGGAACCAATTGGAAACATTCCCACAACATAAATACATTTGACAT
Organism: Tinamus guttatus; assembly: GCF_059628265.1. Classification (NCBI taxonomy): domain Eukaryota; kingdom Metazoa; phylum Chordata; class Aves; order Tinamiformes; family Tinamidae; genus Tinamus; species Tinamus guttatus. The sequence goes on along the minus strand of NW_028288722.1, from coordinate 2,413,282 downwards.
CTGCCATTGAGCAGTCTGTGAAGTGAAATAGAGGTAAAATTTAGGCTATGAATTTTGTGTCTGTTTTCCACATGAGTCTAAGTTCACCTGCTGAATTTTTTTCCCTTTTTTTTTTTTTTTGGCATGCATTTTTGCATCTTTGCTATAGCTGATACCACAGTGACCTTGTACCCGTGGAAAGGCACCATCTCGGTAAAGGATGCAGTGGGGAGTCTTTGGCAAAGCTGTTGGATGCTGATCAACTACCCATCCCTCGTTGGTGCTCCAGGTCTTGGAATGACAAACGGCTTGGCCAAAGTCTTGTGGCACCCATCGCCCTCCCTATGCCCTTGCTGGGGCCTCGGGGAAGCAGCTCCTTCTTATGCAGATGTTCAAGAGCCCTCCCAGAAGCAACTCTTAGACTTTAAACTGGAGGCTTAGTAGGTTTTCAGTTTTCTAATAGTTTCTCACTTATGCTGTTTTGTACCCAGCACCTGAAATGCTGAAAATATTCTTTGAAGTCCAAGTATATTGCACTGACTGTGATGCTAATCATAATAAATTAAACAAGGCATGGTAACCTCAACTAAAATGAGCACAATATTGCTTTTCTTGGGTCTGAATAACAAAATGCAGAGAGTTTCAGCTTGGTATTTTCAAAAATTCCTGGAGAATTAAGTCCCTCTGTTTTTGGTATGCCAGGGCGATGGTGCCAGAGGCACCCATGGGATGTTGGTGAGGAGAAAGGGATACCACGGGTGTTGCTGGAGATTGTGCCTTCCAATAGGCTTCCTGGCAACGTGTCCCGACCAGAGCTTGGTGCTGCAGCCCCTCCAGATCCCCCCAGCTCCATCCTTGCATCCCTCGCTCCTGATTTCTGACCTGGGAATGCCTCATCTGGCTCTCTAAAACAACAACAACAACAACAAAAATATTATCCTTAGGAAAATGACAACAGATTTATCTGTTAGAAAATCTGTTAACAGATTTATCTGCTAGAAAATTTATCTGTTTTTCAGTTAGAAAACCTTTAAATTTGCTTCCTGTCTTTTGAGTGTCTTCAACTTGGCTCATTTGCTCAGCCTATCTGGAAACCTATTATTTTTCTGCAATGAAAGGTGATTCTGATACATAAAGGGAAGAAGTGTTGGAGCAGCAGCCCTGCGAGTTGTGCAAGAGAATTGCAGCACCGGGGAAGAGCAGGTTAGAAGGTAAAAGTTGTTTCTCATCTAACAACCAAAGTTGTTATTAAGGACCCAGAGGTAAGAGGGGGAGCGGTACACAGCTCACACTTCAAAAGCAGCTCCTGAATAAAAATGCTTTACCATAAACCTTTGCATATGCAATAATTCCTCCTCTGCACACAGAAACCTCATTAAACCTTGGTCGGATACCTGTCGGACTCGCTGTTTGCTACAGGCTCCTGACTCGCTGGGACAATTCCGGATAGCATTTGCCAGGCTACTATTTCATTACATCAAGGCGGATGCTCTGGGCAAGGTTTGGTCTCCCGTGTGTGGAAAAGAGAAAGAGCAAGAGCAAGAGATGTGGCTTGACTCATGGAAGCAAAGAGGAGGGTGGATAAAAGGGAGCGGAGGACAAATGAAGACACTTGACTCCTGTTCTCTGGGTTTCCTAGGAGCATTTCCTTTTAATTGAGTGGACCGCTGTTTGCTGAGCGTAACCCCTTGCTTCCCCTTGTAAGTGTTGTTCCCACTTTAATTAAGAGGGATGAAAACAGAATATTTTGCCTTGCAGAGGGGGCAGCAGGGGACACAGCTGAGGCCTCTCTCCCTCCTACAGTGCCACGCGGCTGGAGATGATCAATTGCCATCGTTCATGCTCACTTTGCATTGGCTAAAAACAGCCCGAAGGTGACAATTATTATGAAATGGGCTGCTACGTGTGCCCTCGTCAGGTCATACCCTGGTTTTGGTGCAGAACAGCTGAGATGCAGTTTGGTGAACACTCACTGGCACAGGGATTCGTCTCGAAAGCCAGCATGTCACTACACCTAACGAAATCAGGGCCACCAGGCTGCGGTGGATGTTTGCCCCGTGTCTGGATGGGACATCTGGGGCAGGGCTTGAAGAGCAGAAGCAAGAGATGGAGAGGAAGTGCAAGCATTAATACTTTAATAAAGAGGGTTCTGCCCGTCCTGCACCTGGGTGTAAACCTGGAGCACGCTGCAACGGCAGGTGACAGAGGTGCACGGAGCAAACCCGGAGACTGACCACTTGCAAATTCCTCAGGCTCCCAGGCGTTTGCAGCTTTGTGCATTAAAGAGTTAAGTGGCCGGGTCACTGCGGGCTTCTGCACACACTCGCTTTGCTGTGGACTGATGTGTTTGGCAAATGCACACCTCGCTCCAGACAGCGCACAAAAACAGAGCGCGGCTTTGTGCGCCTCTGTGTGTGCTACGGATTAAAGTCACCTTTGTGCTGAGGGCAAACATATGGTTTATGTATCCCAAACGGGGGAACATGAGAGCTTAGCGTGATACGGTGTTGCACGGGGGTGAAACCGCTTCAGAAGTAAGCGTCTGAATTGTCGGTTCTTCAGAGCTTGGATGAAATAGGAGTCATTTCAGATGTAGTTCCTACATTTTCCTTCTGCATTTCCCTTTGGGTTGCATGGCCCAGACTGGATCTCAGAAAACTTCTGCTGTGAGGTTGACAGGAGTCCTCTGTTGAGTTTTATCCAACATGAGCATATTAGTATATAATGCTATATTAGTAGCATTAATGGGTAAGATGTCCATTTTGCAGATTTGGAGCTTTTGAAAATACCTCTAGGTATGCAGATACCTGGATGGGAGCTTTTCTCCCTGTTATCCTTTTCTTCCTGCTGTGACATTTCTAAAGAATATTGCAGAAATTGTGGGGAAAATGCATGTCCAGGAATAGTCTCTTCTTGCTGAAACAAGTTGTCTAATAGTTGTGGTAGATCACCAGGATATTGCCAGGTAATTTTTTGTCTTTATATTTTATTTGTAGTTCTTAGAGAGGCTTTCAAACGAGGAAAGCAAAACACTCCGCAAATGGGATGTATAAACACTGCATTTTCCAGCTGGGGAGAGGAGATGATATTTTTTAAAACTGCAATCAGTCTATGGTAATTTGCTTGCTTGTTTGCTTTATTTTATTTTATTTTTCTCCCCAAAGTGCAAACCCAGAAGACTGTCTTTTGCTCCAAGCTTAAATGCAACCTTTTGTTTCCATGCCGGAGTAATGGAAGCTTTAGGTTGTTGCTGCCACAGCCTTTTTTCCCCCATTAACTCAGTAATTAATGCTCACTTGCCCAAATGTTAGGGGATTTGTGCATCGGTCTATCGGAGTTTCTCAATTGCCATACGACAGCAAGGAAGCGAGAGACCCCTCGGTCCCTCCTACTGCAGTGTTTCACTTGCACGGGCTATTTCAGGACTCACTGAGCTAGAAAGTGAGCATACGGATCATTCTCCAGCCTGGTGGTTAGGGCATGCATTTGGGAAAGAGAATAGCTTGGTTCCACTCCTTGCTTCAGTAAACCTGACATTGAAAAGCTGACAGTGAAAGTGGCTTTATTAATGTGGCTAACTCTGAGTATTCAAAAATCATGTGTCAATCTCCAAAATGTTGAGATATTAGAAAACATATACTTAAATCTATTCCTTCTTTTTATTTCCCACTTGGGTTGTAGCTTTTTAGAGACAAGTTTTCAAGCTTTATATTGCAACCATGAAGGATAGAAAAAGTCGTGTGCATAAACCCTTGCCCTCCCTTTACACTAATCCCTCTCAGTGGCAATTTTTCCTCTTTGTCTTGTTTTGGAAGTACCTCTGTGCCCCTCAGCAGAGAAAACAACCCGTTAGTGAAAGGCACTTCCATCTCCAGGACAAAAAAGAACCATCTCTTCCCTAAAGCATTTGCTCTCAAAGGAGACACTCATATCTCTTTTCTCCTCCAGTGTTGAACTGAACTGATTGATTTAAAAAGAAACAACCTTGGAATGTCTTTTACTGTTTAGCACTATTTCAAACCAAAATGCTTGTTCATGTTTGGTTTGCAGCAAAGCCTGATCAGACTTGTTCCCAGTGACCTGCTTTGAGCATCACTGTGAGATTTTTGTTCTTCTTTCTCTATATATACATGTTGAATCAACAACTTGCCATTAAGTAAACAGGTCTCTATGGATCTGGCATTCAAATTAATATCTTAAGCCATTACTTTTAAATATTTGGTGGTGCTTCTCCATAAGGAACTTCAGTGAAGGTGATGAAAGGGTATCAGAGACTCAGAGATACACTAGGCCCATCCAAAACAAAAGACAGAGACATCCTGGGACAGCCCTGTGTTAGGTGGTCAAGTTACAAAAGCTGGGATCAGTTTTAACCTTCAGCTCTACCTTCTGTTCTAGGGTAACCCTATCCCACATTAACAACACAAAACGACAGCTCTTCATGTATAATGCATCTTTACTAACCTGCAGTGAAAAGCACCGGAGTGTAAAACATGTGAGCAACGTAAGAGAGGGAGTTGAGAGAAGAAATTATTCTCTTCTGATGTTAGCTGATCTACATCTTTCTTGAAAACTTCCAAGGATGCTCTAGACGCATAGTGGAGACTTCACACAAAGCTGTGGGCTTTCTTCAGGCTCCTTGCTCTCATAATCTAAGGAGGAATGCAAAAATTTGACTCCTTTTGAGGTAGAGCAAGTGCAAGAAAGACATCGTCACAGACCATGAGGATCCAACCTGAAGTATCTGTCCAGTAGGACCTGTTTGGCATTTGCAACACTGTGATGGAAATGTCGCCTAGAAATGGTCCTATCTTGCTGCCATTCAGTGCAGCCTGTGCATGTGTGGCCCAGGCTGAAACATGGCATCAGGAGTCCCACTGCTCATAACAACACAGCCTCACAGTGTTAAAACTCCCCATCCTTGCTGTTGTCACTTAGATGTTGTATTGTACTGCCAGCCCTGTGCTGGGCACTGTGCACTGCCGTCCTGGCTTTGCTCCGTGTCCCAGCACAACAGCCACAGTGCAGTGCACGTGTGCTCATCCCAGCACAGGGCACAGTGGAGACCATTTGGGAAGATGCCATTTTGCTCAGTGTCCCATTCGGCCTTTAAAGAGAAGAATCCAGTCTTGCAGGCAATCAAGCTGACATTCTTCATATATACACAAAATAATCACCCCTTCCAAAAGCAGCAGGGCGTCTCCGTTTACTTAGAAAGTCTGCATGAAATGCAAGACGCCTTCCCTTCGCATCTTGCAGTGCTACAATAACAAGGTGAAGTGAGTTAGGAGAGTAAAATAGTTAAAAATAATGTTGCTTTTAAATTCACCACATTGAGGAAGTCCTTAAAGAATTCCTGGAGACGCCTTAGCGCCTGGTTTCGAACCAACTTTACTTCAAAACATAACATGTTCTGACATGCTCCCAAGAGAGAGCAGAATTATTTTGTTCTTATTTTCAGTCATTGCACATAATAAGGTCATATTCCAGAGATAAGACCACACTAAGATGCATGACTTCAATTTGAGAGAGTAATTCCCTTTTGTACACTGGATGCCTTTGCAGGGTCAACATAGTACCGTGAGGAAAATGAAAGCACCTTCAAGTACATTCACCTACGGCTTCCTACATCCCCAGCTGTCACTTCACAACATTCAACTGTTTTTCCTCTTTTGGATATTTCTGGGATTGGTTATACCCATTAATATCTTTGTTCTAGCCCATGCCTTGCTGAATGGTGTGATATGACACAAACCAACAATTCATACAAGTTCCTTGGAAGTGACTCAGGAGAGATTTGGGATTTTCAAACAATTTTTTTTTGAAATGTTAATGGATATTTAAAAGCAACAACAAACAATTTCAGCTGGGAATGATTCAGTTAAAATGGTTCTCAGAGCAAGTCAGTGGGAGTCGAGGAGAACGTGGGGAGAATAAGAAAACTGGTATTTGGCTAAAAAAGTTCAGAATGGAAATAGCAACTTCTTTAGAGCAAGAAGGATTACAGCATATTAAAAAAACATTTCAAAGGACTGAGACTTTGTTTAGACCAGAAACTTTCCCAAATAACTTGCTTGCACGTAGCCTGGGTGGGAGCCGTGGCTGTGGATGCTCCAGGTGGATCCCCAGCTGGAAAGAGGCATCCAGCAGTGGAGGTAACACCTTTGAGAGCCTCAGAATGGGCTAGGATTTAAAGCAGTGTTTGTGTTTGTATTCTGTTAGTGTGCTTGATCCAGCAGCTTGTGGGGATGCCAGAGATGCAGTGAAGTCTACATTGAGCTTGTGTTGTTGAGGGGGATTTGGTTTCTCCCTTAAGACACTGGGCAAATCATCTCCTCTGTGAAATGGGGATAACCATTTTTATTTTCTCATCAGAGAATTACAAAGTTAAGCACATTAAGAATTATTACACAGACTGACTAAAGGGATCTATAAGAATAATAGACATAGGTCTTAACCTGGTTAACTTTGTGTTTTCTCAAGTGCTTTGTCTTAATCAAACATTTCAATGGGTGCAAGTACCTAGTGCATCTATAAGTCCTAATCCAGGAGAAGCTTTCTGAAGGAGGAGGCCATATTTCTTAATTCCAACTTGATAAAAGGACAGATGATGATACAATTAAGGAAAAAAAGATGGGATTTGGTTGTGCCTATGTAAAATAAACTTTCAAATGGTGATATGTCATTGGCTTTCCTCTCATCGCAGCCACTGATTCTTAGCTGCAAAGCTACTTGGAATAGACCATTTTTATTGCAACAAGCTTTCCTTACAAGATAAAATGAAAAGAAATTTCCCAAGAAAATGCCCAAAATTCAAAGGGTAAATTCTGCACATTGCTTATAATGTAATGAGTGAGACTGGAGAAGAAGGGTTATGCCAAGGAGGGACCTCGTCCTGCCCGTGGCGATCGCCAGGCGCGCGGGCTCGTGGCAGCGGCGGATGCTCCTCGTCTAACCCGCTGTGTTCTCCCTGCAAAGGTCACCTGGCTGCACGTGTGTGCGACTGGCCCACAGCTTGCTGAATTCCCAACAGGAAACACGGCAGCGCTAACCTTTCCTAGCGGCAAGGACCATATTGGAAAGTTTTCCAAGGCCACCGCTGCCTAAATAACATATTTGCAAAGGGCCGATTTAAAACCTAGAGAGCTGTAGGTGCTCTGCAGGGCCAGAAAGCAAAGAGAGGGAGAGTATAGGCAGAGTTTATTTCACAAGCATAGGAACCATGAAGTCTGAGCTATATTTACCCAGCTGGAAATAGGCCTCGCGTCTATTTATTCCTCAGTTTCGCCTCAGGTGCACAGTGTCCCATTAGGACTCAATAGCCGGAAAAAGCCAAATACATCTGAGGTCACTTTTGGCTAATTAACATGGCAACAAGTGCTGATTAATTAGTTTGGGGCTGAAATTAGCTGAGATAATTTTTGCAACGACATAGGCCATGGATTTATGAGAGGTTGTTCTCCAAGACAAACAATATTCTGAAAACATTGTTTGTACAGAAACCTTCATTCATCCTGAAAATTACTACCTGGATTTCTTGAGGCTTCAAGAGCAACTAGTTCTTTTTATTTAAATGATTGCTTTTATTTCTTTTGCCTGATGGAAAAGCTTACCTGACAAGCCATCTGGTGAGGAACATTTCCCTTACCACCAGCTTCTCTGTTTCAAGATAAAGCAAATTAAAAAACCTTCAGAGATTGAGATTTGGGGTTTCAGAAGTGCTGATCATAACAAAAAGTCTTATAGAACCAGTGAAATACTGAAGTCCTCCTGGCATCAACACATTTAATACGCAGTTTTGCCTGCTTTACCAACCAAGCCAGTAACTACTAATTTTGTTGGTGATATACTACATGTCCTAATGAGGACAATGGTGAACCTGATTTCTGGATATTCAGCAGGCTGAGCTGCCAGAGCTCAGGTTATTTAGGAAAAAAATGCATTATTCCTATGCAGAGCAGCTCTGCTCTTTGTGGCACAAAGTCAGTAAGCGCAGTATGATCTGTTATGTCAGACTGATGTCTATAGAGGAGATCATAGAATCACAGAATGGTTAAGGTTGGAAGGGACCTCTAGAGATCATCTAGTCCAACACCCCTGCACACGCAGGGTCACCTAGAGCACGTGGCACAGGACTGCATCCAAGCGGGTTTGAAGATCTCCAGAGAAGGAGACTTCACAACCTCTCTGGGCAGCCTGTTCCAGTGCTCTGTCATGTCACTGTTAAGAAATTTTTCCTTAAGTTCCTGTGGAATTTTTGGTGCTTCAGTTTGTGGCCGTTTCCTCTAGTTCTGTCGATGGCCACCAGTGAAAAGAGGCCAGCACCATCCTCCTCACTGCCTCCCTTGAGGTACTTCTAGACACTGCTCAGGTCCCCTCTCCCCTTCTCTTCTCCAGGCTGAACAGGCCCAGCTCCCTCAGCCTCTCCTCGCAGGGCAGAGATGTGTGTATGCGCAGTGATACCTAAGACATGTTGGACTTTCTGCTTTTGGACCTGCTGGCACTACTAGGTCTGGAAAGATGCAATAGGGAGGATCTCTGCTAATGCTAAGAAAATATGGAGAACCCCACTGATATAATATTTAAGACCTCACAGGTCACAGTGTAGAAAGTCTGCCAGGTATCCCGTCCTAAACCTCTCCAGAGATCTGCAACTTCCTTATTGGTTCCTGGCAGTTTGTGTCCCACTGATGAGGAGCAAAGAGCCCTGACTCTGTGTATCCCCTCCCAGGCCAGGTTTCCAGGGCTTCCCTTGGCTGTGTCTGGGACATCTTCTTAGCAGACTGCCTCAGAAGGGACCTGTCCATGTGTCAGTATTCCCTTTCCAAGAGATTTATTTTGTGTTTGGCTTTCATTGTCCAGGTGATGGCAACCACGTTTTGAGATGTCAGGATGAAAATGAAACTAGTTGTCTGTGTCCTGCCCTGCTGCCCCTGCAACTGCAGTTGGCCCAGAAGCAGGATTTCCTTGGCATGCGTCTGTTTTGAAGTTAACTTTGCTTCTATTCCGGATCCGGTGGAAACAAATTATTTTCTCATTTCCCGTTAGCTTCAGGGTCTTATACACTGTGATGCTGTGATGCAATATCTGTTAGAATATCTGTATATTTATAAGAAAAAAATTTCCCTAAGCAGTGGTCAGAGGCTGCCAGAATTGCTAAACCCAGAACCAGCCCATGATAAGCCCTCTGTGGGACTAAAGAGGTACCTAAAGAGGGGCATCACTCAGGTCCCTGCCTTAACTTCAGCAAAACCCCTCAAATCCAAGGAGATGTACGGTGGGGCTTGGTGCCTGGTAGATGTGACTGTCTTGTCGCTTTGTGGCTGAACAAAGAGTGTTCTCATCCTTCCATCCACCCATTCATCCACACATCCCTTGTAGCTCATCCTCCCTAATCTCCTTAAATGTGACCACCTTCCAGAGCTGCCGGTCGCTGCTCGCTGGAGTGGCCCTGCTGGGTTCAGGGCACAGGAACCAGCCAGCGAGGGCGGTTATAAAGCTCCAGCTGCGCTAGTGTTTTGTGCCTCCGGAGCTGAGAGGGAATCAGTGCTAAGCGGGGCACAGGGGTGTTGCATCTAAGCGCTCTGCAGCACAGCGGTGCCTCCACTGAGTGCTCTGGGAATATATTTCTTTCCAGTATATTTGGTAAATCTTGCCTAAGACACACTCCTCCTGGCCTCACCTCTGCTGAAGTCAGGGGTTTCCCTGCACAAGGCAGCAGTTATCGTGGCCTCTGTCCTGCAGCCCCAGCGCCGCTCCTCCTGAGCTGCCGTCAGCAGAGCTCCGAGGGGAGTAATGGAGCCTGCGGTCAGGGCATCTCTCCGGGCCCATTTATTTCACTCCAGCCCACCCTGCACTGAAGTTAGAGCAGGGAACATCTCCTCTCACTGTGGTGCATATCTGAACTATATTAAACCTTGATGATAATTATGATTATAAATAATCCATCTCATGCATTTTTTCCCCTATTCAGCTTTTCCCTTTTGCACATTTGGAGACTTTTTTTAAATTATTATCAGATTTTAACAAGTGATGTCCAGAGAGACCCCATAAATGTTCGTCTGAAACACATTTGTGCCACTAAAGCCTCTTTAGTTGCAAGTTTTTTTCCCCTTCCTATATCTTTTTTTTTGCGTTAAGCAGAAAGGAGCTGGCACGGCTGGCTGTTGCCAAGAGCCAAGAAGCATTAGAACCAGTCTGGCAGGAGGCTGCTCTTCCTTGATGGGACTTTTCTAAAATGAAAATTTATGTGGATTTGCAAAGCCTTCATCAAGTGAGTCACACCATTAATAAAAAGGTATGTGTTGCAAAGGGTCTGTTTACTCCAGCGCTGATAGAAGCCAGGATCCTGCAGCCTTCACTTGGAAGTGATCTTACAGCAGATAATGCGGATGCAGATGTCCAGGCTGTGCCTTGTAACCATATTATCCCAGAGATACTTCACAGCATCTGCTTGTCTAAGCCTCAACCCATCTCCTAGCTTGTCGAGCTTTGGTAAGGGGTGTCCCTTATGATACCTTTCCCCTTCTGCGATTTCATCTCTGGGCTTTTTCTAGGTGAAACCCAACTAAGTCCTTCCCAGGTTTCATCATCTGTTCTGCTGCTTCTCCTCTGTCTCCCATAGACACTGGAGATGACTGATTTCTCAGTGCAGTCTTCCTGACCTCCTGATCAGTATATTGTTCAAGTGTTTCACTATTTTTAATGTATTTTCATCTCTGTTACATACTTGAAAGAGACCCTTACATTTCAGTACCTCTGTCCACATCCCTGCAGCATGCCAAGACATTCTGAAGAGAAAAAAAAATAGGTCATATAAAATCGACTCTGCTTTCCTGGGACCCAAGCTGGCCCATGCACCTGAGCAGAGACCCTGCCCCATAGCTCCTGACTACCCTGCAATCCTACCCTGTGATGTGACCGCGTGTGCAGCCCTGTCCTTCCCTCCACAATGACTCCCAGCTACTGTGACATTGCCGTCAGCACCGTATGAATATGAAGAATGTACTTATTACAAGCATGGTATTAACACTTCATGTTGAATTAATCTCACCTAACTTAAGATTTCTCGTTACTAATTGCCCAAGTTAGGCATTTCAGTTTGCTCCATTACTGAAGAGAAAAAGCTGCTCCTGAGAGCAATTCATTCCAAATGTTTTAGGACGCGATGAATCACTTTTTGAAAAGGCACATTTTTTCTCTTGCTTCTCCAGGCTTCAGCTTGGGCAGGCTGAAAATTTCAGTGCACTAAGTCTTTGAACACTGACTCCTCTATTACGCATACACCAAGATTTGCACTTTGAACAGCAGTGTCAAAAAGTCATTCTTAATTAAGGCCAGACAAGATACTAATGATGAACTTATGCTGATGGTGTTGCTCTGATCAAAAACTCAGGCTTTTGAGAGAGACTAGGAAAGTCCAGTTGTGAAGGAGACATTTGCCTTAAGTTTATTAAGTGTTTTGCTCCCTGATAAGGCCGTGATAAATTCAGAATCACGTATTGCTGAATTTATGTCGTGTTTACATCAGGTCATGAAAACACCTTGTAAGCCCTCCCTGGCTCTTTAAACCATAAACGCTGCTTGCCACACCAGAGAGGCATTTGTCCATGAGAAGTCCTTCAGCTGGCTGAGCTCCACACCTTGCCTGTAGGACTCAGCATTAACAACAGATTGCTGCACAATTTGCTCGGTCGTGGTTCCTGTAGAGCAGAACTGGGGAGTTAAGCAGACATATAAATAGCAACGTCTCCGTATACCTGTGCCTCCAGAGGACTGGGCCACCTACAAGGAAACCAGAGCTGGAGGGGAACACCTTGGGCACCCCTAGGGAGACACTGTGAGCAGCTGCCCTGATCTGAATCTTCATAGGATTTGTTTTTATTTTCTCAAGTTGTTACACCTGTTCTGACTTCAGGGTCAAGTTCCAGATGGCTTTTGCCAAACCAGCTCCTATTTCTTGGTCGCTGTTGCATGAAGGTATCTGACATGCAGCAAGCTGTTGGGGCAGTTTAGAGAGCTGGTGGACACAGATCAAACCAGCAATGTGATCAGAGAGGGCTGCAGACTCTGCTCACGTACTGAACTAGCTGTGAACCACCCAGCTGGGACAGCAGGAACGGAGCTCAGGAGGTGCTGCAAGGCCAGCGTCCAGCTGTGAGGTCCTGCTGAGGTGTCCACATGCCTCGCATGAGCTGAGCCCTGTGCCTGCATCTCCTCGGCCCCCATGCAAGCCCAGCTTGAGCTCCAGCAGCTGCCGTTACCCCTGGTGACACTATGGCAAAGAAGAGAAAGGAACATTTGAAAGGAAGATTGAAAGCCAGCAATTAACATGTCAAAAGTGAAGAGAATATCAAATTTCCAGAGGGGCAGAAAGAGCGAGTGTATTAAAGATGGGGGGGAGGTCAGCACCTGGTCCTCTGAGTACCAGCAATTAGGACATGTAGTTTCCTGTGGTTTGCTGAAGATGGATGGCCTCCAGTAGTCCCTGGCCTCTGCAGGTCCCTCATCAGGCCCTGGTACATCCCATCCTTTGCTCTGCTCCAGCATCTCAGCAAGTCTGGGATTCTCTTTGTTCTGTGTCTGCTCCAGAAAGAAGTTTCCCAAATGCAGTTTGGATGTCATGAGCTGGAGGCAGCCAAAGGACAGGTCACCAAGTGTTATGTTTGCACATTTTGGTGCATAAGGAGGTCCTGGACCCAAGCAAAGCTTTCTCTGGAGCTTCTCCTCAATGTCAGCTCTCTGCTAGGAGGGCTGAGCTCCTGTTGTCAGCTTTTCCCTCAGCGGGAGCAGTTTCCTCTCCTACCTGGCCATCAAGAATCAGTGGGAGCTACAAACTGGAGGCAGCAGTGTCTCAATCCAGCCTGATGTAGCTGAAGGGCTCAGAAGCAGAGAGGAGATGTTCACACGCACCATCCACGCGGATGTGCACACACTCACCTTGCTCTCATGAGCTACATCCTCTTAAGAAACCGAGATGAAGAAGCCTGCAGGAAAGGGATAAGGATTAGTCAAGCATGGCTCAGTGGTAGCTCTGGTAATCCTGTTTCATGGGATGGTGTATATAATATTGAACATTTATACATTTAAATCAGTCACAGCCCCTCAGCCTCCTCCTCATGTAGATTGCATCAATAGCAGCTTTATGCAGGCAGCAACATAACCTAAGGACTCAATCACTAACATGGTGTCAGGGGAAGTAAGTGCAAATTGCTCCATCGGCTGGACATTAAAGCAGGGAGTGATATCACTCTTAAAATAAGAAACCTAACGTAATGTGCTTTAATAGCTGAATAATTACTACAAGCAAAGAAGGAGGCTTTTGTGAAAGAGGATCACTTAAAGCCAGGAGGAGTGTTCATGACATCACAGGAACGCACAAGAGCAACTTTATTCACAAGACCCCGCAAAAACGGCCTGTCAACCTGCCAGTCCCAGATAACTTGGTAGGAGACTTTAGAGAAGAGTTAACAAGATGATTGATTTACAGCTGGAAAAGATTAAGAAGTCTGAAAATTGACAGACTGATGTTGTTTGAAGGATCCACAAGAATCCTCCCTCAGCTCTTCCAAGAAGAAGGTCAAACCATACTTCCCTCAGTACTTTGCACCCAAACTGGAGCCTGCAGTGGTTCAACAGGTATTCTGGGGGACTTCTGTCAGGTGTCCTTGATGAGAAACAACAGCAAACTGCTTTGTCATCCTAATTTTACTGTGGAAAAATAGTCTTTAAAGTCTGTACCTTCTTATAGAAATAATGAGTGGAAAAGGACGGGAGGGACTGTTTGGAGATCTGTGTCTCGAGGACGCTATCAAAAACTGGTCTCTTAAATATTTTAATTTGCCAGCTATGGATCAGATCCAAACCTTTATGAAACCACTGTATTTCTCATTGCTGGATTTGACTGCAGTATGTTTTCTTTACTTGTTAGGAAAAAATTGTCGACTTTGTCTCAACTCTGTATATATTTTTACAGTAGTTTGCTAGCACAAGGGAAACTAAAGGTCCTTTCACAACTTTTGGAACTGGTCCATCATTTTTTTTTTTAAAAAGGATTTGCTTTGTAAAGCACTTGTTAAGATTGAAGCACATGATTTACTGTTGATAGAAACAAAATTCCATGAACATTGTATCGTGTCTACACAAAGACACAACTTTTATTCTTAGCTTGAAATCTCCCAGGCTCGGTGGTACAGTAACCCCCAGGAGCTGACTGCATCTCAGTCAACTTGAGCAAAAAGGAAACACATTATTTGAAAATAATTATTACTGAGATATGTTACATTGCGAGTTTTCAATCCTCAGCTGCCCATCAGAGCTGTTAAGATCAGGTTTTTATTTATAGCATCATTATGTTTGAACTGTCAGTAATACAACTAACAAGGGACAAAGTTGGCTTTCAGAAATCTTTCACGAGTTTCCAAAGACAGAATAAAATTGCTTCAAACTGAATTTGAGTCAGCCAGCACAATAAAAAAAACTCACTAATACATATGCAAGTTAAAAATAATGATATAAGAAGTAATGAATAGAAGTAAGGAAGCTACTATCCTTCAGATAAAGAAGAAAGAAAAGGAAATAAAACTGAGAAGGAGCAATATATACTTTGAGATAACAGATACAGTTGTGTTATATTTGTACTTGGCTCCTTCATCTAAGCCACTTAGTAAAAGTGACTCTCTGAAAAACAGCAATCCAACTGATGAAATAAAATAAATCTCTCTTGGGGGAAAAAAAAAAGGCATGCAGACTATCTATCTGCTAGGTTTCTCATGAGATAAGTATCAAACTGTTTGGGTTTTGGAAAGGAAGAAAGACTATAGGGGCAGAATGGCTGAAGAGATTTGCTGAAAACTTTCTGGTATTTGAATTTCTAATGCTCTCAGCAAACAGTTGAATTGTACAAAGACCTTCTCTCTCTTTAAGACATGTTTAAATGTTGTCTACATTTAGGACAAACTCATTGGTGCACTAACAGTCTGTTGAGTTATCCCAACATTTCTAGTCTAATGGAATAGGTTTACTTAAAGAATGGTGCTTCTAAAACAATGCAACAACTCCAGTACCCTTCCACCCTAAAAAAAACCCTCAGTTTTACTTGAATGTATGCTGACATGTCAAATTATTTTCCTCTTTTGGAATAAGAGGCCAGTGATGTCTTTTGAGCAAGGAGGCTTTTTACAGTGTTTGCAGGATGTTATCAGAACTTAGGATAGTGTCTGTTTAGAGGAAAACACTCTGAAAATTGTAATTAGGACATACTTGGGTGAAAAAAACATGTATTGGAGAGCAAAAGCGATCTTAACAAATCAAGTACCTGATTAGTAATCTAGCAATGTAACATTCACTAAAGTGTAAAATGGTACACAGAGGAAGAATACAAATGCACAAGTACAATATCAGAATAATTGACTGAAGAACAGAAGAGCATAGAAGTGGATTGGAGGGCTAAAAATGAACTGATATTAAAATATAATCCTGTTTCATAGTCTAATCTCACTCAGGAATCTATGATCAGGAATATTGTGCTCAAGATAATTCCTTTGCATTCTTAGCACGTTTGAGATCTTGTCCAAAATGCTGTGTCCCAGTCTGGACACGATACAGTCAAAAAAAGTCACAGCCAAGCAAGAGTCTGGAGAGCAACAGCAAGAGCGATGCAACGGGCAGGAAGGTTGATGGTGAGGAACGGTCAAGGAGCGTGGATGTGTTTAAGACAGAACGAGATATGGGAGGTGACACAGGAACAGCAAGATGTAGGAGGACACTGGCCTGCTGGTTCCTTGGGTGCTGCAGGAAGACAAAACATCAGTCCACTTGCAGTAAAGACGATTTTAGTTGAATATGATAATCCCAACCGCAAGAGCAGGGAGCGCAGCTAGGGCTGCAGCCTGCAGCTCCTTCACCAGGAGGTTAAAAGCAGTTGCAGTAACACCAGGGATGGTGTGGATATACTTTACCTGTCTTCGCTGTAGTGCACAGTCACCTCTTGAAATGCATCCGTGTTCTTCACTGGGGACATTTTTACAGTACTAGTTTATTTTTGTTGAAATGACTTTATTTTTCTCAGTCTATCAGGGATTTTTCTGAGCATTTTCAAAACACAATGGAAGTTCTTTTTATTTTTTTTCCATTTTACTTTTCTGCGAAGGTGATGTAAGATAAGTATTGGAGTGGGCAGTCAGACAGACTTTGCAAATGCCAAACATATTTTTTTTAGAATAAATTTAGAATAAATAAAAGAGAACCCAGCAGCTCAGAGGTGGATGCATGGAAAGAGTATTGCTAAAAAGAGAAAAACAGGTGGATAAAATATCTAACTTTTAAAAAGTCCTTTCCATAATGACACAATTCTCTCTGTCCACAGCTGACAGAATAAATTAAAAATATTCCTGTCGGCCTCACAGATCCTGCAAGAAAATCTAAGGTTGCCTAATGGACTGGAAGATATTCTCTATGTTTTTGGTTTCCTCCATTTTACCCAAATCATTCACTTCAATAATTAAAGGATAATGAGCCGAACAGTTTTCCCCTTATAACCAACCTTTGCTAAATAGAGATTCAAAATAATAATTAAAAATAAAAGGAATCCTGACTACTGAACATGTCTGCGGATAATAGGAATATCCTTCACTTTCCCTCCCTCAGGGTTTCCTTGTTGCCATCTATCAGTCAGATGTCTTAGCATGGCGAAGTTGTTAGGGGCATCCTTCTTATGGGATGATCCGTCACAATCCAGGTTCCTGATGCAGTTAAAATCCCTCTTATAGGAAATGGGTCTGTGTGCATCTCTGCAGAGACCCTCAGTGGTTGGATGGGAAGAAAAATGAGCTAGTCCTAGTGCAGCGCTCCTTAAACTCTTCTTGACCTCTCCCTGACGCTGTCACCTCTTGGACCGGCTCCGCTTTCCAGGCTATAAAGACAAGTGGTGAGAGCCAGGACTGGCGTTAGCCAAGATATGGGGCAGGAGAGGAATTTCTCATAATAGCTACATTTCTGCATTGCTCTAAAACCTGGTAGTAAAACTCCAAAACAGCCCAAGTCACTTCAAGTAGGAAAACATCCCTTTATGTTTCTTTCTATCCAAGTGTATAGGGATGGATTCCACCCTTGCAGCTGCAGGGCTTTCCCTGGCATGCCCAAGGCAAGGGCTGTCACCCTTGGCTCCCTGTCCCCTCCAGGAAGACGCAGGTGACACCAGCAGCTAATTCCCATCTGAACTGGTAGTATTGCCTTCTGGAGGGGCCTATCTCTCTCCAGCAGCTCCACCATGGATGCTGAAGGGGTGGGATAGGGAAAAAGGCTCCAGCATCACATCCCCACCACCAGGACCATCAGTGCCACCTTCTCAGCATCCCCAGAGCCACCACTGCCCGGCACCTCGCGAGGAGCAGCCCTCCAGGTCCCGGCTCCCTTGGCCTGGGTCCAGCACTTGCCTTGGGTCACAGGGACCCGACCCCGTATGCATGAGGGGCAGAGCTGGGCCTTCACACCATCGGGATTTTCACGAGTGGGTTGTGCAGCAAAAGTGTCCATCGAGACAGCTTGACATTCAGTATTTTTAAGGAAGCTCTTTGGTTTAGTTTTTTGGATTTTTTTTCCCTGAAACTCCCAAACTCCCAGCGCCTCCCCTCATCACAGTCTGCTGCCCACAGCTACTTGGGACATAAGTAAATTATTTATGAGTTTTTCCAAGCAGTAAGCTTGCTTTTTTTTTTTTTCCTTTTTCTTTTTTTCTTTTCCTAAAGAAAAACTGTATCTAACAGCTTTCCATGCTGGAGTTATGGAGCTTTTCAAAGCCATAAAATATTAATTTTATTTTGTATTTTTTGTTTGTTTCTTTGTTTCCATTAAGTCTTAATTCTTAATATTTTATAAGAAGTTAAATTAGCCTGGAGAACGTAGCCTTCACTTTTTCTAAGGGAGGAAATTACACCCAACAGAAAATGTTTGCCCAACTTGAAAATGACCAACAAGTGCAGAGTGCAGAGCACATTTCTGAAGAAAAGCTCTGAGCAGAAATTTTAAAAAATCCCAAAGAGGGTTTCTTTTTTCCTTCAAAGAGAGTGAGTTTTAAGAACGGAACCAACTGTGAGTCATTTACACTCCTTTATCTCTCGCTCCAGAAGCAGAACTGTGCCCCTTGCTCTTTGCTTTCAGCCCGTTTTCCTTTCTGGGCCCTATTGGGGCCATCCTGGCCGCACAGCCCATGACACATTTGCCTTCCTAGGGCCCTTCACCCTGGGAAGCCAGGTCTGTTCTGCTCCTGTACGTTGGCTTTGGCTACGAGGACCAAAATTACTCTCATTGCAGGCTTGGAAGAGGGAAAATCTTCGGACTTTTTGTTTTCTGGAGGGAAAAAGCTTTCTGTTTGCATTTGCAAGAACCTGAAATGAGCAACAATGTGAGACAAGTGACACATGCTTCATTCAAGCAAACCCATCTATGAAAGAAATAAAATGCATAAAAACATTTTGAGATGTCTGTGTATGCTAAAACTGTATCGGGCCAGCTCCATCGTAGTGTGGCTCTGCTGTGGCATGAGTGGAGCAAAAATCTTGAACTACATTTTTGTGGGCATGAGCTTCACCCGCTGCAGTAGGGCCGAGCTGTCTGTAGCACATAGGAGAGAGCTTGTGAATGGTGAAACGGGTGGCAGGAGATGGCCTGTGGACTGAGCATCCCGAGTCCGGCATCAGTCAGCGTGTCTGCATTGCTCCCCGTGGGAATGCACTGATTTATGCCAGCTTGCTCCAAACCGAATGCCAGCTGGGGAGAAAAAAGAAGCTTTAGCATTTTTCAGACCCCGTCTAACCAGACAAAAATGCTGCCTGTGACCCACTTACATATCAGGACCAGTCAGACTCTCTGCTGACACATCCAGAGCAACACAGTGCCACTAGATGTCACCTAATTGTCCCCATAGTGGCAGCTTTCTGCCTCCCCCTTTTCCCCTGGGCAGAGGACCAGGCTGAAAGAGAGCTGCTGCCCAGGGAGCAGCACTGAGTGCATGCAGTTAATGACCGATGAACACCGCTATAATGTAGCTTGATGGGGTTAGAATTTGCCATAACCTTGCTCGTTAATGACACACAGATAAAGGTTATTAATTCTGAACTCACTTGCAGTCACCATTAAACTGCTTTACAATCCAAGTGGCAAAGCTGGGTGGGACGCAAGGAGCTGGAGGCTCATCCCTGCTTCGGAAGAACCAGCCACCCCCTCTCCCCTACTCCCCAGCATTCCCATTCCCCACCCCCTCCTCGTCCCTCTGTTTGGGAAATAATTTGCATTCTTCCTCTGAAAGCGTTAATTAAAAGGCGAACAAATGGAGCCCTCATTACTGACCAAAGGCTTGCTTGGAATCAGAACCCACCAAGACAACAACTGCGACGCCCTGGCCCAGCACCAAACCGGCACTGGGAGAGACGGGGGGTTGTTTGCGGGGAGCCAGTTGTGCTCCTTTAATGATGAACACGCCAGCACATTCTGGCCGGTTGCTGCACAGCCCAGTGCCTCCTTCTCTGCATTAAGGCCTTATTACCCAGCAGCAGGAGGAGAGCCCCTGGCAGAGGCAGGGCCGCGTGGCCCCTCCGTCCTGCCATGCGGCCGGGTCCCCAGCAGTGACGGGTTTCTGTGGCCAGGGGACCACCCGCAGCAGGAGATGCCACTTGCAATTAGCACATGTTTGTTTTCTGTAGTGCCTGACTTGGAGCCAGCTGAAGGAGATCTCCGAGCTCAGCTGTGGTCAGGAGATGTGAGCAAAGCTCTTTGCTAAAAGCCTCATCCAAAAGGGCTGAGGTGTATTCTGCTTCTCTAGGTGGAAAGGTAGAAACCTGCTCCCAGGGCAAAGGGAGGGTCAGCAAAAGCTTCCAGTGTCTTTCTTCTGGTCCCAAGCCACTCTGTCTTCACTTGAATCTCTCATTTTTCTTCATTTGATCCCAAAATCTCATCCTCACCTCCTCTGGATGGGATGATCTCATCTACTTTCAGGTGTGTTTAAAGTCTAAGCAAGGTATATGAGGCTCCATCTATAGTCAATGCAAAGAAACAGGAGACAGAAGTCTGAGGAAGGACAAAAGAGGTACATGACTTTCTTCAGTACCTTTATATAGATCAGCCCATGACTCTTCTTCCTTCCTATCCCCTTAGTTTAAGTTTCTATTATCATCCTTAGCTGGCTGATTTGTTTCTTTGACCTTCAAAACTAAAATCCTCCCCAGGAATCCCTGAATGGGTTAGAAGCAGACAGTTTTGCAGCAGCATCCAAGGCCGTTTGGACCCAGAAATTTTTCTTTCGACCCACCTCTGCCCTCTGCTAACTGCTTAGGGAAACCTGTTGGATCCAAACAACTGCAAATCAGTGTAAGGAAAGGCTATGGGGCTGCCTGCAGGGCCAGATCCATCAACACTGGATCACCAGTGAGGGATGATCCATGAATCCTTAACTAGCTTAGAGATGTTCTTGCTAGTGCTAAGAGCAATAATTTCATTGGCTTTTTTTGTGTTTGCTCTTTGTGTCCTATGTGGAAATGCCGGCAGAAGAAACTATCTTGCGAGTGCTGGGAGAAAGACTCCTCGTCTGGATTGGCTGTGTGCAGCACATCACAGCACAGTTCCCAGGCAAGTGCCCAGCTGATATGAAGTGCTCCTCTGACAGACTAATTGTAACTGTTTTCTCTAAACATTTACAGCCAACAAGACGTGCATGTGTACGTTCAGCAGAGGGCCAAAGGGAAAAACAGCAGCTGCTCCGTGCATTCCTGATGAAGCTTGTATATATTCCAGGGCTTTTTAAAGCATCTATTTACATTTTCGTTCTGGATCCCTCTTCACTTCCTGAGGTGACTTGGCCAAATCCAGGATTCATGCAAATTGGGTGCCCTGCTCTGAAATCAACGCAGCCACATTCATTCCCACTGGGCAGGAAGCTGACTTGTTTTTACAAGGTAATGAGTGAACCTCTGTCTTTCCTTGTCCCTCTGATAACACAACTTCCACTTTATGGTTGTGGTAGGTTGCCTGGTCCACAATCAGTTCTGGAGGATGCTTTTAGGCTGCTACATCGTGACCATCCACAGCAGCACCTGAACACCCATAGTCATCCAGTGCTTTCCTATCTCTCACCCAAATAGGCAGGAAGGACCCATCTCATACACTGCCCTGAGTTCATCACATAATTCAACTTAATTCAAGGCTAAGGACCATGGAAAATGACCTCAGATACAGTCATAGCTCAGCTCTTATATGCTTTTTCTGAGAAGTAGTGAAATAGTTACTGGACATAGGATGTGATCAAAGAAAATGCTGTCCAGTAGCTTTGTGGAGACCTTTGGCTCTGCTGAACAGTACTTTTTAGTGCAAGGTATGTGGTAGTTCCAGTCTTTCACTGCTTAATGCTGTCTTGCAGAAGCACAAGCCACGTCCCATTGGACTTCACATTGCCCGGAGAAGCAATCTGGCCAAAATGCAATGAGGGGAAAAAAGACAGAGAACATTAAGTGTCTTCCTGGAATGACACTCACCTTGAAGGAGGCTGCACGCTGTTGGGGTTTGCATCCCTGATTCTTCCCCTGTATGGATGGATCCCCTGGAATTTTGCCAGACCAGGAGTTTCTCTGCTGTCTCACTTCTAGAGGATCAGAGGCCTCTTTGCTCTCTTGCTTCTCTGTCCTTCCCCATGTCCTGGCACACTAACTCCCTCCTTCCTTCTGCGTAGGAGACCAGGCTGAAAGTGATTTTTCTCTCTCTTATCTTAGCTATGGATGCAGTGTGTCGAGCATTTACCTTAGTATGGTTTTTGTCCCAGGACCTTCATCCCCCTTTGGGAGCAGCGAACACCTCATGGGAGCAATGGAGAGGAGCTCAGCCAGCCGTGCAGCCTCCCAACCTCCCTTTGGTAGAGTTGGTTTAAGACAGATGGAAACACAGCGTGAGATCCTCTTCAGCAACAAAGATGAAGGCATCAGCCAGTGACTCATGAAAATCACCCACAGATCTGCTTGATGGGAAAACAGTGCCGAAGTGTTCCCTCTCTCTGGAAATGCTGTTGAACAAATTGGACTGTGTTCTGAGCAGATCAAAGCGCCGCTCCGAGTGCAGGACCCCCAGTGTCCTCAGGCTGCTGCTGTGGCCTCAACAAGTGGAGCCCTTGTCTGCGCTGGGGACATGAGTGTCAGCTGGACCTACGCAACCCAAAGGCCAACGGTCTCTCACAGACCTTTGAGGGAAAATGTCCCTGAGTGCAAACCTGGACTCTGCATTGTGGCGCAGATGAAATTCCTTCTGAAAGGCAAATCAGATCAAACAGGTGGGAATTACCAGGAGGCTTGGATGCTGTCTGTAAGCGAATGCTTCAAAATCAAAACCTGTGAGGCTGCAGAGCCTGGGTCAAGGAGGACGGGCCTTTCAGACGTGGCCAGCAACATGCCTTGAAGCAGCAGGTGTTTGGAGGAATATCTGGTCAGGGCATGGCAGAAACTTCAACAGCTGACCCTGTCTGATGCCTTCCCAGCCCCTCTGCTTGCTTTCCAACATTTGCATGGAGAGGATTCCCAAAGAAAGCAGGATACTTCTCTAGTTCATTCCAAATATTTTTCCTTTAGATAGAAAAGATTAAAAGCCAAACAGTGCAGCAAAACACTTAATAATCTTTTATATAAAATGAAAAGGATGAAAGGGATATATTTAAGGCCTAAAAGTTGTAGGGTGAATTTTCAGAACATTTTTCTAGCTTTGGGGGGCCTGGATTATGCTGCGCAAGGTGTTAAAGCATCTCCTGCTGTTGCAGTTGGACACGCGCACGTGTGCGCCAGGTCTCGATATTGCAGCAGGGTCATTCCGGCTGTCGCTGGCGTAGCTGCCCCAAGCTCGCCCAGGCGCCGGAGGAGAGGAAGGGACTCTCGAGGCCCCAGCGTGTCGCGGGGCCCTGGCACTGTCCCTGCGTCCCCGTGCTGGAGGTTGGAGCTGGTGCTGCACTGAAGGTGTCTGCTGGAGTAGGTGGCCATGCATGAGCAGAGGAGTCCCATTTTATGAGCCTTCCTCTTATTCTAGCGTAGCATGAATGTGAATGATGGCAAACTCATAAACCCTGGCATTACCCTGGTATAGCACCACGTAAGATCAAATGGACCCAGGACTTCTTATTTTTTTTGTCTCTCCCATGATATGGGTGCTGGGTCCACCAAGCCCGACTGGTCTGTTAAACCTGGTACTTAGATAAACAATCTTCCCAAATCAAATCTCCTCAGATTCAGCTGCCTCCCCTTCTCTTAACTCAGTATTTTAAGTTAAAACCAGTAGACCTGCCTCAACCCTTGCATCAGATCAGTTTAGCTGTGGCTGAGCTAAAGCAGAGCCCAGGGCCACAGGCTATGAAGTGAAGTGACCGTCAGGAAAGTCGGCAGCAGCTTCTGGTGATCAGGGTCCACACTGCACCAGCCTGAAGTCGGGGTCTGCGGGACCTGCTCCTCTCTGCCCCAGGCCTCCTTCGCTTTAATTGTCTGGTGTAACGTAGCAGATATCTTTCACAGTTGGTCACCTTTAATGGTTCCGCAACAGCAGAGAATTCATTAAACTAACAGGTTCAAAAACAAACTTGGAAATGAAGAGGAAAGAGGCCTGGTGTGTTAAGCATAAAAAAAAAAATCATTGCTTAACAGTGACACTAACAAATGATGTTCATTACTTACTTTCCAAGTGACCAAGTCTGTTCTCTGATGGAGATGTGGGGAATTCCAGGAATTCTCTTTTAGTCATTTCACTTTGCATGATGGAAGATGGGAACTGCTCACAAATAGCATAGCACTGGGCTGGAGGGAAGATGCAACTGCTTGCTGAAAGCCTCCTGCGTGTCTTGTCTTAGCCCTGCATCAATATGGACAGAGACTGAGACCGAGACAGAACAAGATGCAGTGGCATTTTAATCAGAGAGCAAGTTTTAATGCACAGTCTCAAAATTGCCTTATGATCAGCTTTAGTTCCATGGGGCAACACCTGGAGAGGCAATAAAGAATCAAATAGGATAAATCTATACTATTTCATAGCAGTTAGCAGCAAGGAAAAAAAGAACCCCCTCCATGATGATGCGTCCCTTACTCTGACTGCGTGAATCTGATGAATTCCTAAAAACTTGGGTTTATGTGTATTTACGTGTTTCTCATTCCAGTGTGCCTGTGCTAGCTGCTGCCATCTGGTTTCACCTGTGTGGGTTGTGCTATGCATCCCAGATCGGACTCTGCTTTCATCTCCGGAATTCATAAATAAACTTTGCAGGAGAAGAAGATAGAAACTTTTGATGTTGATTACAATGTCAGACTCTATCAGTGTTTGGCTTGTAGGAACTCATATGTTTCTGTAGTTGATTTATTTTATTTTTTTGCTCAGCTTTTGAAGCTGCTGTGCCTGCACATTATGCCATATGCATAAATGTTTGTGGCTGATTCACTGACTTCTGAGGTGTTAGCATTTATACGCAGATGTGCTCTCCAGATAAGTGCGTGTACATTTGTGTAGGATGTGACAGGACACTGCCTACTACAGCCCCAGTGCAGCACAGGAGATGACAGCTGTTATTTTTGCCTTTATTTGTGCTACTGTTGATGAGGGAGTTGCGTGACACATGTCCGCAGGAGCAAGGAATGGACCTCAAGACCAGAGATGTTCCTGGATGTTCCGTGATGATTTTTAGAGGCTCCTATTGAGTATAAGCACAAGTTCATATCACCTTTAATGAAACTGCTCCTCCTAATTGTATGCATACTTACAAAAACAACAACCTCTGCACTCATAGTGCCCACCTGCAGCGATTGCAAACACATTAACCCTTCATGGGGCAATTAATGAGTCCATTGGACATCCTAGTCCAGTGACTCTAATCGGAGTGTTTTGTGAGGACAAACACACGTGCCGTATACCTCTGCAAAGGTAAATGAAAACATGCTGGGTGAATTCATGTGCTCCTTTTACATGGTGTTTTGTGTGGAGGTTGAAGCCAGTCTCACTCTGCGTATGTGTTTGTGTGCGCACAGGAGGCGGCTGCTTCATGGGCCTCTGCTCTGTGTGCTGGTGCAGCAGCAGAGCGTGGGCTCAGCACGTGGCCCTGCTGCAGGTACATCCCACTGAGAGAGCACTTGCACCATTTATCACCCGCTTCTCTGCAGAGCGTGCAGCTCTGTGTGTCCCCAGTGCTCCAGGCCCAACCTTATAGCCCAGGTGTCATCCTTATGACACCGGAGCACAGTTTCCCATCATTCTGGAGGATGGCAGGAGCTGGAAACATGTCAGGAGGGTAAAACTTTCTTTTAACATGTCAGAGGTAGGAAAATGTCTTTCCAGCTGAGCTAGCAGGAGAAAGCAATCCAAGAGTTTATGGAAATCTGGAGCAATTCCTGTCCTGCAGGAGGGTCTGCTCTAGATGACTGAGATGGCTCTGCCATTGCCGGAGCCTTTCCAGCTCTTTGCAAAGATCTCAGCAGCAGATGTGCATTAAAGCCCACGTGTCTGTCCCCTTCAGTGTTACTGGGAACCAAGACTCTGAGCTCAGTAGATGCTGTTTGTGTTGGGCTCAGCAGTGCTGGTGTGGGAGCACGAGCAGAGTGCTCCTCGTGCTGTGCTGGTAGAGCTCTGCTCCGTGCTTGTGCTTGGGGACTGCAGCCTGGCTGCTGTGACCGCCTGTGTGCCAGGGCTGTGGGCAGCACAGCCCTGTCTGAGGGTCACAGGGTGCACCCCGGCAGCACGAGCCGGGGGGTTCATGTGCTGTGGGGCAGCCTGAAAAATCGCGGTCGAATTCCTTGTTTTCCTTTTCTCGGTTTAGGGAAGAAGAATATGGACTTTGGGAGAGGAAGCTGCATTTGCTGCAACCTGGGAGAAGTTTAGGCATGTATACAGCATGTATGCACACAGCAGTTGTTTTGTGTGTACTTTAGAGCTCTGTGCAAGCTCATGTGGAAGGAGGGAGGTTTTGCATGTCCCAGGTCCTGGGGAATGGCTTGCCGGTGCATCAGCTCAGGCATGGCCCTGCTGCAGCACATGATTCAGCATTGCTGTGGCTTGACTAATGCAATGTTAGCATTCTTAGTGCAATGTTAATGCAATGTTAGCACTTCGTCACTCTTGGTGCTGTATCGCCCCTCAAGCACTTGAAATGTTATCAGTACAAAGTGCGACACAGCAGCGCCCTGATGTCCACGGGGGTGGAGGGACTGCAGAAGGGCCTGCTTGCTCTGAACACTGCTGTCTGTATATCCTTAGGGATTTTTGCTCTTGGTTTGGTTTTCCTTGATTCCAAAGTCTAAAGCTTTTGAATGTGATAAAATTCACCTTGTGTTCTCCAGGCAGAGTCACCATCCATCATGTCAAATGCTCCATCAAGATGGGTCAGTGCAGGCATCTCATGATTTAAAGGCAGGCAAACTGGACGCTGCAATGGAAAGACCAGACTGTCCAATACACCCATCCCATTATAGCCACGCCTGGAGGATCTCCAGGTAACAAACCCAAAGCTGGGAATTAACTGGTCATTCTTAAAGTGATTCCCCAGTTCTGGAGCTAAAGTTCTTAAAGTGATTCCCCAGCTATGGAAATAGAGGGGGGAAGTAGTTTGACAACTACCTTCAGAAGCCCCTGCAATGCAGATAGGCAGGAATTCCCAGTCAGCAAACCCCCAGGTGTAGCCACTTGACTCTCCTAAGAGGAAGCAGGTGTGAGCAAAGGATGGGCAAGGTTAAAAGGGTCCTGAAGAGCCTCTAGTTTTTTTTTTTTGGTTTTCAGGGGGTTCATGTGTGTTGTACTGCATCCCTTGAGCCACTCTGGATGAACTAGAGAAGTTAAGGGTAAGTTAAACACCTTTCCCATTGTAGCTGAAATAGTTAAGGGATGATGCTTATTTTAAATTAGTGCTCATATGATCTTGAATGAACCTACTTGATTCTCTACCAAGCTACCCAAAATTGATGACTCAGATAACTTTTGAGTAAGTGAATTAAAAATTAATCAACTATCTAAAGCTGCAACGCAGATAGTCTCTTACCTAGAATTTTCTTCAACAGGTCAAAAATTAACTCAGAGCTTATTTTAATGCACTGTAAACAAGAAGATCGTGTGCCTGCAGCAGGCCATGTGGAAGCCCACTATTTCCTCAAACTATGGAAAGGCTTTGCTAGTTTTCTACCTAGATAAGATGAAGCTCTAGCTGGAAGAATCATCGCATGATCCTATTTTAGGTTGGGGCAGCAGTGGGAGTACTGCTTTTCCTGTATGATTTCAGTTCATTACTAGCTCTTACAGAAAGAACATTAACAGGAAAAACAAACAAAAAATCCATAATCCTACAATATTTTGAAGGTGTAGCTGTATTAATTATGCAAAAGGAAAAGAGGCTATTGTGTACCTGGATGTGCTGGGGACAGACTTGTGGCACTTGGATTTATTTGGTAGGACCCAGGATCTTGCTAGTCAAACCCTGGACCTTGTGAAAGGTTCTGGATTCCCAGTGGATAAGACAATGGGATCTTCGCTGCCCTGGATTCACCAGGAAAATGTTGTCTTAAATGTTAAACAGAGCAAGTTGGAGCCTTGGCTTCTTTATCCAAGTGCTGTTACTGCTACCCAAGTGTAATGAAGCTCCAGAAGCCAGCTGGACCCATTTGTGATCCTCATTCCTAGAAACCCCATACAAGCTGCTCCTCAGGCCTCTCTGCCCCCTATTCCATGTCCAAGACCAGGGTCTGTCTTGCTGCATGTCCTGCTGCAAGGGTGACCCTAAGAGTGGCAGCACCTGGCGCTGGTGCCAGGGCTCAGCCTTGGCTGCGCTGCCTGCGAAGGTCCAGGATGCCGATCATGAGCAGGGCACTGTCTGCTGTAAACCTCCATTTGGATTTAGTTTAGGTTTCAGAGGCAATGTATAAACATTCCCAGTGAAGACACTTCTTCCGAGGGGCTAGGCCAAGTGGTGTTTCCTCCTTTGTGTTTATGGGAAAGCATTTTGTTTAGAGAAGCAAACGAGCAGATCCTTGCATTCTTCCCCAGCACGTATTAGCCAGCTCATAGGCCTCTGGTTTAGGAGATTGAGCACAAACTCAAGGGAAATTTTTGAAGAATGACTTATTAAAATACTGGCAGCACATCACTGGGACACAGGATACGGCAGGCTCTGCTAGGAGCTCAGAGAGGGTGGGAGGTACCGTTGATAATGCAACCTGCAAATCAAGTTTTGTCCTGAGATTCATTGCAGAAGATAAATGTTCTCCTAAGGACTATTCTAGCCCATGACTCAATACCACAGCCTATTTACAGCCCAGGAAGGTTAGAAAATGTGGCATCACTTGTACTGTGTTCTTGGGAACAATAAGAGAAGTGATATTTTGGATTCTGCCTTTCAAAGCTACAACTCACTTGAAAATTCACCTCTACATGAACATCAGCAGAGAGCTAATACACCCATGAAGTACCACTCAAAATAGACTTTAAGTGAGAATTAATTGGTATCTATGTCTCTGAGCAGGCAGAATTTCCCCTGGGCGATAAGAAGTTCTCTCTGACCCTTTCATGGAGTTACTATTTCTTTGATTAAAAGGAGGG
The DNA here is from genome assembly GCF_059628265.1 of Tinamus guttatus. NCBI lineage: Eukaryota > Metazoa > Chordata > Aves > Tinamiformes > Tinamidae > Tinamus > Tinamus guttatus. Next base: position 2,384,725 of record NW_028288722.1, on the reverse strand, counting down.
GAAAAAAAGAGATTAAAATCTCCACCGAGAACAGCTGGCTAATTTTCACTCTTTCTTTATAACAAACTCAGGCCAAGATCTGGTTGCTGGCAAGCACAGAGCAACATCTGCAAATGGAGAGGCCTCTGGCCTCTCGACCTCACCGGAATTTTGCAGTTGATGTAAAATATTTCCCAAGCTAAGTACAATGTCACCAAGGCGGGGATGGGGTAGCCAGGTGGACCTTTTGTTGGCCCATCCTGATACCTACTGTAGTTCTCCTTGTGTGGTGAGGATTCTCAAGGCAAGTGTCTAATCCAAGAAATAACAATCTTGAGCAGAGCATGCCTTCCTGAACAAGACTCCAAGGGGTCAGGCTTTCTCTCTGAAGCTGCTCTGAGGCTCTTCTGAGGAAGAGGAGTCTCCTATTGCCCTTGTCCAGTTTGCTCCTTGGTTTGTGAGACCATTAAAAGGGAATGGCTTTGGGCTCAAAAGATCCTCTATCAGCCTTGCAGACTTTGACACGGTGATCTTCCCACCAGCAAACTTCCAAGTGCTTTACACTGAAGGTCATTGAAAATAGTGATTCCCCAAGTGGGTAGTGAGAAGATGAGGCACAATGCTGGGAAGTGACTTCCTAGGCGTCACCGCCCAGAAGTCAGGATCAATATCCTATGGCTCCAGGATCAATATCCTAAGGCCTTACTCAAGGCCACCTGCCCAGACTCCCTAGGGCTGGCCTCCTTTGGTTTTTGGTTTGATTCCAGCTGATCCCAAAAGTGCTTTCCAGGGCTGACTGATGATTTCACCATAAAATGAGACGATGGGGCTCAGTCAGGGTATTACATCCCAGTGATCCTGTTTGCATTGGTATTTGCAGAACTGGCCCTGAATGGAGAAGGCAGAGGGTAGAAGCAGCAGGACTGATCTCATTTCTAACTCTGCTTGAGCTGAAATCCCTGGAGAGGCACATGAAGGCCTTCATTAGCTACCAGGAGACACAGCGACTAACTGCCCTGGAATGGTGGTGCAGGAAATGTCACACCCGAGCCCTCAACCTCCTTTGCACCCTCCTCAAAATGCAGACACCAAATTAAGTGAGATGCTTCCTGACTGTCGTACGCTGGGCATCCACGGGAAGGAGGCAACGCAGGGGTTAAGGCTCTTGGCAGCAATACAGTTGGATGCTGCAATAAAATATTTTATGACATTTTTACAATATTGTGCAATGGGATTTTGAGACCTCAAAGGAAAACACTGTGGAAAGGTAAGATAGAGCTGGGTGGAGAAAACACAGCAGGTAAGAGTTTGTCTCTCTCCCCTGTCTTCTCCTGCTGTCCTCTGTGCAGCCAAGAGCACTTGTTCCCTGCTCTGCAGGTCGCTCTGGCTTCGTTCTCAACTCCTGGCACATCTGCGTGGTGTTTTATGTGAGTGCCACATACTTCCACAGTGAGCACATATTACATGTTGCTACAAACAGCCTCAATAAATGTGGGAGCCAAGTGTGTCTAAATATTACAAGATATTAAACACCTTTTAGCCTGATCCATAACCTTGTAATTGGTACAAAAATAACAACACCCATCTTCAAATGGGGTTCCATGGTTGCTGTTGTCCATTTGCTTTGTGACAACGAAGCTCAATATACCAGGTTTAGAGTCTGCAGAGGAAAACTTGAAGTGATTAGCTAGAATTCTTCAGGTCATTAACTCGGTGCTACAAAAGCCCAGAAACTAAGCTCAGGTGGTCCAGATTTGGGGAAAAACATGCTAATCTTGAAGGATAGTGCTTTGTTTAATGATGAGAGATGGAAAAAGAATGGGTGTCTGAAAGGAAATGCTGGAATAACTTCACCAGAAATAGAGTTTTTCCCAGTGGTTCTTCATAGCCATAACCACATGGAGGTCACCCTTGCTAAGCAGTGCAAGGTGAATTCTGGGCAGTCCTTATCCTTCTGCAATAGCAAAGAGCCTTCATTAGCTGGGGGACTGCCACCCAGCTGTGTTCAGCAAGGTTGTTCCTCAAGGACAACTGTCATTGCAGCACCAGTGCCTGGTGGGGCACAGTGAAAGGCAAAGGCTCTGGGTGTCACTGAGGCTGGCAGGGTACCTGGGGGAGCACAGTATGAGGGGCAGGATACTACCCCTAGCCTGGACTAACTGGACCAGCAGGGTCATTTTGATGCTCTTATGCTATTACTCCCAGAAATGAGAGTCCACTTTAAATGCACAGGGTAGGTAGAAAGGTTATGTGCAGCTTCAGGATAAGTTTGACCAGAACCATTCCAAATACTGAGAAATCAAAGATCATCGCATAAAGCACACAAGAGCTTTAAAAATAGTAATAAAGGACTGGTGGGGGAAGAGAAGTCTTTGTTCCTTACTTTCTGCACTTGCATGTGTTTCCTTTCTAGTTTCAACTCTACTGGTAAAAAATGTGGGCTAGGAATTTTATTTTCTAACAGAGGCAAAGATGAGGTTCTTCTGTAATCATTTTATTCCAGGAGCTGATGCTCTAAGAAAAACCCCAAATATCACAAGGCTTGGCATAAAAATTGTACAAATTGGCAACACTACATTCGGAAGGATGCAAGCTGAGAAAAGCCTAATCCAATCTCATGCTTTAGAGTACCAGCATAACAGCAGCAGATTGCCTGGGGTGGTCAGGAAGGAAAAGCTCATCCCTGAGCACCGGGCAGGATAGTCCAGGCTCCTGGGGGAAGCAGCGCTCTGAAGAAGCACCAGCATTTGAGTTTGTAAAGGCAGCGAGCGCCAGAGTCATGCCTTATTTGTGTGATCAAATGGAGCAAATCCCATGCTGTGATCCCATGGATGGCTTTCAAATGCTTCAACCATTGTTCAATGAACCACACAATTTTTTTTTCAATGTAAGCATTTTTTTTTTCTTTTTAACAGCACTTTGGCCTGACTTCAGTAGGTGTTGCAGCCATCTTGGAAGATACTGCTGAGAAAATCAGTGTCTGTGAAGACTCACCTAAGCTGGTTTTGTTCTTTTGCTTCCTCTTGTTTGCTATTAGGCTGTGCTTTGTATTCCAGCTGCACCACAAGGTGCAGCTGGGCCCAGAGCTTCCTTGCGGTAGGTGCTCCACACATGTGCTGCAAATGGCACCTCTGTTCAGATGGGTGTAATTACAGACTAATTAGGCAACAGGGAGATGACCAACCTGCACGAGGTCAGCAGTGAGATTGAGGGTGGTGTACAAACCTTCTGGCCTCCACGCTGCCGGGGTCTGGGTTACGCCAGGGCTTCCCTGTGGAGCCCCTGTGCGGGTGGGATCCAGGTTGCTCCAGAGCAAATGTGTGGGGAGGGTCTTTAACCCAGCCCGTGGGCACTGCTTGTACCAGCTCCTGCCTCTCCTTTGTACAGCAGCACCACTTCTCCACCCTGCCCCAGAAATGCTGTGGGCTGGAATGTGGCTAGAAAGGTTTTATGTGGGATTACGCTAAAAAAAACTGCACATTTCCTGCCGTATTGCTCAGGGAATTTTCCCGACTCCTCCTGCTTTGGGGGGTTTCCTGTCTCTGTCCCCCTGAGACCTCTTGTTTTTGCAGCACTCTTGCAGCTGGATCAAAATGGTAAAAGTAAAACTGACAGGGGACACTGTTGATCACCATGAGCTCTTGCTGCTGGAGACGGTATTATGTGAAAGCCCCAAATTTTCACACAGTGAGAATTTTCCAGTAAAGTGGATCCCAATTCAAATTTGTCATGAAATGTGTAAAAGGGGGGGGGGGTGGGGGGGGGAAGGAATCCTACCCTCCTACCCCCACAGCCCTTAAAAATTTTAACTACTCTGCTTTTTATGTCAAAATTATAGCCTTGGAATCACCGATACTTGCACTTATCTGGGAGGTGGTATGGAGAATACATTTGTACTGCAAACTTGTACCTTGAGGGATGCTCAACTGCAAAACACTGTCCTCACTACAAGAGGTGCTTTCCAGAGTGATTCCTCATAAGCAAAGAGTCACTTGGAGGAGCAGCTGTTTAACTGATGTTGTTTTGCTGGAGAACCTAGGTATTTTCCTACATGTATGTATATATCCTGGATATTTGTTGGTATCTTGAGTGGCCTAGTGTGTGAAGTATTTTAATCCTCCTCCATTTCTTTGTGCAATAGGGCATGATTCTTTTCCTCAGGCTGCCCTTGCTGTAATATTTTCTAGTGCAAACCTAGGGGTTTCTAGTCCCCCGGCCCAAGGGCATCCAAATTCCCTTGTTTCCAAGGCTTTCTTTTGAAATACTGCCCCAATTTACCTATCTTCCTTCTCATTTATCTTGTGAACTCCCACTTTCCCTTCCAGTCTTTTCCTTCTTCCCAGGACTTTTCCCTGCCAGGACTTTCCCTGATCTGTCTGTCTTTCACTCCTCTCAGGGTTTCTTTGCTAGATGTCTTCCAGAGGTGCCCCACAATTCATCCTGCAGCAGAAGAGGCTCTTGGATGGTAGGTGAGAGTCCTCGGAGAGGACACCACTGGACTGGGTAAGGGTTGCTGCTGAATGCGGAGAGAATGTGACACATTCTTATCACAAAAGGAGATCTTGGTCTGTTTCTCCTCTCCCTGCTACACCTTACAAAGTCACAAGTCTAAACCTCTTAAACGCCACAAAAGAAATGAAAAGTTCGTCTGGCGTCTTGCAAATGGTGGCAGGAGAAAAAATTGCTGCTTCTATGAGGCAGCTGTGACTTTACCACTGGACATGTCCAGCCTCATAGCGAGAGATGAACACAGTAAGTTTCCTCTTCATCCTAGGTGACCTCAAGGAGTGAAAGAACCTTCCCAGCATCAAGGTCTTCTATCCAGCACTCTGCAGAGCAGCACCTCTCAGTGCATTTTTTTCTCTCTGGGATTTCTTAAGATATGAGGCTTTCCCAAGCTGGGGCACCCAAGCACAAGCAAATTGTCCTTAACACCTGATCCTCCAAGGATCCCTGCGAAGCATCTGCTGGTCAGAGCAGCGCTCCTGGGGAGCCTGGGGACGATGCTTGCAAGTCCCCCGGCACCGCGTCTCCCAAACCAGCTGCTATCGGTGGCATCAGAACTTGCATTACATCAATTCTGGTGACATTGCCCAATTGAAACCCTGTTCCCCAAGGGAGGCCCAGCTTAATTGAGTGTGGTTATTAATATTGTATTATCAGCAGCCAGATGGTCCAGAGACAGGCAGTTTTCATACATTTTATTGATGTTGTTCATCGGAAAATTATTTCCACTTATCTTACATGCTCATATATTCCAGTAGTGCGAAGTGTTAACAGCAGCACCCTCCACCACGAGCAAAGCCACCACAAGGAAGTGCCTGGCTGGAAAGCCAGACATGAAAATGTGTCTGCACGGCCTCTAATTAAAATAGCTCCTTGGAATGGCTGAGGGGGCATAGAAAGAGGCTGTGGGTCCTTCCTGCCAAACCTGGAAAATGCCCAAAGCGACTTAGTGGCAAAAGCTCGTGGTCTCGCTCTGTTTTTCCTCCTCTTTTTCTCATTTGTTGACCGATACTCCAAGAGCTCTCAGCAGTGGAGGCTTGAACCCTGAGGCATGGCCAAGGCAAAAGCCTCCAAAACACGGGAAGAAACAATATAGGTCCCTGGGCCAGCTGAAGCCTAAACCTGGCATTGATGTGGATAAATAGAGAGAAGCACTGAGGGTGAGGCTATCTATAACAGCAGAGAGTAGAGAAGTGGCCGTGAGAAGGGGCTTCAAGATGGTCTTCAACCAAGGTATTTTCTGGCTCTTGATGGGGGAGTTGCATATGACTCAGTCCAGGCAATAGCGAGTTTTGGGAACTGGTGCCTTTTCCTGGGCCATTTCAGTTGGTATTATGGCCAGCATGGCCAGTTTGCTCCTCCCAAACTTAACAGAGATTGCAAGTGACGCTGCAACTAAATAGAAAGAAGATTTTGGAATTTATATCACTGGAAGAAATCACACCAGCATCACTCTGCACACACTGCAGTGTGGGGCTTGTCAGGAACTGTCCTGCAGAAAAATATCCCCACGTCCAAGCGTGGTGGTGATAGGGTTATCGGTGCCTGATTAACACCCCGCTCGAAGCATCAGCAATGTGTAGGCTGGAGGATTCAGACCTTTGTCATTAACTGCTGCCTGCTAACGAGGATTGCTGCTGAGAAATTCAGTAGGGAAGGGCTTGTGTGGGCCTGGAAACCTGGTGGGCTCAGAGGAGGTGCTTGGTGGTAGCAGGAGAAAGTGTGAGGTGGAAGCAGGAGCAGCGGGGAAGGAGCCGCGCCGCGGGATGCAGTATAAGAGCAACCACCCTGCTATTCCCGTGCAAATTACAGCTTCAGACAAGCCTCTGTTTTCTCCTCGCAGCAGCAAGGGTATAATTTGAGGGATTTGCTAGGCTTTTACTCAATCATGTGCACAGCCAGCCTCCCTGCTGGGAAGACATTTCCTCCCCCAAAGCCCGGCTTCCCCCTGCGGATGGCGGGCATCGATCCTGCCTCTCCATCCGCAGGAGCGACCGTCGCCGTCCTCCCGCTCGCGCCGCGGCGCTCGGCGGGCAGCGACGCTCCGGCCCGGCTCACGCGGGAATCTGCCCACGGGGGCTTTGCTGGAGTGAGGGACCCTCGGGTGGGTTTGGTGAGGCAGGGCCACAGGGGGTTTCTGCAGCGGAGCCACCACAGCAGCTGTCGGTTGTGATGCTGAGCATGATCGACAGGCTGCTAAGGAGCTTGAGGAGAGGGGGCCGAGCACACGTGTGAGATCTGCACCTTTTGCACCGCGACCTGAGCTGTGTGCTGAGCTAGGGATGCTGCTAAGGATCAGGGAGTTCCTTGCGCTCAAATTTAGGCACTGAGGAAGATGTGAGGAGCACAGCTCCTCAAACAGGAACGAGTGCTGCTGGAGTGTAACTCACATCTCAGGCGTGGGTGAAGGTGCAAATTGCTCTGTGCAGATGGTAGAAGAAGCCCCCAGCAATAAGTTTCTATTTAGGGGCCTGAAGAGCTTAAAATGAAGTGTGCTGAATCCTCCTGGAGTGATGTCGCTACAGTGATGTTTTTGGGGCATGAATTTAAGGGTTTTCATTATTTGGGATGGAGACTTTTACTCCATGGTCAGCCAAGCAACTTGGCTTGGCTCTATGGAGATGCAAAGCCTGGTGGCTGCTCCTTGGCCCAGGCAGGTGCCCTGCTATGGGTCCCGTTCCCCATGGGCACCAAGCACCCACTGCTGCTCAAAGACCGCACCACGGCATTTCTGACCCAAACGCCCTAGTGCTCGGCCACGACAGCTCAGCGAGTTGGCAAAACCGAAAAGAAGCTCCTCCTGGGTGAGCAGCAGACGTACCCGTAGGTTCCTTCCCAGCTGCACGTGGCTGGGACGGCTCAAGGCTGGCCTGATGTCCCCTCCTGTACCATCCAGCCTCATTTTGGGTTGTTTTCCCAGCCCGGTATGAGCGTGGCCTCGAACGGTGCCCACGACGCCAGGCACAGCGCACGTTCCCCAGCCCGTCCACTCGCTGGGAACATCATAAGCACAACAGCAAACAGATGTCAGCCAAGATTGTTCATAAATATTTCATCACGGGGCTGCGAGCCACCCGGTGAAAGACAGAGACCTCTGCACCAGGTCTGAGCTTATTACTGAGAGCTGACAAATGCTCCTAATTGGGTCGGCAGCAACGGCAACGTTATTGACAGCAGCAGCAAGAAGGACCAGCTCCAGTTTGTTTGCTTTGCTGTGTGTATCCATGCTCACAAAATGTAAATTGAGGGTGATGGATACGACTTCATGGAGAGTCTTTCCTCCCTCTTATTAGATTAACACTGAAACATAAGCAAATAGGGCAGACATTAGGAAAAAGCGTAAGCTTGTAGAGACAAATTCTGCTCTGAGGGACAAGCAGAAAGATAGAGACATTTAGCGTAGCAGGCATCGAGCATTTCCACCAGACGCACCCAAATAGGAGCCGGAGATAAGGCCAGAAGAAAATTTTCCAGAAATTCAACCTGCTTTCTCCAGGCTGAGATTATAAAAAGAGGCTGAAAGAGTTGGATGAGAGCACTTGTCTCTTCCAAAAATCTACCACCCTGCGCTTACACCCTCACCTACCACATCCAGGGACTGCATGCTTTTGCAAAAAGCTAGGAAGGCAAATGAGGTGCTGGACCCAAGAAAGACTTTTTTTTTATTATTATTTTTTTTCTGTTCCTGGTTCCACACATACCACTTATTTCATAACGGTGGCAGTGCCATCTCCATATCACCAGGGATGATGTGACCCTTGATTTGTTGCTGTGGGCAGAGCATTTTGAGGAATTTGCTTGAAAGGAGCTTTTATTACAGTTCCTGCATGCTAAGAACTGCCTGGGACTAATAAACATGGTTTAGGAAAAGTAATTTGGGGAGATGACAGCAGCTTGGTTCTGTGCTCCTTTGGACACATAATCGTGTGTATGAGTGTGTGTGTGCATGAGTGCGTGTGTGAATGTATTTCACAGTTCTCTGGAGATCTCCCTTCCATTTGGAGGCAAAAACCTCCCATATGAACCTAAGTCTTGATGTGATGATATTTTATATGCAAGTTTTAATCCTCTTTTTAAGCAGCCCATTTATTAAAACTCGGCAAGTTTCAATTTTTGAAGCCAGTTTCCTGAGATGTCATTATCCTCCTGCTGGAGCAGATTAGCGGATTGCTAGGAGGATGCAATTTGAGCTCAATTAATTCTGCTTCAAGTCCCAATCCAGTGTTGCTAAACAGCTCTCCAAACCTCACATTGGGATGCTGAGCACTGCGCTGCCGGCGAGTCCTGCCCGGGGCTGCGCTGCGGCCGGGGCAGTTCCTCCTGCGTGTCCCGATGTTTCTGGCAAGACTTCTCTGCTCAGTTGCTCTTGTGCATCCTGTGTTCAGGGAGCAAAGCCCAAGCCACTCTTGCATGGTACCAACCCCAGCATCATTTTTAATTTTGCATGTTGCTTCTGTTGCATCAGTTAAGCTCTCGGAGCAATGATTTTCATGTCTGCTTAAATATAGCAATAGGAGGGAATGGCAGAATGAAGCAGATAAAATATAAAGCAGTGAAATAAAAATAGTCATTCACAAGCCTTTTTTTTTTTCTTTTTCCCTCCCTTGGGTAAGAGTTGCCTTGACTGTCTTAAGCAGGATTAAACCACAGCCTTGATTTAACCTGCCAGGCCCCGCACTGCAAAGCCTCTCTCATGCAGTTAGGTGTAGGTGGGTGGAAATTGGACCCCCAGCGTGTGTATAACACAGGCCCATGTAAATCACTGCTGGAGCAGAGCCATCGACTACGTTCCTCCAGGCAGGGCCCGTCTTTGCATCATGCTCCTTTTCAAAACCTGTCAACATGGGCGCAGAAATGAGACTATCCAAATCATTGCTAATCTTGACCTAATTTGCAAACAGGTACCAAGTCCATTTCCCTGGTTCCTGGCCTTCAACTCTCTTCCTTCCTTGCTCTCCCTCTTGTGCTCACAACTATATACTGCACATCTCTCTCCGGCCTCCAGCCAGCATAGTTATAAGGTATCTGCCACACTTTTCTTTTTGTAAGTACATACCTTACTATGGTATCTGGGAACTTTACAGTCTCCTGTATATTTCAGACAGGGGAATTTAAGCAGCAAAAAGTGTTCTAAGACATCACTGTCAGCACAACTATTGAGTAAAAAGGTTCTTTTAGCTGTTTCTTCTGTTTTTTTTTTTGGTTTTTTTTTTCATCAAGAAGGATTACCAAAATGCAGAGTGCCTTAAAGAGAAGGAAGTGGAGCAGGCAGGTAGATGGAGGTGTTTTCTTGGCAAGAGGGTTCCAATGCTCAGGATCATTCTAGTAATTGTGTGCAGGAAGGTAGAGACCTGTGAGCACTGCATGCTCCGCTCCCCCAGCCTCTCTTTTCCGAACTCTCAAACTACAAATGTGAAAAAAAAACGTGGCTCTGAGTTGTTAGAGGTGAGACCAGAGAACCAAAAACTCTGCCCAGGACTGTGGAAATATCCACACTTCTGTCTGCTTTAGAATGTTATTCTAGATGCTCTGAGCATCGCTTCTGTACTAAGAGCGTCTTCTCCCACTGCATCACTGCAAGCCAGACCAGGCACTGGCTTTCCCACTCCCTGAGCTTGATGCTATCATTTATGCCCAATCAAATGCCAACACAGCCCTCTGGAGTTGGTGGCACTTTGCACATGTGGTAAGGGATGTTGAAGGCTCGGGCAGGAAAAGCAAAACACAAAACTCACTGAGAAATGTCAGCTTCAAAGGGATTCCCCACCTCCGCCCTCCTGCCCTGGCACATTCCAGACACTTGGCCCATCAGGCAGTAGCCTGAAAAAATACATGGTCTCTAAAGGTCAGCGTGCTTCGTGCTGGTGGCCCAGCCTGGGAGTGAAGGGCACAGCTGAGGGCTTCCAGAGAAGGGGCTGCCACTGGCCACAGGTGCCAAACTCCAGGAATCCCCAACCAAAATGCCTCTGTCATCTCAGCGTTCTTTGTTTACATATCCCTTTTCATGTGGTGTGGAACAAAAAGCCCAGGTGTGAACAGTGCTGGTCTTCCTTGTTTCCCAGTCACTTCTTGCCTGCAGAGAAAATTGGGCTCAAAGTGCAGAAGTGCTGATGGTAGTGAGAGGCTGCTCGCAACAGAAGAATTTGGTAACCTTAAGAGAGAAGTCACTCTTGGATTTCACACACTTGGATTTCAGTCCAAGTCCCATGGACTTGCTCATGTGAATCCTCCAAGGTGAAGCACAGCAGCACAGGGGAGCCCAATGCCTCCAGACTTGACAAAACCCAGCTGCACAGAAGTGGCCTGGCTCTGGGAACACCAAGCCTGTCCCATTTCACACCACATAGGGATTCCTAATCCACAAGGATGATGAGGAACCCCAAAAACAGAGCTGGGATGCTGGCCCATGAATATCAGGTTTCCACCCATAGAGAGCCTTGAGCATAGAGCCAGTGGGCTGTATCTAGTAGATATCTTCTGGGATAACCTGCACTCTGGAGTGTGAAGGGTTAACAAGAGCATTGGCTAAATTGGGAGAGAGCTCAGAGCAGCTCGTGTGCGTGGCACTGGGGGACTTCAAATATTGCAGTTCCCTGCTACGATTTTCAAAGCGGTTTTGCTAGCTTATGTCGATACTAAGTCTTTCATCCACCGCTGTGTCAGTCAAATAGCAGCTCGTAACGCCCAGCCACACTGGAAAGAGAACAAACGGCTTCCAAGAGCCCCGGTCCCTACTCTTGCCATCAGCCCTGGAGCTCTGAGCCAAGAGCCCTGGTTTTGGGGCAGGAAGAGCCCAATCAGCCTGGTGAAAAGGAAGGAGTGCAGAGGAAGAGCAGTTTTGCAATAAGATGCTTTTGGACAGAAGAAAAATAAAGTTTCTGGAGATTTTTTATCTGTTTAAATGAGCATCTCCTGAGAAATGGGGGTATTCACTTTCCCCATGGTGACAGATCCCTAGGGGAGACTGGTAAAAATTACCATTATTGATTGTTTAAACAAAAACCGCTGCAGCCTCAAGACTCATTAATGCAAAGTCCCTTGGAGAAGGCAGCGTAAGAAAATGGGACAGCAACCAAAGAACCCCAGAAGCGTGAGGTTCAAAGGGCCTGACCCGAGGGCAAGGACCAGCTCCCTGACACCATCCCTGAAGAACAAGCACCCAACATCTCCCGCACGCCACGAGAGCCAAGGCGATGTGCCGAAGCCCTGGGCTTTGTGCGGAGCTGGGACATCTGGCCGGAGCGAGAGGGACTCGCGGCCGGTGGCTCCAGCGCTGTCCGATCCGCGCTCCGCTGAAACGCCGGCCCGCGATTCTCATGCAAATGGCCCGACGGCGCGAACAGATGTGAAACATTTGGTTCTGTTCTCACTGGCTTGTAAAGAAATAATGCGACTGGAAGCGGGGGAAAAAAAGGGGCCATGCAGGGTGCGGGGGGAGAAAGTTTATAACAATGGTTCTCCCTTGGTGGCCCGAAATGCGGGAGTTTACGTCAGGCTGTGCCAAATTCATATCTCTAAGTGAATGAGACCGGCCCTGTCAAACGTGGAGGTAGGGGCCATACACAAATATTATAAATACGGGGAAGCAGGGAAGCTGTGTCATGTCCAGCGCGGAGCCATCAATCATCTCCTCCCCGTCCCAAGTTTATAAAGTGGTTTCTGACGCTACTTAGACAGTTTACGCGGGCCAGTCGGACGGGCTGGAAAAGCTGACTACATGCTCCAAGTATGTCGCGTTTGCTCTCGAGGAGCCCCCGATGAGGTGCCCTGGCAGGTTTTGTTGATGTTAGCAGAGGGGAAGAGAAAAAAAATAAAATAACAGAAAAAAATCTACAGGCGCAAGGAAAAAGGCAAGCCGAAAAAAATAACGTAAGTTCCCGATGACACCAGCGCCAGCTGCAAGGAGCCCAGCGTGGCTGTCCCTCCACACCATGTGGCTCATGGGACACACAGATGCAGCTGGTGAAAGGTGAAATCTGGGAAGAGTGTGGACATTTGCAGATGCCTGCAGGCTCCTCCGCTGCTCTTTCCCTGGCTCCTGAGGCTACCAAGTGCTGCTGGGGATGCAGATGGATGTTTGAAGTGACACAAGGCCATCTCACTGTGAACATCCCTCCAGAGGAGTCCCGATCCCACGGGAATGCCCTGAATGAAAAATATCCCTGACACACACAAGTGCATAGGGTTGCACATCCCAAACACACAGGCACCGCCTCACACGCAGCGTATGCAAGCCCAGCACGTGCACCCATGTCTGCTGCGTGCAGGTACGAATGTGGTGAACGTGTAAAAACACAGCACAAATGTTCACGTGCAGACAGCATGTCTCTGGTGCCCCCACCACGCACATTGAATCCTGAGCTTTCTGCTTGGAGACCTGTGTGCTGGGATGCAAGCTCACAAGAAGGAAGAGCCTCAGGACTAAGTTTATCCCAGCTTTGGCAGCAAATGGAGCATCTCCAGGCAATGCAATGGTGTCCTCAACGCTCTGCGCCCTGCTAGGAAAGATGAGCTGTGCCATGAGTGCAGAGGCTGGGGGGGATGACCAGTGTGTCCAGGCTAACCCACCTCACCCCTCTTCCATGCAGAGCAGAGGTGACTGCACATCCCTGCGCTTGGCTGGCCGAGATGGGCACAGCAGGTCCAGCCCCACCTGGGCTCACACAGTTGTGTCAGGGACAGGAGTCCGCCTGTTTTTTGTGAAACAGCAAGGACACAGGATTGCAGCAGTCGTGCCGACTGCCTGCACTGATTGCACATGCTGGCACCGTGACGTGAGGCAGATCAGACTGAAGATGACACTGGGACGCCGTGCTCCCAAGCTGTTAAAATCTCACTACTGGGACAGCTTCCAACACGCTCCCACATCTGGGAGGCTCTTCCCGGTGGGGCGTTCCTGCTCCACAAATTTCCAGCCTCTTGCTGCAGGGGAGGAGGTTGTCCGCGAGCTGGTCAGGAGAGACCGGCATTGCTGCCCACGGCCACGTGTGCACGTGCGGGTGCCCTGCCACAGCACCACAGTGCGGGTGTCCCCATCCTGACTTCTCCTGGGGCTGGCTGTGCTCGCCCTGGAGCCCCGCGGAGCAATCCAGGCTCCGTGACTCGGCCACGTGCAGCGCAGCCGCCTCAGCGCCGGCAGCGCTCGCAGGGCACGGGGTGCTGAGGGCGCAGGATCCGGCCCGCACTCCCGGGGCAATGCAAGGAGGCCAGATTTCCCATACAAGGCTGCAACGTGCGTCGCTCGTGCCCCCGTTCCAGCAGGAACCAGCACTGCCCTGCTGCTCTGCTTCCTTTTAAAGCGCTCTCTCCGGCCCGGCAAAGGCAGCGAGCGGAGCTGTCGCCGGCAGCGCTGGTGTTACGGCTCCCGAAGGGAAAAGCCAATACCCTTGTCTTGCAGTGAGGGTGATCCCTTCCCCTTATGCCACCCAAAGCCAGCGGACCTGGCGATTCAGCTGCTCTGGGGGGGAATAATTTCCCCTTTCAGCCTGGTTTTCTGTTCAGGACAGAAGACTCCATGTTTTGCAGGTGTTGCTAGTGCCCTGGCAGCACTGCGGAGCCCCAGGCTCAGTTGGTATCTCCAGTTCAGCCGTTTCCAGCTGTGCTTTTGCAGCTCCTGAGGCAAGCAGGATGTTTCTAAGGGATCTCCATGGAGAGAGCAAGCCCTGAGGTGCAAATCTGCACCTCCCCTTCCAACCCCCATCCCTGTACAAATGGCAAATTAGTCCTTAAAACTCTTCCATGAAGAGAGTTCATGGCCCAGGTATTCTCAAGTGGGTGCCCAGCTCTTCTGTGCAGCTCTTCGTGAGCCCCATTGAGCCCATGGTGCTCTCCAAACCTGGGCAGATATCCAAGGAAGTTGATGAAGAGACTGCTCAAATTCAGTGTCCCGTGGTTGGGCTGCTCTAGAAAACCAAGTGTTTCCATGATCTCTGCACTTCCATTTTTGAGAAGCTTCATCAGTCCAGCAAGGGCAGCTGGGGACTCGCTTGCCCAGCCTGGAGACTCTCTGCTGAACGAAGCCAGTGAGGACATGAGCATGGGCAGCTCCCATCTCCTCCTTGGGTGATCCTGGTCTCTATTCCAGGTCTTGGGATCATTTGCTCTGAGCAAGTCTGCCCTGGATCAGGGAAACCCTACCTATTGTACCTGCTTCAAAACCACTGATTTTCCACAAAATATTTCCCTTTCACAACAAGTACTTTCATTTTAACAGAAAAGAAAAAGTTTTGACATCAGTTTGAAACCAGCCTTCCCTGTCTGTTTAATATGGAAGCATCCATGCAGATTTAGGGTTTAATTTTCCCTGTATTGTTTTCATAGTCTGGTTTGGCATTTCTTTTTTCTTTTTAAGTGGGGAATAATATTAAAATGTACAAGAGGCCTGCATAGTATTTATGGCTGCTTCAAACTGTAGCCAGTCACCACTGTACCCAGCCCAGCACAGCGAAGCACAAATAAAACGAGACACAAACAAAGGTAATAAAAGAGACAAGTATCTGTTTGCAAAGCGCCGGAGGAGCCGCAGGAGCGCAACTACTTCATGCTCCTGCTAATATAGCTGTCTGCAGTGATGCTCAGAAAGCTCGACCAGGGAGCAGTTTATGGGTTTCCCTTGGAGAGCTCTTGTAAATATTTGCCTGCGAGAGCAGAGGACTGCGGGGCAGGATGGGGATGCGGTGTTCGTTTGGCTTTGCTGGCCAGGCTGCGGTTCCTGGCGCGCAGGGGCTCCGGCTGCACAGCGGGCACAGGACTTTACGTGCTCATTCTCAAGGCATATGCGATGCAGATCGAGTTGGAGAATGATTTTCCTGGGAGCTATAGCTGCTAAAATGCAAAAGCAGAAACATCTCTGCCTGCTGGCAGCATCCTGCTGGCGGGAACGGTGCAGGTCCCACAGCCCCAGCTCCCTGGGCAGGGGTTGTTATCTCCAACGCAAACCAAGAGTCACACGATGCCTTTGCTCCTCTAACAAGCCAAGACCTGGAGCTGGGCTCCAGGTGCGCTTGCTGGTCAGGCAATCAGCCCTGTGCCATGAGCTGCTCCCCATGGGGATGGAAGGGGGGTCTTGCTTGCTCATTCATCTATTAGAGGGGTGCAGCCGGGGACCTGCAGCCATTAACAGGGTGTCAATCCATGCCTAAAGCAGCATCCCTTCATGGGACGAGCACGGGATGCTCCGGGCCCCTGTGGCTCTTCCCGGGATGCAGACAAGGACCTGCCGGGTCTGCAGCCCACAAGATGGGAACATCGAGCCAGGAGAGGAGAGGAAATGGGGAAAGTGAAGATGGACGGGGTGCACCGGCACCCCTTATGTGCTGCAGAAGATGCTAGGATGAGCACATGCTGAATGAAGTGTCTTGGGGAGATGCCCAAAGCTGCCTGTGTTTAATCCGCCCAGCTCTGCTCCCTCTCAGGCTGTTTCCCTACCGTGGGCAGGGCTGGAGCCAAAGTGTCAGTAGGGCTGCTTGGGGTTTGTGTGATTAATCCCTGACAGACCAGATTTGCCTGGATGAGGAGGGAAGCTACGGTTCAATCCAGGCCACGTCCCTGAGCCTCTGCCTGTCCCACCCTGTGCCCTGCGCTGTGTCCTGCAGCCACAGGACTGGCAGAGCTCCCATCGAGCAGCACCCGCACCAGGAACCCCTGGCAGTGCATCCCATCCCATCCCATCCCATCCTGTCCAGTCCTATCCCCCCTGCCCGCGGTGAAGCCACCCAGGCTTCGGTGCTGTCCCTGCTCGCTGCAAAGAGCAGATCATGCACAGAAGGCTGCTGCTGCAAGGAGCGTGCCCAAGGAAGGGAACACTTATGAGTCTCGGTGTGCTTCTAGCCAGGCTTGCAAAGCCTCTTTGAGTGGCACTGTGAAAATAATAGGGGAAGCTGCATTTTCATCAAGCAAGGCAGAGACATCGGTCCCACTGGCCCCACTGCATGCTCAAGTCTTTGGAAAATACAACCTTTTTGCCCCCTTGCTTATATGGAGCACTATGAACACCCCACCGGAGGCCCCGCTCATGCCCACCATGGCAAGGACAGTGAGCTGAGAAACAGAGAAATGGAGAAATCGGGACCCTGCCTGGAGCAAGCTGGTTAACCGAGGCTCCAAGCCCGGAGCTCCATGGCAGGGAGCTGCGGAAAGGCTTTGGACCCCGTTCAGTCTCCTCCTCTTACCGGTTCTTATTAATTCATGCTCCCGATCGGAGGCCTCCCAGATGTCCTCACATCTTGTGCCAGCTCTCTAATCAAGTTGGCCTGGTCTCCATCCCCGCTGGGGAGAAGGTATCAGGTACAAGGTGGACGGAGCTGCTTGCCAGCTCCAAGGCCAGGCATCAGGTATAAAGATATGTTGCCTCCTGCCTCTGCCAAAGCAGCACCGGGTAAGATTTCATCTGCTTTCCGCTTGCTGATCCGATCGCTTTTTCGGTGCAGGCACCGCATATTTTGCAATAATCTGGCTTGTTTTATCATGCTAAGTGAGCGCAGTCTGAAAATATTCTCTCCAATCTTTTCCAAAAAAAAAAAAAAAAAGTCCCTAGATTTTTAGTCTCCCTGCTGCATATTTTTAGCATGCATTTTCAACAGAAACGGCCCAGACTTGGATCTCCAGTGCCTGCACTTGGGGTTGCAGCTCCCTGTGCCCTGCACTGGGGTCCTCCACTCCCTTGGGCTTCGCTCCTTCGCCAAGGCCCCCAGCTAGTGAAGGCTCTGCAGAAACCCCCGGAGCACCATTCCTCCCTTTAACAGGGGAGCACCCAGCTGGGACCTCCTTGTGCCAGGCCCTGCGTGCCTATGCTGCCCCCAGACGTGTTTGGATGAAGATGTTGCAGCCGGCGCCAGCGCGCAGAGCAGCTGTTTGGAGCTGTGCTCTGCCCCTCGCAGGGGTGCTCAGCCCCGGGGCGCTGCAGAAATCATCCTGGCCTCAGCTTCTGCACTTCCCTCTGGCAAGGGGACTTCCAGTGGGAAGTTATGCCAGTAAAACGGTGGCTCATCTAGGATCACGCCTTGCTCCCAGGGAGAAAGGTGAGGGAAATTTGGGCATCCCCTTCTAGGCATGGAGGGGAGCTGGAGCAGGGATGATTTCCTAGCCAGCACCACTATGGAGCCAGGGAGCACCAGGAGGTCCTGGGACGAGGCCGGGCGGCCACAGCCCCAGGGACATTTGGGGACAATACGCATGTTCCTGCAGTGGAAGGCAAGAAGTCCTTGAACTTTCTGAGTGATGTGCAGAGGGGAAAGCCCAGGAGATTACCGTGCTCAATAGAGGATTTGGGGAAAACAGGACCCTCCATTGCCTCCTCCCTCTCCGACCGGCTCTCAGATCCCGGGGCTGCCACTGGCCTGTTCCCATTAGCTATTGTCCCCATTCAGCTGAGCTGAAGGAGCTTTTGTCGCGGGAGCCCGTGGGGTCACGACGCCCCTTGCTTATCAATCTGCTTCTCCCTGCTCCGGCCCGGCCGCCAGCGCCGGCTACAATGGGACGTTTTCTTGGGCAGCCGCGTCCTGACGGGCAGCGCTTCCCCTTGCTCCCAGCCTTGTAAGCACTCGTTAAGCTGTGCTGCCCCAGGGCTTCCCGGACGTACTCCCAGTTTAACCCCTGATCCCGTCCGTGCTACGGGTCACCAGTAAAGGGGAGAAACAGAGCAGTTCCCGTGGGGGCCCGGGCTGGCCTCTGGGCTTGGAGAGCTTTACCAGACGTTCCTGCATGGGAGCGCCTGGGAATGCCATAGGATGGAAGTCCTCAGCCCCTTAGTATTATTATTATTGATACTAATATTGTTATTATTTCAAAATAATACATTTTGCATAAAACTAAGGCAAAAGCAACAGCATTTTGGCTGCTGAATGTAATCCATCCACTGGGATGGCCAAACTCGCCTCCCACCGCTCTGGGCCCACCTGCCAAGGTGGGGACAGGATCCCTGCGTGTCCCCGAGAAGCCGCATCACCCCACAAGTGACAGGATGCTCTGATGGGAGTGGAGCAGCAGGGCAGACTTTGAAGCAGACAGATGGAGCGAGCACCGTGGAAGAAATTTAAGAGGAGAAGAAAAAGGCTGGAGGAAAAATCGCCAGTGGTGCAGGCGTGGGTAAAATGGGAAGCACCTTTGGCTCCAAGCCTCTAAATTCCAGGGGAAAAAAAACACCCGTTATCCCCAAGAATGGCTATTTTTGTATTAAGGCTCCACCAGAGAAAAGGCATAAATCCTCCGAACCGGCTCTAACAATGTCATCTGCCCAATTTTGCTAACTTTAGCAGCACTGTGTTTGATGAGTGGTCCTCGTACGTAGAGCTCTGAGCGGGCAGAGGCCTCGTGGCGCCTGGGACGAGCTCGTAGCAGCGGGCAGAGCGATGCCAAGGCGCTGCGGGTGCAGAGGGGGGACACTGCAGCGCTTCCCCATCCCTCCTCTTGCCCTTTGGTGAAACACCCTGCTGCTCACTGAGCTGTCACAGACCACAAGAGCCGCTGTGTCTCCAGCCTGAGCACTCAGAAATGAAGAATCAGGTGCTGAGAAAATTAAAAAATCACAAAATTGCCTTAAATACAGGCTGATTTTAAATACAAACATATTTGGCTTAGTTCTTTCTGAACACTGCAATTTTTAAAGTGACTCATATTTTCACTAGGTAGCCAGCGACTTTTTTCAATGAAAGCTGAGCTGATCCCCGGTGTTTCCAGGATCACTCAGGCAGAAGAAAAGCACCAAACCTCCCCAGCTGTGGGATGCACTCACAAGCTCCTGCCACTCTCTTGTGCCCATTTTCCTCCTTTGCTCATTTCTCTGCTTGAAACAAATATTTATTTCAACAGAAAACATCCCCCTGCCCCCAGCACTGAGGAAAAAAGCAGAAGTGAAAGAGCTTCGCATGGGTCCACTCCAAGGCCCTGAGAGTCAGCAATGGCTTTTTATCCACTCCACGTACTTGGCATCATGGCAGAGGTTGATAACGGCATTTTGGTTCCTAATGACAAACATCATTGCCTAGAGGTGTGAGGGGCCTGACCTGCTCCTACCCTCTTGGGAATCGGGCGCCTCCGCTTGCACGTCAAAGAGCTGCAAGACCCAAAACGCTAAAATAATTTGAATTTGTCACCTTTAAACGGCCCTCGCAAATCTGAGATTAAGTGATCTGGTTGCAGAGAGGCTGAGGAAACCTGTGTATTAAAGGTAAGTTCCTTTGCTCAAGGAGAGAAAAACTGCCGCAAAGTGGTGAGAAGATTGAAGACAATAATTCCTTGCGACAAACATTTGTTATTAATTTGAGCCTGTTTACTGTTTGGAAACATGTTTTTATTAATCAGCTAGCTCTGCAGATGGTTGGTTATTATTCATTGCAAAATTTGCTTTCCCCCCCCTTTTCATTGACTAATTTGCAGACACACCAGCTTTACTGCCAAGCAGTCAAAGTTTAATCCCTCAGCTAGGTCCACACTGAACAGAGGAAAGGAATAAGATCTAAGTGAAGTGTTTCATGTGCAAGTTTGTTTAAAAATCCTGCAATCTATGACAAACATTTCCAATTAGAAGGGCATTCCCCCGGGCAAGGAAACAAGGGGCAGCAGCAGCGTGGAGCTGAGAGCTGCTCCTGCCCTGGAGACCCCTCGGAGCACAGGAGCCGATGCAGTGTCATCGTGCCGTGATGGGTGTTGTGCCCGGGTGCGTTGCCTCCCGTGGGCCTGACTGTGGCTCGCGTGTGGACGGCGGGTCCAAGCGAGCAGGGAACGATCCGTTTGCGGGTTTTTCTATGCTGGGCTTAGCACGAGGGCCGCCCGTCGCGCCGCACCTCTATTTATGTTTCTTACGAACACGCGACACGTCGGTGGTCGCAGGGGTTTCCCGGGTGGGGGCTCTGCGGGCCGGGGGGCAGCGCTGACCTGGTTCAAGGCTAAGCCGGGGAAGCGGCGCTCAACATGCGGAGCGACGGGGACGCCCCGAGCGGGCGCGGGGCCGGGGGGACCGGCCGGGGGAGGCTCCGCCGGGGCCGGGGGCGGCGCGGGGGCCCCGCCCGCCCCCGCCGCGCGTTGGGCCCGCCCCGCTCCGCCCCGCCGGTGCCGCCGCCGAAGTTTTGCTCCGCCGGCGCCGCCGCACGTGGGAGCGGCGCGGAGCGGAGCCCCCGGCGCCCGGGAGCGGCGGCGGCGGCGGCCCCGGCGATGCCCCCCTGAGGCCGGTCGTGCGGCGGCGGCGGCGGAGGGTCCGCGCTGCGCCGGGGGGATGCTGAGCATGGCCAGCGCGGCCGGCCGACGCCTCGGGGCAGCATGGCCGTGAGCGGGGCGGCCCCCCCCGGCGCCGAGCCCCTGCCCCGCAGCATCTTCAAGAAGTTCCTCGTGATGCTCTGCTCCCTCCTCATGTCCCTCTACGTCTTCTACTGCCTGGCCGACCGCTGCCAGACGCTGCCCGGGCCCATCATCGCGGCGGGCGCCGCCTCGGAGGAGGAGGAGGGCGGCGGCGGCGGCTACCTGGGCGGCTCGGCCGAGCCGGCCCCGTGGCAGGCGGCGGCTGCGCGGCGCAAGCGGCTGCTGCAGCGGCTCCGGCAGCGGCGGCGGCGGCAGGAGGCGGCGCCGGGCGCGGAGGCGCCGGCCGGGGGCGGCGGCGGCGGCGGCGGCCGGGCCGGCGGCTCGGGCGGGGGCAGCGCGGCCGGGACCCTCCCGCCGCTGCTGGGCGACGGGGGCAAGCGGCTGCCGCAGGCCATCATCATCGGCGTCAAGAAGGGCGGCACGCGGGCGCTGCTCGAGTTCCTGCGCGTGCACCCCGACGTGCGCGCCGTGGGCGCCGAGCCGCACTTCTTCGACCGCAACTACGAGCGCGGACTCGCCTGGTACAGGTAGGGCACGGGGGACGCGAGCGCGCGGGGACGCGGCCGTGGCCGGGCCGGCACCGCCACCCGCTGGTGGCCCCGGGCCCCGCGCCGCGAAGCCCCGGCCCTGCTTCTCCCCGGTGCGCTTTCCTCATCTCTGCTCCATTCCTGCCCCATCCTGCCCCAAATCCCATACCTGCTGCCTGGGGCAGAGCGCAGGTGCCAATGGGGGCATCGGGGGAACAGGGACAGCCACGTTCCCACGAGGATGTCGGGGGGACCCCCTTAAGCCCTCCCGGCTCTGCTGGGGGGTCTCCCCCAGCCCTGGCTGCCTCCCTGTGCAAAGAGACTCTGCTTGACTCGGGGGACCCCAAGGGCCTCCGGCGCCTCTCCTGAATCACAGCCTGGAGAGGGATAGTTAAAAGCGACTTGTCTGTGCTCAGTGCGGGGGAGAAAATGTATTTTGCATGCAGATATTTCAGCCGCTCAGTGATGACTACCAAAAAAAAAAAAAAAAAAAAAAAAAGGACCATTGCTCATGCCCTCCCCTTGTTTAAAAATAAATAAATAAAACCTGTTTCCTTAACCCAAATAAGAGGGATCTCCTTGCAAATAAGAAGGGAATTGGCAAAGCTAGTGGGCAGAGATCCTGTTCGTTTTGTTTAGGTGGTTTCCCTGTGCCTTTTAAAGTTAATAAAGGAGAGATTTCTGGTGGGTCCCTATAGAAGGGGCAGGTTGGAGTGAGGTAGAAACGGCTCTCTTGTGAAGCACCCTGGTGTCTGTGGTTTTCATGAATGAAGGAGCGAAAAGAACAGGCTTTCGAGTCCCCTCAGTGCTTGTTTTCCATTTGTGCTGAGCCCAGGCGCTAGCTGAGAGGAGGAGGGTTTGCAGGGACGGTGTTGAAATGTGCAGCGGGATCACAGCCACGGTCCCGTGTTTATGGAAAGTCTCTGCGCGAGCGAGCGAGCGATGAGCTCCCCCGAGCATCGCCTGGGGCCGGGGCCGCGCGTGGGCTCCCCGGGAAGGAAGATTTCCTTCTGTGTGGGCTGGAGCTGTTGCGGGAGGGTATTTTTAGTGCGCGCTCATCCCGCTTCCCCGTGTCAACCTTGTATCGGAAAGGAAACATTGCAAGCAGACCTGGAAACCTCAACAACTCAAACTGGAGCTTGCCTGTGGGAAATAAATGGGATTTGGGGGGCGGACGGGCAGGGACAAACATGCAGAAAAGCTGCTGTTTAAGAGGATGCCCCTGAGTGCCCAGAGTGCAGATGGCATCGGGGCATCCCTGCTCTGGGACACTGTGCCCAAGGAGGGCACGAGCCGTCAGCGGAGGAGCAGCCGTGGGCGTTCAGTGCATAGCCCGGCCTGCAGCGTAGGGGATTTCATCTTCCCGAGGTTCGGTCTTCGTCCAGCAGCTCTTGCCTGGTGGAGGTGCTGCCCCGCAGGCCGTTCGGGCAGTCGCTGTGTGTTACATTTGGTGCACGAGCGTTTCCGTTAATTGGTGCTGTTTGTATTTAATGTACTGAATTTCACCTTTTTTTTTTCTCCCTCCTTTTTTTTCTTTCTTAGCCCTGTGGAGGCTGCAGCACAGTGAATTCTTTGTATGGGGCTATTCCTGCGAGACCTAATCTTGCAGGACGGGCTCGTATGAGTAATCGCTGTTAATACACGTGGCCCGTAGTGGTGCAAGAGCCGCAGCAGCAGCAGCCCCTGCTTTGGCAGTTACCAGCCTGCTGCAAAACATCCTTTAAAAATATCTGCATCTGTCCAGGGCTTGGCTGTGATCTTTGCTACAGACTCAACATGGGGGTATTGGGCAGATGTTTGCCAGCGGTGCTAGTTTGTTGTCTTGAGAATTGGTCTTAAGTTTCATTTGCCCCCCGCCCCGCTTTATTTATTTTTTTTTTCCCCTCATTTCCAAGCAGTCAGTCTGCAGCATCACTATAAGGTATAGATGCTCTGAAATGCTTTCAGTGCCCATGGGGAACCGTTCCGGCTAGCGAGCGCCCTGCCTGGGCTGGGCAGAGGGTCCCGGGGAGCGCGGAGCTGGGCTGCGGCAGGGAGGCTGCCGGCATCCATGGGGGACCTGGCGAGATTGGACCACGCTTCCTCCTGGAAACAAAAGAGCAGCTTTGGCAGCAGCTGCTGTTGCCCAGACCTTCAGGAATCAGAGGATAAAGGGTGGCTGGGCAGCAGTGATGCTATATCCGTGGATGATGGTCGCTGTCACCCAGGCTGGGCACAGGCAGGGGGTGTCACCTACCAGGGTGGCCGGTGATGCACGAGCCTGCTGAGAAACGCTGCCCGTTAAGCGAGTGCAGGAACCGCTCTGCTCTCTGACCGCGTCATGCCTGCGTAAAAGGCAGCCGTCCCACAGAGGGGCTTGTTTCAAAAAAAGCGATCCGAGGGATTTAATTTGGGAAGTGCGACACCTCCGTGCGTGTGGGCTGAATACCGGTGTGCACCAAACAGCTTTTGTGCACCAATCTGCTGCGCTTGTTGCAAGTGCCCTGTGTGGAGGAGCTGAAAGGAGGGAGGGTGAGATACCACAGGGCTCTCCTGGACTCTCCAGCACAGACACCTCTGCTCCAGCCCCATCCGAGCCCCTTAATGTGGATGCACTAAGAGCTGAACCCCTGTACACAGCCTGGGGGGCTATGCCAAGAACAGGGGCTCATCCAACCAGCAGCAAAATGTATGGGATAGCAAATAAATAAATAAACCCCTGCAAATAAATAAACAAACCCCTTGTGGGTGACGTCGCGAGCGTCACCAGCTCCCTCCAATGCTTCACTGGGCTGCCGCCGGTCGGGATGTCGCTGTGCTGTCAGTCAACCCAGCAACGCTCATTTCGTACGTTTTTGATCTCTGAGCCAATGACAACTGTGCGTGAGCCAAGCTAATGCCACCAGACTGCACCCTGCACGGGGCAAGGTGGAAGCTGCCTCAAGTCTACTCGAGCACGTGGGATGTTGAAGCACCGGCACTCCTACATCTGGGGAGTTCCTGCTCCTGCCAATGTCCCTGGGGGATTTTTCTCTAAAGCACTTTTTTAGCTAAGCAACCAGTGATGTTTGAGTCAAAGGGAACTGAAGATGTTTTGGTTGCTGAAGAGGATTGCGGAAGAGGAGGAGGAGATGCCCCAGCAACTGCACACATCTGCAGCTGACCTTCTCCTACACCATTCCAGCCCCTGAGCCTCAAATCACAGTGAAATCTGAGTCCTGGGCATGGAATAGTCTGGCCGCTCCGTGGAGCTGCATGGCCTGGAGGTCTGCACGGCCTCCTGGCCACCACAATTCAGCAGTGCTGCTGTCTGGGTGGTGTCTTTTACCATGGAGGCGAGCAGACAAATGGTGGTATGAGGGACCAGAGTGTGCGGATGACGCCAGGACATGCTTCAGCAGGATGAGGGCAGGAGTAGGACTGGATGGCCGAAGCCCTTGGGAGGGAAGGACGCGATGGAAAACCCTTAGCCATAGGAGGAGCCAGCAGTGCCCCTCTTGGATGCCTGTGTCCACAAGACGATACCTGAACATTTCCTCTGGGTAGAAGTGATGGTTTCCCCACCTCTCCTTGCCATGTCAGCAAGTGATCAAAACGTGCCCAGCTCTGAGCACAACTTGAACCACTGGAGAAATTGTGTTTGAGTGTTGAGTTTGAGCAAGTTTGAGCTGGTTTGGGGTTTTCCACTTGCTGCTCATAGGCAGCTCCGATGAGCAAAGCCTGATCCTTGGAAGTCCTCATCTCCCAGGCACATCTGCATTACTAATGGCATCGGGTATGGGCTGCAGCAGTTCCTGTAGATAGTGACTCTATGTGGCCAGGAGCTGGAGCAGATGATGGTCCTTGTTTATTTATTAGCTGTGTAATCGGATGCCTTTCCGTACCAAGCTCACTGTGCCAGGTGCTATATGAAAAAGAACAAAAGCTGGTCTTGGCCCCAAAGCGCGGCTAATTCGCTGTAAACAGCAGGTGGAGAGAGAGGCAGAGGCAGGTGCAAAGGGGGATGAGAGCGTGTCGGCAGGGTGGTGGGACCAGCCTTTTCGTGGCTTTTTGGTGTGGCTTGGGTCTCTTGTGGCCTCCTGGCCAAGGAGATGTTGGATGTGGAGGATGAAGTGAGTTGCTGGATGAGCGAAGGGAAATCCTCAGTGTTAAAGGGAAAGATGAAGGAACTCTTTGGAAAAGTGGATGAGATCAGGCCTGGGGCCACTCAGTGTGTTGTAAAAAAGACTTCACTGGTTTGAATGCTGTGCCTTGCTATGGCCTTCACATGTGACTTTGGGCAAGTCCCTAAGCTTGGAGTCTCCAAGGCATTAAGATAAAAAGGTTGAAATGTTTGGAAAATGGGCATCCTATTGCTTGTGGAGTTCAGGCTGAAGACTTGCTGTTGCCTCTGTTTCCCATGGATGGGCTGCAGGCTCGGGGGCAGGAGGAAGGCGCACGCGAGGCGGGGGGCGGCAGGCGGGCGCTGCGGAGGAGACGTCCCGCCGCGAGTCGCGTCGTGCGTGTCCGCACGCTGTGCCCGCTGCTCCGGCACCGTGGGACAGCTCCGCGGGCTGTCCCCTCGCCGCGTGGCAGTGCCATCTAGCGTGTGCACCGTCCGGACGCGGCACCGTCCGGGCACGCGCCCAGCTCTGCAAGGAGCTTCGCTCGGGGCCTTCCCCCTGCAAACTTTCCTTAAATAACTCCCAAAGGGATATTGTTTTTGCTGGTGCTTTTAAGCAGTTTGTGTGTTTGTGTGTGCGTGCATATATATATAAATACATATATATATATAATAATAATATAATAATTATATTATACTATTTAATTATATATTTATTGTTTTAATTACTTTTAATTATATTTTTATTATTAGTTATATAATAATATAATACATATATATATAAATATATATATTTACATATATGTATCACCTTGTTTTTCTGCTGGTTGATGTTTCTATCTGAGGTTTGTTCTGTTCCTGCTGAAGGGGTGAAACCCCAGGCTGGAGTCTAAGGGAGTCTATCCAGGGAGAGAAGATTGGACAACTCTGTTCCCACTGTAAAACATCAAAATAAGCAACTGAGGCTTTACTGGACTCTGGGCATTTCCTGCGGTCTCGCTAGGTCCCATCTTCATCTTTAGCCCTGTGCTCTGCCCTGGTCCCTGAGGTGCTGGTGGGTGGCAGGGGCCGGTGCCCCTGCTCTGCCTGGGCCCTGGGGTGCTTGGTGCCTTTGGAAAGCTGGGTCTTCTCTGGCCTTGCCAGCCCATGCTGAGCAATCTTGAAAATATGGCGTCGACCGTCCAAGATTTTGTCAGTTAAATTCATAGAGCCAGGTCTCGTGGAAAGCAGTATGAAGCTCCAGCTGGCTATGGCAAGAGCCCATTTATGGCAAAAAGTCTGATACTCTTTGGAGAAGCAGCAGATTTTCTCCACTGAAATCCTTTCAGGCCTCATCTTGCCCAATTCCTACCTAGATGGGCAGCCTGTTGTCCTGTACTCAGCTCTGCTGCCCACGTGAGGTGCCCCATGGGTTGTTATGTTGAGTCTGGGGTTTCGGGCAAAGTTCTGGCTTCGCTAGCACCGCCGAGCTAGGATTTCACCCCAAACATTTGGAGCCCATAGTAGAAGCAATTAGATCTTAACAGGGTAAAGGGAGCTGGCCCCTTTCCAAAGAGTTCAGAGCCATGAATAAGGGACCAGAAAACCTGATCATGACCTGCCCTCCCTGCCCTGTGCATGCTCTCTCCCTAAAAAAAAACTTCTTAGCTGCTAATTACGCTTTTCCCCAGGAGAATATGGAGGTAATGCAAACTGTGTTTGCAATGAAACAGAAAGGCTGACGAGGGGGATAAAGGGCAATCATTGTGGCCAAAAATCCTTGCATATTCTCGTTATGTGCAGGTATTATGGAAGGGGAATGGATTAAGATGTGGTTGAAGTGGCATCAGAAACTGTGGTGCTTACCCTGTTGGATAAGGCCTTACCAACCAGAATGGAGGTTCCTGCAAGATCTGTAGGACTTGGCTCTCCAGAGCTGTGGCACTGGCTGGTGTCTCCACTTGAGCCATTCCTGGCTCCTGTGTAAGACACTTCTTGGGATGTTCAAGCCCTCGTGGTTTGGAGCATTAACCTTCAAGCTGCACCCTGCTGAGCCCTTGAGGTCAGGAGCAGCCTGTTGGCTCCAGGAGGATTCTTCATGCGAGCAGGATGGTGGGATAAGGCCTGCAGTTGGAATATAAATAGAACTGCTTGAGGAAGTGAATTATTCTTGGTGTTTCTTTCATCAAGCAATGCGATTCTGTAAGAAGAAATTTTTCAGCGAAAGATATTGCTGGTTCCCTTCGTGCATAGCAAGATCATCCTTCTCGCTTCTTAGAAGAGAGTTGATTCATAATATGCTCTTTCTATTGCAACACCATCTGCTACAAAGATATAAAGATCCCTGCTCTAACTCCTACAAACTCCAGGTTACTGCTGAACATGGTCTGGTAGGAGATCAGAGCCCAGCAGGATATGGAGAGAAATTTTCCCTCTTTGGCCCAGGGCTGCTTTGGAAGCCAGAGACTGTATCAGCCGGGTGCCAACTGTCACGCAGGGCTGGAGCTCGCAGGTGCTCCCCGTTCCTGCTCCCTCCTTGTCTTGGCTGCAGCTCCACCAACTTCAGCCGTGTCCCATCCAGCCACGGCTGTGGCCGGTGCTGGGGCAATGTCCCCTGTCCCGGATTCACGGGGCCGGGTGTCTCCACTTTCCTGAGCCCAGCTGATGACTGTCAACAGGAGCTGATTGACCAAATCAGGTCTGACAACGAAACCCCCCTTCGCATGCATTCCTGTGCTGAGAGACAGTCAAGTTCAAGCACAGCTTTGCTATGCGAAGCCAGCAAATTATTTTTATTTTCCCCTCCCTGCCCCTGAAAGGACATTTTTTCTGCTGAAGATTACAAAAAGTCAGAATGATTTGTTCTGACATTTTCCTTTGGAAAGGGATTCCCTCCTGGCATCAATGCTTTCTGGTGAAGCCTTTTATGGGAAAATATCAAAACCAATTGTTTTGACTTCCTTGTTTATCTGATAGTCTATATATGTACGTACATGCACACATGCATTTTTTTCTAAAGCATTGCATTTTATCATTAATATTTCCTTTCCACTTTTATGATGTCATGTGGCAACATATAGTATCATAGATTAAGATGCTTCAACATTATTTAAACGCTTTTGCACTAACTGAGCTGAAATGGTTAGGAAATCCTCTTTATAGGAGAAGTCCCCAAACACCAGTGTGTTCCAGCACAGAATAAACCAGGTGAGGAAATGTTCAATTTTCCAACTCATTGGAACTGTCTTGGCCTTTCCAAGGCCATCCTTTCCAGCATGGAGAAATGGGGTAAGGGGAACCTGCTTGGCTTCTCTGAGACTGCCCACAGCAAGGAGGGTCTTGCACACTTGTACACTTTTAATGGCCCAAGGGACTGATTTGCAGAGGGAACAAACCTCTCTGCTGGACCTTAAGCCTGTGACCACAAGCAGAGAAGTTTTGGGGCCGAGCATTGGGGAGAGGGTGGCACTGCAGGTCCATTGGTGCCGGTATGCCCCGAGCCTCATGTGACGCGACGGCTGGAGGTGCTGTTTTGTCTGGGTTTGGGTCTTGACTTAGTTGGTGCTGGAATTTTTCCTGCTGCCTGGAAATTTTTACCTCAAATCCCTTCAATCTTGAAAGCTCAAGCACTGACTGAGTCTCATGATAGTTTGTGTCTTGCCAAGTTCTGGTTTAAGCCTCAGTAAAGAAGGGTTTGGGAGGATGCCAGGGCCAAGGGCTGATGGCTGAATGACCTGTCCTTCTCCTAAATGTTAGCAGAGTGACCTGGGTTGGGGCAAGTGCAGTTCCTGGCCATGGCTTCCTCTGATCTCACCAAGTTTGGGCTCTGAAGATCTCCTTCAGCGCTTGAAACAGTGAAGAAGAGGCTTGCTGGGCTTCTGTGACCACCAATCAGGGCAGTGCCTTGAGCATAGCTTTTGGTGGGGTCTGCTTCAAAGTGAGCTGTTGTGCTGTGTGTGCCCTCAATAGAGCAAACTCTGTGAGGAATCTCTGCTCTGCTAGAGGGGGAACGGAAGCAGAAAGTTTACGTGCGCTGAGACATGCAGTGGCTCTTTACATCTAGGTTTAACACGTGGGCCTCTTGACATCTAGCTTCATGTTGCTGCTGATCTTCTATAACTGTGATAGGATGAGAGACTGTCTGAAAAAAAGGTATTGGTGCTGGGAATTCAGCACGCGTTGAACTCGTGCTTGCATCAACCCTTCCACCACCCAGAGCTGCCCATGGATGGCCAGCTCTATGCTACACCAGAAACTGGTCCTCACACAGAAGGTTGTGGAAATTCTCCTGACTTGTTTTACTGGAGCTGGGGGTGTTAATCTCCTTGTCCAGGTTAAATTCAAGCTCTGGTAATTCTAGTCTCGATCTTTGAAAATTAACACCATGGTTTTAATTGGCTTCAGTTGTCTTAGTTCCCCATTCCCAGATGTCCTGGGCAGCATGTTCCTGGCAGAGACCCACTGCCAAGCTGTGACTCCGGAGCGGTTGTGACTTTCAGTGGCAGGGAAGTAGTTTTTCCTGTGATCTGTAAAATAGCTTGGCATTTTTTCAGTGCAAAAGCTGTGTGTTATAACGAAGGATAAAGCTCGTGTTATAGAGTATTCCTGGTGTCTTGAACTTCAGAACTACGTGTGAACATTAATGTTTGCCTGTAAGTATTTACCTCGTATTTATCAGCCTTTTACCTGTATGCAAGTGGTAGCTCTTCCATCATCTTAAAAGAAGGAAGAGAACACAAGGCAAATCTCAGTGAGGGCAGTGAGCAGAGCACAGGTATTGAGACACAGAGTTGTGGGAGCCAAGTGCACTTTGGGGCCAATAGCTTGTTGAAAAATGGGGAAGGAACAATAATGTTTATGAATCAAAATGTGTGAATTGAAGCTCACCCTAACTCTTTGTCTGTATACATGTCAATGGGAAAATAAAATCAATGCTTTGGAATGAAAGGGTAGATGGTTTCATTAAAAAGGATGTTGAGAAAAGTGGCTTGAACTTGGTGCTTTTGGAAAAGCTTTCAGGACATACTCAGGTAAACATGGCTTGTGGAGCCAGGGATTTGTTAAGTGACCCATGCACTCCCTTTCACACAAGCTAGACCCTGCTCAAACTGTTTTTATCAGCTGTCCGATGTCTTCTCTTGGAGGTGAACTCCCTGTGTTGGCACAAGTGGCTCAGTGGAGGGAAACCTGGGGACTTGCTGGAGCACCTGGTTCAGCTTCCTCCTACGCAGGACCTGGCTTGTGCACGTTGTCCTCACCAACAGGCACCACCACCAGCTCTCCATGCAAGGGAGCAGCTCTGCGCTGGGGAGGGGAAGCCCAAGCACTCCTGGTTTGCAGCCTGGAAAATCTCTCCCGAGCCCCACGGCTGAGCTGGCATTAGGAAGTAAAGTGTTCCCGTGGCAGCCAGCCCGAAACCTTCTCTCGCTTCCTGTGAACCTTTTGGAAAGAGTCTTGGCCTGCCGACACTGAAGGAAAGTGAAGCTGACTGCTTGTGATGGGCACTTTCCAGGCGTTTTGTGGCTTGGCTGTGCCCACAGTCATCCCTCCAGTTCTACTTCCCGAATTGGCCCTTGGGCCCTCCAGGGCCTTCCAGCCCCATCTGACTTTCCTCAACTGGATGTTGCCCCTGCTCCACGGCCAGGTCCCAACCTGCTTCTCCTACAGGGCAGAGCCAGGAGGAGGAGGAGGCTGCAGGGATGCTGAGCACACACATGGTTTCGCTGGCTGGACCAGAGCGACTTGGTGCTTGCACTGGTCCAGCAGCCTGCATCCTTTAGGGGTGAGCTGAGAGAGACTGCAATTTTTGGAGGTGCTTTTTGCAATCTGGAAAGAAATGCAAAGCACAGCTTCTAGGGGAAAAAAACTGTTTGCCAAGGCATGGGGAGGCCAAGGCATGGGGAGGCCAACCACAACCTGCAGGGCTCGGTCAGCTGCATCTCCCACTAAAAAGTCCATGACAAGAACCAGCCAGGAGAAAAGCAAATCCATCTCACAGAGGATTTTGAGCGTTGGACCTTAGCAAGCCACAATGTGTAACTGCGAACGGTGCCTTTTTAACATAAAAGAAAGTGTTTTCTTAAACCTGTGGTTTGCTGTATGACCTCATATTCTGCATAGAGGCCCCAGAGCAGAAGTCCTGCATAAAACACTTGCTGAGTGAAGCAGTCAAGCCCTAAGGCTGCTCTAGCGGGTGCTGCCCACCTCTTGCAGCCGTAGAGACCACACACTCATTTACACAAAGTGGGGTGATGTGTGCATCCCTGTTCATGCCATAGGCTCCTCTGTGTCTGCAGCTGAAGCTCTCCATGTAGCTTTTCCCCTGCCTGCAATTGGCCATCTGTGAGAGAGCCGTGGATCTACCATGTCAAGGACTTGTTGAGCCACCAAACACCACTTTCTCAGAGGGGCTGCTGAGACAGTTGCTAGGAATATTGTAGTCTGAGTGCTCGCTGATGGAAAGAGCCTTTTCCATCCTTTTTTTCTGATAACGAAGTCCTATGCCTGGTGGAAGTAACTAATGAGTTACTTCTCAGATTATTAAAGGCATGTTGCCACAGTTGAGAGCTAACTTATGCTGCTATAGGTGTAAGTAATTTGCCTTTCTCCTTTCAGCCAGTTTACAGTTTATTGGCACTGCTTGTGTAGGTCCTGTAGTACAAGAGAGGTCCTCATCCTCTACACATCCCTGTGCTCTTCGCTGGGTCCCTCTGCTCCAGGCTGTTTGTGCCCCGAGAGATGGGCACAGCGCTCTGGGCTCTCACCACCGGTGGACCGGGGAGCGGAGAGGGACAAGAGTGAGTCTCCTCTCCTTGCTGCATCAAGTTCAGAGCTGGCAGGAGCATGACTGACAGTGAGATGCAGCAGGGACTTTGGCCCTGTCTCAGTGCGGAGGTGACAGCTGTCCTGTACGGGTGTCCAGCTCCACATGTCTTCCTGGCACGACAGGATGAGCTGGGTCAGGGTTCTTCATCTGGGACCCAGAACATGAAGGAGTGTACAGGAACAACACGTGGTGGGGAGAAGGGACCCAGAAAGCGCCTGGTTGTGCTGATGGTCATTGAGGTTGGATGAACTTTTGCCACGAGACAGTTGAGATGTTCTTACAATTTAGACAGAACTATTATCTGCAGAAAAATATGATCTGTGTTATATAGTTAGAAATCTATTGTTTTCTGCGCAGGGATGAATTTTCCAACTGGCACTCAACTGATCGGTGATGGTTAAAAGAGAAGGGAGCAAAGTTGTGCTTTACACCCAATATCTAGGTCATCTCAAAAAAAAAAATGAACCTCTCTCTGCTCCTGTCTTGGGGCAGCACCCTGCAGTTCACACTAAAGAGCCTGGATCAATGCTGCTGGAATTGTGCTTCCTGTAACAAGGAGCCTGGATGCGGGTGCTGCTGTGTAAGTCTGGTTGTTGGCAAACTCTGAGCCTGGGTCACGGTGGGCTGTGTGGGTTTGGGTCCACTTCACACGAGTGCAGCACGTTGGTCCAAGGGGCTTGCTCTGGGGAGTAAATCCACCCCTCTGTGCTGAAGCAGGCTTTCGGCCTTGTGAAA
Source organism: Tinamus guttatus (assembly GCF_059628265.1). Classification (NCBI taxonomy): domain Eukaryota; kingdom Metazoa; phylum Chordata; class Aves; order Tinamiformes; family Tinamidae; genus Tinamus; species Tinamus guttatus. Next base: position 2,351,799 of record NW_028288722.1, on the reverse strand, counting down.
ACAGCCCCTTGCTCTAGCCCTGGAATAACAAGGCGAGTTTAGGAGGCTGTGATCTGGCTGGGATTAGGAAGACAGGTGAAGTAACACAGGTGATAAATGACCGTCTGGGAATTAGCCAGGCGGTTGGTGTTATCCGACCAGCCCCACCAAGCTGAGCAAATAAACGGCCTGTAGCTCAGCCTAGCTCAAAGGGTGAAGGATAGTAACAGATGCAAAAAGAAATATATATGTGTATATATATCCCTTATCACCTGTGGCAAGTGAGAGCTGGGTAAACACATCTGAACCTTCTGGAACAGCCGTTTGGGTTTATGTAGTTTCACAGCGTGGTTTCACCTCCTGCTCCTGGGCCAGGAGTTTCTGCCTGGGCTCGGGCTGCCCGAGCGGTGCGCGCTGGCCCCGCTTGCCACCTCCTGTCGATGGAGCCACCCACGTTTAGGTGCCTGCTAAGGGGTTTGGGCTGGATGGGATGACTTCACACTGGAAGGGACCAAGAACGTCCCCAGGTTTCCTTTTGTGCCTTTGCCTGCAGATGCATCAGCAAAATCCCCTTTCCCTGAGCTTTCCCAGGTCCTGGGAGTTGATGGGCTCCATGGGGGTACACCAAGTTCTCCTGGCTCTGGAGATCTGCTTGTACCATACTACCCTGCAGTACGGAGTGATGGTGGCCAGGCCCCGATCGCTGACCAGATGGAAAGAAAGGTTTCTGCTAAAACTAGTTTTGCTAACAAAAATAGGAATCTCTGCTTCCCAAGAACAAGCTCCGAGTTTCCTGGCAGTGAGCTGAAGGCTTGAAAGCCTGGATGTTAAACAGTGTTTGGCTGCTGCTACTTCTTGATTGAGCCAGGATGGCCAGTTCTTACTTTGTTCCTACCAAGTGTTCCTGTGTCTGTGTGTCCTGGACTCTCCTTAGGGCAGGAGATTGGGGCCTGCTGGGTGCTGCTGTGAAATGAGCAGCGTGTGAGTGTCTCCCAGGTGGCTGCTGGGCTCCCAAGGGAAGCTTGTGCAGTCTGAGTTGTCCTGCTCTTCTTCAAGGGTCCTTGGCTTCAGTGGTGCGGGTCAAAACTAATGCCTCCTGCCCCGGGAATGGAGGTGTGAGAAGGAAACTGGAGCCTCCTGATAGCAAGTGTCGCTTGACTGGGGAGCAGGTGCCCGATCCAGGCTGTGGGTTCCCTAACAGACGGTTTCCTGCTCCCACCGTGGGCTCCCTGCGCGCTGCTCCTGCGGGTCCCACCTTGGAGCGGCTCCTCCAGCCCGGATCTCCCCCGGATGCTCGGGGGCTCCGTGCTGCAGTGGCACATCAGGAGCCGCCAGCTAGACACAGACTCGGGACCAGAGGGGACTGCAGAGGGACTGCGAAGACAAAGCTTGCACGAGTACCCCCAAGGCTGCACCTTAGGGTTGTTTTTCTTCTGGTTTTGAATATCTTTCATGTGAGTTAGCTCCATAGGCCATTAAGTGCTGGAATGCAGGGGAGAGCTCGAGGAGGCAGCAGGGGCTGCAGCTCGGGTTTCCTCCTCCTCTTTGGCCACATTGGCCTCGGTGGCCGTGCTGGTGACTGGATGGGCTGCGTCTCACTGAGGGCACTTAGCCGGCCTCAGTCACCAGAGTAAATCCAGATTTCTCCCTGCTTCCAACTCCCACCAGGGAGAGCACGCGGTGAGCTCTGCCCTGGCATCTGAGCCCATGTTCTCAGTCTCTCTGTGTCTCTATCCAATTCCATCATTGCCGTGCCGCAGCATCTACGCTTTCCCTGGAATGAATCCTGGCACCTCGAGCCCCATGCCTGCTGTGAGCCATGGCATGAACTTCCAAAAGGGAAGGCTGTTGTTTTTCCTTCTGTCTGATACATCACCCTTTCTGCATTGCTCATCTTCCCTCCTTCCACAACTCTTAGGAGCGGAATCGGATGCAGATTTGTGTTTTCTTTCCGTGCTTCAGCTTGCTCTTGTGAACAGGCCAGTCTCGTGTGTTCCTTGGCTTCCCTGGAATGTTTTGAGGCTCTGTGCAAGGTGGGGAACATGTGTGGGGATCGTCAGAGCCCATCAGCTTCCTTGGATAAATGCTTCCCCCAAAGCTGTCAGCAAAGGAAGTGAGGAAGCTCTATCCTAGCTGAGCCAGGGGTTAAATGCATGACGTACCCTAGTAAAGGGCTTGAAATCAAAGGGCACTTCCTGTAGCCCCTACGCACAACTGGAACATCTTAGATAGACATGGTCCTGCCCTTGCCTTGACCAGCCATTTCCAACCTGCTCCAAACCCCTAGAAAATCCCTAAAAATTGTTTGCAGCATCTGCTTGGGACGGGAAAAGCTCAGGCACTCGCATCTTCCCCTCTGCATCTCAGCCCTGGTCAGCTGGGGGGACTGGGCTCCCAGACCAGCTCCCAGGATGCAGCACTAGCAAAGAGCCGCGTTCCTCACCGGCTTCCAGGAATGCTGTGCTTAACCTCTCCCACTAGGCAAATCGTAGCTGTCATATGTTTAGGGAAAGAATTGGATTTGCCTTGTAATCTAATCAATGTTAAATCACAATAATTCTGGCTCTGAGGCTCTATGTTTAAAGTGCGGCTAGTCTCCGGGGACCATCAGAGTTATTTAATCTAATGAAATCACCATTACCGTCTAACGAGGGTGCACCACAGGGATGCTTTTGCAGCAAAAGAAAGCAATGGTTAAATAATTGGCAGCCTGGACTGAATCTTCGGTGAATGGGCAGGATGGCAGTGAAGTTTAGGGTTTTACCTCCTAGGAACCAGAAGTTCTTTCAGTGCCTCCCTCTGACGTCTTTTTAGTCAATAGTAGCTGTCATTTGCCAATGCGTATTAGTGGCAAGTGTGTGTCCTTGGCAGGGCCGGTCCATCCCGAGGGAACCCGGGTGACATGCAGGCTGCAGCCCCGCACATGGGCATCCCTCCATCTCCCAAAGGTTGTGAGGAGGCAACTGCTCATAAACGCAGCGGTTTGCCTTGCGTCCCTGGGGCGGTCGCTGCCTGGCATTGCCCTCAGTCCTCTGCTTTCACTCTCTGTGCTGCCCAGCATCGTCTGCTGTGGCCTGGGTCTCCAGCTTCCCGTGCCCTTTGGTTCAAAGGTGGGAATAATTTTTCCAAACAGGAGTTATGCTTTTTAATCCGTCTTCGTATTTCCTTTGCATCGCAATTAGCTATGCTGATTCCAACAGGTTGTTCTCAGCATCATTTTCCCTGCAGTGGCTTGGGCTGTTTTATCTGCTGGGTTTTAAATGTTTTTCCCTCAGACCTGCAGTATCTTTTTTTTTCTTTCTTTCTTTTTTTTTTTTTCATTAAGCAGTTTTCCCTTATCTCCTTTCCAGAGAGAGGCAGGACCTGTTCTAGCTTGGATTTCACCTGCTGGCTTCACAGCAATTTCTGAGCTACCAATCAATTTAGTCATTACAGAGCCAGCTGATCCATATTGAGCCAGCTACTTTTCTACACTCTGAACTTCTTGTATTTAAATATATCGGAGTTGCAACAGCAGCAGGTAGGGATGCTGTGGCTGTCAAATGTTAGCCTGGCTGCAGCTCATGTAGTGGGGGAGTGCTCCTTCCCTGTAGCGTGTGCTCCAATTTCTCATTATTAGTTCTTTAATAAGGCTGATACTTACTGCACATTGCTCATTTGCTGCTAAAATGGGAAGCATTAGAGCAAGAAGCGGTGATTACCTTCTGCATGGAGTGGCGTGTGAACCCGGAGCACTGCCCCCCGCAAGAGGAGGGCTGAAATCTGTCTTTTAAGAGCAAATGCGTGCGAGCTGCAAGCTGGGATGGATATATCTCAGAGTCTATCCAGCATCTTCCTCTCCTCCAGAGAGGAATTTGGACCATGCGGTGCCTGTGAGCTTTACTGGGCTTGAAGCAGGGGGCTGATGTGGGGCAGGGAAGTGCCTGGCCAGACCCGATGCAGACAGGATGTGGCACTGCCCCTGTGGCTGGGCTATCTGGGGACATGTTCCCGGGCTGGGAAGCATCGGGATGTTTGCTGTCCCAGCAGACTGGCTTCTTCCCCAGGAAAACTGTTTCCAGAATGAAAAAAAAGGCCGTATCTGATAATCTAATGACATTAAATGTTTTTAAAAGCCTGTCTGTGCTGCCCAGGTTAGCACGGCAGAGGCCTCTGTGGGAGCTGATGCAGCAGGATCTGATCGTTCCCCTTCGGCAGAGGCACTAGCTCAGGACCCTGAGACAAAAACCTGCTTTTGGGGAACCTCTCCTGGAGCCTCTTTCCAGCTTTGCCTCTTCCTGGCCATGCGACCTGCTGGCCATGCCCTGCTCCTCAGTCCCTGCAGCTGAGGTCATCTCCTCCGGCTTTTCCACCACAAAGTTTGCCCTAATGTTAAAGCTCTTGTGATAGACCAGACTAGACCACTTTGGTCAGTGCCCTTTACGCTGAGCCATAACCAGGTTACGTTTGCTGTGAACACAAAGCTTTAGTCACTTCAAGGCTTTCAGTTGCCAATGTGTGGAGGGTCCTGGGCACGAGGGATATGTCCCACAATGAGGCACGAGCGGCCAGGGCAGGCTGACTCTGGCTCTGATGTTTCCTACAGATGCTGACTCTGTAATATGTGAGTCAGGCTGACAATTTCAAGCCTTTGTGTGTTTTTTTGTCTTTGGTGTGAGGCTGTGATGGTGACTTCTGATGAGACACAGCTGGTTCCTGGAAGAACCATCAGCACCATCAGCTTTGGCAGGAAACTGCGTGGTCGGAAGTGCCATGAGAATTCGGTCCAGTTAGCTGAGCCAAGGATGGATTTCAAGAGGAAGGAAGATGAGGCCTGACAGTGGGCAGACCCAAGAGCCCTGTGCCTCAGGAGACCCGTGGTGGCCCTGAAGGTGGGAAGCCATGTGCTGGGGGCCACCATTGCTCAATGTGGGCGGTTGAGCCTTCGGCCACAAGCCCTCTTGGTGGTGAGTGGACATAGTTCATGGTGGAGGAGGCAGCACAGGGTCAAGGCAGGGCCTGTGTGAGAATGAGCCGCTGTCCACTGCCGTTCCTGAAGGATGACTCTGCGGTACCAGCTCTGATTGCCTGTGTTCATTATACATCTCCCTTCCGTGGGGCCTTCATTACTTGCCTGCTATCTAGTGTCATTAAGATATCAAGTCATTTAGGTACATCCACATTGGCAGTTTAATTATGTCTGGGTACCACTCGGTATTTTATTCATGGACTATCTCGGGGCAGTTGTCAGGCACAAGCCCAGGAGATAAAGGTTGGTGGCTGTCGAATGCTAATGTCCTGCTGGTTCCCTTTTGACAAATACACATGCCAGTTATTACCAAACTGATTATTTCATTCATTAACACCCCATACATCAGCTCCCTTCACCCAGTATTATTGTATACATTCATCTTTTCATAAACAATTACCTGACAAGGTTGGGACAGGCAAGTCCTGGGGAATTGATGCTCTCATGGGAATTTCTTGGCTCGGATTAGTAACAAGGTGCAGTGTGTGTGCGGAGTGGCCCCATTGGCGTGATCGCATCATTAATCAAATTAGGGACAATAGCGTGTCACATGTGTGCCATTCTTCTAAACAATACCAAACCCGTTCCCCTTGTGCTGGGGGCTTAGGGTGTTGGGCTGTTTCCAGTTGGTGGTGGCCGGGGACATGAAATACAAGCCAGGGAACCCCAGTGGGAAGGCTTGGAAAGGAAGCCCCTTAGAACCTTGCAGCCAGACTCTACCGTGCATTTCTCTTCTGCCTTTCTCTTTTTAGTGTTGTTATTGTCACAAAAAGTATTTGCCTGAGAACAGGTTCTTTGTTTATTGTATGCGCCTTTTTCTTTTCTGGCTTCCTCCTGTTGCTTTCCCAGATCTGTAACCCTCCCTGACAGCAATGGCAGGGGTGGTGGGAATGGCTAAAACAACGTGAACATCCAAGCATCTGGGGAATAAAAACCCACCAGTCTTCTTGCTGTGTACCTAGGTCATGGAGAAAAAAATTACAGGGAAACACAAGCAGTAAAAAATAACCAAACCCAGGAACTAAGTGTCTCCTGCAGCTTTTTTAGAGGTTGCAGTGAAACAACAGGGAGGACCAGTGATGTTTCTTGCCCAGCCGGAGATAATAGATCTTGCAGTGCAGATCTGCGACACAAACTGTCCCATAGCACAACACCAGTCCCCTGTTACGTGGCAGTTGGGGCATCTGCTCCATCCTGCTATAACTGGGAATGGGAGTGGGCTGGATAAGAGAGTAGCAGTCCTGAGCCCGGCACCTCTTGGATGTATCCTACCCTTCACCAATTGCTTCCACCACCTATCTGAGCACCGTGGTAGGAGTCAGAACTGGAGTTGAGTTTTCCTTGAATACGCAGTTTGCCACTCCAGTTTGTTCTTGGTCCTGCATTTATTTCTTAAAGTTTGTTGTAGCCTTAACCGTTCCCAACAGAAGGCTCATTCTCTTGGATACTTACAAGGAGCAGCTGCAGGAGGCCACCAGCACAGCCAAAATCAATTCAGATTTTCACTCAAGCAGACCTGCTTGGCAAGTAATGCTTCCAGGGTCACACTTCTGCACTACTCTGTGGAGGATTTGCAAACTAAATAAAGGATCTGAGTGAGATTTAAGTGCCTAACTCCCTTAGGCCCCTTTGAAAAAGCCCCATTGGAATAACTAAGGGGCTTTTGCTGTGCTTTTGCCAGGAGCATTAATCCTCCTTGCTATCTTTAGGACTCTCTTTGATCACACTTCAAAATCTTCCTCTCTAGGGACTCTGATCGGGATTTTCAAAGTGTCTAAAGAGCAGAAGTCTTGCTGCTTTTCAGGGATACTGAGGTTCCTAAGGCAATTCTTGTTTTAAAATACCCTGTATTGGGCTAAAGAAGTCCCACCTGGGTGAGGGTCCCCCTGGTCCCACTGGCACCCACTGGAAGGTGGGGCTGCATGTGCCAAGCACTGAATGGTGCCCATCTTTTGTGAGACCTTGGTGTCAGCATGGCTTTGAAATTCCCAACACTGCCAAATGTGTCAACATTAGCCCATTTTTCCTACATTTTCCTTTGGGAGCACCAGAAAAAAAGGTATCACCTTCAGGAACTGCTACCTGCTTCTGGTGTATGACAGCAGCCTCTTCTTGTGCACCTTAGCCGGGGTCTTGTCCTCTTTTTGGATACTGAGGAGTGAAGCGAGAGGGCTATCTGACTGAGCAGCATCCACCTCGAAAAGCTCTTAGCCCTTTAAAATGAGAGGTGATGGGTCACACTGCAGGAGCCCATCTGGATTCTCCAGCCCGCTGAAGTCCAGCACTGAGTGAGGAAGGAGAGAATTTATTGGCTTGGATCCAAATGATTCAAGTTGACTCATAAGACCAAGGTCATTACTTGGTTTTATTTTCATCCATTCATATTTCGGAACTCATCTTCCTATCTTCCTTTTATTTCTTTTAGTAATAAGGCGTTGGATTCACATTTAGTAAGTCTTGGTGTCATGCTGTCACCCAAGCAATAGTGCCTCCCCCAAGCAATAATGTGAAGGTGATACAAGTTGGCCTTGAAATGGGCATTGGGCACTCTTCTTCATCGGGCTAATGTACAATTTACTCTTGAAATTTAGATCTGCTATCAACCAAAACTTCCTGAAATATGTAAGATGACTCTATCAGATACAGGGTTAGATAGTGATGCATTCCCTGGAAGGAAGGTAGCTGAGCAAAGAAAATAGCTCTTAATGCGTGAACTTTGCCCTGTGGCTAAATTCCTTTAATAGACTGTAGGTCTGGAGGAGGTCAGAACACGGCTGCTCTGCACAGTTTCTTCTGCACCAGCTCCTGCCTTGGCCAGAATTTGCAAATCAGGTGATGAAGAATCTTTTTAAGCTTTCTATTTCTGGGAGACTTTTGCCCTCTTTGCACTTGACTGCTTTGCTCCAGGAGTGAAAGTAGGGAGCCCTTTAGTAGCCATTAAAGTTTCATCTAGCAAAAGGACAAAGAATTGGCACTGGAAATGTGAAGAATAATGGTAAGGGTAAACTTAGGTGACTCTGTATGTTTTAGATCATAGCCTGCGGTCAGTCTCTCTTTTTATAATACATATAAAAGATTTTGGGGGGGCCTTGCAGCAATAGAAAATATACAGTGATATATGTATATATATAATATATATAAAGAAGTCGCTTCTCAGCGTAATATAAGAACTTATCTTCTCTGAAAGAGGAACCCTTGAGGTGTTTTGCTCTATCATAAAACTGTCCACTGATGTGTATGGGCACACACACACATATGAAGCATCTCCAGCAGTAAAGGGCACACCACAGTATTTCTGAAGGTTGCAAATGAGGATGGAGTTGTTTATGGCTCCAGAATGATATCCTGGAGGACAGATTCATTTGTCTCGATGAGATCATGGCTTGTAAGAACTTATATTGCTCTGTCAAGGAGCCAAGCGAACAAAAAAGTTGGCATTTTCCCCTTCAAAGTGCCCCTGCAAAGAAGGGGGAAAGCCATGTCCCCAGCCCCCGAGACCCCCTGCTACTTGTGCCTGCTAACCAGGAGGCACCAGGAGTGGTCAAAACCACTTCATTCAGTGGTTTAATGATTCCCTTTACTCTGAAGAGAGTGTTTCTTTCTCCCTCATCTGCATCTTCTCAAACAGAGCTTCTTTCCCCCTTTCTGTTTCCCAAACTAACTCCTCTACCATCCCCTGCTATATGACTCCCCCTCCCTAGTAAGCAATAACCCCTCACTTTTCTCCCTCAAACAGCAAAATCCCCCTTTCCAGACCTTTTCCAGATGAGATGATCACCATCAGCAGTTCCATAGTAGCTGCGTGAGGAACTTAATTCTTATTTTCATGTGATAACTATAATGCCAGGAAGTTTCTTAGGTTAATTCCTTCACATGAGGAAAGTGTGTGCTTATGCAAGAGTGCATGTTTGAGCGCATACACGTGCACTTGTACCGAAGAAAAATGAGCCAGACAGGGAAAACAAGCAAATTGCATTATACATTGCAGGCAATAATGTAGCTCCCAGGGGACAGAACTAATATAGTGAAAGACAAAGACACAGTAGACTTTGCTGGGCTGAGCGTTGGTTTTGGGTTTCCTGGAATTAGTCTTGATTTCCACCAGCACTAGCAGCAAATAAGGCCTCAAAGCTCATAGGAGGTCAGGATGGGATACAGGGGCTGTGACAGAAATGGGCATCATTCGCTCTGGAGCAGCTATAATACTCAGTGCTGTTAGCAAGGAGCGATTCCCGATCTGCTCCAGAGTCCAGCAGCATGAGGGACGCAGATTGTTTTAGATCTGGCTGTGATTTTTGTGGTTTGGAAGAGCTCTGCTGCTGTCTGCAAGACTTTGTCCAGGGAACAGTATTAATTTTCATTCCTGTTTAGGGGTCAGCGCTTCTGCACAGTGCGTCAGTCCATGGGTCATAGGGGTTATTATCCTTGGCAGGGAAAGCGGAAGAGATTCCTTGACTTTTATATGCAGAAGGAGACATGAGGATGAAGCGGTTTGTGCTGGGCCTGCAGGATGCAGGATGCAGGATGCTTGCAGCGGTGCAGCACGGCTCCTTGTCCTGCATGGAGCCGCTTGCGGGCAGCTCTGCAGAGGGGCTGCACAGTGCGGCTGCGTGAGCTGGGACGTGCTCACTGCTGGAGCATTGGAAAATAAATCTCCACTCATTTTTTGGAAAATCTCAGCCCAGATTTCTCCTGATGGCTCCTCAGAACGCCCTCCAAAGAGGCAGCTCATGCCTTGAGATCTGCTTCAGAGTTTCCTTTCACAGAATCCTTCCCTTCCCTTCCCTTCCCTTCCCTTCCCTTCCCTTCCCTTCCCTTCCTTCCCTTCCCTTCCCTTCCCTTCCCTTCCCTTCCCTTCCCTTCCCTTCCCTTCCCTCCCTTCCCTTCCCTTCCCTTCCCACACCCTTGCCTTACCTCTGTTTCTTTCTCTTTCTTTCTTTCTTTCTTTCTTTCTTTTTCTTTCTTTCTTTCTTTCTTTCTTTCTTTCTTTCTTTCTTTCTTTCTTTCTTTTCTTTCTTTCTTCTTTCTTTCTTTCTTTCTTTCTTTCTTTCTTTCTTTCTTTCTTTCTTTCTTTCTTTCTTTCTTTCTCTCTCTCTCTCTCTCTCTCTCTCTCTCTCTCTTTCTCTTTCTCTCTTTCTTTCTTTCTTTCTTTCTTTCTTTCTTTCTTTCTTTCTCTCTCTCTCTCTCTTTCTCTTTCTCTCTTTCTTTCTTTCTCTTTCTTTCTTTCTTTCTTTCTTTCTTTCTTTCTTTCTTTCTTTCTTTCTTTCTTTCTTTCTCTCTCTCTCTTTCTTTCTCTCTCTCTTTCTTTTCTTTTCTTTTCTTTTCTTTTCTTTTCTTTTCTTTTCTTTTCTTTTCTTTTCTTTTCTTTTCTTTTCTTTTCTTTTCTTTTCTTTTCTTTTCTTTTCTTTTCTTTTCTTTCTTTTCTTTTCTCTCTCTTTCTCTCTCTCTCTTTTCTCCCTCTTTTTCCTCCTTTTTGTGCATCTTTTTGTCTTCCTTTCTGTCCTTCTTAGACTTCAGCAAATTCCAGGAAGGCATCAGTTGTCTTTAACACCCAAAGGGAAAATCGAAGGGAAAGCTTCAATTACTCACATGAAAAATGAGTCTCCTAACCGAGGTCTATCCATTTGCTAGTTGTGCTTGTTTTAAAACTGAATTATGGAGACAGCACATTTTTCTGGAGACAAATGCATTAATTTTTCTCAAAACAGACAAGAGGGAAGCAGAGGGAAAATAAGATAATAAGAGTTCCCACAGTGATTTATATGCCTTTGTGAAAGTAATGGGGGCAGACGGCAGAGCGCACTGGCAGCCCTGGGGGAAGGGGCAGGGAGGCAGCGGCAGGGACGATTGCACAGAAAACTGCCAGGAGTCCAAGTAAGATTGTTTTTTTTAGATGATATGAGATCACATTATGTCTTGAGCTGGTTTAAAAAATCCCCCTCTGTATATACACATATACACACAGAAAATACATGCCATATGATGCACTTAAAATCAGCCCCAGCTATACTGTTTATACAGGAAAGGATCGTGTTTCTGGCCAACCTCTCCCCAGTCCTTCCTCCTTCGATGAAGGATAAACTGGGACCTTTAGCAAACAAAGTGTTGGCTACGATTTTTTAACAGATTTGCTCTTGCATTTATTTGTAGAGGGCAGCAAGGCCCCTCGGCAGGGCCGGGTGCTCCTGCACATCTGGGCAGCTGCTGTGCGCAGCACCCGGGCAGCCGCCGCATCCCTCGCCCCCTTTTCCAGGCCTGGCATCAGGGCTGGGGATCACTGAGACATTTTGTTCCCTACAGGCGCATTGCAGAGCGCTGATGAAGTTTTTTTCACTGGGGTAAAACTGCTTTTTCTCTGTCCACTTTGTTTTGATTCATCTGCTAAAAGTGATATTGCACTGGGATTCTTTGTTGCCCATGAGATCCGTTTTACAAAATTGGATCATTTACATACTATACTGATTACAGTGTATTCATTGTTCCCGTGCCTTACTGTAAGGGATATTAAAAAAAATAATGCTGATTTTCTTTTTTTTTTACTATGAATTTATACAACATATTTTTAAAAACTGCAAATTATTCTGAAATAAAACATCATGAGTAGCAACTTCTTGAAAATTCTTGATGGAAATTGACAAACTCTCACAAAATCTTACAGTTTTGCAGTATAAAGATCTCTGGTGAGAATGGAAAAGCTCCTGAAAGATTTCAAAGTGATTTCAGTCCACGTTTTCTGATGGGTGGAAGTCCCAGGAAGCAGGTTCAGAAAGTCAAAGGGTGCCAGGGTGGCGGTACTTGGGCTGATGTTTCTCTTGTATTATTTATGGGAATGAATTCCTGTTCCCCATTGGCATCAGAACAGCCTGATACAACAGAGGCTGGAAGTGATGCTCTCAAGTCAAACCTCGGGCTCTTCCCGGGCAGATGGCTAATTGTGCGGTTCCATTTATTTGCCTAATGCAAATCACATCCCATTTGCCCCTAACTACAGGGGAAGCAGGTTCCTGTTTATTTGGCCAAGAGCAGGGCCGCGATTTCCCTGCTTGCTGCGGCGCCTGCGTGACATTACCCCTGCAGCAAAGGGGCCTTTGCAGCCCTGACCAAAGCACCGTGGTGCCACGCAGGGTCCCCCAGATCAAGGGGAAAAAAAAAAAAAAACTCCTTTTTTAACATTATTTTTGGGAGGCAACATTAAGACGGCATCACAGCGATGGCAGCAGCGGGAGCTGCTGGTGGGTGCAGTGTGGTGATGCTGGCAGCCACGTAGAGCAAAGCCTGGAGGTTTTGACCCATTGCAATCCTGCCCTATGGCTCCCGGAGACCTGTGTTTGAGGGGTTAATTCCTCTGGATCCAATTTTGGGGCTCATCTGCTCCGACTTGGTGCCTCCAGCTTCTCCTGGTCCAGCCGGTAGCCCTGGGGTGTCCGAGGTGTTCGCTTGTGCTTCCCGAGTGGGCTTAAGGGAACTCTACAGAGATTTTTCCACAGATTCATGGGTTTTCAAAGGAGAAATTTGCATATTAATAAGAAGCTGTTCAGACTGATTGGCTTAATGTGTTTGGGGCGAGTATAATTAAATGTCAAGGGAAATATATCATGGAGTAATGAAGCCAAAGCTAATTTATCAAAAAATGAGGCCTAGGGAGCGCGCAAGAGACATTTGAAATAATAAACTGTTCTTTAACCTTCCTCTTTAAGGTGATTTGTTTAGTCAGGGCTGAAATGTTTGGTCTTTACTGGTCCTTTTTGCAGTCCAAGAGAAGTGGGGTTTGGTGTGTGTGGGGATTTTTTTTCATCCTCTTGCCTGTATGAACCCTTCTGCCACTGCATCCAGCCAGGATGATCCCATCAAGAAGCTTAATGTGAGCAGAGAGAAGGGAAGGTGCAGCCTGTGGTCCCCATAAACTGATTTGGGCTCAGCCAGCAGCACTTGGAGGCTGTTTGGGAGGATTTGCACATGCAACACTTGCCAGGTGCCCTTAGGATGGTGAACAGCCTTGGGGGTTAATTGTAGCAGCTTTAATGTGGACCAAACCAGGATGGCAATGCAGATCCCCAAACCACCTGGGATCTCCAGTCCTCCTTGACTATGATGCTTGACCTGGTATCATAGTCAAGGAGGACTCAGGTCTGGCTTGCTGGTCACACTGGTCCTTACAGATCCTTCTCCATCACTCTGCACAATGAGGAGAGTTTATAAAATCCCCTCCCGCAGCATCAGAAGGCAGGGACCAACCAGCACACAGAGCTCTTGGTGCTTCAAGCACATGATGAGTCCATCGGATTGATTTTCGTACCTCTCCTGGGTAAAGAAATCCTATGCAAAGGGAAAAGGCAGGCCAAGAGACAGCAAAAGACTCGTGCTGGCTGGAAGATTGTCATTCGGCATAACGAAGCACAGTGGGAATCAGCAGGTTGCAGAATAATAGAAGGGAGCCAAACGAGTGTCTGTTTTCATTAGGCAGGACTGCAGTTAAAATATGAAGTGGCACCAAAAGGCCAGCAGAACCAGCCACCAGTTGCATGCATTTATCCAAGCAAATCCATCGGCAAAATGAGAAATGACTTTGCATTTGGGAGTTACATTAGAAATACGATGAAATCACAGCGAAGCTGATTTGCAGCCTTGTAAGGTCTAGCTGTTGCTCTACTTATTCAGCTAACAGCTCATGCCCCAGCATCCCTCTGCTCGTGGGATGATGTTAAATTTGGGCAGAAAGGCCTCTTCTGCCATCACCTTTTCCAGGTGGCCCAGCCAATGGAGAGATCCCGGCAATGTCGATCACGGCTTATTGAAAAGTCTGCTTGGCCACTGCCAAAGTTGATGAGCTCTGGATTCTGGTCTGATGATCAGGAGCGGGGTTTGTCCTCCCTGGAGCAAGGCCTATCCCAAAAGCTGAGGGAAAAGTGCTACTCCTACCAAGCCTGTTGGGAACACGCCTTCAGAAGTACTCATAGGACTGGGTTAAACAGCAGTCTGCTGCCAGGGCCATGGGAGACCATCACAGGCCTCCTCTGCTGCTGAGGTGGTGCTGATGAAGCCAGAGAGCATGATGGTGATCCCCAACCACAGCAGGGAAATCTCCTTTGGAAGGTCCTTGGTGCTGTCCCCATTCCCTTATGAAGGATGGGGACATGGCACCGGGAGTCTGTGGCCACCGAGGCTCTAGAGTCACCTTCTTCTGGCCTGTGGGTGGCTCAAAAAAGGATTTACCAGCAAAGTCACTGGGCAGGAGTTGGCGGCACTTCTGGAAGGATGCAGAAATATAGCACGGCGACTTCTGCTTTATTTTTCTTTTGTCATTGGAAAAAACAACTGCAAAACGCCCCTTTTCCAGCCCGTGGCTGCTCAGCCAGGAGGAAGGGCTTGTGCCATCCTGTGATTGCCTAAGCTCAAATGAGTTCCTTGTTCTGCAAAAGAAAATCAATGGCCCGCGCTGCTAATGGCATCTGAGAGTTCCTCCTTGTCGATAGCACTTAGGCGCTGACGGTCTCCGGGAGGTGCCAAGACGGTGCTTCCCAGCACTGCTGCCTTGCGGGAGCTGCTCCGCGCGGTCCCTGTTCCCCGTTGCCAACGTAGCCTCTTGGCTACACCGTCAAGAGCTCCGTTAAACAGGAGGCCGCCGGGAGGCTCCCTCAGCACAAGGCGCTCTGGTTACCTGCGTCCCCAGAGGAGCGCTCCTCACCATCAATAATTAATCAGAGCAATTAGGCCGAGGGCTCACGCTCTGTAATTAGCTCTTCTCCATGCAATCTCCTTTCCCGTCCATCATGTGTCCCGGCGGATTTTGTTTGCAGCTCCCATTGATGGGGGCAGCAGGAAGACTCCTGCCCTCCTGCATTCCCAGAGGCTTGGGCAACTTGCACCCCAGGGCAGCTGGTGACCACAGTGGGAAGCGGGGAGGGAGGCACCACAGCGCATCTCTGAAGGGAAGGCAGAAGACCTCCCGTCATGCATCCAGCATCTCTAATGGGCCTGCAGGTATTTCTGAAGGACCTACCTGGGTCCTTTAAGGCAACAAAGTGGTCCCCACCTCTATGTCCTGGGAGAATTTCCCATTGTTGTGCTAAATTAAGGACACACCATCCAGGCCAAGTCTGCTTCCACTTGAAACTCCAGCTGCGGCCCTCATGGACAGCATGATGCTACTACTCATGCACATGGGTCTCTGCCGCATGTGGCTCCGTGATGTGGACCAGCTCCATGGGTAGGGATGCTTGGCTGGAGTGACCCACTCATTCGCTCAGCACCAGGCTCTTGGTTGGCAGAAGGGAAAGAAATGACACGTGTTATCTGGAGGACGCTGTGGCTTCCTGCCTGGTGGATGGTCACATATTGTTCCTGCTGTTTCTGAGCAGGGCCACGTGCCTGGGGTCCGGAAAGAGCGTATCCCCCTGCGGAGGTGTGTAACGGTGGGCAAACACAGCACGTTCTCTGAGCGCTGCTCCGATGGCTTTCGCAGCCCCTGGGCTGCCTGGCCCTGAGCTGGGGATTCCCGAGGCCACCCTTGTTCCCTGAATTGCTTCCCTGTAGCTCGCTAGGACCACCCCAAAGGGGACAGCCACGGTGGCGTGTGCGGGAGGGGAATGCTGCCCACTGCGTGTGTAGCCCAGCACCGCCTGGGATCGCTGCTGGAGCCAGTGGGTTTGCTGCTCATCCCGAGCTGCGTCCACCACAATAAACCCACTTTGACTCGGGATGAACAGAGAAGAAACCAGCACAAAAAGACACTGTTTTTGTGCATGTGTTGTATTAAAAATCTTCTTGAATGTTAGTATTCAAGTAAAAGTAAAGATAGTAAAAAAAGCATGCATCCTGAGAACAACGTCCTTGAGCAGGGTGCAGTGAGCGTGCCACGGGGACAGGGATCCACCAATCATTCCTAGAAGCAAAAATCACGGAGTCCACTTACTGTTCATCAAAATGAACCATCCTGCTGGCAAATAAGGACACCTTCCCATCCTCTCTGTCCAGCCAAGGAAGCAGAATTGTGGGCGATAGCAGCCCAGGTGAACACACATCTTGCACCAGTGATGGCTGTATGCTCAGCACACACATAAGAGCAGAGGCAGAAGATGGCTTCTCCTCCATTGCACTTTCTTCTCAAGTGTGTAGTTAGCCTCTGTGAGATGCCGTAGCCTTTGGACAACACTCAGATTTCCCTGAACATTTCTGCTACCAGGAGAAAATACCTCAAAAGCAGGATTGTTAGCCATGGGAGAGACCTCTCACTGACATGGACATCATGGCCTAGGTCCTTTGGTGTCCCCTCATAGGGCCATTTGCATGTCCTATTTTGCATGCAGTTTGAATTCCCAACTCTATTCCTGCACCATTTCTCCTTCAGTCTGTGCTTGTCAAAGAACTGGTGAGTTTGGCAGCGTTGGTGCCAAATTTGCCAGCCAAATTCCACACACAAATGGGAGCCCTGTTTGCAAGTTGAAACGCAGACCTAGATCCTGCCTGAGATGCACCCAAAACTGAGAATGATGCCAGCTGAGACCGCCCACTGGACAACTGTGGAGATCAGGCATCAGAAAAAAAGGCAGATCTTTAGCCTCAGAGAGGCAGGTCCAGGAGATGGGGTACCTCAAAGCCTGAACTTGGTCCCAGCTTAGTGACCTGCTTGAGTGCACACCTAAATTTCTCCTGAAATGTGGTCCCTCGCAGCCTCACTGATGGCTGGGATTGGGGTTTGATGTGGGAAGCCTGGGAAAAGATTGGTGACTTAGGACTGAAAATCACTGAGATATCAGTGCATTGCTGGTAGGTTTTCACAGCTTCAGACCCTTGAACTCTCCCTTCTACAGCTACTTCTCAGATTGCTAGTGCAGAGGTGAAATTTGGTAATAAAAGTCATGTGAGATTTCCAGGTGCAACATTAAACCATAGTCATTTCCATCTCCTCCCAGTTTTTGCCAAGCCGTTCTCTGTGCAATGCTGCCAATGCTGGTAGGCGCACTGGGTCCCCAGAGGTATAAAACCATCCGAGATGTGCAGTGAGGTTTTCACTATTGCAGCAGAGCCTGCAGCTGGGGCTGGGTTCATTAGCCCTAATGAGCCGGCCTCGCACCTCCACCATTCGCTGGGTACCAACCACAGCACCAGGGCCACTATCTCCTTCCAGGCATGTCTTCAACCATGGCCTCCAACGATGTAATGCTTGGGGGTTTTTCTTCTAGATGTCCACGATCATTTTCCACATTCCTTTCAGCTTGCTCATTCCCACACTTTTTTTTTTTTTCTTTAATGCCAGGAATGTATCTCCCTCTTTATTGATTTCATCTGACATCTAAAGGAAGGCAAAGCGCAGGCTCAAGTAACTCAGCCGTGCCCTCACAGTCCATCAAAGAGCCTTCAGAGCCTTGCTCTCTCTTTCAGGCCAGCACAGAGTCACTGATAGGAGGCACAGCAGCCTAATAGGAGCCACAGGTTCAGATCTTAAAGGCAGCATTTCTTTTTAGTTAGGTAGATATAGAAGCCACTGGTTGCCATAAGTTGGCATTTGTGCTGGAGCATCTTTCCTTTGAAGCCCTGAGGGGGAGAGAAGAGCCCCAAGGGAAGAAGACAACTTGCCGTGGATGCAGTAGGCAGCAATGAGTGCTACAGGGGCGGGAGGCCAAGTGAAGCCCCGGTGCTTGCTGTGCCTCCTTTTCCCCATCCTACTTCTCCTGCTGTGAAGGCTCTGGTTTCTGCTGGCTGCCCCCCAGGAATGCCAGCTGTGGGATGAACCAAGCAAGGATAGGCCTTTTCACAAACCTGTAATGCAACTCCAGGGCAGGAGGGCACCAGCACCGCCGCTGCTGGGTTCATCGGCGGCTGATGGAGGGAGGTCCCCGCAGCCGGCACCTTGCAGGCGTCCAGAAGCAAAGCGATTTATCGCCGCCTCCTCATACACCGGATTAACTTGGCGCTAACAGCCAGGTTTCATTTGGAGCATTTCCAATCCTCCCCACGCTCCCCATGGTACATTTGTGGGAGCATATGTAGCCGTAGCTTGCAGGAAAGGCTATTCCATGGGATTCAAAGTGGTGGGCTTTTTCGGAAAGAGCTGCGTTTCTTTGATACAGCTTTCCTGCAATGACCTCTTTGGTGGCACTTGCTTATAAAATGCAAGTTGCCACCTCAAGAGACTTTCCACCCGGCTGCCTGGGTCTCCACACACGATACAGTTGTGCCCATGAAAACTGAAACAATCTGCACCCACTGAAGTGGGATCAGAATGAAATTCCAATGCTTTTAAGCTGGGCACGGCATTAAGCAGGGCAAAGAGTGAGGCTGTGGCTCTGGAGGCAGCGCTGAATGCTGGGCTGGGGCCGTCTCACTGTGGATGCGTTGAGGTGATGCACCGGTGTGACACTGGTGGACTGCCCAGAGCGAAGCTGGGGTTGCCGTCCTGCCCCACAGCTCCGTTTCTGCTCCACCTCAGCAGGGAAGGACTTTTGCAGCAGAGATGGGGGCTCTGCAAGGACCCCAGCACAGCTATGTGCTTGCTGCACTGCTCTGAAAACTGGCCTGAATTCAACCCTGACAGGAGCCTGGACTTGAATGCAGGAGTGTGCAGGTATCCCCGGGCACTGCTCATCAGTCCAATGTGATCACATCGGACATTTCAGCTCCTGTTGAACATGTATTTTGGGCTGCGGTCTTCCTCTTGGCTCTTCCTCACTGACCTCCTGCACTGATCTGCCTCTTTTCCAACGTGGCCACTTGGATTCCAATGAAAGGGCACCAGCACGTTGGGTCTTTCCGCTTTTTCCTCATGCAGCCAGACCATTCAGGTCCCATGTACCCATGCTTGTGGGAGCTGGCACTGCAGAAATGGCAGGTTCACAGTGTAATTTTGCAGGGGCAGTGGAAGAAAGAAACCAGACAATGCCAGTTGCCATTACTGCACCAGAAACACTGTTTGCTTTGGAAAAAACAGTCCTGGCTCTGTTTTGGCAATTGCTCTATGACCTTTAGTATTGCTTTTGGTGGCAGTTGACGTAAAGCTACACTGAGCCAGAGGCGGTGCCCACCCCCAGCAGCAGAGAGCTCAGTTTTGCTCCCCGCTCTGTGACTGCAGGTTTATTGAGGGTGACCTGGCCCCGGGGCTGTTGCACCAACCCAGTCCCTGGTGACCCTGCCTTGCTCTTGGCACCTTGCATTAACCAGGGCACTGGCAGGATGCTGCCGGTGCCAGCAGCAACACGGAGACGAGGTGGCAGACAGCATCACTGCTGTTTGTGTCATTGGATTGGCATGTCTAGTGCTGGATGTTCATTTCTATACACTCAGCCTGGAGGATCATATGATGAAAGAGCCAAGCTTGGAGTGCCAGGCAGAGACTGAGCGCTGTTTTCCAGCCCTGGGGGTAAGAGGAAGCTCTTTGTGCTTAACTTCAGCCATCGGGGGTTTAGCCTGAACAGGTCAGCTAGGCTCTTTCAGCAGGCGGTTGAGGGTTACGGGCACCTTCAGATGGCAATTCATTACATTCAAAAGCCATGAGGAGGAACAGCCTGCTCAGGGGATCTGGATAACTGGAACTTCCAGGGGTTAAAAGGAGACGAGTCCTGCCTTCAGAGAGGTGGTGGGGGCAAATTTTACTAGAGGACAGAGGCCAGTGTGGAGCTGATGATAGCTGTAATCACAGCACTTTATTTATCGCTGTGGGCTGGAGAGGCAGGAGTCACTGCAGCCTGGGAAGAGCTGCCTTTATCTTCCAACTTCAGCTTCCCTCTGGGAGAGATCTGCACTAGATTTATGTGGGAAAGGCTTTTCTGCAAGTCCATCCGTGGCTGCACGGATGGGGAGTGTTCTGCAAGTCCATCCCTTGTGCACTGCAGGGGAGGTCCTGGGCCAGGGACAGGTAGTTCCAGCAGCTCGACTTGAAAAGCAAGCCCACCTAGAGCTTTCTGCACCCAGTGTCAATGATCTGAGCTGGGACCTCTGAGAGAAAAGCAGAGTGGCCCTGGGGCTTGTCTTGTCACCCCCACAAGAGCCCCTTTCTTGCACAACTAGTGCTTCTGCTTGTTTCATTGCTCAGATTGCAGTTGAAGGGGCAAAAAGAAAGGACAGCAGCACGAATCACCTGTGGCAAATCAGCTGTTATAACCAGTTTTCCAGCCCCTGGCAATGCCAAGCGGGGGACGTGCTGAAGGCTGGTGGCCAACACCAGCAGCACGTGTTATTGCATGAATTCTTGCAAGCTGCATGTTCAGAAACTCTTGGGTGCTCAGGCTTGCAAGAACTGAGCCCAACAGGCAATTTTGGTTTGTGGACATAAAGTGATGATCTCCGCAAAATTATGCTCTTGCTAAGAATGGGGACTCAAGGGCAGGTGAAGTCTCTGGGGACTCAGATGCCCTGGTCTGAAGTTGAACCAAAATCATGCTTGGCCTGGGAAACTTAAAAATTTCTGCAAGATCTTTACAGATGTCATTGTACAGTCAAAAAAGAATTGTAAAAGTAGTAATAAAGACCCCAAAGATCAATCCCCCTATTGTGTAAGGATAGCCCCAGCTTCCCTGCG
This sequence comes from Tinamus guttatus, assembly GCF_059628265.1. Lineage (NCBI taxonomy): Eukaryota > Metazoa > Chordata > Aves > Tinamiformes > Tinamidae > Tinamus > Tinamus guttatus. The sequence continues at coordinate 2,331,298 of NW_028288722.1, read as the reverse complement.
ATGCCTGTCCAGGGAGCCAGGGTAGGGGGAAGCTGCACTGGGACACTTGCAATGCGACCCCAGGTACTTCAGGGAGATGCCAAGCTCTCACACACCAAGGCACCCCCCAAAATCCCTCAGCATCACCTTGTGCATTGCTGGGACCTGCACACAGATGGAGTTCAGCACAAAATCTCCATTGCCTGTGAGACATTCGGGACAGCAGCTGGTGTAACTGGGCCTCTACCTCCGTACCCAGCACTGCGGGTTTGCTTGCAGCAGCTCAGAGGGGAGATGCTGCATAAATCTCAACTGTTTCATTACCAACGTAAACCCCTTCTCCGCTTTCTGGTGGGCCTGGCCGGCCCCAGAGATTGTAGGAAGCGTCTGTAAAGGAGAGCAGACCACTGCAAGTAACTTAGGCAAGCAGGAAAAGGACATTCCAAGGGGGACGAGTGGTAGCAGGGATGGGGGAGACCCTCACAGGCACCCCAAGCATCCCATGGACAGCACGTGTAGCTGGTGGGGTGCGCGCTCGCCTCCGGCAGCAGCCCTCCACACTGCGGTCTCAGCTGTATGCGGCCGTTCCGGGGCCTCTCCAAGACTGGGGCATCTGGTGCCGCAGGAGGGGAAAGTGCAGACCTGAAAAAGGCCAAATACGAATGTGCATGTGTAGCCCAAATGCTCCCTTTGAGGAAAGTCTTCCTCTCCTATTAAGTAATTAAATAAAGCCCCGAGCTCTACTAAAATTAAAATAACAGCATCCATTTATTCTGGCAGGGCCCACTGGGTGACTGCTCTTGCCAAAAACATTTTTGTGGTTCTCATCTTTTCAAGTGGCTCTTTTGCAATAAAACCCAGATGCCATTAGTCCGGGGAGGCCCCCAGGCAACTGTTTACGTCCATGAAAGATGCTCTTTGTAATTAATTAATCTTCCGAAAGCCGTGGTAGCACATTCCCGGTGGCTCCTGGCGCATTTTTTCCTGCCGACGCTGCCGGAGAGGTGCACATTGATTCCTTGCTGCTAAAGAAAGCCTTTGTGTTTCAGGCTCCGGCCACCAAAGGGGTTAACCTCCTCGTCTGGAGGACACACTGAGCTCAGACCTGAGCAGGAGCAGCCGATTGCCAATTGCCATCAGGCAGTTGTTCCTGCAGCATGCAGACCTGCTCTGGGTCCCCGTTGGGAGGCCAGAGGTTCACCAACGGGGAGTAGATGTGTGCCATCCTACAGCACCCCAAACAGGGTACCACTGCTGCGCTCATTAAAGGGTCCTGTGGCAAATGGTGGCAATTAGTTCTTCTATCAGTGCAGCACGCTCCCTTGTGCCTGGACTCTGCTTCCACAGTGAGGGACTTGGTACCTCCATGAATCACGACCCATCTGTCCTACCTCAATGGCTTTAGCACCTCTCCTCTACCTCCTTCCCATCGCATGGTTTCTAGATCTGTGACAAAGTGTCCCCACTTGTGGCAGTGGTGCAGCTCAGGTCCAAGTAGCAAGATTGAAAAATGTTACTACTTCTGTGTGTGTGTCCCAAAAAGCTTCTTCCACTTCTGATAGCATGCCAGAAGTGAGGGCATCCCTGAGAACTGTGGGACAGGTTGCCCAGAGAGGCTGTGAAGTCTCCATCCATGGAGACATTTGAAAGGCATCTGGACAGGATCCTCATCAACATCCTTTAGGTGATCCTGCTGGATTGAGACAGTTGAACTAGATGGTCTCCAGAGCTCCCTTCCAACCTCAATTGCCTGTGATTCTGAGAGCACTCCTGCAGGGCGGGCAGGTCTCGTCCTCAGCACATCTGAACAGGGCTCATCCATATATCCCTTGGTTGAATGGAGGTTTCCAAAGTACATTTTAGGAAAGGAGAAAGCAGCATTGGGGCACCTCTGCAGGCTTTTGAGGAGCAGCAGGCCATGGCTTCTGAACCAGCGGGAAGCAATGCAGTACTGTGGGATGTGGACTTAGGGCACGTGAGGGAAAACTCTCTTCAAAAGACCACCACGGACATAAAAAAATGGATCAACAGCTGTAGCGAGCCAGACCAAATAGCTATCCAGCCCAGACTCTTCTTCCAGACAGTGGCCAGTATCAGGTGTTTGTTTAGAGAAGAGCGTAAGGAAGCAGATTTGCAGGGAGTCCTCTCATCTTATCTCCCCCAGCTTTTAGGGTTTATGGACTCTCCAGATCTGAAGAGTCTCTGGGACTATCACATTTCATTGCTACTGACTGATTTCATCCACTATGAATTTTTCCAGTTTCTGAACCATGAATGCTTTCGGACTAGGCAATATCAGGTGACAGCAAATTCCACCGCTGAATTATGTACCTGCTTGGCAAAGACCTTCCTTGTGCCGTTTTTCAGGCTGCTTCCATCCTTCTTCCTTTGTCAAAAGTGATTCCTTTTATGTCTCTATGTCACTCACTATGTTAGAGAGCTCTCTTACACCCCTCGTTGTTGTTTTCTCCAGCCTGGAGGTTCCTAGTGTGTTGAGCTTTCCCAGAACAGGTAGCCTCAGCATCGACGAGGGAAGATTTGGCGTCTATAGAACCACGTCTTTGCTCCACCTATGTGCAGCATGATTTCAAACAGAAACAATTGCTCCAGGAAGGGTCAATCCTCACTACCTCGTGTGTAACATAACAACTCAGCCTGGGGTTGGGTTGTTATTGGTGTTTTCAGTCGTCGTCGGATTTTCATTGTTGCTTTTTTGATAGATGAGTTTAATTTTGCTGGCATATTGCACATGTTTGCAAACCAGATGTTGCTGCTGCGAGACAGTAGCAATAATGTAGGCAGGGAGCAGTTCATCATAGCGTGCTGGTGCTAACACCACAGCGAGGTCAAAGATGAGGGGTCACAGTGTGGTCTTGTGCGGGTCCCTCCTTCCTGGGAGCTGAGGGTGCAGTTGCCATGAGAACTGCTAGTCACGTGGAGGCCAAGCTTGCCAGGAGTGCCACCACCTCCCATACATTCTCCATCTCCTCTGGGAAGGACTGGGTCATTTGATGGAGACCGAGCTGTAGCTAGAAAACTCTACTAGGGACCCGGAAACAGAGATGGATTTGTGCAAGCAAATGACAAAATGACAAAGCAGCGCAAATGACTGGTGCTTCGCAGATGTTGGCTCCCGTTCATGGGTGATATGTTGGAGAACAGAGGAGCAGCAAGGCAGGCAGCACCTCCCTGAGGAAGCCTTTAAGGTCACCTCTTTGCCTGAAGTGCATGTGTTTTTTTCCTTTTTTTTTTCCCCTCATACTATACCTGATTCAGAGCTACCCCTTTTCAGGGGATGGGAAACTAGCAGGAGATGTTTGGGTTGGAGCTGGTTCCCAGACAAGTGTCTCACAGGCTGGCATCACTTCAAGAGCCACGAGGTCCTTTCTGGGTGACAACTCGGCCTCACTGGCACATTGCACCAGGACCTGGTTTTGGCCTGGAATTTGCCCTGCAGTACCAGGAACAAGCTGAGAATATCTCTACCAGCAGCAGAACTGAATGTCAGAAGGACAAATGGTTGATGTGATGGCTCCTGTATCTCTCTGCCTTACCTGGTAGAGCACAGAAGAGCTTGGGTTATCTAAGCAGAGCAGCCAAATCCATTGGTCTTTTAGAAAATGATGCCCAATGCATGGGCCCAAGATTACTTGAATCTTCAAGTCATCTGTGGGGCAGGATGAATTCCAGCACCTGCTCTAGCTCCCATCTGGGAGAACTTCCCGAGCTGCCAGGAGTGTAGGATTTCTCTGGATGGAAGAAGGAAATCACTGAGGTCAGGGGGCTGCTATTGCACATTTTTGTGTGACATCAACTTGCTGCCACCTTGGAAATACCAAAAGATAGAGTCTTACATCCTGGCCCTTGAAAATCCCTCATGCTCTACAGGAAGGGAGTGTTGTTACTCAAGGAGTTCACTGTTTTTCCAGGGAATTTAAGCCAGTGTGCAGGAAATCCCAGTGTGGGTGAAGAGGAATTTAAAGGAATAGGCCACCGGGATTGTCCAGATTTGCTGTTCTTATCATACTAGATAGGAGATCATGTCCCCCTCAGAAGGCCCCTCAGAGGCCTTGAATATGTCTAGAGTCCACTAGGTTGAGAGTCTAATTCTCCCCAAACAGGCCCAGGAAGTGAACATAGGGAGTGCTAGAAATGGGGAGTGCTTTTGGGTGCTTTGCTGGATTTGCATTATGAGCCTTCTTGCAAAGAGAAGACAAATGTGATGACACTTTATGTCTTTCTCAGGGAGCTCATGCCCAGGACCCTCGAGGGGCAGATCACCATGGAGAAGACCCCCAGCTACTTTGTCACCAAGGAGGCTCCGGCCCGCATCTCCTCCATGTCCAAGGGCACAAAGCTCATCGTGGTCGTGCGGGACCCCGTCACCAGAGCCATATCGGACTACACGCAGACGCTCTCCAAGAAGCCCGATATCCCCACCTTTGAGAGCCTGACCTTCAAAAACAGGACTACGGGCCTCATCGACACGTCGTGGAGTGCTATCCAGATTGGCATCTACGCCAAGCACCTGGAGAACTGGCTGCTCTACTTCCCCATCGGGCAGATCCTCTTTGTCAGCGGGGAGAGGCTGATCAGCGACCCCGCGGGCGAGCTGGGCAGAGTCCAGGACTTTCTGGGCCTCAAGAGGATCATCACGGACAAACACTTCTACTTCAACAAAACCAAGGGCTTCCCGTGCCTGAAGAAGGCGGAAGGCAGCAGCAAACCCCACTGCCTGGGGAAGACGAAAGGCAGGACCCACCCCGACATCGACCAGGAGGTGGTGCAGAGACTGCGGGACTTCTACCGGCCTTTCAACATGAAGTTCTACCAGATGACGGGGCAGGACTTCGGCTGGGACTGAGGCTCAAAAAATAATTTAAGAAAAGGAAAATATAATATAATATATATTTTTTTTACATATCAGTAGAGATGGGGGAAATACAGAATAATAGTTGTGCTGAAAATGCTATTTGTTTTCTTTTTTTATTATTATTATTTTGATGCTGCTTTGTTTTCTCTCTTCTCTCGGAGACGAGGTGATGTGTCCTAGCTGAGGACAAAGGAGGCTGTGAACTGCAACTTGGTGCTACTGACATCACCCACAGCTTGGTCATTTCCTTTAATGGGTCCAAGACTTAGCACTGTGTCTCTAAAAACAGGACAGATTAAAAAAAAAAAATGAGATGCTCACAAGTTCCATTCCAGAGGTGACATGGGTGCTAGAGGGAGCCCAGTCTTACTGGAAAGTCAGCCAGAATTTGGTTTGTGAATCCCATTTTAGATCAGACTTTAGTCACTTCTGCCAATTGAGCCAAAGGCAGCCCAATACCTGATTTGGCTTTTAAAATTGTACCAGAGACGACTTTTTTTTTTTTTTTAATTTGCATTAAACTATGGGTGAGAATTTCATTTACCCAGTTTTTCTTTGACTTTTGGTCCCACCCCAAATCAAACTTTCTTCATCAACCAAAGTTAGCACTTTTCATCTTATAGAAGCCAAAACCAATACTCCTTTGTTTTGTTTTGAAACACTTTTGGTAGCCAAAAGGAAAAGAAAAATAAATTATCCTGTTGACTTTATGATTAAAATTTTCAAGATAATCAAAAGCCCTCATTCAAGAGATTTGGCTCTAAAACAGTCTCCCCATTCCCAGGAATGCTGCCCCCTTCTCTATTCCTCACTACAGCACACTTGGCCCAGCAGGCCCCATCGGAAGTGAGTTGGATGATGGGCAGGGGAGGATCCATGCTCAGATCCCACTTGTGTCATACCTGTCCTGGAGGGACTAGCCCAACTTCCCGCTTCCCCTGTGTGGGAAGCAAGCTTGGAGGGAGCTGTCTTGCGTATGATACCTAAGCCATATTGAAGAATGCTTTGGATTGGGCATGTCCTAACAGAAAAATAGATGGAGCAAAGATTGTCTGAAAAACAAAAGAAAAAAATAAAACACGTTCAGAAAGAGTTGAGAACATATATGAGGAGAAACAATGGAGGCTTTCTTTGCATTTCCTACCAGAGAACCAAGAGGAAAATAGGAAGGACATCACTAGTTTTCCAGGGCCTTAAAAACTGTCAAGGAAAACAAATCTATTTGCAATAAACAGGTGCTTTAAATTCTTTGTTTTCATCCTCATTACCTTTTTAGGGTGATAAGAATACCCCAGCAACAGGAACCTATTACTTAAGCTCATGTGTTACAGTGGGCCCACTTAACCGCTGGTTATTTATCATCTGTATTTTCTGAACTATAGTAGCACCTAATTAGTGCTTGGTGTTGTAAAAAGACTGATCATGATAATGTTCCCTTTCTTCAATCTGACTTTAAAAGGCCCCTGACAAGCGATAACCACCTAAGAGGGGGTCACCAGGTAAATGTGGTTAGGAAGAAGTCCAGAGTCCCAGCTCACTGGCTGCCTGTGCTCTGGCCAAGACTGGTGTAAGATTACAGCTGAGCAAAGACTTCAGGCAGTCCAAAAAAACTGTATGGAAATTTAAGACTATATATACAAAATTAACGCCCAGTCCAAAAGAAAGTCATTTTCATATCCATCTTCTTGCCCAATGGATTAGGAAAATCCCATGGCAACTTCATGGCACTAGCTTATTTTGCAGGTGATGGACTATACCCATGCTGGCGCCCCTGAACCTCTTTGCTCCTCCCTACGTGCCTCTTTCCTTTCCTGACGATACAGAGTCCAGCAATGACTACCTTACTACCCTCTGCTGAAGACACAAACCAAGTGGTTTTGCACGCAAGGCCCTTTTCCCAAGGGAATTAAAATAACTGCATTAGTTTAGTGAGGCCAAAGGACTTTCTCCTACCCAGCAAAGCCTTACCTTTCCGTGCTTGGGTAGACATGCTGGCAGTAGGAAACCAGGGCTGTGTTCAGTGATCTGCCCTGGCATGGCAGGTCGAGGTGTCACCCTTGCTGTTTTCACCTCTTTTCCACTATCCTTGCTTCAGTATGTCCTTCAGTATGTCCCATCACCTGTTACATCTTCTCCAAACAAAGCATGGGAAGCAACTATGGACTATGCAAACAGGTGTGCAGCAAGACCCCAACCAGTCCTTTCTTTCACTCCTCCTCAGGGTTTATGCAAGAAATTAGGTAGGAAAGGTGGAAAAGTTGATCACATAGCGCAGCCTTGGCTTCCGGGGCTACCATCACCTCTGGATTTCACTGCTGGAGTTGCAAAGTCACAAATAGAGCAACCTGGAAGGAGAAAGGCAATGGGATCTTGGTGATGATCTCCCCAAGGCATCAACAGGAAGGAGGGGGAGTGACCTGCTCTTTGCCTTTCTGGCTAGATCAAGAGGGAATGGGCTTAAGGTACAGCAGAAAATAGAGGGTGAATTATTAGGGAATACCTTTCCCACAGAAACACTAGTCAGGCCAGACATGGGGGATCATTAGTCTTTCAAGGAGAGTTAAGACTGGGCTGATCTGTATGAGTTTTTGACAAAAATAAATATCACTTAAGTGTATGATTTAAAAAAAAATCAATATAATGATATTGCTACAGCCTCTTATATGGTCCCATTTAGATTAGTATAAAGCTGCTTTACAGCACTACAGATTGTTCTTCCCATATTGAACAGCTATAGTGACATAAAGCACTTCCATACAAAGGAGCTTCTGCAACTGCCACCAAATCACTCCCGTTAAACCAGTACATCTTCGGTGCATACACTGGCCTAACTATCTTTCGTGCCTTTAAAAAATGTCTTTCCAGCACATTGAATTCAACCATATAGGCACATTTTCCCCAAAATACAGACACTTTATATCCATTAATTTCTAAGGTTTTGTATCGCTAGGTGCACACCCAGTAAAACTATTTAGGGATATGACAGTGTAATTGATTTTTTTTCTATTTGGGCTATAAGTATTTTGGAAAAATATCTCCATTTATGAGCAACAGCTTTTAAAAGAAGGCCATGCAATCAAAATCACTTTGAACTGTAATAACATTTAAGCCTCTAAACCCTTTAGGCTCATTTTTAAATCCAGCCATGAAGTTTAGATTATTTTAACCTAAGAAGAATTGGATGCAAACTAATCCCTGTACTGAAAACTGGATGGACCCTTCCTAGGCCTACAGTATTGAGCATGTGTATTAGGACAAGAAACCTAAAGCAGCTATAAATAAAGATGAAAGCGATCTACAAAGTTTGATTTTTCTTAAAAAGCTGAAAAATCAATACATTGACAATGAGCAACTAATTGGGTGTATTAGTTCAGATAATGCGACGTGTCATTAGTCACTGATGAAGCTTGGGCTTATTATACACCATGCAATGTGTAAAAATCCACCGTTTATAAAGCATCATGTCCATGTCAAGGGCCAAAATTCATCTTCTGCTTGCATGACCCCATGCACCTTCTGCAGCATCGCGTCAGCCACCCTGACCCTCAAACAGAGGAACCGAGCGTCACTCCGACTGCTTTTGCCAAAGCAGGACCCAGCTCTGTCTTAGGCCAGAAATAACCCAACGTGTTTCTCCTTGCATATTTGAGGGGCTAGAGGTGCTTCTCCTGCAAAGACTGGACTGCTGCATCCATGTTAACTCATGAGCCTGGTGTAATCCACTCCTAATGAACTGCTTTCACCTACTAATTCAGACATTTAAAAGGAACATAAACACCAATATGTCATGGAGGTCAGGGAGCAAGACTCCTCTATATGCTGTTTGGGGTGGTCTTTGGGGTGCAGCATTAATTAATTTAATTTCAATCAATGATATGCCGCTTTGGTCATGCCTCCACCACACTTAGTTGGTTATTTTGACTAATGCTAATCCTTAGCCTCTCCACTTTTCTCTCTCTCACACACAGTGTTAGGCCTCCAGAGTGGGGAGAAAAAAAAGCCCATTTTCTTAACCATTAAAAAAAATCTTGTTCCTATATAATGGTTTCTGGGTTTTCTCTCCTCCCTGCTCTCTGTGATCCTGTCACCTTTCTCCCCTTGGTGCTGTTTCAGTATGAATTAATTTAATTTAAGAATGAAAAAAGTACACATTTAATAAAGTTTACGGGTACTGAGAGGCTGTGCTCACTTTGTGCTGGCAAGAGCAACCCGGAAAGAGTGGGAAACTTTATGAAATGGGGGAAAACGTAACGTTATTCACCAGTGACTGGTGGGGTCCCTTCAACCTAACCCACTGCCCAGCAGCCGCAGTGCTGGTGGTGCCGCAGAGCACGAGAACTGCACAAAGGATTTTAAAGCCCTTTGGCATTTAACACCTTACTGCTTTCTTTAGATAGCAAAACACCTCCCAAAGGCTTTCGTGCAGCTGCTGTGGCACTGCCAGCCCAGCCACATCCATGGCACTTCACCCCATGGTAAAGTCACACTTCCCCCTGCCTCAACCCCAGCAACCCCAGTGCACGTTGACGGAGCGAGACCCAAGGTAGAAACAATTCACCAAGAAATACATACAGCGGCGCGGCTGCCGTAGATCAGGTTTTCTGTGTGGTCAAGGAAAGCGATATTCTATTTACTTTTTTTTCCATATATAAACAGATTAAGTCCCAGGAAAAATATGTCCCCAAACTTCATAATATTTTATTAAACCGCTGAAGTTTAATATAATCTTTTGGCTTTGACAGAAAAATGTTCCATTTCTTCTCTGAGTACCTTTGATTTTATTTTCTTTTAATTACTGTTATCCGGAGTTAACAATGTGGGCTGTGCACTCCACCCAGCGAGGACTATCCAGATTAGAAGTGGGGAATTTTGCTGAAATACAGAAATAACTGCGTGGTGGGAAGAAGTCAGTGACGCCTCAGTGGAAAAAAAAAAACCTGGAAAAGGCAATCTGGAGAACAATTTCCCCTCAGCCAGGCAATAACATGGCCACATTCCTCAAATTCATGGAATCCTAAGGGACCGGCCAGTGATGCTCCCACAGACGTGCCACCTCCCTCACCCCAGGTCCTGTCCGCACTGCCAACACGGGGCTGCAGAGCCGCTCGGCTCGCTCCATCCTGGAGCTCCTCACTCCAAGAAACCATGGGTAAATCCAGGGCTGAGGCTCAGCACCGGCCCTCCTGAACGCTCCACAAGACGCATGGCCCCAGGGGGTGCAGAGTCACCGACAAGGGACAATACGATGCTGTCTTTGGAACCGGGGACCTTGTAGCTTTGGACAAATGACACATCTGGCCAGTGCCCCAACAACAAGCACCTCAAAAGCTGCTGGAAGCCCAGCAGAGTTCTTCCAAACCAAGCGCGTGCCTTGCAGGCTCAGTAGAGAGTAATAATAATGGTAATAATAATATTGTGGCTTTTTTAGACCATTGCAACAGTCTACAAGTGAATTATGGAGGTCAAATCTATTGGTCTGAGCACTGCCTGTGTCGTTCAATGGAGCAGCTGAGGAATTTCCATGCACCCTATCAGATACAAGCAAGTGATCCCTTGCCAAACCTTGCAGCTATTTCCTCTCTACCAGTCATGGCCCCTCATTTGTGGGACTCGTTAGAAGAATGAAATGAGTTCTCCAAGAAAGGCACATCACATCCCAGGAGAGCTGCCTAACAGCCCCATCTCTCCCTCGAGGGAACCTGAAAAAAATGAGAAAAATTAAGTGAGGTGGGTGCCTTTCCTCCAATGAGCTTCTTGTCAACCCAAGAAACCCTGATCGTGACTATAGCTACTGCTTCTTCACTTAGTGACTTAAAATTTGCAGCCTGGACACGATCCTTATAACAACAGGTCCTTTGCTGCAGATTTAATAGTATCTGACACCTACAATCTCCTCTTTTAGTTTTGGGGCAATGACAGTGGCTCAGAAAGGATCAGGATTACAGCAGCTCAGAGACAGTCTCTCCAGCTCATTTCTTTTGTTCTGGCACCAGTAGCTGTGATTTAGGGCATGCGAGCAACATCTAAAGGAAATGACTGGAAAGTATTGGCAGGAGAGCACTTACTGCGCTGGGTCCCGAACTTACGGGACAGGACTGATAAATTTTCTATAGTGCCCCCTGTTAGAAACCTGCTTCAGCTGGGAATATGAGAGATGCAAACGGAGAAAAAATAATTCTCCCAAGAGCAGCAAGGCCAAGTGTGCAAGGGATGGTGGCTGAATGCACCCTTCAACAGGGCCAACGGAGTCGCACATCTCCGCGTGCCTGGAGCTGCCCCGGCCTCATCCTTGACAGGTTTTTGCCATTGCACTGCTGGGTGAAAGGAGGCGTCCTCAGCGCTCGGAGGTGACGGCAGCCACAGGTTCACAGCATCTCCTCTGCCTCCTGGACGTGCAGTCTCAGGAGACCAACAGCGCTCCCATGCAAGGGCCTCCTGCAGAGCGCTGTCTCCGAGACAGACTTCAGCTGAGCTAATTGCATCCGGACGCCGGGATAATTTCCGCTGGAAACATCCTTATGCTCAGAGCTGCTGTGGGGCCTGTAGCTTTGCATGCGCCTCTCAAAGGTGACTGCATTTGGGTGCTTGGCAAAGAGCATTTCTCCCAAATCAGCATTAGACACTCTGTGGCCGAGGTCATCTCCAAGTGGCAGTAGCACACTGCCTTCCTGGGGTGGACCCACCTTTCCAGCCCTTCCTCCTGCACCATCTCTAGAGACAGCAGATACCACCTCGCAGAGGAGGTCATCTGGCTTTCAATATCCAATTGCATCACGCAGGAGGTCGAGATAGTGCCACGAAGCTTAGGATGCTCTGCCAGCCCCATCCCTTCCCATGTGCTGGAGCGGGGCTGAGCACTATTTGCCACACTGAGGATGTCTCCCCCTTGCTTTGCTCTACCCAACAGCAGCCACTTAGGGTCCAGACCACCCCAGGAGCATCACTCTGTGCCCAGGCGTGGCCACAAGGACACCCAACCCATCATTACTGCGGATGGGACTCACTGCCTCAGCACAGAACTGGCCAGAAAAGGCCAAGTGTGCCAAAGAAAAGGGTTATTAACCCTGAACCCCTCTGCTATCATCCCACCTTGGCAAAACAGAATTTTCCCATTTCAGCGTCCCAAGCCCTTCTTGGCCATGCCCCGTGCCAGGGCCGGCGACGCGGAGCTGCCGGGGCAGGCGGAGACTTTGGCTGCATCCGAATCCGGAGGGAAACACTGCTGAGCAGCAACCATTGCCCACGCTGAGCAGACAAATTTCTCCCGCTTCGACACCCTATTTTTTACTAGCTTTATAAAAGAGAAAACTGTCATATGCTTCTGCCTTCCTAAGGGGCTGAGCTGTCCTTTAGATACCAGCTGCCAGTATAAATAGACACGGGAAACAGGTTTTTAGTGCCTAAAAGCTGTTGAACATGGTACACAATTTTCATGTCAAACAGGCATAAACATTCAGAATCTCAATATTGTTTGCGGTTTAAAAGAACAACAGTCTTTTTGATTTCACTGAAGCCAAGAGTTTTGGAGAGAGAATTTTTTTTAACATTTGGTTCCAATTCTCCCAAACCTTCAGTAAAAGAAAACCCGTTCATGTTACTTAGATCACAGTTTAAAAAAAGAAAATTGTTCTGAACTAGAAAAATGGATGTTTTTTATTTCAAAAAAAAAAAAAGGCTTTCAAATATTGGACAAGCTTGGCACATTCTTTCAAAAACAACACTGGGTCAAGAAATTTGTCAAGGCTGATTTGCTCCTGTTTAAGGTTTCAGTTTGCTTGAATTAGCTTTTTCTTTAAAAAGAAAAAAAAAATGAAAAGGAATACTTAGTCAAAAAAAAATTCCTGACAAGTAACATTTGTCAGCTGGAGAGCTGCAACTTTCTTCCTTGGCCTCCTCCTCTGATTGTCAGCCTGCATTAAAACGTTCATCTCTGACAGCAGCCCCCACAGCAGCTCCCAAAACAGATGCCTAGCAACTGGACCGAGTGGAAAACAGAGTTCTTTAATTTCCTCTTTGCATTAGAGTTCATTAGGACAAATCCAGAGGCCCCTTATTGCGAAAACATCTGCATTTGCATTTTTTCAGTCAATGATTAAATTATATTTTGCTTTAAATTCCCCCTCTTTTCTTGCTTCTTTCCTAGAGCAGGAAGACCCTACTTGTACCACTGACACTGGACTTCTCTATTTACAGTTAATTCTGAAACATTTTTTTTTCACTTTTGCAAATACTGCCTCTAAGTTGGACAGCTTACAGGAACATAATTTGCTAGCTCTGTTGTTAGGGAATTATCTATTTAAGCTATTTGTTAGTATTAGTGATCACTCAGGCACTTTACGTGGTAACAAACCCAATCCCGGGCTGCACAACAAATTTCTCAGGAAGAAGGAATGAGAAAACAGTTACTAACATTCTTTACAGCCTATCTTTTGGATGATTAACTGTCACTCCTAAAATCCATGAAATTTAGGGCATACGCTCATGTCCTTAGTCAGTGTTTGTAGTTAGCAGTTTGCAGTCACCAGATTCTACTTTACAATTGTGTTCCTGAAACTTTGCAGATCTAGCCTCTTTTTGTCCTTAAAATAATTCTGTCATCTCTGAAAGTCACCAGTCCCAAGTTCCAAAACCAGGAGAAATAATGGAAAGTAATACCAGGAAGAGCACCGGTAAAAAACGCAAGTGCCAAATGCAGGTTTCCAGCTGCTCATCTCAGATCCACTCTCCAAATCCATAGCTGTATTTGTCTGGTGGCCGAGGTTCACAATTATCAATGGTTTTATGAGAGCAGGATTCGGAACCATGATCAAAATGGAAACTGAGTTTCATATAAGCCCATCCCTGGCCTCAAATCCTTGCATTCCAAATGGAAAAAGAAGGGATTTTGCTCTGTTTTCCTGAATGCTCAAGGAAATGATGAAATTGGGAACCCAGAGTTCTTCAGACTGCACAACAGACATCATGGGAGCCCTGTTCCTGCCAGATCAGGGAGGGTTGATTCAATGCTTTTATCACCAGAAGAGTTTTTGGTCATGAAAATGGCAGTTACAGCCCTCTTCCAAGTCTGTGGCTTCTACTTAGGCTCCAGATTTCTGACATAAAGACAGTGGGAACTAAATAATTTTACTTTATGATGTAAGGTATAAATATGAAGCAAAACATCTAATGGTCGCACTGGGGCCTTATGGGATCTAGAGGCCGGCCTGTATGTCCTTGACCATGATAACTGACCCTGTTGCCCTAACCATGCTCCAGATCTTCAGCCTGCCTTGCCCTTTTCCTTCCTTCCACACTAGCACTGTTTTCCACTTTCCTTCCTGCATCCCTGCACCAAGCCCTGGCTGTCAGGCTGGTTTCTGCTCCTCGCCATCTCCACAGGACCCTTAGAAGCTCTCAGGTACACCAGGAAAAAACTCTGCAAACAAGTCCAGACCCCTGGACGTCCTCCAGACCACTGGACTTGTGCTGCTGACCGTTTCCAGACACAAAGCCCACTGCCAAGTAGGGACTCAATGTGGGACACGAGCAGAGGACAGTGTGGGCAAGGGTAAACGCTGCCTGGAGATTATCACAAGGAGTGTGCAACTGTCCATTCCCAGCCCTTGGCACCGGGGAGATGCCTCCACCTTGTGAGACCATCCAGGTTGCAGATGGCAAAGCATATTAATTGGCCCTCTGTGTGGCATCACGATCAGCAGCAGAGAAGACCAATTTCCTCTCTCCTGAATCCTTCTCCTCATTATATAAATCTTCTGACTCCATATTTATTTACTGGCTGCAGCTTTGGGTTCTTAGAGGAGGAGAAAGGAAGGAGGGATGAAGTAGAACAGCACAAAGAGAGGATGAGAAAGTCTCCAAGACAGTAGCCCCCAGCCTATTCTGCCCTGTAGAGAACAGAACTGAGACAGAATATGTGCAAAGAGGAGCAGCTGCCTTTTCCTCCTGCAAAGAACCTCAGAGGATCTCATAGGTAATATAACAGGATATGACTGCCTCCTTTGGATCCAGATTTCCTAGAAAGACATAGGCGTGCATCTGTGCGTATTCAGGGGTGTTCACGTGGGAGACAAGAGCTTTGGCAAGCCCTCCATGTACACCAGAGTTACTGCTCTGAAACACAGGGAAGTCAACAGAAAAAAAAAAAAAGAAAAAGGAAAAAAAATCCAGATGTTGCACTTGATTTTATATCAGGCTCTTTGCTACCTGTGTGGCCCTGGCAGAGCACTGGGGCTTCTTGGATGTCAGCTCCCATGTTCCTGCTGGATGCATCCTGAGATACGGAGCTGGCTGGTGGTCAGGGAGAAGCAGCCAAACTGCAGCTTTTCCTTTCCTCCACTCCCAACCCGTGGGCTGTGCTCCAGTATCTCTGCTGAGAAAAGGAAAGAAGTTTTTATTAGTCAAATAAAACAAAAACTGAAAGGGTGAAGGTCCAAGAGAGTTGCAGGTGGGAAGACACCAAATAACTTGCATCTGGCAGTTGCTTCTGTAGGGCTTGCTCCTGTAGACAGTTATCAGTCCCTCATGCCCTCCTCTCTGCTCCATCCCCAACTCTGCCTTGGAGCAATGGAGCTTCCCTATGTTTCCTCCCAGCTCCTGCCCCTCCATACACAAAAGGAATGTGTCCATGCACCTGGTGAGGACCAGCCATCGCACTCTGCGTCTCACTTGCTCACACTGCTCCGCTAATAAACCTGCCAGTTCTGTCAGCTGTGGGGTTTGGGGTTTTCCCTGCTCGCCCTATAGCCACCATCCTTTCCTAAATGAACCACCTGAATCCAGAATTAAGCAAATCACTGAGCTCAGAGCATTAGAATGGCCTCTGTGCTTTTAAATCCTTCCCACTTATTTTCATAAAATCAGGTTTGTTTTAGCTACTCCCAGTTGGAAAGACATTTTGCGAGGCGAAGGACAGCCTTCCATCTTTTCAGTACCACCACTCTCACCTCCAACCAGAAACAACACCAAGAAATCCTACAACTGTCCATCCACAGAGGGTGTATCTCCATCCTCAGGCTTGGATTTAGGCATTTTGTACCACGGTCAATTGGACAGGGACACTCAGTTACCTCCCTTTCCTTTCTATGCTACATCCTTCAAGCACTGAAATGCAACTAAATTGGAAGGTTTTTGGTAGTCTGGTGGACAGCTGATCTTTGTAAAGTGATATACAAGAGAGCTCAGGAGAATATTATATTCCAAGGCAACTGAAACATATTTCTGTTTTTACATAAAAAAAAAATCTGCTACCTTTTGGCAGAAAGCTCTCAACATAAGGTCTCACTTGAAGATTCATGCACTCGGCATCCCTGTGCTCAGGTTAGGTGCTGCAGAACAATTTCAAGCCTGCAGGGTTTGTATTTGTGCTTGATCCACACCAACCCACATCAAAGACATTGAGATGCCAGTCACTCCTGAACGCCACTCTTTGCCTTCAAGCAAGCGGCCAAGCTAGTCTCCTGAAACGGGAAGTTTTCAGATCTCCAGGCTGTCCTTTAGCAATCATCTTGCCCAAAAAGTTCAGTCTCAAAAGAGCAAGAAGGAGAATGTGGATCAGTATCTTTGGGGCTCAAAGGCCAGAGAAACCTTTCTTCCCAGGGTCCTGCTGGATTCCTGAACGACCAGGCCACTCCAAGTGCATTTCCATGTTGTGCCAGCAGTAATGGGAAATGACAGCTGATGAAAGCTGCTATTCATGGCCTCATGAAACAGTTCTCTACCCAGCTCCTCATCCCAGCCCCAAGATGAGATTCACTATGGCATGAGTCTAAACACAAGAGAGCCAAGAGGCTGGAGAAGGAACCACTAGCCCCAGCAGCTGGGCCTGCCTGTGTCTGGTGCCAGGAAGGCGTTTCCTGATGATGCATCACAGCCAGAGCCATGTCAAGCTGGCACGCTGTATCCTGACTCTGCCGTGTAGAAGGGTCCATTCCCAGGTCATCTTCCTTTTAGCTGATATTGTGTTTCAGGTTAGAAGCTGGTAGTCGCCAAGGGTCTGTCTTTATATCTCCGTAGGTTGCTTCGCCCTCACAAAAACACTCACCAGATGTGTGCAGACACACACAGAGACACGCAAAGACATCAAGCACAATATTTACTACTCTGCTACTTATCTGCATCTGGGCCCTTTTGTCCCTATGGGAGTCATGCGGCTTTATTTGCCACAGGAGTGCTGAATGCAAGCAAATATGGCAGCAGTGATTCCCACACCAACTTCAGACGTCTCCACATGGGATTTTTGTGTCTGAGCTCAACTCCTTTTTGCAGGCAATGCCTTCAAAAGACAATTCCCCTGACACATGCAAAATCCTAATTTTCCCAGATGCTCAACTCTTGTGTGTCTAGGCACAAAGACTTCTTTTTATTTGGGCCTTCAAAAGCACCTTCTTTTCACCTTTTTGTGGGAGTAATCAACTGAGGTAAATTGCTGCACAGGTTGGATCCAATCTGTTATATCCTAGGAAGTTCCACAGATTGAGTTGTAGGTTGGAAAACAGGAGAGAGTTTCTGAGAAGACCCACAGGAATGGCTGAATGCCTGGAAAGCCCTGGAGAGCATGCCATGAGTGGAAGAGACAAAAATCTTTCTAGCTTAACAGTAACCTTTTCTTTGCAAGAGAAGGGACTCAAGACCTACTGAATCTGAGGCTGTGGCAGAGCCTTTTGTCATTCATTGAGCTAAGTGTGATTAGCTGAAGCTGGATTTAATCTCCTGGAGCAGGTTGGTCAGCTGTACAGCAGAATATGAATGAATTCTTACATCTTTACTTCACAGTTCTAGATCTTAGTGAATGTAAATAATTCTACACTAAAGAACACCATGGGGCTATTGAGAAATGATTCCTATCCATTAGCCCTAAGACTGAGAGACAAAGAGTCAAAAAAGAGAGTAAAACAGCTTTTTAAAATCTGCGAAATCTCTCCAAAAAGTTAAAAAAAGAAAGAAATCTCCCCTCAAAAAACCTGACTGTGGTGTCAAGAAAGGAATTCCTGCACAGACTAATTAAAGACATACACCTCAGTAGAGAAAAACTTGCTTGATAATGAGATAATGGCAGCAGGCCAGGATCAGCAATCAGGTGCCTCTCCTCTGCGATCCCCTGATGGGGCCACGACTGCTACAAATGAGGACAAACCCAATTCCTTTGTCGTAATCCAAACCCCCTGGGCTCATGAGTCTGTTGGGACAAGCCCTTCCCTCTCTGCCTTACTATTCGCTGAAAGAGCTGTCCAAGGGTATACTTACTTACACAGTCTTTGGAGCTGAGGCCTCATCTGTGGCATGGTTCACTCATCAGGAACCCTCTGAAAAACTCTATCAACTGTAAAGGACAAAGGGATGAGCTAAGATGCACATGTTGCATGAGTGTCTTCAGCTTCCTAAAGCCAAGAGCCAAAACTCTATCAGTCACCAACCACAGAAGAACCAGGAATATTCAAAGTGGTCTATGGGTAAGGGTCTGAACCAATTTATTCCCAGGGTCCCCATCACTGAACTGACAAGACTTCTTGTTTTGTCTGGCTGAAGAATGAAATAAATGCTACTCTTCCAGCATACAGGATGACTCTGCCTTGCATTTTAGGGCAAACCCAATGTGGGAGGAGAGGAAAAGGACATGAATTCATGTCTGCATATATCTATCTTCTACCATCTTCCCATTAACGTTTTTGGGCCAAGGACCCACAGGAACAGGATTTTAGCCTTTTTATCCTTTTTTAGAATATGGCACAGCAAGGGATTTTGCATGAGTTGGAGAGAGCAGAAGCAGAAGGACTATGGGGGGTGCTATTGATTCTGAAAGTTTTCGATTTCCATAGAAAGCTCAAAAAAAAAAAAAGCCACAACTCAAGAAACAAAATGGCAAAATAAACCCAGACAGATGCCTCCTGCACACAAATAGTCAGCACTTCCGAGACAAGAGGCTCTAAATAAATAATCAACAAGTCTTAAAGCTGAATGCACAGTTGCTGTTTGCATCATCAATAATTGAGCAGGCTTTTATTTACTCATTCTGGTGACAGAGCAGATAAAGAGGAGCTCCTCAGGGATCACACACTAGGGATGGCCGTTACTTTGTCACAGCCGTTCAGCTCCTGCCAGTGGTTTGCTCCTCCAGTGCACTCAACGCGAGCAGAGAACCACCACATTGTCGTTATCCGCTTGGAGCCTGAGCTCCCCCCTTGCTGACCCACTTGGCTCTGTGCTGGTGGCTGCAGGAAGCAGAACTAACACACAGGGACACGTTTGAGCAGCGACCTGCATCAGGAAGATATAGGTCCTTTGTGGTCCATTCTGTAGGGCACTGGTCTCCATCAGGGAGCTACTGCACTGTTTGAGGAGCACTGGTCTCCAGCAGTAACACCAGCAGGATGGAAGAGTGGTGACCACAACCAGTGTTTCCAGTGCATGACAGAAGTCATCTTAGAGTTATGTTCCTAGATGGACAAGAGATATTTCAAATAGGCAGCAAATCCAACAGTTGAAGTTGGAATTGAAGAAGTCTTCCAAATTTTTTGTGTCTTGGTAGGATATTGTCCCATTGCAATTCAATGAGAGGCTTTTCAAAGTTGGGTAGTAATTCTGTGTAACACATCATGTCAGGTCACCATGGGGAGGAATCCTTAAAGAGCATTCTGGCATGAGATTAAGTAGCCTTAGCTGGGGTAAGTTTTAGTAGGAAGCCGTGTTCCAGACTCCACTCTTAGAAGACATAGTGGCCCCAAACTCCTTGAAATGTTTCAAAAAAATTAATAATCCTATGAAAAAAATACCAATCAAGCTGGTAAACCTCAATTTCACATGATGCCACCCCCTAAAAATTTCACTCAGGAATGCTGCAAACCACTAACTCTTCTCAGCGCAAAGGACAAATCCTGTGTCTGCTGCTACTTTCTAGGATCAAATCTTCAAATCTGCCCATGGACAAGCAAGTGCAGTGAAACTACCCAGTTATATAGCAGGGACAGGAGCTCACGTGCTCATAACCCAGCATTCAGGTTGCTCATTATTCAGCTAAGGTCTGATCAAGCCAGAAAGAGGAATGAAAGAGAAAAATTCACGTTTTTTTTCTTAATAGCCACAAAGGAAGGAAACTAGCTGTGTGCCATTCCATGGAAGAAAAGCCACGTTTTCATCCACACAACACATCCCTGAAGACCCAAGGACCCCGGGTCTGTCTCAGTTTTATTTAGTTATGTATCACGTGCTATCAATCTGATTACTTGAAAAAAATCAGCAAGCAGCAAAACCTTTTTTGCTCTTTATCTCTTGAAAATTGTATTTCTTTCCTCTTTGGGCTTAAGGATGACAAGGAAGAGAGCTCAAGGAGCCTCCAAGTGCACTTGGGTTCTCTGACCCCATCCATCTGCTGTGATGGCATCAGGTGGCCGTAGGTGACCTGAGGTGGCCGGCCCAGAGCAGACACCTGGGTCTTTGCAACGCAACAACCCTCAAGCAGACCCTGTCAGAACAATTTCTCTCTGAACGAGATCTTTATCTGATCCCGTTGCTCACCCAGCTGTCAATCTAGGCAACTGTTCTAGCAGTCATCTGATAACCAAAATGCATTTCTATGCTTAAAGAGTTCACAGCTGGGTTCTTATTTCTAATATAGCTGTGAGGGGATTAGGGCTTTGCACACAGATCCTGTTGAGATGGTCTCCTCTCCTGTCCCTGGGCATCTTGGTCCACTGGTTCCCTTAGGAAAGGCCCATTGTTGGCCTCAAGTTGGGATATTTGGTGTTAGTATTCATACCTGTTTCCTTCAGGAATGTGAGATGCTTCAAGGCTCACCAACTGGCATCAAACTACTAATTCTGTTCAAAATTAGTGCTGGTATATATAAAAAAGTGGTCATTAAATTTATATTGCAATGCAAAGTCATTTTTCAGTTTTGTGCTTTTTTTCCCCCTTAAAAACAGATTATTTCTGCTCTCCTCTTCCCTGCAACATACAATCCTCACCCACCCCACCCAAGCCATGCCTCAGCTTGCACAGGAAATTTTGCTTTTTGCATTGGGAAAAATCCCCAAACAATCCTGAGTGAATCATCCTGGCAGAAGGCCAATACATTTCAGCTCCCATGTATTGCCACACCAGCCCTGGCTCCCCACCCGGGAACGGCCGCTGGCGCACAGCAGCACAGAGCACAGCCAAAGCCAACTGCTTTGCTTTTCCAGTAAAAAATGCCACTTCGCATCTCAGAAAAGGCTGATTTGCCTCCTTCTGTAGGTACATTAGTGTAAGGTGCCTTGCTATAGAGCAAGTTTTCCTATAGGACCCATGCTGGTCATCTTAGACCTCCCTCCACTGCAGTCTACCCTTGGGTTAGATTCTACTGACTCTCCCAAGGAAAGCAGAGTGCAGTGACATATCTAAAATTTGTTCCAGTTTGCACAACATGGCACCAGAAAAGGGTGCTCTGACTTGACCTCACCGAGGTCACAAGACGTTACAGCCTTATCAAACACTATTTTTAACCAAGTTTTTCCCTCGTGTCGTTGCCCAGCTCATGGCAGAATTGAGAAGCAGCAGAACTTCATCTGCTGGTGCTCATGGTACACGGGTACTGCATTTCAACCAGTGAGATGAGCATTTGGCAAAGCTATAAGCAACTGCAAAGTGACCTGGCAATGGGAAATGTCAGGAAACTTAATAACTACGGAGATTAGCATCCTGTCTCCAAAACACTGTTGCTGCAATCAGCCAGCATTTTATACATCATGTTGACAGCTATGCACGAACTGTGAACAATTTCCGATCTCATCCAGCCTTTCTGAGGTTCAAGCAGCCCCATTGGCTTCACTGGAGCTGCTTTGGATTTATCCAGGCTCTGCCGACATCGGAACCGAGCAGGCAGGCACGATGCGCTGCTGCCCACCAGCTTCTCCTAACCGGAGCACTGGGTGGCTTGCTGCAAAAGGCACATGTAGGAAATGTTCTTTGGGGCTCCATCTTTCCTTGGCCAAAATCAGGTCAGCCTGCAGCGGAGTCCACGAAGAATTAACTGCTCAGTATAAGAGCAATGGGAAGGTTTAGCAGAGCAGCTATGAGCGCGCTGCATCTCAGCAGCTTGGGCACGGGGCACTTCTAATGCACTTTCCTACCAGCCCCTCGCTCCTGGCCAAGCAGCTCGGTGGAAGCTGAGATGTTTGTCACAACCGGCTCTGTAGCTGCTTCCTTCCCTCACCATCCCGGCCCTGTGCCAAGCCCATGACCTCGGTTCTTCAGCCAAGCTCTCCCCATTAGCCGTAGCATTCCCCACGGCCCCTCAGGGCTTTCCTAAAACCTGTGCTAACGGATAGGATTCCGACAGGAACATCCCCTGAAATCCCTCCCAAGGTGCTCAGGGCTGCTCTTTTGCATCAGACATCTCTAAAAACAAACAAAGGAACATAAGAAATCTCCTTTCCAAACCTTTCAAAACAAAAAACAAATGACATGATTAATTATTCTGGGAAGGGCTGTTTATAGTTTGGACCCCATAAAACAGGAGGCCTGATTTAATACCCTATCCAAGAATGTGCTGGTTTTCATTTCAGCACAATCAAGACCTAAATCTGTGTCTCCCTCTCCCTCATCTGAGCTGGAAATGGTTTTATATTCCATCTTGCTTTAAATTATACACATCAAGTTTATAATGGGACACGGTCTATTTTGTTGCCAAAATCTGCTCTGCAAGATCATCTATTAAACTGTATTTATTTTTTACGACAAACAAGAAAAATGACAAAACAGCTACTGAGCTCCGGCTAATGAGGACCAAATGCCTCCCTAGGCACCGGTCATATTATACTTGCTTGTACAGTAGCTGCGTTAACTTCTACCAGCAACCACCTAAGGGAAATGGGCTCCCTACCTGGCCCTCCGGTCCCCAGGGATTGCAACCTTTACCATCCACACGAGACCTGGGAGTCAGGAGCTTGATCCCGCTGGATGCAAGCAAGGAAAACTGGTCCCAGCAGAGCGGGAAGCGTCAAGGCTTGCAGTGATGCAAGGGAATGGAGCCCGAGTGACGACGGGCTCTTGCCGTCGCTGGGTGAAGCGAGGTCCGTGGGAGAGCCCAGGCAGCGCGAGCCCATCGCCGGAGCAGCCCTGCACCATGACATTTCAATACCTCAGAATTTGGGGCTTCATTCAAGTTCCCAAGGTTTTCCTGGGGGCTGTCACAGCGACGCAGGGAGGGAAGGACCAGCCACAGGCACTGGGAGCTGCCTCCAACACATGCCACCATCCTTGCTCTTAGCTTACTGTATTCCAAAAGAATCATTTTGTTGGTCCATAAAACATACCTGGAACTGTCCAGTTTTGACTGCCTTTCAACTGGACTGTTTTTTAACCAGAGCCGAAGTGAATGGGTCCCTTCACCCCTATGCACTTTCACAAGCCAAACTCTGCACCAATTCCACCCTGTCCTTGCCAGAGAGTCTGCAACCACCTTCCTTGTAACACCACCAACTTTATATAAAGCAATAGCCAGTCAATCAGGATATTTGTTCCTTCCTCCTGTTCCTTCCCTGGCTCTCCATGTTTGCATGGCAAACGACTCACATGTGGATGACCGCAAGGTGCACAAGCTTTTCCATGGTTACCAGCATCAAGGCTCTTATTTGGCTCCGCTGCCCTCCAAACCTGGACCTGGAAACCATCCTGCACCAAGTACATCTTAGGTTTCTCAAGCTTTCTGCCTACGAAGGAAAAGAAACATAAATAAATAAATAAATAAATAAATAAAGAGTGGAAAGGAGGAGATATCACAGAGGAATCCCTCCAGCCTGCAGTTTCATCTGCTCTGTCAGGCAAAGTCAGGATACAGTGCAGGATCTGCAGCTAAAAATCATAAGCCTATAAACCTAATGCTGTTTCACTTCGACAGCTCCAGTTACATCATGGTGTTCACACAGAACATCCTATTTGTTTATATTTGCCAGGCAAGTTGCTCTTGAGCACAACAATATTTTCATACTGGCATGACAACCCGTCCCATTACAATAAATTCCTTGTGTAGTGTATGAACAGCTAGACCCATGAGGAAGTTAACCATGGTTTAATCAACACCAACCATGTCATCTTTCCCCAGATGAATTACAGATGGAGGCTCTGGCCGTGGGTCTGGTTTTGCAAACACACATCCTCTGCAAAGGTTTAAATAAAGTAACCTGGCACCTCTCTGTGGCACCAGCAAGGCAAGGGCCTTCCCTTATCCTGCTTCACCCAGTTTCCCTTTGGGATGCACAGAGGGAGCTGGATGCAGCTAAAAGCAGGTTGTGGCAGCTGGGTACGAACCAGCCCTCCGTTGTGTTGGGGGGATGTGTGGGTCGGCAGCAGCGCGGGGACAAGCGGGACAGGAGATGTGGGACCAGCAGTGTCCCCAGAGTGTGTTTCTGACTGGGGAGTCCAGCGTGTGATGAGACACCTGAGCCGGGAGAGCCCCTGGAAAGCTGAGATATTTTTGCTTTCCACTTCGGAGAACAACTGAAAACTCTCTATGGAAAAACGAATTGCAACCAAAACGTTCGACAATGCAACTCAGACTTCCCCAGTGCAAAACATGCAGTACGTGCTGCATGTTCCCAGCAGTGTCCACAACGGAGAGAGAAGCCAGAACCTTTGACATCCAGCCCTCACTCAACAAACACCAGATTTTTCACTATTTGCATTTCTCAGGAATTGATGAGATTTTTGAAGCACAAAGTTATTGGCAGCAACCTCCAACTCAACAACAGACAATTGATTCCTCCCTCTCAGGCCCTTTCCAGACACCTTCTGAATCCTCTATGAAGCCCAGATCTCACTCTGCCCAAGTCTTCTAATTTATTAACTGCTTTAAAGGGAGTTTATGGATATTTCTTCTATCCGAGATCACGGCAAGCTCTCAGCACACACTTCTGGCTCCAAGCTGCAAGCAGAAGATCTCTTCTTTCCAAATTTCACAGCGACACTGTTTTTATTCCAAGCAGTTAGGGCATCCTATAGTCCAAATGGTTCATTATTTCAGTCTTTCTTTAAAAGGTCAAGAAATGCTCCCTGCTTGGCAGATGGACTAGCGCAGGAGTCACAAAGTCTCAGAGTATGTAACATAACAGGGTTATAAAACTGTGAACTCTATCCTGAGCAGAGGCAACAAGAAAAAGTTTGTTTCAAATTTTTAAATGAAAAGGGCCTTTTTGAGAAAAGGATTTTTTTCTTTTGCATTTTCTGAAAATACTCAGAGAAAAAAAAGAAAAGTTGTATATTGAAGTAAATAACCATTCTCCAAATAACACTATTTCTCATTCTTCTGGTATTTATTTTCTAACCTGTTGCTTCTTTCTTTTCATTTTTTCTCCCATTGAAGCCACTGTCTGAAAGAATGATGAAAAAAAAAAACCCACACACTCTAGGAAGGAGAAAATCTC
This sequence comes from Tinamus guttatus, assembly GCF_059628265.1. Taxonomy (NCBI): domain Eukaryota; kingdom Metazoa; phylum Chordata; class Aves; order Tinamiformes; family Tinamidae; genus Tinamus; species Tinamus guttatus. The sequence continues at coordinate 2,306,053 of NW_028288722.1, read as the reverse complement.
TCCCTCCCACAAATAAACAACCAATTCAACAGCTATTCAGGTTCCACCACCCTCGTGTTACACTGAGAAACTCAGAGTTCACAAGCATCAAACATGAGGATGAGACAAACCGTCTGGAACGAGCACCGGCTCTTTGCTGCAAGCACTGGCACACGGCGCCTCCACCTCCGTCCCTGCCGAGGTGGCTTCAGGAGCTCTTCATGGTGGTGAGCCATCTGCAAGGACAACGTGACTCCATGCCCTGCCACACGCAGCTCTGACACCTTTTGGGGCAGACAAGCAGTTGCCAGCAGGCCATGCGTGCATGTGGGACACCATGAGCGCGCGTGGGGCACCCGCAGCCCGTGTTCACCCCTGGGTGCCACCAGCACCCTGGGGCCAGGGTAAGGCCAGGGAAGTCTTGCACCCTCCATCTCTCCCGAGCACTTTGCTGCCGAGTCCTGATGACCTTTGAAGTGGCAGGAGATCAAATGCAGACAAACACAGCAGCTTTTAACAAAAAATGAGGCCCCAAACAGAAACCCCCTGGGAGTCAGCAGGACTGTCACAAACCACGGCTGCCACGGGTGCCCGCCAAGCACACACGGCCATGCCTGTTTGCCTGAATATCACGAGGACTGGGGAAGATCCGAAGATGTTTCTGCTCAGGCTTTAAGTCCTGGTTGCCACTTGTTTCTCCATAGCTCCCTGGGGACTGCTAGGACAGTGATGACAACTGCTGCCCCCAAATTCCCAGCCAAGCAGCACTCAGCAAAACTCGGCCCTGGAGAGCTAGCAATCTTTACAGAGACCAGGCAAAGTTACCATATAAACATAGCTGTTCCCAAGCCCAGCATCTGCCTGGACAAAGCAGCCTTTATGTAAACCCTTGAGTTTCTGCTTTGAGCACATACTTTTTCTTTCTGTGCTGTAATTATCTGCCAATGAAGCAGAAATCATCAGATTGACGGGATCCGCTCGTGGGGTTTGTAACGCACGTCCCCCTGCTCCTCTCGGAGCTGTAAACCGCAGCGAGATGCGTCACCGCAGCACGGCCAACCTGCAGCAGGGCTGCGCGGGGCTCTTGCGCCCTGTGAAGCTTCGTTTTCCCCCTGCCCCAGTTTCTGAGTCACGAGCAGAGCTGCAGAGGAGAGATGGGCACAGGGGGAAGCCGTGGGCTGGAGGGAGAGGAGCAGGGGAGGGGACTCCGTCGGCCGCGACATTTCGGGCGTTTCTCTGCGCTGTCCTCGGAGGCAAAGGGATGGGCTGGCCCCGAGCCCACGAGCGGCTCGCGGGCTCTGGCAGCGGCAGCAGCAAACCAGGAGCGCTGCGGCCAGCAGAGACCCACACACGGGACAAGAAATCGCTGGAGTGACCGGTCTGCTCTGCTGACACCAAGTGAGAAGATCCTGGAGATCTTCAAAACCTGCCTGGATGCCACCCTGTGCCACGTGCTCTAGGTGTCCCTGCTGGAGCAGGGGGGGTTGGACTAGATGATCTCTAGAGGTCCCTTCCAACCTTCACCATTCTGTGATTCTGTATCCCAACAGAGCGCCTTTTTTTTTTTTTTTTTTTCCAGAACTATTTTGGCCAAGGACCAAGCTGCCTGCATCGAAGTGAAGCCAAGTGACGTGGTCCTGCTGTCCCCATGGAGCAGAATTCATCCGAGATTCCTCTCAGAGCTCTGTCCTGTTTTGGGATTCCTGGCTGTGTTGTTTCCAGAACACACAGAACCACTCAGCCTGATAAAACAAACCATTGTACCTTTAAAGCGCTGTTCCAGAAAGAAAAGGCCTTTCTTAGCAGTGAATAGCATCTCTTTACTCCACGCACCATCTGTTTTCCAAGATGAAGAGCTCGGGGCTGGCTGAGGCTTAGTCACTGGGACAAGAATAGGTCCTGCTGTACTTCCCAGCTCCCAAAATAAAAATCGTGGCGAGTCATTGGCTTTGCCTACCCCATACTGAGCACACAGCGCTGCCTCTACCTGGAACGCCCAGTTTGGCCATTAGCCCCTTCCAGTGCAGAAGCACAGGCGGGCGCAGCGCTGGGACGTCTGCACCCAGTGCTCCCTTCCACGTGGGGTCACCTGGGGGAAACTGCTCCTTTAGAGCACGCTTACAAATACCCTGATGACTGTGCCATGTAAGGACCCACCACACAATAAAAATACATAAAAATGAATCCCAATATCACGCATAGAGCATGCAATGCCAATGCAGGGGAGGGGGCATCTGTGCAGCAGTGAGACAGTGCACCACACAAAACTCGGCCACTCACCCCTTTCTTAGGCTCATCCGCCAGGGAAAAGAGACTTCGAGGCAGGGATGTATCTTGTTTTCACCATGGAAAGAGGCTTTTGCTGAAGCTTCTCTCAGGGCAGCTCCACACAGCCCTCCTGGGTGGGCTCACTTGATGCCACCATCCATTTCCACCTGGTCCATGCTGGAACAACCCTGCTCTGCTGAGCAGATGGTGCCGTTGGACAAACAAGGAAATGGGCACGGAGCAGCGACTCTCTCTGGGCCAAAGTCAGCTCTTGGTCCCCACCACACAGCCCCTGCAGAAGAAGCCAAAGCACAAAGTTGCTGCCCTTCACGTGGTAGCAAAAACTGCTGCAAGGGAATCAAAGGCCCAGTTTCCCCAGTGAGGGAAAGCACTGTCACAAATGAGGAACACTGGGAGCAGTGGGAAGGACAGACAGGAGGAAGGAGAGAGACAGCTGCACATGCGGGTCCTGGGACACATCTAGGTGTTTGGAAAGGGAGCACTAGTCTGACATCCTGCTGCCTGATCCTGCCGCTCAGGTGCTTGCTCAATTGGCAGCACCACTGTGACTGTCCCATCCTCTGAGGACATCAAGACCGGCACGTCTCCTTCTCATCCTCAGGGTTCCTGTCCTCTCCCTTTCTGAATCCTGGCAGAAATCTGTCCTCAGCCCCTTGTCACCGCCAGGAAGCTGAGTAGATGAGCTACACAGCAGCCTGGGCTACGCAGTGACATTGCTTGTGCCCTCCCGGGAGCTATTCATAGAGGACTCAAGCACCTTTACCCACTGCAGAGCAGACCTGGATGTCTCTGCCACCCCACATGACCTCCTAGATTTGGTACAGAGATACTCCTGCCCTTTGCACATAGCAAATCCTACCCTGGATGCTCCTGCACCATAACCAGATGATTTGGGTGAGGATCTGGCCATGCATCCAGAAGGAAATCCCCTTGTGCCCTTCCCTATGCACGTACTAGTTCTTCCTGAAGATGTGTGTCCCAGTTCCACGTCACATCAGAGCAAACCTCCCCAGGGAGCAAATTCACGCTTCCCTTTGCCTTGGAGCAAGGGACGGTCCCACGGTAGCAAAGCAGCTGACCTTGTTCAGGATTTTGGGCTTCAGCCTAACCTGAACGGTATTTAAATATCATCTTCTTGCTCCTCTTCCATTTCGTTTTGTCACCTGCAAATTTAGATTAACAAGAAGGTTTGACAAAGTGCTACTGTGTATGTTAATAAACCCATTAGTGTCGGCCTGCCTGACATATAACCTGCAGAGTCTCCTATGTTTACTAATATGATTGTCAAAGCGGGGGAACATTACTTTTTAATGACATTTCATATCACTTCAGTTGAAGTAATATCCTGGGACATGATAATCAGAAAGCCATTTAGCCACAAAACTCTGCACTGAAGAGAGGCTGGTGCATGAAATATACTCATTTTGTCAGAATTAAAACATTTGTGTTTGCTTCATAAGTTGTAAGCGCACTTGTGAAGGAGAAACATGTTGTGAAATATTTATTGGAAGCAGCTCATTTCAGGTAAATGGGGCTTCAAAATGAAATGCTGGGAAAAGTTATTATTACATTCGCGACATCTTTTGCATGCAATACATCAGCAGACAATTTATACATATGATATGCTTAATAAACCAACAAGATTTCAGAACTTCTCTTTAAAGTGTATTTCTAAAGGAGTACAACTAGCCATTACTAGGCCAGCAGAATTTATTGCTCCTTTCAGAGTAGGGGAACGGGTGCAAAACAGAATGAAATGGAATTTGATTTTATAGAGCACCTTTCATGCTCCAGGTGATCCCACAATGCTTTATAAAGCCACGAGAGTGACACCACGGCAGCAGCAATACAGCGGCTGCAGAGGCTGCTGTGCTGCCTTTATTAATAGTTCAGTCCCTGGCTTCGCTGTCAAGGCCCAACCTGCTGCAATGACTTGAGTTTTCACGGGCTCATGTGGCAGGGGAGGAAGGAGCAGAGGATCCCTCACTAGGACAAAGCGATCTGGGCAGCTCCTGGACATGTCCCCTGTGCCCCAAGGACTACGCTGGGTCCATAAAAGAAAAAGCAGAAATGGTCCTGGGTTCTTTAAGTAAATTAAGATGCTTCAAATAACAATACAGTAGTAATGTTTCTTTTTTTAGAGCCTCAAGAATCTCCCCCATCAGCCCAGCCAGAACAACGTTTTTGATGGAAACAGAAACTAAAGATTGATTCAATTAAACTCTGCCTTCGGATGGTGGATAGGGCTGATTGAAGTTGTGAGCACACTATTAATAGGAGCAGGATGCCTTTCTATCATTATTATTAATTATGCTGCTGTGATTACTATCTGCTCCTCCAGCCACCCATTTTCCTTCTACAACCTCAGCACCAACAAAGTATGAATACAAATCCCTCCTCCCACCCTTTACCATTTACCAGACTCCCAGGAAACAAAAAACCTAATTTACAGGATTTTTTTTATTGATATGTGCAAGAGGGTGAGCATGAGTGTGTGTGTGAGACGGTGGTGGGAGATGAGGGCGTGCAACGCATGCACAAGGAGTCATTTGTGAAAAATATGTCAAGCCAAAGTTAAGTCAAAGAAAGACACTTCGCATCTCATTTCAAGCACACCAGTATCCATCACCTTTCTCATTTCCACAGGAGCAGTTCCCATGGGTATGCCTGACCTCAAGAAAACCTCTCCCATGCTCAAAAGCTCACAAATCCCAAAGCCCAGGTTCTCCTGAATCCATGGCCTCTATATCCCCAAAATATAGTTGGAAATTTTCTTTCACAAAATAATTAGACTGTGATAAGAAGAAACAAACGAGCCCTCAGAGCAGTGAGTGCTGCAATAAGAGATGAATTATTAGTCCAAGATGGAAATAGTTTATCTCTGTTGATAAATGACTGGCCCCAAGCAAGGAAGGATTCAGCCAAATACAACAATGTCCTTGTGACACACGGAAGGGAAAGCAACTGACTTCATAAGGAGCAGGAAAGCCGTTACCCCTTAACCAACTGAATAATCATGCTTATTCCACAACAGCAGCACATCTTCCTGTGTGCATTAGTTACGGTACCTAAAGTACGGATGAAGACAGCAACGGGTGCAATTTGGACCTGTTTTGAAATGGCAACTGAGACATCCTTGACAAATATGGCCATGGAAGGCATCAGGAAAGAGTGAGGAGCATGGAGATCTGTCCCAAGGAACAGTGTAAAAGGGTAGTCCATCCACAGAGCACTTCAAAACTAGCACCTACTAGCACATTATGAAAACCAGTGGGGACCAATGGTTTGAGGACAAAGAAGAAAAACAAAGAACCTTCCTCAGCCAAGACATCCTTTACCCTGCAAGAAGCCCAGCTCAGTGGGGTCAGGCAGTGCTTTCTATTCCAAGTAGGAGAGCTGCTATTTATTAATACTGGCCCAATTCCTTGCCTTTTTTTTTTTTTTTTAAGCCTAGCTCAGAGGAAAAAAAATCCCCTTCATGTCACTGAATATAAAGCTGACAATGAGGCATGGGGCAAGCCATTGAAATCAGCAGGCTTTACATCTAAAACTTCTCATGGACTTTGATGGTTGAAGGGGGTTGCTTGTACACTGCCAAAGTGAGAAAGTTCAGTAAGTCTATCTCCAAGTAAGGCACAAGTCTATGTCTGGCCCTTAAATAGACAAGACATATATGATTTCATTAAAAAGGACCCTAAGAGCTCTGCAGATTAGTACCTTGCCACATTCACCTCTGGTGCAACTGTCCGGACATCACTGCAGCTTCTAAGCATCTCCTGAAAATCTGGAAACTAGCTAACCCTAGCGATAGGTAATCTGAACCTCTGATACCACTATTTTAAGTGGGGGGTTGAAGTAGAAATAGTTAGTAGAAACATATACATATATGTATATGCTTTAAAAGTTGGATAGAAACTGTCTCAAGCTGGAATTGCTAAATGTGTTTCTCTCTTTGTCCTTCCCCCAAACCACTACCAAAACATACCTCTCCATCTAATGAGATTAGCAGGGTACCATGCTAGATCTTTATTAGTTAAAGCTGACCAGAGTGCAAAACTTGGCCCAACTTGCAAACGAGCTGACTGCCAGAACAAGAAGCGCAGCCAGCAAGCAGATTTATTCCAAATGGGTCTCTGCTATTTGCCTTGGGGAATATGTTTCATTCCCTTTAACTCCCTGAAAACTGGTAGTCAAAGTTCACCCTTCCTAACGGTCCTGGAAGTCTGCAGCAATGCTACCTCCCTCTCCCAGTGGCCATGTACAGGCTTATTAATGCCTGTGACCTTGGTGCTTGACAGTAATACAAGGTAAGAGAGGAACAAACTTATTTTCCTAGGTGGCTCAGGATTTAGCGCTGTGGACATTTATATATGGCAGCTCCTGCCTTTGCTATTTTATTTGAATGGCAGATTAAAGAGGCCAAAACTCTAAGCACTAACAGTGAGCCTGGGGTGCTGAGAGCAGAACTGCTTATTTACAGCCATTTTCTGCCCTCAGACAAGTTTCTTTGGGTCCTAACATTCTTGTTTTAGTAAAAATAGAGGGGGAGGGAGGAACAAGAAAGCTAATTCCTGTTAGGAAAGGAATGATAGTAGCTACCATTGCATATAGCAGTCTGTAGGAAACCTTTCCCCAAATCTGCACATTCCTTTCCCCGGTTGCACCCAGAACTGCCTGTTAAAGGTCCTGGGAGAACTAGCACATGCCTTGAGGAGAGGGACAGGGGCCAAAGTATGGCCACGAAGGAGCATTTAACTGCAATGAAGTTTCTTGCTTTGGAGGAGAAATGGGAAGCGTATGCCCAGCAGATCTGGTTTCCATCAGCCTGTTATTTATAGCATTGGTTTCACACCATCGGTTATACACACTGGTGCTTGCTCTTTCAGACTTCCTCAGTGCTTTGCCATGCTTCCTTCTTACCTGAGCGATGAATCGGTGTCTCTTGCTCTGCTACAACCAGGCTGTCCATGTCTCATTTAGCTGTGCATGCACTAATATGCTCCACAGAGCTTGGCTGCTCATGAAATGAGAGTTTGCAAGCAGAATATCTCTAAAACATCTCTCTCAGCCTTGGGCTAAGATGGCAAAGACGCGCCAGTTTATCAGCAGCACACGAGGGAGGGATATCAAGATTCGCAGGCCCCAGAGGACTAACTACCTCTACACAGTTGGTTCAACTGAAAACGCCCTTGGCACAGAGAAAAATTCAGCCTCATGAAAGAGCAAGTAACACTAACTGCTCAGCTACTGCGCTCTAATGGCTGCATGACAGAGAAGACTTGATATGAAGTCCCCTCCTGGCAAACTCACCAGAGACTGCACCAAAGACTTCCCATGCTAACATCTTGAAATAAATAGCAGAGTTCTCTAGCTGGGCCTGGATCAAGCTCCTGTCCAGCACAGCTCGCAGGAAATCAGCCAGGGAACGGGGTGTAGACTGCACAGAGCTGAGTGAGGGTGGTAGGTCCCATCTGGTGTGCCTGGGGTCATCTAACATTGTCCTGTGTAACTAGTTCAAACACTGGCAGGTTTGGTCTCTGCTGTTGATTGAATGAGATTTGTTGTCAGTAATAAATCTCCTGGCGCATGATCAGTCATTGTATATAAACCCAGATTACACTAAGAAAAGACATGATAGCGTCAAATGGCTCTAAGATGTCATTAAACGGAGGCCATCCTCAATCGGCTTGCCCTCAAGAGAAAACTGACGGCTTTTCTCTGGTTCTCTTAAGGTAAACATGCCAGCAGATGACACCAAGAGCTAAGAATGTGGCCAACAGTTCTCCTTGGCCAACATCTGGGTCACAACACAAAGACTGAGGCAGTTTCCATGATGCCTAGAGCCAAGCAGCTGAAGTTGACATAACACTCAGTTCCTGAGGCAAAAATAATCAGTATCAACAGTCCCTCCCAGTTAGGTTTGACTGGCCAAGTAGGATGTGGGTCTCCATGTGAATATGGTACTTTCCATCAGGCCTGCAGAAGTAAGAGTGACATGGGACAAAACAGTCTTCCCTGAAAGAGGAACCACGAGTTCACCAAAGTGCCCCTCATGAAGGCCGCAGACCTGCACCTGGCAATGCACACAGTACCTATGATGAGTGGTAGAACAGATGTATTATGCTGGAGTCTCTTTCCAAGCAGTTACAATTTGGTGAGTGTTGATTTGGTGACTAGAAAACCACATAAACATTGAGACTAAGCAAGATACACTCCTGTTTTCTACTCCTGAGCCATCAACAGATGTTTAAGCACCGTGGTTCAGTGAGCTAGCCTGAGGTGCAACAGCACAGGCTCACTCATCTTTTTAGGAGGGCAACACTGCAGTGTATTCATGATCATGATAGCTGTAGTTCTTAGAAATGATGTCATTAAGATTTACCTTTTCCTGTCAGTAAATCTCAATTTGCTTTACCAGAGGGATAATTTTACCCCCGTTTTATCAACAGAGAAACAACAGGAGAGAAAACAAACTTTAAGATCATTCGGTTAACCAGTAAGAGTCAGCAAGAGAGCCTACCTTTTCTCCTTTTGCTCTAAGAGTTACTTCTCCACCAAGGAGCTTCATGAAGAGTCATGTGTGTCCTGAAAAATCCATTAAATTTGGGGTGATTTAAACCCCTGGCACCTTGCTGAAGCTAACAGATCTGCACAGGTGCTTTTGTAAATCAGGCTGCTTGGGTCCATCAAAAGAGACCACCACAAGATGCTTTTTTGAAATAATCCCCTCACAGAGACAGGACCTCCTGAACTTGAGTCCTGAGCATTGTTCAGAAGAGCAATGGCTAATGAGTGGTTTTCTCAACTCTGTGATATAATCTGGCTTTTACCAAAATCCTGTTCTGAAGGATTTTCTTAGTAGACACCCAGTACGCCCAGCTTCACAACAACAAAATGCTTTAGGTTTGGCCTTCTTCGTTAGTGCTCTTTTTGAAACTCCAGTTATAAAAGATGGAAAGGAAAGCCACAGTTTAAAACTCAGCCTCTTCTAAGGGTAATGTAGTGCAGAAAGCATTGAGAGAAATGCCGGAGCTGAAAACAGCCTCTGTACACATGCTGCTTAGGAGACTACAGACACTTGGGTTAGACATAGGCCTGACCAAAATAGTATGGATTATGTACTAACAAGGTAACATCAACCTGCAGGATCAAGCACCACAAGGACATATGCACTAGACAAACAAAGCAGAGTTGAAAGAAAAGTGGTTATCTTGTCCAAAGCTGCTGAAGAAAAGGGCCTCCCAGTCTTGTTCATCTGGGCACCTTCATTTGACAAGGACCTGAACAACCAGCTACAGTTACAAGATATCATTTGCATTCTGCACCAGGGAGACAGGAAAACAGGTTTCAACTCTGGGAATCATCTCAGCTAACTCTACCCAGAGAGAAGTTAGATGTGCAGACTAAGTTAGCTTTCTAGGCTCTGTTTGGAGTCAATGAAGAGAGAGAGGCAACGATGGGGTGAGTGAGCTCAGCTTTGAGGGAGACTAGATGATGAGCTTGGCCTACTGCCAAATCTGTAAATGGTTCAAATTAGGGGAGATGGATTTTAAAATTAGGGGAGATGGATTTTATTTGTTTTTTTGGACTTCATGTGCATGATTCAGGTTCCTAAACCTAGACATCTACTGCCATTGCAGATATGTCACATCTGCATGTCCCACACAGATGTCTCAAATGGCACTTTATACTTATTTGTCAACTGAACGGTACCCACAGAGAAATTCAGAAGGGAGATGCAACTACGACTTCAGGACTGTGGGGTGGAGGATAACTGGCTTGCACCTAAGGAGCTTAATAGGCTAGCTTATCAAAAAGAAGAGGAAGAAGCCACTTATTAACAATAAAGAGCAGCTAGCAAAGAGAGGTTCTCCTACAGCAAAACTCTCTTTAATGTAACAGACAAAGGCGTATCAAGATGCAACGGCAGGAAGCCAAAGTTAGACAAATTCAAACTACAAGGAAGGAGCCAGTTTGTAATTGAAAGAGTAATGAGCCATTGGAATTACTCACCCCGGGCCGTGATGGATTCTCCACCATCTGAAACCTCTAAATCCAGAGCGGATGCTGTTTGAAAAAGTGTCAAATCGACAGCACATATTTCTGTGTTTGGGAACTATTAGTAAAGTTTTACAGCTTGCATCAGTTGTGCTCTAAAAAACAGTCAAAAGAAACATTATGGTTCTCTCAAGTTAAAGACAGAGATGTGGAGATCAATGAGATTAGGAAGTAGGGCAGGAAGTAGGAAGCTGGCACACAGTCTGTGGCACTACAAAGGAACAGGACTCAGGTCTTTCAAATCCCATCTTAGGCCATTGCTGCACAGCCACATTCCCATTCATTAGAGCAGTGTACAGCCCCTCAAAAGACAGTCTTTCCTGCCTGTGACCTCAGGTGGATGACAGGAGGCTCAAGAAGTAAGCCCAGATTCACCAGGCAGGTTGAGATTCACAAAGTTAGGTCTGCAAGGACACAGAGAATGGACTGTACCAGCAAAAGTCATCTGGGAACACAGCCACACTTGCCAATTTGTTCTTTATAAGAAGTCTAGCAACATGCTTGGTTGTGCAGGTGGAAGCACAGTTCTGCCCACATTTCCACTAGAGCCTCCCCCAGCACAGCTCGCCCTCAGCTCTCTCCACACCTTTGTCCAACACAACCGTGTTCACAGAGCCCTCTACCCGAAACCCAGACCAACAGATGACTTACCATCATTTTGTTTTGCAAATGCCTTGTTCTATTCCTTTCTCTTCTCAAGGAGCATTTCCCTCTCTTGCCTACCATGAGACGAGGTACAAGGAAGAGGGATGTTTTCATCGTATTTCCAGCTGGCAGGAGAGAGAAAACCACAGGGGAAATACTCATCTGCCAAGACACCTCTGTGCTGAACCTGTGCTGTAGGAATGCCTGCCGCCAGTCATGATGGAAGAGCAGTCAACACTCAGGCTCAGATACGCCCTCATTAAGAATTTCTATTTTGCTGGCATTAGGAGCATGCAATAAAAATTAAAAAGAAGGGCAAACTGAGGTAAAAAAGCTTAAGGCCAGACTGACTCACAGTTGGGAAAGAGGTAAAACGCATGACTGGGAGAATAAATGACTTCTTTTCTTCCCTGATGAATAATTTCATGTTGTCCACAGGGAAAAAAAAATAAAAAAGATGCAGAGATCAATTCACCTCACTGAAATGAAAAATAGTCTTGATGATACTTAGGTATCAAATACAGTATTTCATTCAACTTTGCCCAGCTTTATTCTGGAACAAAGACTGTTGAGAAATTCTGAGCTAAATTTTGAAACCACCTGTTCTGAAATAACCCAGAGAATTATGCTGGCTTGGAAATGACAAAATGAAACCTTTAACTTAAAATCATTAGGGATTGTCTTTTTTGGCTGAAAAGATGTAATAAATTCGCAAATAGTTTCTTTAAAAGCCCTGCAGATGCATCAGTAGGATTTCATCTAGACCATAACCAGGAAGCAGTCTTTGCAACACACCAGCTTGGAAGAGCCCAAACAGAGAAACTCTGTTCCTCCCTCCTTTCCCCCATCCATGCCTGCAAAAACAGCACTGCAGTTAGCACACAAACCACCATTCATTATAGTCAGAAGCTGGGAGCACAAAATTTGCTCTTACACTAAGCACCCAACTGTCTCAGTGCTGGCACGGCTGAACATTCAACCTGGTGTGGACTAAGCTATGGATAGCAAAGTCTTCGGTCCAAGAGCCACTTTGTCTAGGGTTTGTATAGAGCTCCTGAACATCTAGAGGGCTCCTGGATGTGTCACACAACCTCTGTATAAATTTTCATGGAGAGCAATGATTACAAGAACATCGTAATGACTCAGAAACCACTGAAAATGTCTCGATCTTTTCTGAGAAATTGCATACACATTTTCTTTCTATGGCATAGACATTTCCCCAGCTAGACTTACTCAAGCTGTTCTGGACATAAATCATGAAAGAGGGATTGTTATTACACTAATACCCCTTTTCATGTGAGAATGTAACCACAGAAGGGCTGAGGCGACCTCCTCAAAGGCGCGCAGGATGTCAAGACGCAAGAGGAAAATCAAACCCAGTCTGGGCAAGGCCAGCCCACAAGCTTGCCCTTCCTTGTTAAGGTGAATGGAAAATTTCAGCACGAGACACACAGCAGAATAATTTGACTGGACGGGCCTGAGAAGGGGAACATGGAGGCTGAACCTTAAGAAAGACCTCCTGCCAGAAAGCCTGGTTTAACACACTCCTGAAGGAGCCATCTCACTTGGGGCATTTCTTTTAGATTGAGTGAAACCCTAGAAAATGCAGCGTGCAGCCCTTCACACTGGCTGGCAGCTCTCCGCACGTCTTTTCTACCTCTTGCTGAAGTGCTTCGATGTTCCTGCACCCACAATCAAATTAACCAAGCCTATGCTGTAACTTTAAGGTTTTTAGCTCTGTGAGCCAGATCCAGCAGAAGCTGTGGTCTTCATCAGCTGCACAAGGGTTGTCAAAGCACCTCTTGCACTTCTTTTATGCCACTTTGCAAAATAGTTTCATTTCAAGGAAGAAATCAAAGCACCCGGATCTTTCCCGGCCAGACTTATTTTGGCTTCTCTCCTGTAAAGATTACCAAGAACTACCTCCTGAAAAGCAACAATCTGGGATGCACAGAAGCACAAAAAATATGCAGGAGTTACCAAGCACTGGGCCGTGCATCCTCCCTTCTCCCCGGCTGAACACACTTGCTGTTCTCACACGCAGCTGCCCAGGTTTCCATCAGCTCAGAGGCCCCGACAGGGAGCCCTGCTGCATTTGCACAGCCAGCGAGACATGTCCCCTTCAAGCGAGGAGCACAGCTCCAACCACACCACAGCAAAAGCAGGACGGATGAGCAGCTTTTCCCGCATGACGGGAAATACAGCCGGCAGGCTACAGAGAGGGTGGTCTGCCTGCTAATGCAGGAGATGGGATTCGAACTGAAAGCTCCATGTGGAGCAAATTAGCAGAAACTAATTCTAATCCATCCCACACTGGCACGGAGGCGTGCCAGCCATGCTTAAAATTGCACCTCCCTTCAGATGTAGTTTGCCCCTGTTCTGCGTGGAGAGGAAAAAGGACGGTGAGCGGCGGCATGGAAACTTGCAGATGGTCTGGATTATAGGAAGGCTGTGGAGTATCAGCCACTTACCCCGGTGCCCTTTGATAAATCAGTCTCATACAATGTTTGCATGGAGCTCTCACGGACTTTGATGGGCTTGAAAAAGTGACCTGCTAAGACAACGTCAATGCTGAGCCTGTATCAGCCTGTAATTGTCATCATCATCCTGTTTAGGAAACTACTGACATCTTTGAACAGTTACTCAGAGCCTCCCACCTCAGAAGAAGGTCTGCAGTCCATTTCCGGCAGCTAGAGAACTGCTTCTCTTTAGCTGACACAAACGGAGTTTGTCAGCCTCTGCATCCTTGGTTTCTGCTTGGTTTCGAGTTGCTGCAGAGTCCTTGGGAGCAACTTAGCAGCTGGAAGCAGAGAACTTGCAAGACCCTCCACAAAGGTGCCCATTCAGCAACCTCTGGTCCCCTGGGTGCCGCCCAGACAGGGGCCTCCTGTGTTTTGGGACCTTTGCAATAGCATCTTCCACCTCCGTGTAAGAAGGGGAAGTGACACTCCAAGTGGCTGTAGTGGAAGGCAGAGGCGAAATGTGTGCATTCACTTTCTTCTGCAAGCAGAAATCTGAAGAAATGGCCTGCCTGGCCAAAATAAATACATTTGGCATCTTTCCTGTGCCTGCACCAGCATGTTCATGGTGCTGAAACTGAAAACAGGCCTGAACCTTATTTACACTAAAGTCTCTTTCCATCACTTTGGCAGTAGGAAGGAGCTTAGTCTTGGTACACACTATATTTTCTTTTCAACGTGTGTAAATGAGGATCAATCTTTCGCATTGCTTAAAATAGATGTAAATGACCCTTTATGCTGTTAGAATGGGGTAGAGAGGCCTTTCTGCAGAAAAAAAAAAAAAAAAAAAGAAAAGAAAAACCAGCTCTATTATGCTTTCATATCATGCTCCATTCAATTAGTCTTAGTTTCCCAAACTCGGGCAGTTCTCCTTGACCTTGGCAATCTGTGTTGAGATTTTACATGATTGGGACTTAATCCACAGGCAGGAGAAGCTGCATGAGCTCAAACAGAGGCACAGATACACCGTCCGTGTAAACTGGGACTTCTCTCATCCCCCGAGGTCTGGTCCATTTCTCATGTAGTATTTTAGTGCATCTCTGATAACAGCCATAACCAAAACCAGGGCTAGATAGATAAAGCAAGAAACTGCATTCTCATGACATATCCAACAGTCCCAAGATGTTTATCATACAGGAGGCAGCTCAGAAAAAGATACCTGAAGAGGGAGCTGAGTGAAGCCTGTGAGCTTCTCAGGCCAGGTACAAAACAGATCACAGACCAGAGGCAGCAGGTCCCAGGCCAGAAGAACAAATTGCAGAAGTGGAGGAACAACACTGATTCCAGATGAAGGTGAGTTTGGTGAGGACTTTGAGGTCCACCTAGAAAATTCCCCATTTCCAATCGAATTTAGGTCATCTTATATTTAGGCCATGTTAAATTTATTCTATTAGTTGCTCTTTAGCTTTATTTTTTTAAACTTTGCATACTTCAGTCATCTTGAGAAACCACAAAAAGGAGAGAAAACGAGAAAGAGAGCATATCTAAACATTTTGGGCTGACATCAGGATTCTCACAACTTGCAGATGGACTTGCCATGCCTCCTGCTCTGGCTGTGGGGAAGTCACCAGTACATTGCACTGCCCAAGCTACAGACTTTGCTCAGTTGCCCATTAGCTTTGCGTACATAGACAAGGCCTGTGGTGAGAAGTGCCCTTCCTCAGGTCTCTCTCTTTGACGGCATTATTTTGCCTTGTAGGGCTTATCTCTCAGCACTGACAACAACACAGGCAGTCCAGATGACTGGCTCATATGAGCTATCCACATTGCAGAGGGCTAAGGTAGGTGAAGTGAACTCTGCTCCTTGTGTCCAATTAACTGGGAGGAGACAAAGCAAGAGCAAAGAGCAGCCAGGTACCTCAGAGAAGTGCCTTGGTCAGAGCACTGCTCCTTTGTCTTCCACTTGCTCTGTGGGGCAAATAAATCTATAGAGCTCTCAAAAGAAGGCAACATACTTCTATATTGATGGCTTTTGTCAGCAAGTAAGACTTAGAGCCCAGCAGGACCTGGCTTCTCTCCTGATCAATTACTGCTGGTAGCTCTCCTCACTGCCTAAGCTGCCTTCTTCCAGTTCAGCTCTTATTTGTGGTGTGGACTACTGAAAGGGAAGAGGTTTCATTCCTCCTTCTGGCCTCTGACATGCAGATTAGTTTCACTGCTGAAGCCCAAACCTCTATTGTTCAGCCAGGCAAGTTCTGCTCACAAACTGCACCATTCTGCTGGAGCAAATAGCACCAGCAGAGATATCCTGACAGGTCATCAGCACCACCCACCCGTAAGGGCTAGAGCAAGTGATACTGAACACATCTGGGGGGGAAAAAAAAAGGGAGGGCTAATGGAATGTGTCGGAGTTGTTTCAGCCCACTCTGCCCAAGAGCAGCTCTGTGGGCACTGCCTTGTCCCATATGTCACCTAGGCCTGAGAATAACCCAGACACAGGGCAGACCATTTACAGTAACTTATTTTTCTTTCCTTTCAGAAGAATGCACGAGGGATTGTCAACACTTCCTTACTCCCTCCTCTTTTACTTGGTAAAATAACCCTCTCCCCAACCTCTGCCAGCTGAATGCTACTTCACGGCTTTTCTCCAAGAGCAATTGCAATTGGAAACACTCAGGCAAATTTTATCCAAGAGTTTATGAGGAACAGCTCAGAGGTACCCTGAAAACTGCAGCATGCTACCTAGAGTGCTGCAGATTATTATTATTATTATTTTAATCTCAGTATCATTATGGGTAAGGTTTTAATTGGGCATTGTATTTCAAAGCCAGGGAGTCAGATCTATGCAAAGGACTGGATAGCTTCTGCATTAATTGACCATCAAATCCTTCCCCTTTGCATCTGCATTCTATTATTAGAGAATGTAAAGCAGTTTATAGGGCTTTTAACCTCTTAAAGCAAACACTCTGTGGAAGTTATGCTGCTGCAGGGACTGTACTAGCTTTATAGACTTTGTTTCTATTCCAAGCAGAAGGGCGAAGTGGAGAAGAGATAGAACAAATGAATGAATTTTGAAGGTAGAAATTCAGCTGGTGTAAATCAGCACAACTCCATTAACTCTGGTAGAGCTATGCTGACTTATGCCAACAAGAGATCAGACATTTGTTTTGCAATGAGGTCCTAGTTCCCAGAGGACCAAAATAGTACCAACCAAACCTTCGCAGACCCCTTATCAGACTTCTCAGCTAAATTCCTCTCTGACGCATGCAAAAGCACTGATCATACGCCAGGGAACCATCTGGCATTACAGGTACCGTGACTTTCAAGCACACCGTGTGCTGGGGTGCTGGAGGAAGGCTGTAGCTGGACCTGTAAATCACCTTCCAGCCACGCACTTTGATCAGCTCTGTAGTCCACCAGCCTGCTCCCAGACCCATGGGTATGAGAGAGGCAAAGCAGGAGCCAACAAGCTGTGTTTTGTGGTGTCTAAGTGAAATCGATAACCCCTACTGTCTTCAGGGTCCCATGGTTGGACTCCTCTACAGGGATGCATCATTCCCAGGTCAAGACAACCAAGATGGATGCACTCTGAACTGTCATGGGTTCCTGTAGGTAAGAGATACATCACCAAGACAGGAATACAAGCATCATGAAGTATTGATGCTGTTGCCTGAGTTGATGGACCCTCCCAGCACAAAGCATTGGTTCCAAGCAGCAGTCAACCAAATCTGGTGGATCTAGTGTGAATTGCAGCAACAAGTCCTGATGGCCCAACCCTGGCTGGATCCCACTCAAAGTAATACGAGTCCTCAATATTTCTCCAGTTCAAGCATGAGAATCAACATCTGATATTTCTACTCAACTTAAGTTTAAAAGGATGACTAAATTGTCACACCAAAGCTCCACTTAGCTCATCATCCTGTATTCAACCCAAAGGAAAAAAAAAAAAAAAACACAACCTGCTGGCAGTCAAAAAGCACTGCAGACCTGAACAGTTCTTTCAGAAGGGCAGAAAGCAAGCTCTGGTCCTACCCTAACTATGTTGAGGAATGAAAACTGAATAGGTAGCTTCATGTTTGTCTCCTTCAAAAGAAACATCTGAAGGGACAGGATGGAATCTATCCCTCAAACCAAGTAGGACAAGCTGTACTTGATCTCCAAGCTCTGTGCGCCAGGATGAGAAAGAAAACTCACTCGCCTTGCTTGGCTTCTTTGCCTGTTTTCCTAACAGCAGTTCCACCACCTCATGACAGACAGGATCCCCACTTTGCAAATCCATTCCCATTTCTGTGTCTCATAGTAACCCAAAATGTCACTAGACAGGATCCAGTGATTACAGGCATGCAAAGAGCAGTGGAAGGGGCCGGTGCAATTATCTTGTTCCTAAGCATTTACAATGCTTCCTAGCATCTTGTATTTAGTTACTTGCTAAGGCCCTGGCTATTCTGAATGTCTGGCGCTCAGGCACTATGATTTTATTACTACAAAATGAGCCAGGAACCATTCAAAAGCTTTAAAAGGTCTTTTTAAATAGTCAGATTGAATTTACAGCATTGGCTGCCTGGCAAACAGAACAGGCATTTCAAGTGGAAAGGAACATTCCCTTATTGCATCTGCTGCTGGCATTTAGGGCACTCTGATCCCTAACAATTCCTTGGCTCCAATGCATAGTGTCCTGTCTGCTGCTGCCTGGACAAAACCAAGGGGAGCAACAGACTGAAAGGATCTAGATAGGAGAAAAAAAAAAAAGAAAAGAAAAAAAAGAAAATGGGAAAAGAAAATAGGAAACAGAAGAGAAGAGAAGTTTTCTTTACAATAGGGTTTTCATGAGAAAATGAGCATTTTCCAAAAATCTCCATGTGTCACAGAAATGCCTTGCTTTCACTCATCACGGATGCTGCTTAACCTCAAGTACCTCACGAGAGGGACAGAAGGCCCTCTTGCACAAGGATATAACACAGAAACAATCTGTCTGGGTCTCTGAGCAAAGGAAGGGGTTGAATTACTCCCGACTACTGCAAATCACCTCAAATGAGTTAATAACCAGAGTTCATGTTGATTCCTTGGATATTACCAATCAGTTGTTCAAAGGTTGGGAGAACCAAATCTCCTTGCAGGCAAAACAAAATGCCACTGACCTGACCATCAGGCCTCACTCCACTTACCAAGGAAGGATGGGGATGCCTTTCTGATGGACTGAAAAGCCCGTAGTAATTTGCGATTTCCTGTGACTGCGACAGATTAGAGGAAGTGGGAGCAAGAGGTTCCAACAGCCGGTTTACAGACGGGGTTAGAAAGCCACCGGACGAGCAGCTGGATCAGCTGTTGCATGTGTGGAGAGATGGACAGGAATTCCTGCAGTTGCGGGTGCTCCAGGAAAGGATTTCTCCAGGTTCTCCTGCTCGGCCTCTACCAAGCATGGTGTCGGCACCCTGTGCTACAGCCCTGCTTCTTCTCCCCTGCTCTACTTCTGCCAGTACTTCTCTACCCAGACTCACACAGCCCAAGGCCTCCTCCCTGCCATGTGTCTGCAGAACACCCTTACAACTCCATCTTTAGAGCTTTGAGATCCTTTTGCATTCCTGAAGCAAAGCCAAAAGCAACTCTGTGGGGAAGTCTCCTTTAATTTCTACCACCTCCTGACCATTTCCTCACCGGGCAAATGTGAGACAGGGCCCGACCTTGGCAGGTGGTGGCTCCCCATCTCACATCTCAGGCTAGATTGGCTCAGTCGGTTATGGATGTTAGATGTCACACACGGATCCCAGAATGGTTGAGGTCGGAAGGGACCTCTGGAGGTCATCTAGTCCAATCTCCTGCTCAAGCCATATCACTACAAAAAGAAAACAGGAGACCGTGATGAAGAGGAGAACAGACTTCCAAAAGATAATCTCTCACAATATAGTCCACAGCTTGGGCACAGATAGGTCCATCAAAGAAGTATCTTGTTTCTGCTGGCTGGGTATAGGCTGCTTAGGAAAAAAAATGTATAAAAATCCCAGTCAACTCCCCTTTATCCTTCCTTGGCAAAACTTCTAGAAAATGCAAGTTTCCCCAGGACGCTGAAGGAAAGCAATTGGCAGAGAAGATAGTCAGGAAAACATTCCACCAAGGCTGAATAGGATAATTTAGAGGTATTATTATTAATGATGGCAATTACAGCACTAGGAAGCTCAGTGTTTTTTTATACTGGACTGAAAAAGAAAAAAGAATGAAATCAAGCCCCCTGTAAGAGAATGTGCAACAGCGGTAGCGAGCTCATGGATACTAGACAGCATCAGTCTCAAAACCATCAAAACAAATGTTTTCCTTGAACGAACCACTGTAGATCCCCTAGAGTTCAAAGACCAACGGAGAATCAAGGCCATCTCTCACTCTGACCAGGGCAGAGGATATTAAAATTGAGCTTTCCAAAGGCTTTTGGGGGCTCCAAGCTCCAACTCACTGCAGTCAAATGAGCAACAAATTCCTCTAAGGTTGCAAGGAAACCTCAGCTCAGTTCTGCTGAGCCTCTCCCTCGAGAATCACCAAAACAAGTGTCACCCACATGCGACACCCATTCGTGTTTCCTTATGCTGTGCTTTCCATCAGGACTTTGGTTCCGCTGTTTCCTAAGCATGATGCCAAGGCCGTCTTCTCAGACCATCAGGCCAACCAGTCGCTAATTCCCAGGAAACACCCAGTGCCTCATTCGTAATTACATAAACTTCCTTTTCATGGCTCCTGAGCCAAAGCCTTTCTTCCTGACATGCCCCAGTAAAGACTTATTTAAGGTAAGATAACACGAGGGTTATGCACAAGAGCTGGGCTGCACCTGACTAAACACTTGGGCCATGGGGACGGCTGGATGGTTCTAGCAGAGCTTCCCCAACCCTCCTCGCCTGCCTCTCACCCAGCACCGGCAGAGCCCTCCCAGCTCACAGCGAGCAGGGAAACGGCCCATGTATGATTTCCCCTTGTATATGCAGCGTATATCCTTCATGCAAATCTATCTCATAAATCACTGCATCCCAGGTGCACCGCGGAGTAATTTGCTAGGAAAATACTGTTCCAACCCAAGGACCCAGCATACCAGAGCGTTCTTTATGAGGGGCAATATCCAGGATGGGGTGACTTGGAAACCTGCCAGGCTCAGAAAATCATTCATCCTGCCTGACCTTAAATCTTGGACTCTGGCTATTGCAGATGGAGCAGTATTTGCAGCCAGGAAGTGTCAATCAGCCCTCGGTGGCATGGCCACAGGACCCGTGGGGCGCGTGCAAACCCCCCACCTTGCGAATCTGGGGATTCGGGTTATGGACAACCCTAAAAACAACTATGAGGAGGCTCACCAGAAACAGCAACACCACACATTTATTTAGCACTTTGCACAGAAACATCTCAGGATATTTTGCCTTTTGCAGCTTCACTAAAAGTGGAAGTCCGTGTTTATCTACCTGCACCATTCTGAGGAAGATCTTACCAGTGTCAGTGATTTATACTTACATCAGCTGCAATCCTGGTTCCAAAACAGTGAAAAATTCTTAGATATTAAGACTTCTGCTCTGTCAAGCAATCATTTTCTCTCTGATACAGAATTCCAGCTGGATATCTCTGTTTGCTACAATTAACACGACAATAAAACAAGCTTCTCTAGTTCACAAATATTTCCACAGCAGTATTGCCTGCCAGTACTCCTAAAAAACTTACTTTTATTTACAATTGTCAGGAATAAGATTTGCTAATCAACCTTTCAAATCTCTTCCACAAGGACCAGCGAGATATTGTAAAGCTGCTTGCAAGCGTAGGGCTCATTTTTCAGAGACGACAACATTACGTTACCAAAATAAGATCCATTTAAGTTAAAAATCTAATGGCTTTTCTGTGGCAAGGCAGTCACAAGCTATCAAAGAGTCAAGGGAGGAACACTGTATAAAACAGCTGAGAAAATGGACACACAGTCTGGCACAAAAGCTCTTCTTCAGCCCTGACAGAGAAGCAATAAACTCCAAGCTGCCACGGAGCTTAACTTAACCCACAGTAATAGAAAGCAAGAAACAAAATAAGGAATTGAGAGAAGTCTGCCAGTCTACTGGTACTAGCTACAGTAAAAGGGTGATAATAAATGGTAAAAAATTCCTAAGAATATTTAAATAAAAAACTCTTAAGATTAATGAAATGAAAAATAAACTAGAAAGATATATTGTGCTAAAATTTTCAATAACATCCTAGAAATGACATTCTGGGCCATACTGCAGATCCCCAAGTCCTTCCTCCCTATTGAGCAAGAGGCAGTACCAGCTGCCAGGCAGAAGAATGAGATTTTAGGAGGCCAGAGTGGCTTTTGTGGATCTTTGTGGTTGTTTACAGCCCTGAAAGCAGAGGGGTGGTTTAATAGGATGACCCAGAGTGGGCCCAATGGCGACACAAGGACAGGTCATGCACAAACACCTACCAAGCATGCAGCTTAAGGATGTCTATGCAAGTCACCTCTTCCACCAGGTAGTTCATGGTTGGCATCTGCCACGAAATATGAGGATTTCTATTCCTTGGCATGTTCTTTTCTACTTCTCTCAACACCCTGGGATAGGTGATGTCCACCTGGCATCCACTGTCAGCACAGACAGTCCATGGCAAAGCCATCACTCACTGAGAGCTTCACCACTAGCTCCATATGGACAAAAATTTCTAGTCTAGAGGTAGTCCAGGAAGGAGCAGACTTGTCCAAACACCGTCTGGGAGCAGGGCTCCCTGCCATTCACCAAAATGCTTTGACCCCTGCTCTCTTGGAATGAAAATAGCTCCTCAAATCTACCAGTGCAGGGAAGAGAAAATTGCAAATGACTCAAAGCGAGATTGAAAACTCCAAGCTCGATGATCACAAACTGAGACCACTAATCTTCTTGTCATGAGAGCAGACTCGCACTGCAGAAGGGAATTCCTGCCTTGCACTGAACTAATTAAAGGCATCGAACTCTGCGCCAGTTATGGCTTGATGTGCCTTAATCCGATGTGACATTCAACATACACGAGGAACACAGAGGCACACATACGGTTCTTGTTGCTCAAAGGCCTTTGGCATCCGAGGGGGTGTACCAGCTGCAACACGCTTCCTCCGTTTACCCTGCTGGGGTGAGCCAAGTGGGGTGGCAAAATGGCTGGTAATTACACGTCAAGGCTCAAAGTCATTTATGGCTCTGGGTGGCTAGATGTTGTGCAGAAGACCTGATTTAGGGAAGAGGAGCGCGGCACAGCTCAACACTGAAAGGCCACTTAAGAAGGAGGGTCTGCAACTGGGATTCAGACCTTACCTCAAGTCAGATAAAACTGACGGGCACTGACTGAGAAGGGTCAACCTTCCTTCTGAGAATGAGTCACAATCAGCTTGCTGTGCCTTGGTAGTGCAGAGCATGGCTAAGCATGAGAGTACAGAACAAGTAGTGTAGTAATCTTATCAGAGAAAATTTTGGGTGAAAGACAAACCTAAGTGGGGTTTTGGATACTGTGTTCCCAAAGGCTAGTTGAATCCTTGACACTGCTCGCCTTCTCTCAACCGGTGCCTGAAACCGACCTCTTGGAGTACCACAATGCACCACAACACTCAACCAGACTCCAAACGGCTGAGCTCACTCACCTTGCTTTAGAAACTGATGGAAAGTAGCCAAACCTCCCCAGCTTTCACAGCAGCATAGGAAGCAGTGGGTGGCTGGTAAGGCACCAGCCACTTCTTTGCAACACTCTGTGCAGATGGGCCGAGCACTTGTGCCTCTGGCAGCATCATGCAGGAGAGCAATCAGGGCAGGCAGACCCAGGATGACCGAGCAGGGGCAACTCCTGGCTATGAGGAATGGGGTGGAAACCGGCACCAAAACCCTTATGGCTTTCACAGCAGCACTGCAGGAAAACAACTTTCTGCTTCAGTTCTTGGTGGTTCTGTAAAGAATGAGAGTCCAATGCTACTATTACTTGCACTGTCAACCAAAAGCGTTGGCCTCCTAGGTGCATGACAGCAAGCCGTGCATTTAGATCCGAAGATCCCAAGTTCATTTCCAGTTAATGACCCATAAGAGGAACTACTACATTTCTCTTAGGAAGACTGCTTGGAAGCAGCTGATAGACTGCTTAGGCTAGGGTAGAAACAAAACATTGCAATATTTGTCACAAGCTATAAATCAGGAGAAACCAGTGATGCTGTGTAGGAACAGTAACATTTGGTGCATGCTAGTACCAATAGCTGATCAACAAAAGATTCCTCAGAGAAGAAAGAGAGAGAGAGAAAGAGAGAAAGAAAGAGAGAGAGAAGAAAGAGAGAGAGAGAAAGAGAGAAAGAAAGAGAGAGAGAAGGAAACAGAGAGAGAGAAAGAAAGAGAGAGAAAGAAAGAGAGAGAGAGAAAGAAAGAAAGAAGCACAACTGAAATGCAGAACATGTTCAAATTCATATTTAATAAAGCAATTATTGTATATTATTGAAGTACCAATTGATTATTAAAAACACATTTATTAAGGCTGGACCACAAGGTAACAGATATGTACCTCTGGCATAGTTGTGAAACCTCAGTAAATAGCGATTATTAGAAACACATTTATTGAAGCCTAACGATACCATAAGATGCATATCAGTTACAGGGCTCTTAAAATCTGATCACTGTGTTCTTACGTCATATTTACTGAGGGTTTATAGCTCTGCAGTAGAGCTACATGTCTTCATTTAACATTGTTAAACCACAAGGAATATCATCTTCATGCTCATTTGATACTTAATTAAGGTAGTGTTTACAGGGAAAAGACTATACCAACCAATGAGAAACTAGGAAAAAAAGTGCATTTTCCTGCTTCCTTTTGAAGACATAAATCAGAGCCATAATTAGATTAGTTGTCAAACCTTTTTTATTAATCCCTGAATGCCTGTTTGGTGGAGCCTATGGACCATGGGTGATCTGAGGATACGTAACTCATAGAGCCAGCTCCATCACAACCAGTTGCCGTGATGCTGAGAGCACAAGTAAGTGAATCCCCCTGATCTCAGTTGCCCATCTCAGATCTCCATTAGGCTTTGACCAACCTGTGCTCAGAATGCCTCTCGCCTGCCCAAGGGGCTTCACCCGCGCTTGCTTTGACAGCCCCGTTATAAATGGACTGCAGTCAAACTGCAACGATATTGAAATCAGAGAGAGACCAAATACTGCTCAAGAGGAGAAAACTAAGCAACCAATGACAAAACATACCTACCACAGACACAATCTGAAACAAGGTAGAAGGCAAAATAACCCAATGTACCAGTGCGGAAAATTGTACTTAGTCATTATTTTCCCTAAAAATCTCAGGATATGTCCTCTAGGAGACAGGGCTATAAAGGCCACTGAAAACAGGGGTGTTACACTGAGTGGCACCAGTTGGAAAACTGACTCCACCAATTGACAGGGTCAACGGGCATTAACGGCCCCCAACCGACGTCTCACAGGAATGCTTAGGCTTTGGAGCTAGATTCTGTTTTCTGGGTATTTCCTGCTTTGAGCTACGCAAGTTTAATGTTCATGACTGCACCAGGGAGTACCCACGATGCTTGGTTCTTGCTGTTTCACGAAGAACTAGTCCCTTCTCATCACTCCCCTTGCCAGGAGAGACACCAGGGAGAAAAGCCATCCTTCACCCCAGCCAGCACGGCACCTGCTTCTGCAGTGAGATCCGACATGTCCATCCTGCCCACTTGGCCCTGTATCTTTTACTGCAACTGTGAGAGACTCTCCAGCTCCTACAGAGCCTTTCCCAAGCCTAGAGATGAATACAGGAGATAATGTCCATAGAGGCACCTGCAGCAGGCAAAGCAATGGGGCAGTACGGAGGCCACAGCCCAGGGGAAAGGCAATGACTTGGTCCAGATCATGCAGAACAGCTGTAGCAAAGCCTGGGGGCGAGCAGAGCTCTGCTCCATTCCTTCTGCCATGCCTCAGCCCTCCCATGGGACCAAGGAGGAAGAAAAAGAGCACAAGTTACTGAAAAACTCCCCTAGCACCATTCTCCTGTGCTCAAATTTATATATTCCACTACAGGTGACATCATGATTGCTGGAGTCTGACAGGTGATGCTGTAAAACGCATGAAACCATAAAAATTTCAACAGCAGCAAGCTTCATTGCTGCTACATCTGACAGCACTTAGCTGCCCGGCTAACACAAATATTATAAAAGCACTCGGTAAAGAAATCCAACCTGCCTGACCTCAGGAGTTTTGGACTAATAAACAGTACAGCACGGCCAGATTTCATCCACATATAATAAACAGACAGCTTTTAGAGAAACCAAAGCAGGGCGCTGGGAGGTGGAAAGGACTAAGGAAGGAGATGAGTTAAAAGTGAACCGAATGATTCCTGCACGCCGACGGCTCTGCTCCCAGTCCAATCTGCTTCCTGCTGCCCTGCAAGTCTGTCTTTCACCCAAGAAAGGAACTGTCTCGAAAACCGCCCAAGCTTTGCAGAGACCACGTTCATACTGCCCAGCTGCTCCAGGGAGCTGGGTAACGGCCTTAGCCCTGCCCAAGCATCTGATGTTTGGTTCTGCAGGGAAAGAATGAGGAATCTCATCTCAGAGAGCTGGACAGTAAGTGAATCCAAAGAATCACTGCCCTTTTGTTCATCACCGTCAGCACTAATTTAAAAATGAGAATCTGTGTGCCATTTCTTTCCTCCCTGATGTCCTGCTGGTCTCCTCCAAGGGACCACCTTGCCCAAGTGCTGTGCAAAGCTCTCTCTGAAGGAGGCAGCAGGAGATACCCAGCCAGGCAAGAGCTCCCCCAAAATGCTGCTATGGACTAATATGCACAGGCTGATAGCTCCAACCCACCGTCAGCACAGGGAGCATCAAGTCAGCCCACCTGAATTTGACACTCAGGGTTTTCCATGAGGATCTAGTTCCTATCGGTCACTTTGGGATCTGCACTTCTGTCAGATAAACAGAAGGTTGCCACCTACCACCAAAAGGCTTGGAATGGTCAAGATCCAAAGGTCTGCGCATGGAACGTTTGCTTGACAAGACAGGGTAGAAGAGCAAGAAGTGATTTCTTATTCCAAAGCCACCCCCACACTTAGGGGAACAGACCAGGAGTTCCTGGATTACAGCCTGCAACTCCCTGCATCTCCCTAGCTGTACAGTGGGGAGGAAGATGCCAACGCAACTTCCTCACATGGGGTCCCCTTCAATTGCAGTTTTGATTGGGTAAAGACCTCAGTAGCTCCAATTAAATCAAAGCCAGCACCAGGAAATGAGATCTCTCCAACTATCACAGGAGAGCAGCTCTGGATGAAGTGTTCACATCCCCTCCTGCTGCTGCAAGTCTCCCTGGATAATTTTTGTACTGAATCACCATCCTGAAGACAGCAAGAGTAGCTGCCCCATGGGCTGGAGACGTGCTGGGCAGCACCATGGGAATCTGAGTGAGTTCATCTCGAGCCAGGAGATGGCACTCCAGAATATGCAGAACAGCTCTGGGTCTTTGCTGGCCCCCAAACCCTCCCTCTGCGCCCATGGGGCTGTCTCTCTGGCTTCCAGGTATTCCCACAGACACAACATTGGCCTGCATGAGTGATCCAGAGGCCCATCAGCATGAGCCTTCCCACCAGTTGCAGTGTGTCCATACCAGGCCCCCAGGGCTGGTGGCATCCCACGGCAAGGTGGACGTGCACCACTGGACCCTGGCACACGTGTGCCCAGCAGGACTAAGGCACCGCCTCGCTTCCAAGCACTTTGCATTGCAACCTTAGGGTCTCTTTAAGGCAATCCCCAAAGCCCCTCTTTATGGCATAGGAAAAAAAAAAAGTTAAATAACTGATCATAAAAAATCAAAATCATTTACCTTTCAGCAGGCAGCTCAGCTCAGACTATTACAGGGTAATTTGGTAGATCGTAAAGTTTCATATGAGAACAGAAAATAGGGCTCCTTCCATGAGCTGCCAATTGGAAATAAAATAGTAGAGGGGTCGTGATCATTAGCACCACTCCTTCTGTTGGGTTTATTTTCTGTAAGAAGTCACAGCAGGAGCAAGATTTAGATGCAGGTGGAAGTAGATGAGATAAACCTGGAAGACAAGAGATGAAAACAGCAGCTCTCTGTGTTCACAGACGGTCTCGCAGCCATTGCATTTACAGTGGAGAGTCCCACTGATGGCAGTGGGTGCAGAACGAGTCTGGCAACCACGTGGAGTCTCCAGGCTCCAAGACAGAGCTGCTTAGAAGAATGGCTTCTCCATTGGTGCTGCTCAAGAATATTTTTCCGTATATATATGTATATTTTTTTGTGAAGTCAAAGCTGAACTTGAGACAAAACCAGGTCAGAATGGGAGAAAACTGTTCAGTTACTGAAATGGGCACTGCTGCAATGCCTGAAGCACTGACAGCCATGTGCATTTCTCAGAATAAGTCCCTTTGCTGCCAGCAAGCCTGGACATTGGTTCTGTCCCTCTGATGCTTCTCTAGTTATCAAACTATAAGTTACATTAAAACACATGCAGAACACCCAGTAAAACCTAGTCCCTTGCTGGCTGCGTTACAATTGTCACCAGCCAGCCTGGGAGCGCTTGCGTAAACCAAAACACAGTCCCATCGTATACAGGTGAAGTGACATGACCAAGACCACAGAGCAGAGCAGTGGCAGAAATCGTGTTTGGCTACTCTAGCTAAGGGGGGATTGGGAAACCTGTCCTGCCAAGCCCAGGATTTATTCCCAGGAGCATCTTGCCTAGTGTAAGAATCCACTGGATGGTGCTGGAGGAAGTGCAATGCTTTTTGTAAAGCAACTCCACACCTATCCACAATGTTTTACAGTCTTGCTGAAATGACTCATCATTTAAGAATCAAATCCATATGTCCGGAGTCAATCACAGCTCCGTAGGGCTGCAGCTACACAAGGAAACCTGGCAAAGAGGCACCAACCAAGCAAAGAGCCCAGAGCCCGTGGAGCTCTGCCACAGGTCACAGCAAGCCACACCACAAAGAGCACAGGGCAGGGAGAATCTCAGACACATCAACCTTGGATACAGCCAAAGAAACCGGTCCACAGAGACCAAAGGGCATCAGTTTGGACCATGGGGCACAGAGGTGCCTTGGAGCTCAGGTCACATAGCAAGAGTAAGCAATAACAACATGATCTCACCCCACAGTTCATTAATATTCACCCCATGGTTCTTATAAAAATCATCACTTCCTCTTGAGAGCTTTGTCCTATTTCATTACTCTTTGCAATTTATTAAGACAAATTATTCCTGTGCCAGTTGGAAAGTAACTTAAACTAGCAGCACTGTCTCCATTTCGTGGGTGAACTGAACGCATGCCAAGGTTTTGCCAATGCTCTCTAACCAGGTCTGTGGTCTACTGCCTTGCTGCTTGTTCATCGTGAGGACAGTTTGCATCTTGGTTGCTCACAAAGTGCAACTTCCTCCTGTCCCAGCACTGCAGCCATCACCATAACTGTCTCACATCTTGCACCATCTGTGACCTGCTGCTCTGTAACATAACGGCTCTTCTGCCTCAGTGAAGGTCCCCATGGCACCATGTCAAGGCAAGAGGACTGAAGTCATCATTAAGCCTCTGAATTTGTGATCTGCTTCACCACCTCCCATGAGAGATTGGAAAATCTCTTTTGTCAGCAACAGCAGCATTTGCAGACCTCTTCCAGGACAGAAAACCCTTAACAGTCCACAGAGAGCCTCTGCTCCTCCACAACCAACCTGAGTTAATAGCATGGTTCATGTTTTATTCTCCTGGGGGCAAAAGAAAGACATCCATACAGTGGATCCATCCATACCCATCCAGAGGAAGAAGCATGGCTCCTGGTATGTGCAGAATAGCTTGCTGACTTGGTTTTCATTTTGTTTCACTTCCCAATACAAAGTAAGGGAAAGCAGGTTCCTCCAGCCAAGCTTGCTGTCTCTCACTGGCATCCCCACTCTGCCCTCAGGAGCTCTGGACACTGGCAGTTTGTACCACAAAAATCAGGTTCAAGAGCGATTTGGGCAACTTCCTGCCCAAATAATGTGGAGAATCAGCACACTGGAGTTGTGCTCCCCCTCAGCATGGGCATGGCACAGCTTCTAGGTAAAGGAGCGAAAGCATTGCTGATTTCCAAGGCCTGTTACTGCCCAGCATCTTTTTTTTTTTTCCAGCAAAGCCATGCTGTTCTGAGCAGGATGTGCGAAAAGCCACCCAAGGATGGCAACCCAGCCACCATCCCTCCCGCTCTCCGCAGCCTCTGCAAGCACCACTGCATGACCAGCAAGAGCTACCTCCTAGAAAGAGGCACGTGAAGCTGCCCCCATGGTGGCCACCCCGGCCACAGGGCCGGGCGCATGCCGGCAGCTCCGCGAGCTGAAAGCGGAGCCGCTTCCCAAATACCAGCTGGATGCGACACTCCGATGGGCCAGGGTGTTGATACTAAAGCCAGAAAGGTCAGCACAGAGGTTGAGCACTGAAGTGAGTGTTTGATTAAATCGGGTTGGTGAGGTGTTTTCAGGGATCTGTTGGAGATGGAAGTGAAAGCTTTATGGAGTGCCGGTGGGCGTTCCTGACAGCACTGGAGACAATATGGATTTGGCACAGGCTGCAGGAGAATTCTTCCCTTGCCATCTTATTTCTCAGCTCTAAAAGCTGTGGGTGACTCTTGAAACTTTATTACGCATTTTTGGTTTTATGTTCTGTTTTATCAAGCCGAGCCCTGAATCCTATTCCACGCAAAGTGCTGTTCAAGTCACATCCATGCTTAACATTCTTCTGAAAGATCTCGTTATCCATCCGTTCTCGTCGACCCTCAGCACCACTCTCAGATTTGATTGCCCGTAACAACGTACTAGCCGACAGCAGGTTCTCCATGATGCAGCTTTCAGCCACAGTTCTTTATTACCAGCAATCAGTCCTTAAACCTTTTCTTTTCCTTCTGTCTTGCTTCGATTTAGGCCTTTCTTATTAATTAATTTTCCTTCTGTCTTGCTTCAATTTAGGCTTTTCTTATTAATTAAATGGCAAGTTTCAATAGCCCAAGATTGAATTATATTGCTTGTTTAGAGGAACCAGAATGATCAGACCAAAGTGGGGAAGCCATATACATAACATATACATACACTTACGATGGAGAATTTTGCTTCCAGACGTTTGGAACAAATTAAATAGAGGATCAAAATAACTGGTGATTGAATTAAGTGGAAAGCATCTCATTACCTAAAAGATGGAAACATGTGTCATTTTAAAACATTAAAAATAAAGCAAGAATAGGTTGAAATTAAAAGCAGGAACCCTGGAAATGTCAGCCAATTTTGGGCTCTACTGCACCCTCCAAATGCGAAAGCCGTAAATAAGGTGGTATTTGCACTGTACTAGGAGGTGCTGGGAAATGATGAGCTTAGGAAACAGATGTTGCACAAAGGAGCTGCTGCGCATCGCAGTTCACACCTTCCAATCAAAGCAACGTGTGCTGGGTACACACGGAACAGCTGGAACAGCTGGAAGCGCTCGGGGTGCCCAGGACCTCATGATCAGCCATGGAGATCCACCCCAGCTTGGGGATCTGTGACTCTGCTGCAAGTGCAGGGCAACTCCGAGTACTGTCAGCTGGATTTACAGGTGACTGTCAGTCACTGCCTTTAATTTGTTCTTGCCATTCACTGTGCAGAGAGTCACTCAATCCCACTGACACTTCAAGCAGCTCTTGCAAAGAGGATCAAACCTGGTGACACAAATGTTGCATTTTAGAATAAAATTAGGATGTCTTGGTGCAGTCTTAATTCAGCACCTTTGTTCAAGAGTTCATTCTGCTGTTTTCCAGACACTTAATTTCCCCTGAAATATATGTGAAAACCATCAAGAGTGCTCCAGTCTGGCCTACTGCTTTAGCTGAGCTCATTTAACATGTTTCTCCCCTTCTGCGATACTGATGCTCCTTTTTCTTCCTGCTCATCCAGACTTTACAAACTCCAGGCACTGACTTCTCTTCCTGACACAACATTTCACTTAGTAATGTATCAGGTGGAAATTGTACCAAGCTGTCATGGAGCGCAGAAAATCATTTTTTCACTTCACCAAACTCAAGCCTCATATTCAGTATGAGGAATAAGCCTCCAACCCTTTCCCACCTGAGGTCCTCTTGCTTTCTTTTGTTCCTTTTATACACCACATTGTGACAAAGGCCAGTGGAAGTTCTCCAAGATAAACAACGCTATCTCTACAGAACCCTACGGCACCCCCAGCAACTCATTATTTTTCAATTAAATTTACTGTTCATTGGCAGTTGCTCTGCTTTAATTTTCCGTCATTTGTTTACCAAAGAATGAAACACACAATACAAAGCCCTATAAAAGTCAGACTAAGTTAATTAAATGTGAAGTGGGAAAGCCTAACTTTGCCTCCAGAGCAGCTTCATCATAAGACCTCCTTTAAAACATCACTTTTAGAAGGAATTTAGACACTTGCAACCACTATTAATTAAACCTGGAGTCCCTATGCAACTCTCTCCAAAATATGCTTCTTAGCAGCATTCTGCAACCACTAATTTAGGAAACAAGAGTCAAAAAGCCAGATGAGGAAGATACTTTTCAGTTAACTGTACACCAAAGCTGAACTCTCCAATAACTTTTAGTCGTCTTCCTTACACCCTCCTGAGTTGCCTCAGTTGAAAAAAATATAGCTAAGTCCCAGTTCAGAAGTGATGCACTGTGTTGTTTTCCATCTGCTGTCAAGAAAACCTGCTTTCATTCCTTGAAAGAATCAAGGGTTTGATCGATTGCAAAGCTGTCAAGTACACAGGCTTTTACTCAGCCATTTCAAACACTAACAAAGAATATGCTGATGAGGGTCCTCCACTCACTGCTGCAGTGCACGTTACCTGGATCAAGAATTGACTGCACAACAGATCTCAAAAATTAATCATGACGCAAATCTTGGCTGATGACCCAACATCACAAGGGATCATTAAGCAAAAGCAGTATTTGCATGCTACTCTCCATCTGAGCAAGACAACACCTCACATCCTGAAGCAGATGGCTGAAAGAACTCTGATAAATTGTACCTTGAAAGTATTTGTTTCTCTGCATGAGTGATAAAAAGAGTTTGATATCTGCTCAGATAGGGATGTCATTCATCCATATCTGCAAATAACTTATGTGTTCATGTGAATGTCACCTCTGTCTCAAAGTGGGGTGTCTAACATAAACCCATTACCTGGACACCTCTGTTGATTGTGGTAACTCAGACTTCTTATCTTGATTCATCTTACACTAAAAGAGGTATCTGAAATTGGTGGGATTAATCACCATCTGCAAGATCCAGTGTGTGAACCAAGGGTTCGATATTCTATTGAGACAAATTATTTCCAAAGGGAGATGCACTGATTGCATCTATAAAGGTTTGGCCCTGTTTCTCATTCCAGGAATTAGCAGCCCAGTATCTTGCATTCTAGGAAGAAGTTTTCTCCCATCACCAAGCAAACTAAAAACTTCCTGGGCAGTCTAGATGATGATGGGTACCATATGCTCCTAACCTGACTGACTAAGAGGGAGTGGTGGAGAAGCAGCCTAAGGTTGATAGGAGCAACAGGCAGGGTTCTGGCCAGAGTGTCAAACACCTCAGAGCGTGTTCGCTACTGATCTCCTGGGAAGCAGAGAGTGATGCCTGAGAAGGCAGCACCTTGAGCCAAGCGCAAGTGAAAGGCAGTGTGAGGTGTTGAGGTGAGCTGTGCATCTTGTGCAAGGTGAGAGAAGCACCGTGTCAGCAGCCGGTAAGCTTATAACGGGGTTTCTTCCCCAAGCCAAATTCAGCCCAGATTTATAACTCTCCCATACCACTCTGAACTTCCTGACACTCCTCCTGAAACATTTCATTATTGCTCAATTACTGTCATGTTCTCTTAAGGACCTGGCTGGGGGAGAAGGTCTCCATTTGGAGACCAGATGCCGTTTCCATAGATAGTCAAAACTGCACTGTACTTGGAGCAGTAAATAACCCATTCACCCTTCGGAACAGCCCTTGAGGATACGATCAGTTAAGAAGAAAATGTGAAAGTTCTGACACATTCTATGTGTAATGGAAACTAGCCAGAAACTAAGACATTAAATTGGTAGCTGGGCACCTTCAGCTTGCAGTGAGGCCAGACTGCCTGTCTGACGTGGAGCAGGTAACAGAAATGAAAGTCCTCAACAGCCTTGGCATAGCGCTAAACTTGGGGCACACTGAAAGACATCAAATTTCAGGGCTGTCAAGCCAGCAGCAGGACACCTGCCCAAAACAGGCCTGTAGCAACAATTTGCAGTGGTTTGCTTCAGGCACACACGGGGAACCAATCCTCGAACAGAAATGATGCACCACACGGCAGGCTCAAGGTGTGAGCATGAACCGCGGCCTACTCTCCAGAAAGGACTCACCATCAGGATGCAACCAAGGGCTCAGGCACAGACCTAAGTTAAGCTCTGAAAATTCAAACTCAAGGATCTCCCAGACCACAGGAGCAAGTTTCAACTCTTGCTCACATGGCCTGGGTAGACCAGACTCCACACAAAGTGCGGCCAGGAGTGGGTGTCCTAAATTCAGTATTGCTGATCAGAAGACAGATGGTTCATAGACCTTACTGGGCTTAAACTCCACTCTTGATTTAGGTCTGTGCCTTTGGATTCATGAATCAACTGGAAGATCTTATACATTCACCAGACAGACACTTCCACAGCGTATTATCATCCAGCATGTTCTTACTGCTTTGATACTTGTTACAAGTCTCTGTTTGTACATATGGAAACCACATTATATATTCCAGATGGAAATTCATAGGCTCTTTCAGAGAAGGAAACGAGTGCTATTTCATACTAGATGCATAATTTGTTGTGTGAATATGAAATACGTGACTGCCTCGCATGTTATATTGTGAGCTAATCATAAAAAAAAAAATGAAAAAGGTCCCATCTGTCTCTAAATCCTATAATCCAACTGTTCTCAGCTAACTCCAGCTCTGGCAGTACCTGGTATACATACAGCAAGGAGAGCTTTCCATGCCAGGGAAACACTGAGAACCAGAGGAGCATGTGCAAGGCTGCAACTGAAGTTTCACCCAGAGCACTGAGAAAGTGCCTGGGAAAGAACGGATGCCTCCTGACACCTCTTCAGCTGCCTGAGCTCAGTCCTCAACTCTTCAAATTGTTCTTGACCTGGCTTGTTATCCAGGCTACCCCATAATTATCTTCTTAACATAATTTCCCTGCATTTCCCTGAAAAGCCTTAATGGGATCACTGGGAAGGATCCAGCTGTGCATTAGGAAGCGCGAGGGCAAAGCACAGGCCCCGGCAGGCTCTGGGTATATTGTCACTGCCATTGGCAAGGCTACTCTTTGCAAACGGAGCTGGCGGGTGCTGGAGCAGATACGCGGTGCTGTCAGCTGGTCAACGGCGACAGTAGGTGGGTTGAACCTGCTCTGCCGCCTCCGCTGCAACTTCATTTATCTACAGCTAAATTGCTGAGCCTCATCTCACAGGTCTATTACAAGAGCACCAAAGCAGCTGATCAGCTGGCAGTAAACTTACCATTGCTGTGGAGGAAGATTTACTCCACAGCAGAGTAAATAGTGCTCTGTGGCTTTGTGCTTGCCTCCCAATGTCACTGTGATGGCTTCAGCTTGCTTACCTCCACAAATAAAACTGACATGAAATGGCAGCTGGAAATGTTACCAGGTGCCCAGGACCATTAGGACACTTTCACCACAGGGAAGCAAAATGAAGGTCCAGGTCTCTTCCAGCAGCACAGTGGTTTTTCACTCTTAGAGTCTTCCATACTAATAACTTCAGTTTGTTATGTGGTCTTGAATCTGACTTACCAATGGGTCAGTTGGGTTCAGGTTGTACTGCACTTAATGTCTGTCGTGTTTGCCTGGAACTAGCGGGTGTCAGAGCTTAAGACGTACATGGTGGCCTCACTCCACCAACTGCATCGCTCATTCTGCCTATGGGGACTGCTGCTCCACACACCTCACCTTCTGCACCACCCGATGTGCTGTGTTCAACCAGAGCAATGCAGCTGCTCACACCCTTTTGCAGAGGGATTGCAGCCCCTCTAGACACTGGACAATCTGTCACTGTTGAAGGATGGTGGGACTCCACAGCTACGTTTGTTGGATCTACATGCCCAGGGACCCAGGAATTTCAATGCCAGATGCAGCAGCTGGCTTTAAAAGCCTTTTTTTTAACCTCAGAGAAACTATTTACAAAAAAGAGCTCTTTATTGTCATGCCAATTTTGGGGCATGCTGAAGTTACTTAAACATCTGGGCTCGAGGCCTTGCCTTTTAAATTTAACCAGTACATCAGCAATTGCATTCCAGTAGTATGAGATGTGTCTGCCTCTCCCCAGGCCTGGACTCCATCACCAGCTAGGAATAGGCTTTATTTACCATCACCCTCCAATGTCTCCTTTTTTATCTTTCATGTAAAGTCTGGCGACAATGGTGCTGCAGAGGTTCTCTCCCCTGAGGGCGCCTCCTCTGATGGATGGCATTAGCAGGGCATTTTAAACTAGAACTGCTAGACGAACATGGGAAGCAGACCTTGTTATTTAGGAGGGCAAAGCGAGTACGACCAAAGAAAAGAAAATGCCATAACCACTACCCGCAAAGGACCCCCAGCAAAGCCTTAGTTTGAGCTGGATGCAACAGGCACCGTAAAGAATGGGCTATCACCAGAGGCTCTGAAGGAAGCTGCTTACCCCGTCTCCTGCTGTGCTGCAGGCTTCAGGGCTGCAGAGGAATGGAAGAACCAACTTATCGCTCCTTCCTGACCCCAAAGGTGAACTGCAGCAGCCACAAAACATTGGATTTATATAAATATGGTATAAATAAAGAGTCATCTGATCTCTTTTTAAGCCCTTTGGAGATACCAACGGATTAGGTATGCAAGGGACAATATCAAAGGACTTTCAAGCCCCAGGAATTCTCTTGTTTTGTCATACAATCCCTTCCATTATGTTATCAGACTTCATCTTAAAGTAACCCCCATTACCAGCCCAAGGGTCACCTTGGCCCCTGTAATCGCAGCAATGCACTGAGAATTCCTGCTGACAGGGATGCCTGCAAAATCCCTCGGGTTCTTTCCAAGTTCCATTTCCCACAGCCATAGAGCCAGATGCTCCCCACCAAACACCAGGCACTTCCCTAAGCTTTCTTCAGACAGAGAGGGGCAAAAGGTGACTCCCAAGTCAGTGAGACCACTAAAATCTGGATTACCCTCTAGTCAATCCTTTCTCCACTGACTGCAGTAGCTGCTGAGGGCCACGACATTCCTACCTTAGGTGGCATTGTTAAATTCCCAGCATTACAGGGATGAATCTTTGCCAGGGGGTCTCATCATACAAGTTTAACCTACTTAGAGCATTACCCAAAGGCACTTGCTTGGATTAAAACAATTTTGCTGGCTTGAATCCATTCAACTAAGCAATGCAGATCACTTGGTAACGTAACCTCTTCTCCTTCCTAAGCGTCACCCAACCACCTTCATCCAACCTGCATTTACCAGGACCGCACTTGTATCAATAGGTTAGAGGATTTTAAACTAATGACTACTTCAAGGCTTGATCTAGAATCTACTGTAGCCCATAAAGACTTTGGTTCATTTCAGCAGGTTGTAGAACTGTTCCTTTAGGATTCTTTTTAGCTGTAAACTTTAATTGCAAGATCATGCATTACTGCTGAATTACAAGCTATTCCGTAGGTGTCTTGGCCAGCAAAACAGGATCTGTCCTCTATCATACCACAGTGACTGGCACCAAGGAATTTTGCAGTCTCTGCAGAGAGACAAACCAATTAGCAGTGATGTTAATTCACACCTCTGAGAGATCCCTGAGCTGCCTCTCAACCTGCTACATGCATGGCACCTTCACTGCCAGACCCCCAAGATGCCCATTACCTCATGCTTCCCTGCCTCCTCCTGTCTTGGAAATCTCCCCAGAGCAGGGTCTTTCCAAGGTGTCCACTTACTACTGACAGCAAAAACCATAGAAGAAAACACCAGGGAGAACAAGTAACGTTGAAAGAAAGGGGAAAAGTGGTGTGATCAAGGAGCACGACTGGTCTAATGCTTTCATTCACCTCTGGGAAACCGGTCAACTCTTTGGTCTTCAGTTTTCCTTAGTTCAGCTTCATAAGAGGAGGGCCTGCTGCCTTCTACATGTTTCTCAAATCTCACCCCAAGGGCACCTGAGCAGAGCTAGAGCCTCCAGATGCTAACAGAAAGAGAGTGAGCAACAGGAGCGGTTGCTCAGGCGGGCTTTACTTCTGGATGGGTCAACATTTCTCTTGACTTGGCTATTAGCCCTTCCAGATGCTTTTTAACACGAGAGTTTGGGAGAGGGAGGAATCCTTCTATCTCATGGGCTTGGGTTAAAACAGAGCATTACATTTGGGAACAGTTGTTTGCTTGAGAGGCAAACACTGACTTTTACAAACAGCAGGCAGCCCCCCGGGCCTAGCAGGCAGCAGCAGGAGAGTTTTCTGGCTGGATTATAAACAGCCAGGTAACCACTGACACCATCTTGTAGACAGGTTTGAGGTTCCTCCCCTTCTCCCTGGGGACCATAAAGCCAAGACCCTACTAGAGAAACAAATGAGTTATCCTAGCCGGGGTGTCTCATTAAGATTTATTACAAATGCTTGCAATAGCCTAGGAAAACTACTTCCAAGAGTCATCCAATACACCCAAATTAACAAGACAGCCCTTCAGATGGAACTGCGCTATCCAAATCCCTTTACACTGACCTGCAGCCCGGAAATGGTATAACCGGTGCAGCAGCTGCCCCACATTAACAGATATCTGCAACTTTTAACAAGAATCAGGCACACAGCCCTTCCAAGCTCCAGCTATAAAACTGATGAACTGAGAGGGAGATCTCAAAGAGAAAGGGGAAAAACACAGCATCATACCATAGCTATTTCATTGTGCCTTATGTGCCATTTTACCTTGCCTTATCGTAGCTAAACCCTGCAGAAGAAAACCACTACACACGCTGTACAGACACGCATGCCGAGTCCTGCTGTGTGGTTCTGGCACCCGATCCAAGGGCAACAGGGCATGTCGGCAGCTCTACCCCACAAGACCAAGACTTGCTCGTGCTGAGGGAGGGCACATGCAACCACTGGACGTGTCGATGGTACCTGCACGGCCCGCCGGAGCGGGCAGGCACTTCTTCTTGCCTGGTTGCAGAGATGGATGCTGGAACTCTGCTTGCAACTGGTAACCAGCTCTCAACATTTAAGGAATGTGGACATAATCCTCTGTGTTGCAATTAAAATAACCCAACCTGGATGCAGAGAGCAAACCTAGAGCAGCTAATGCCTTTCAGCGGTGAAATAACCGCTTTTGTGATGAGCTCAGTAACACAAGGGAAGGCTGCCCAGCATGTGAAAAGATCCAGGATACCATTTTGTCATTTTTTTCCAACAATGTGTAATTCTATCCATCTCACATGTGACTAACTAGAGCATCCCTCCTAGTAAGATATCCAGACTCAAGTTAAAGCATTCAAACCAGAACAAATTTCCCTCTGGCCTCGGTAAATGGTTTCACTGGGTAATTACCATGCTGCTCCACAGTTATCTCATTTCCAACTTCCACTAGATCCTCCGGTTTCTGCTACGCATCAGAAAGAGAGCAGGGAATTACCCAGCATGATCATGTTGCCTCTGAATTTTGCTTTAGTAGCTTAAATGGATCGAGCTCTTTTGTCACTGTGAAGCCTTTTCCCCTAGACCTTGATTCATCCTATTAAAGCTGAGTCTTCTATAGCACATATCCAAGAAGAGAAAAAACCATCATGCCAAGTACAGGGCCATAAGCTTTGTGCCTTGTCACACAGAATGAAAAAATGGTTGAGGTTGGAAGGGACCTCTGCAGACCATCTAGTCCAACCCCTGCCCCAGCAGGGACACCCAGAGCAGGGGCACAGGGTGGCATCCAGGCGGGTTTTGAAGATCTCCAGAGAAGAAGCCTTCACAGCCTCTCTGGGCAGCCTGTGCCAGGGCTCTGGCATCCTCATATGGAGATCAAACTTCCCATGGTTCAACTTGCCATCTCCCACTGAAATGGCCCCAGCTGCAAAAAGATGCCTGATACACCCTCTTTCTGGCAGAAGGAAGCGGAGCGCAGGCTCCAGAGCTCCTCCAAGGCTTTCACTAGCAGCCAACTGCAAACATTTCCTGACGGCAGGTATCCATCACCTTGGGAATATCTGGCAATCTCCTCCAGGTCTGCAAACTAGCATGCCTGTTCTTTGCCTCGCTGCTGCGTATCGTCCCCGTGAGCTGTGCATGCTCTTTGGTTTCCCTCAAAATGGCACCTGTCCGTGGGGAAGACAACAATTCCCCACACAAACAGCTCATTCTTTCGGCACTTTCGTGGGAGGAGTCTGAAGAACAGTTTCAACAGCAAAAACCTCTCTGGGTATTGTCGGCGACCTGAGCTCTAGTCAGTGCACGCTGGGGTGAAGGTCCAAGGAATGCCATTCCCTCTTGGAGCCGATTTCTCTGCTGTCAAACTGCCGTCCAAAGAAAATACATTAAAGTCAATGCCCCTAAAAATGACAAGTCCTGAAAAAAACTGTGCTCTGCAAGCAACACTGGTCAATCCAAAGCTGTTCAGAAAGCAGCCTCCAACTGCCTGGATGCCTGTCACGCTGTTCACCCGCAGATTTTTCCCAGTAAAATATCGCTTACCTTGCTGGGGTCAGCTTGCTGCTGCTTGTTTGCTAATACAGCACTACAGAAGAGTGCAAGAAGATCGCACCTCCTTGTATTAGTTCAACCCAGAGAAAGGCAAATTATCTATCCACTCGCACGGCCACCCTGAGGAAATCGCATCCTGATGCAGGGAGGGCTTGATCCTTCCCGTCTCTGTGCTGGTGGTCCCTCAAATCAAGCACTGCCACCTCGGCAGCAGCTGCAATTACGGAGCCTAAGGAAGCAGATAAACAAGGAGTCAAATGGTTCTGTGAGTGAACTCAGGTCTTACGATAACGCGGAGCGCCCAGCAGCATAGCCAGGCAGGGCTCTGTAGATTCCTGTCTTGTTTGACCCGCTCAACTCAGCGGTGTCCTGCTGAACCCGCACTGGGCCTTGCCCAGCTGAAGCAGGGAGGTGTCATCTACACTGCTCCCGACAGCCTGCCAGGCTGCCCTGCAGCACCCCAAAGCCTGCCCAGGACCAGTCATCCTGCTGCAGGCTGGAGT
The DNA here is from genome assembly GCF_059628265.1 of Tinamus guttatus. Classification (NCBI taxonomy): domain Eukaryota; kingdom Metazoa; phylum Chordata; class Aves; order Tinamiformes; family Tinamidae; genus Tinamus; species Tinamus guttatus. The sequence continues at coordinate 2,265,421 of NW_028288722.1, read as the reverse complement.
CATCACTGAGCCACCAAACAAACGTCAATGCTAAGGGCTACCCCTCCAAATACTGTCAGAGCCCCTGCTATTCCTGGACCCTACACTTCAGATTTCCCATGTACTACCCCTCTTTTCTGGTTCAGCACCAGGTACCCAAACCTACTATTTCATCTCACTCCTAACCTACAGCAACCTTCTGGGGACCTTCAGGGGAGCACACTGCAAAACACAATCAATCACCTATCAAATACGTGATAAAAGCAGCAGAGATAATTACTGTTTTAAACAGAGAAGCAGGTCAGCTGTTAAAAGAAATAATTAAGGGAAATAGGGGATTATCCATTGCATGGACTCTTCAGACCTAACTGGAAGGGATGTTTTAGCCAGGAATGAGTTAGTGGGCTCAGTGGTGAGGTTAATGGACAAAATTTTATAATCTGCTATCCAGAAGGTCAGGATAGATAAGGTCTTGGATGTTTCTGGCACTAATACATCTGTGTATGTGAACAAATGGACAAAGGAATAATAAGAAGTCCCTACTGGGCCACTCGAGTCATAAGTTCAATTATGGGAAAGTTGGAGAAAGATTATAGAACAGTAGCATTTTCTTCTGTGTTTGACATGGAACTAAGCCAACCCTGATCTCTACACTCAACATCCTGTATCACATTTCAGCACTTACTGGATCAGGTTATCACCACTGACCATCCAGTCTCGTTGGTGCCTCCGCAAGGGAAAACGCTCCATCAAGTGCATTTCCGCTTGGGAGCAAAGGGCTGAACACGGGAGCTGAGCAGGGAGCAAACGGCTCCCACAGCCCAGGCAGTCCATGAGACATCCCCAAAGGAAAACCAGCACTGCCACTGCACTATGCCAAAAGCTTGACATGGTCTTCAAAGGGCACGGTTCTTTAAAATAATACATTCCCAGCCCTTTCACCTTCCTTTCTCTCTTAGGTTTTCCCTTTTGACAGAGGTAAGGATTGAAATAACATTGTGTTTTGCGATTGGGAGTAGAGATTTACATACAGTTGAGCAGGTCAAAAATGAGAAAATGGTATTTTCCTTTCAAGGAGGAGAAAAAAAAAAATGCTCTCAAGAAAGTTACCCAGAAGAGCGATGCTGGGCTTGCTTCAGCATGTTGTGCACTGTGGATGCACAGCCATCTGCAGCACTGTCTGTGGGGCAGGGTGAGCAAACATCAGCCCTTTGAGCCAGCAGAGCCCACTGGGGACCCACACGTAGCCCAGGCAGTAGCAATTACCTTAATTCCCCTGTGTTCTCTCTTGATTCCCAGTACAGTTTCTGCTGTAAAACCTGAAAGTGCATGACGCTGCAGTTGTTCACTTGCTAAGACTCATCATCTTCCTCCACCCTTTTCTGAGCCCTGAGAGCTCTTTCTGCAATGTTTCGCTGAAGACTGCAAAGTAATTAGCAGTAGCTCTTACCACTGTCCTCTAATGGAAGATGGCCTCATTAATTACATTACACTGACTCAGCTTCGCTTGCTCAGAGATAATAAAAATCTTGCTAGCCCTCCTTCCAAAACAAGCAGCAAAAACTCACCCGTTTCAGACACGTACATCAAGATCCTGCAATACAAATGCAACACCTTGTACTTAAATATGCTCCATCACACCTCAGAATAGCCTTGGCCCAACACTTTGAATTTCCTACAGGAACCAGAAACGTTCCTGAGCTGCTTGCACAAGGCAAAACATTGCACGATACTTCAGGGTTGTGCGTGAAAAAGAATTATTATACCCAGAAGAAAGAGTAAAAGGGAGGAACGACCTTGCTTAGTATTTAATGGAAACACAGGTATAAATACGTACCTGAAAAGCAACAAGAGTTCTTCATGTATTTGACAGTACGAGCTTTTGACCTCTTCTGCCTCCACCCAAGGTCACTGGTCTTCTGTGGAAGAACCTCTTCTGCTGGCTCATCAGCCTAATCTAAATGAACACGGTTGTTAATAAAGACTAATCTACATATCGTTCATGATGTTAATGTCTTTCGCTGATGAACCCCTCATTTTCCAATGCCTTTGCTGCACAGCACAACACTCCGACACCCAAAACAGGCAAGTGAGCCTGTTCAAGCATTCCACAAGATACGCTACGCTTGCCATAATATGCATATGAGTCCAGATGGATCCCATCTGACCTTCAGTATATAAAACAACTTAATTTAGGAGTAATCCCTGTGGTTATCATAAAGAGGTAACAGGTTTAAATCACCTTTGAGAGACATCTCTTTTTCTTTGTTGATTTTTAGGGAAGCCAGAGCAACCAGGGATGGAAATTACCCCATGGCAACTACTAAATGGTACAAATGAGGCCATAGCTTCCTCAGAGGCAAAAAAACGGTGTATATCTCAGAAAAGACACAATGTTTCCACTTAATATTCTGGCCATGTTTTCAAATGTTTAAAGTTTTCATTTCCAATTACATTTGTTTTCAAAATCATCAACATTTAATTTTTAAAGGGGAATTTAAATGATTTCAGAACATGCAAAAGAGGCAAAATAAATCAACCTAAACACGGAGGGTAGTCTATTTATTTTGCTGAATAATCTTCCTCCGAGCGTGCCCAGAAAGAAATAGGATTTTTTTTTTTAGTTTAACAACCAGAAGTAAAAAATCAATTATTCACAGAGTTCTAGTGCTCATTTCTTTTGAAAAATCTACCTTTTTGATATGCTTGATATCACTGAAAGACATAGGAAATACAGTCCTGCCAACTTAAAGGAAGCATCAGCATATTAGATGCAGAATGAAGGTTTTGTTTTAAAAATCTATAAAAATCAGTGAGAATGTTCTACAGCTATTTATATTTCCACTAAAACAGGTGATTTTTCAATTATAATGAAGATGTAATCTTTCTTGAAAGTAATGAAAATGCAAATACTCAGCATTAGAGAAATTAGGCTGGAAAACCACATATATACAGAAAATAGGACTTGTTCCACTGAAAGAAAGAGGGAAGGGGAGAATTAAAGGCAAGAAGTTTAGCTCAAGCTCTTATTTCTCAATAGTGCCCTTTTAAAAAATGACCCGTTAAGTTTTCTTTCCAGACCCCAAATCAACAAGGAAAAGGGCACTGGGATCTGACCTTCCTTTAATAATACTTTGGCAGTTTTCCTTTTGGGGGAAAGTCATTTTATAAGAGGAAAGACAAATAATCCCAGCTAGATTAATAAATTTGTTAGCAGAGAGAAGAGAGAAAAGGGGGAAATATCACAAATCAGGGAGGGAGGGGAAAAAAGAAAAAAGAAAAAGAACTCCATAAAATAATATTTGAAATCCCACTGAGTGTTCAGGAAAATAGAGCCAATACTGAGCTGCTGGGAAGGCTCAGCCCCTGGCTGTGACACAGAAGAATGAAGAACTGGAGAGGCCCTGGTAGAAACTGGGGGAGAAAACCCACCCTCCTGTCTGCATTCTTGTTTCAGAGGTCCCTGTTTTATTTAATTAACCAAGTGGGGTCCCCAAGACTGGAGGCTGATCCTGCTCTCAGTTGCTCCTCAGGAGAAGAGGCTTCAACAGCACCTTGGTGACATTGAAAGCACGATGGGTTGGTCCCAGCCTTGTGTTCCTGTCAGAAGCTACAGCACCTGCGTCAGGGTTTCCAGCAATCCTAGGTTGGGGTGGAAGAAATGGAAACGCTACGGAGGGGAGAGCTGTGACCACACATCGGAGCTGGGCATTGCTGTCTGATCTGGGCCTGGATTCTGAACTACCCTGACGACTTCAGGATGTGGTAACAAGACACACAGGTTCATAGGGATTATGAAATCTTATAGCACACCTAAAAACATTGTTTTATGAGAGATCAAAGCACCTTCTATCTTAAATCCTCTGGGAGAATGTAAGAAGGTGAGAGGCATATAATGCTGCCACACCAGCATATTCTCCATGGGCCCAGCAGTCCGTAAGCCTTACAGAATCTGTCCACTCATTTCTACAAAACCTCTTAATTTTCTCAGTCCTAGAAAAGACACAACTAAAGATTACTGCTGACTGGTCTCAATCAAGGTGTTCATTAATGCAGGGTCAGCTCTAGGGGTAGCACGCACTGGATACCTGAGACAAGATCAACCATCAAAAGTTCAGATGAGGCAACGGTCCACAAGACCACAAGGCTTGTTTTGAGTCTCTACTACATTAAAAAATCCACTTCATTACCATCCTTCAATAGTAGGCTGACTCCTTAGTCAGACTCCTTAGAGAGCTGTGTTTGGCTCCAACAAAACCCAACCCGGAACACGCCAGGAGTGTAAGCAAGAGGAGAATCAAGCCCTCTAAATTCAAGGAAGGAGATCTAACCTCTGACATGGAATAGGACCTGTCTGTGAATGAGGCACAAAACTCCACCTAAGGAAAAAGCATCGTGGGTTAAATCCATGGCCCCACTGACTTCAGTGAGTGATTTAAGGAGAGTTCATCCTGCCCTAGGCTGGAGGCTGGAATAAGTGACCTCTGCCTTGACATCCTTTTTTTTTCCCTAATCTCTGATCCATTTTACATCCTTTCTCATCTCATCCATTAAAAACAAAAAATCCCCAAACAACTGAAATTCAGAAATGAATATCCTGCTAACATTCTTTTCATGATTACTGTATAAATATTAATCCAGTAAAATGAGTGTGATACAAATCTCCTTTAATGACTCATTCACCAGATTCCTGCCCTTGCCTTTCAAAACCTCAGCATCAGTAGCATAGTTTTGTCTTCTACCCATCAATTGATACTTAAATAATGCATAAAACTGTCTTATTAAATGCATGCTGAATATTTATTTGGGAGCTCATCACCAGTTGAAAGATAACCTTCATTTTCAATTCCCTTTGGGATAATCAGCTAATTGGGTATCAGCAGAAGCTCAGCCTCTTCAGTCTGCTGCTAGTCAAGTGTTAGCATTCCTTCCAGCAGTGCTTTCAACAGGCTCAACCCCTCCTGTAGCTTCGTCCAACCTCAGTAATCCACAATGAGGACAAAAAAGGGAGAAGATAACAAAGGTGGTCACAATCACCCACCTCCTTGACCATTCTCATTGTGCCTTTTAGATACTGGCCAGAAATAGGCAGGAGAGAGCCAACATCTTCCTTGTGATAACTGCTTGCACCATGTCCTGGCAGCTATGGCTTCCACCTAAGGTCCAGAGCTGCTTAGAGCCTGCAGCAAGATCTCAGACTTGTTGGTTCCTAATGTACATTGCATTGAATTCAGCTGCTAAAATTACAGAGCCTGTGATACAGCCTGGACCATTTCTGATTCACGTGCAGAGCTTGTCACCAGCAGGTAGCCGTTAATGAGGCTGGTTAAGCAACGACACCTTGGAAGCAGAAATATGAAACGTGTTTGCAGATGAAGAGTCCCCTCTCCTGTGCGCATTGACACATCAGCTCAGGTTTGTGGAGCTGACCCCAGGACGGGACACACAGCACTGGAAGGTGTTGGAAAATTATTATTCGTTCCTGGCTGCTTACAATTTTCTTTCCTTCTCAAGAAACACAATTTTTCCTTTAAAATACTGAATTGTGGGGAGGAAGGTGTATTATATCAGCTTGGTAAAATGATTTAAAAAAAAAATGGGTCAAATGAGGGGGCAACCTTGACACATTTCACTTCTGAGAGCATCAAACCCTCCCTGATGGAACAGACCTGCCTGGTCCTTCCTGGGACGGGCAGCTCCCTGCCTTTGACAGGTGCTGTAGTACGAGACCTGACAAATTAGCACATGGAAAAATATTTACCTGTGCCCAAAGTCTGTCAGATCTTTGGCAGCCCCTGCGAAGAGCTGCACAGCAAGCAGACCGGAGCACTTTTTGTGCAATACTCTCTTTCAGCATTGTCAAATTGAATTGCAGAGGAAATACAGTCAAAAGACACCCGCATGGAAAATGCCTACTAATTTCCATAGGCTTTTAAATGAGAAGGATTTTTCTTTCCTTCCTTGTCTTGCTCGTCTCCAGCCGCTCCTGTTCACACAGGGAACATCACAGCTGCACCCAGCAAGGCACCCTGCGGGACTCGGGCTCCACGTGCTGCCAAGCACGAGTCCACTCGATCTCCACACTTAGGAAACGTTTGGACCACATCCCTTTTCTCTCTGGATACTTTCATCGGTTTTAGCTGGATACATCTTAGGTTGGACCTAGGCAAGGAAACGCAGAAGGAGCTCCAGATCCCACCAATAAAGGTAACCTCAGCTCTCCATCAACTGCAGATGTGCTACATCGCCGCTGGCGAGCAGAGCGAGAGCGCGTTCCCCAGGCTCAGTATCGTGACACAGCACAGGCTAAGAGCCTAAAAGGGGAAAGGACACCCTGGTTTGCAAGTTAAAACTATCTGACAACTGCACGATGCAATCTGAACAATTTTACCCAATTTTAAGCCTACTGTCAGCCTAAGAGAGGCTTAACACAACGAGCACCCAAATGTCCCTTGGAAATGCAGAGCAGAGCATCAGGGAGGACCTGCAAAGCCAGGGAGCTGCTCGCCCACCCGTATGAAGCTGTGGTGGGAACAGTCCAGGCTGCTGCAGAGCCCAGGAGCTCTCAAAAACCAGAAAGCAATGAAGAAACACAAGCAGCCCTGAGGTCCATCCAGCACAGGTCCTGTGGGCTTGCCAGGGCGCAGACCAAAAATATAGCATGCAAAGAAGTACTTTGGCTTCCAGATGGTTCGAATTTTCTGTATATTTGGAGAAAATAAAATGACTCCTTAATACTTGAATAGTTAGCAATATTGGATGGAGACTCAGACTAATTTTGCATGAAACTGGCTTTAATTTTCATTCCTTTTTTTTTTTTTTTTTAAATCTCTTCCCCATTTTGTCTTCTTAGGAAAAAGAGAATTGCAGAATAGGAATTGGGAACCACGAAACCCAGCCTTCCCTATACTTTAACTTTTTTTCAAACTGCTCTGTCAATCCATAACCAAACAAGGAGGCCCCAGGTAGCCTTTGACATGTCTTAAAAAACCTGGTGCCTACAGTAAGGCTTCTAATTCTGTACTTAAGCACCAAAAGCATGAGCTGTTTTTTCAAAAAAACGCTGAGTGTGCAGCAGCTCCCAATAAATTTCACACCCCTGCAAAAGCCCTGTTTTCAGGGAACTATTTTCACCCTTTCATTTGCAGGTTGCCTTCATTACTTCCTTCCCTTGGGTTATGGAAAGGCTGTTAGCGACATCCTCCACTCTCCAGGTGCAGCAGTACAAACGTAGGGGATCTCCACTAAAGTGGTATCTCCATAAACGTAAAGTGCTTAATGGAGACACTCTGGATTTTCACTGCTGCAAATGAGATCAGACTTTGTCCCTGGCTTGGGAGCCAGGAAGAGGTCAGATGCTTTTACTACACTGCCTCCACTTTGGCATGCTAATGATGTGCAATTTTTAAATGCTTTTATTTCCACAGATACTGCACTTCCAGGAACTGCACTAAATGCATTGAACTGGTCCAGGGCAGACTTTACCCCTGCAGTAGATGAGGGCCCAGCAAACTTATGAGTCTCATGGTAGCAAACCATACCTCTCCGCATTGAGATTTCAGCAATTTGTTAAAAATAAAATAAATCAGCAAATCTACTGTTTCTGATGTCACAAGTCCATTTTCTGACCACCGTAACAGCTTCCTGTTGGCCACCATGATGGTTAGCAGCCATGCTGGGCAGCAGCATGCTTCCTTCTCCAGCTAGGGACCACCATGCCAGGAGAGGTCTGTGGTGGCATCCATGCCTCATCCAAGCAGCCACAACATCTAGTGTCCGGGGGAACACCCACCTCTGCCAATTCTAACCTCAAATTCCTTTCTTCTGATATCGCAGCCAACAATCCAAGAGGAATAGGCCAACACAGAGACTCAGCACTGCTGTCACCTCCTGTCCCTGGATCTGCTGTTCCCATGCACAACACACAACCCCCGAGTCACAACCCGCGCTCTGGCTTCCGCTCCCCTCAACGCAGACGAATGCCCCGTTGGGTTTTCAGCTCGGCTGTGTCCTGCCTTCTGCTCTGTTTTTCCCCAAGTTTTACCTGTGCAGCTCATCCATCCCATCGTGGGCTGAAGCACATGTGTTTTTAAGCGGGATGTTAATTAGAAACATTTAGTATGTATGTGAAATGTATGATTAGTGCACAGGGTTTCAATTGAAATGAACCAGTGTGCCCCAGATCCACTCTCCATCCCTGCTGCAAGCACTTTTCAGGGGTAAAGAAGTTTTTTTGAAAGCAAAACAAGGTCAGATGTTTGGCTGGCGTAAGTCAGTCTATTTGTACTGAAGACCATGGAGGCTATTTGTTCCATCTAGCCTGAAAGCTATAGACTACATTAAAAACAAGAAAAATGTCATAACACTGTTCTACAATGCCTTCTTATTAACAAACATAGCTGCAAGGCATGATTAAGGGTGCTCATCATTCCTATTGTAATTATGCGGTATTATTTGTAATACCATTTTAGATTTGCCTCTCAGTACACCACTGCACCACTGAAGAAAAATCTGATTCCAGTTCACTTCTTTATTATACTTTTGCTGACAGAATAATAGAGAAATGCCTTGTTCTACTCGTGAAACATACACTGTTTTCATGGGGCAAAAGGAATTGTGCAAAAAATAAAGGGAGACTATGAATCCTTTGGAAATTTACAGAATTCCATGTTCATGGTTTGCTTTAAAAAAAAAATCATAGCTCCTTTAGCAAAGAGAAACTTCTCAACTCTGATCTTCTGAACTTCCAGGATTTCACCAGAACATTCGTGAAGCTTCTTCAGGTCAATTCTGGGACAGCTTTTCTCTGCCAGTGACCAGCACACTTTCACCTCTCAGAAGTCCAAAGCAAATATGTTCTGACTTTTGCCATCAATCTAGCTCATTGCATTCCTGATAAGGAGACCCAAGATACGATTGTCAGTGAACTATGGAGTGTTTCTCAGGAGCAGCATAAACATCTGATAGCACATACTCTACCCAGGCTATTCGTGTCTACCCACTGAGGGCTAAACTATATTCCATGATAGGGTATCTGAAAAAAATAGTGGGTGACCATGAAATGAAAGACAATAATACGTACAGTGAGACAAGAGGATAGCTTAAATTCTAGCCTATTCTAACCACAGCTTTCTTTAATATTCTTTTTAACTAGTTATTTTGATGTAACAGATGAAGAACATTTGCAATGCAGTATCAAGTTTTAAAGCTGTTGACCACTTCTCACCATCAGTTAGTTATGCCAAACTTTAATGATTTGAGATGAGATTTTACAAGTGAACAATGTGGCTCTAACATTTTCCCTTTGTTTTACATCTAAAATGACCTACTCATTTCTGGGATGAGGACAGAAGCAAAAAATAGTTTTTCTTCAACTAAGTTAAACCATTCTAGACTTTTTTTTCTTTTTTTCCAGCCCTGAGCACAGCAGCAGATTTGGCCTTACGCAGTGATAGCTGCAGACACTGTTTCAGATCAGGAAAGACGGATAAAGGTGGCAGAGAACACTACTTGCATCTCCTGTTATTCATTCTCATGTCTCTTAGCCAAACCTACAAAGGTCTTGCTAACTGCTCCCATAGGACTGCTCACCAACAAATGCTAGAGAGCCTTTTGTGAACAGGTCCTGCTCCAAGCAGCACAGCAATCCAGGTAGACCAGCTAATACTAGGAAACATGACTGGAAGGTGCTCAGTTCTTATGAATGAAAACATACCACTCTATTCCTCATACTGGCACTAACAAGAACATCCCAAACTACAACGAGGTGTAGCACAAGCATGAACACAGACCCAGAATTCGGGGTCTCCAGACTCTCCAGATGTCTCATCAAAGGTTTTCAATTGTGAGTTGTGCTGTCCTAGTTTTGAGAAATGGGACTGAAACATTTGGAGGGTCAATCAATAGTTTCAAGCAAGTCCAGGCACTTTGGCAAAATCAGTCTCACTGAGGGAATCAGAAGTTTGGCACTAAAAAAGTCCGGGGGCCAAACTCAGAAAAACACATAGCCAGAGAGCAAACTGACCCACTCACTTTCTGCAACAGGATTTCATGAGCAAGCACTCAATTTAGGCACATTTCTAGAAGTTGGCAACACTTGGGGGTCTCCTTTCTGCTTTAAACTGACTTGTCTCTCCAAGTGTGCAGCCACTTCAAAGGACATCATATCTATATACGCCGAGAATAAGACACGCAGCAGGACAGACTCAAAAAGACAGGCTATTTCTAGGTTGCAAGGGAAGGTACTGAAGCATTTTCCCATCTTCCTCTGCTTTCTCCTTCTCCAGCTCCCCTCTAACTGAAATCCCTTAATCTCAATGATGACAATTGTATCGTTCTACTTTGCAGCCACCCAAGCAGCTCAGAAATGCTTGTCTTGGGGCAGTCCCCTTCATGGAGATGAAGAATAAATATAACAAGCACATGGACTCCTGAAGTACTTTAATTTAAAATAAATATGGAGTCAAATGAGGATTAATTTTATTTCCACTGAAGGCTGAGAGGGCTCTGAATTCAAGTTGCTCTTTAATCAATTGAGGACAATGATGAGAGGGTTGACAGTAGGAAGAGCTGGACAGGGTGGTTTGGAGGCTTTCCAGACTCTGCTCTTCTGATCTCAACACAGAGCTGTGGTTAGTGTATCGGGAAGCTGATTCCCTCCTCTTGCTACTCATTTTCCTCCCCAGCAGGTTTTTGGCAAGCAATCCAAGGACCATATGGGGTCAGCACAGCAATGTACTGCTTGGTGAGTACCTCTCCAGGGAGAGGTGGCACACAGAGGGATAGACCGCCTGCACGTGAGGCCAAAATGCTACAACACAGGCACTGGTCGTGGGGTGAGCCTTCTTCACCAGAGCAGAAGAAACTCATTCTAGAAGCTTCAGAGTGTTCACGGGCTGTGGGGAGAAGCAATGTGCTCATTAAAACCTGAGGCAGGTCAAAACCTAGAAGTCTCCAAAGGGAATGTCAGGATGGGAATGAGAATGCAGGGATTACAGTCTCCGCATCCATGAATCTGTATTACACTATGCCCTTGGACATAGGGTGCTAGCTTTCCAGTCATGTGCCCAATCAGAGACTACAATTTTTAATCCATTTCCTTCATGGTTCTTGAAGAACCACAAGTTTCTCCAACAAGACAATGTTGTTATACTAGCAAGTGTTCAGGGCTAGCTTCTTTGACTATCTCCATTTCTGTACTCACAGAGAATAACAGTGTTTTGACTAGAAACCTTAGACTTGAAAGTTAATCTGATCATTGGAATAGCTGACTATCTTTCACTTGAGAATATCCATTTCGGAAAGAAGGCATTAATGATATCTCACAGGATCCAAGACAAGGAGTAGGCTTCTTTATTTTAGCGCATGCAGTTACTTGATGTGTTTAGCAAAGGTGGTCCGGGGCTCTGAGAAGGGGTCTCAAATAGACCCATTCCTGGCCCTCTCCTCTCCCTTGGCAGGCACTTTGCACATCCACTGCCACCACCTCGTCCTTAGCTACAGCACACACAAGAACAATAACCAGGAGCGAGTACAAACAAATGCTCTACTCTGAAAATCCAAAGCTTTAGGAAAACTCAGCTCTTGCCTTGGATGAGAATAAGGTGACCTTCTCTAAGCACAAGGCGCCCTGTTTTTTCTCCATTTCTGATGGTTCTGATCCTTTGAGTCCCTAGGCAGCTGCACTGTGAAATCCATTTGAAACATCAGAGAGAGACAGCACATCACGCTCAAATTCTCCTACCCACCCACTCCTCTTATGGCCCAACAAAAGACTCCCCCCTTCTCTGCTACACCCACCTCCCTGCCCTTCGGCTCAGTAGCCCAAGCACTTCATGGCAATAAAGCATCCAGTTGTCTCCCTTGAAAATTCAAATTGAGATGCTTTAGTTTCTTTTATTCCATTTTCTTAAGCCCAAATAGCGAAAGAGGCTTATGCACATAAATAAAAAAAATAATAACCTGCCACTTAAATCCTGTTCATGCAATTAGCTCAGTGCCTAGCTCTGTGCTAATGCGATCGCCTCTCATTGTTTGCTCCTATTTATACTGCTCTTTAAAGTTCATTAAAATCACTGCTGCTATCTCACACAGAACAACTGTTCAAAACATCAGTGTCATGCAGTCAGGAAATTTATGCTTTGAAGTTCCCTCCTTTATTCATTTTTATCAGTTTTTTTCTCTCTCTCTTTTTTTTTCCCTTAATGACTAAACCAGTTTTATGCTTTTCACAGTTATTCCAAAAGCTGTTCCTTCTGATGCGACGCTGATGCATCATTCCTGCCCATAGCCCTTTCTCTCGCTCCCATCAGTTCTCCCCCGCTTTGCCTTAGTTCTCTGCTAAGTCCATCACAGCTTTTTTCTTATTTTATGTCCACTACGCTGTGTTTTATAGTCCAGCCAAACTTCGAAAGCTGCTTCAAAAAACACCCCCACACCAGCCCTTGGACGGCTGCAGAGCGGTTTGCTGCAACATGGCAGCACCCGTGCAGCCTCCTGAGCTCACCTACCGCATCAGCAGCAACCCCAAGGAGGGACTGAAAAGGGTAAAAGCCAAAGCAAGAGGCAGCCGCTATGGCCGGGGTGTCCGCAGCGGTGCTGGGTTTGCCAGGGAACCCGGGAACCTGCACAAGGTCCCATCTGCAGAGGTGCTGGAGAGGCCACGAGGACAGGTCTTGGACTGCCTATCAAAACCATCCAGGCCATCGAGACAGGCTGCTTTCCACCTCCATCTCCAGCTTTTGGATTAGACATGGTATCTTACAGATGCAAAACTTCCTGGACGATAATTCAGGTGCAGATCTGGAGTGAGAGAGTTACATATTTATATATATACACGCACACATATACACCCACATTTCTTTGCTAGGATAAATAGTTGAAAAAAAACCCACTGTCACGGCCCAGGTGGAAAGGTTATATCACTGCAAAATTTTGCACCTATGCACTTTTAGAAACTGATCTTGTCCTTTTATCCCAAAGAACTGGAGAAAGTTATATGCTGAGAAACAGCAGGACAGTTCCATCTGTGAGCCAGAAATATTTTTCAGACCAGAGTAATTAACAAGTGCCGTAGACCATCACTTAATACGATACGAAGAGCACTGCCAAATCTCAGGATTATATCTGGATTTATATTCTCAAGCTCCTAACATGTAGAGACGTGATTAAAAAAAAAAAAAAAAAAAAAAAAACTTGGATTTTATGTTTTTAAATGCACTTCTAAATTTTGTGGGCGAAAGGGAAAAGCTTGAAAATAGGAATCATAAAAGCTATCAAAATCAGATCAAAAAGCTTGTTTTTTTTTTCTTGAGCTTTTTCTTACAAGCTGTCTCTCGAGCTGAGAGTTTGATTCATGATATTTTGGTCACCAGCATGGTTGGTGGTGCTCAGCGTGCCATGGATAGTGATGGTCCACGGCATGCACCATTTAACTACTTTAAAGCCAGTTCTGGCTCCCAGACAAGATTGGTTGCTCGACCGATAGTCACGTGCTGTTAAAACCAGCGTGCTGGCACCTTGCACCACAGAGGCATCTGCTCATCCCTTGTGGGGCTTTTGAAAAGGAAAAAACATTTTTCCCTTTGCTAGAAACACTAGGAACACAAAATATGAGATGATCTGCAGCGGCCTTGCCGAATGCAGTGGAGTTAGACTGTGCCTAGATTTCAGTCTACCCTTCCTCCAGCTCATCCATCACAAACCAAATCACGATTTGAAGGGCAAACCTCCCTTTCTGGCAAGCCAAGGAAACTCTGCTCGGTAGCACCAGCCTGCTCAGCACCCGCATGGATTGCTCCCATCTCACCATTCTGAGGACATCACAGAGCAGGAGGCAAAGCTCATTTTTCAGCAGCAGATTTACAGCTGAAACGTCCCCCTCTGGCAACCGAAGGCAGTGGGGAGGATGAGAACAATCATAAAAAGGATCCGAGTTGCAGTTGCCTTCTTCCAGCCCATACTGGTGCGACACTTCAACAGAGCCAGGACACGGGCAACGCGCCCCATCTGCAGGAGCCCCATCTCCATGGGCCCATGCAGGAGACACACCACCACCCACGGCAAGAACCCAAGGGCATTCAGAAACCCCGACCCCCAGCACTGCTCACCGAGAGTTAATTTTAGATCGTGGTGATCCGTGTGCTCTCGATTTGGTCCTGTTTTTACTGTTTGGTTCTATCTGACTTTTTGAGATATTCTCTACCGGGTTCTTGAAAGTGCACTTGGAGGAGGGTGCGGAAAGGCATGAAATATATTCAGGAGGTTTTATGGGGCCAAGCAGAGGGCTGGGATCAGACTGCTCTGCTCTAATAACCCAGGAAAGAAGGCCTGGGTTGGAACCCCTCAGCCGGGCTCAAGATGGAAACCACACTGAGATGGAGAGGTTTCTGCTCTGTTTATCATCACTCTAGGCTTGGGTCCTCAGTGTTTACCTCTTGGTTGAGAAGCCCGAGGTTCAGATTCCTGACAGTGCAGGTGCTGATGGACACACGGAAACTTTCCAGATGGAACAGGAATCCGGGCTGTAGCAGAGCCCTGCTCTGATTTACTGAGCTGCGCGAGGGACACAGGTCCCACCTCTTCCTCCCGCCTGCTGCGTTACCCCTCACTAACCTCTCGCCATACGAGGTCTCTCCAAGAGTTGCTGCCTCTAAATCCATGGACAAAACCTAAACCATCATCACCACTGTGGGAGGTCCCCAGTTGCAAAACGTGGTGTTAATTCCCTCTCTCGTCCCATGCTCCATTTATCATTGCGGCGTGAGGTCCTTTCTCAGCAGTTATATCAACTGCAAAGCCAAGTATCCTGGGGTAGATGTTCACATTCCATCTCTCCCAGGTCCTCCAAGCTCTTTAGGATCCGGGCACTCCTACCACGGGGCGCCAAGAGTCACAGCAGGCAGGTTGTGCCCATGAACAGTGTTTGAGACAAGGATTTTGGGGCTGCCCCATCGCACAGGCTGACTCCCATCAAGCCACCAGCACAAGAGCCTTGGACACCATGCCTGCACATGAGCTCTGCAATGGAAAACGAGTAACTGGAGCTAATGCTGCTGAAATATTTCTAAGAATAATCACGCACCATTCTCCTACCATACTGTTTATAAAGCCAAAATAGGCAGCAGTCCAGACAGAGCCACATGGGAATCACGCAGGAACGAGCACGCTAGACTCCTCGCATACACAGACAGGACATAAAACAGGAACGTGGATTTATCCTTCTATGTACAGGTCTGCACGGGAGATTCTCCATCCCCAGCTTACTTTTGTTTTCCCTAAAATTTATTCTGCTTGTAATTCCTCATTCCTGCTAATCTCTGCCAGGTGTCCTCGTTACTCCAGAGCAAGGGTCAGGGCAGACACGTGCCAAGAGACCAAGGGTCTTTTTTCACCTTGCAGCACACGAGTCAATCCTGTGCCTTAGCGGGGGCAATGCAAAGACAGTGGATGGGGTTCGGATATCTCAGCTCCAGTGCTGGTTTCCATAGGAATGAAAGCCTGTGGGACTGCATGAGCACACCAAACGCCAGTTCAGATGGCTGCGTCTGCTTGTCCAGAAATCCAGATTGCGGGTTTGGTCCTGCCTGTGGCACTGCCCAGGGCCTTCGCTGTCTGACTTTGCAGCTTGAAAGTCCTTCCAAAGTCACTTTTACAGTGTGGATTTGTTCCTGCTCTCATGCCTGCTCCCAAGGTCTGTATTCTCCATCTACCTCACCCCAAACTCCCCTTTTAAAAACCCAGCCCAGGGGATAGGCACTCAGAAACAACCTCCCAAAAAACAACAAGCCCTTGCAACATCGGGCCACTTTGTGGGAAGGAAGCTGGACATGAATAGGAGAGAAGGAATTACTAAGTATTTACTGCAGAGAAAGATTTCTGTTTCCATCACAAGAAGGTTTCCCAGGCACACACACATCTTTCTGGACAAGCTGATACCAATTTCCTTTGCTTCTCAGGCCTCTTTGGGTAGCTCATTCCACCTCATAGCTCAGGCTGCTCCCCAGCTAGTGACAGCAAGTGACACCAGCAATTTGGCCACAGAGCCCTGTGGTTTCTGATGGCCAAAACACACGCTGAGCCGCCAAGCATGGAGATCCAGATGTTTTATGGCAGTCAGGGGCATACGAGGCTCCAAAGGCTACTCAGAGGATGAACATGAAAACTTGCTTTTCAACAGGTTCCTCTGCTATTTTTTTCTCAAAGACCTTCAGGACTTATTTACTTACTGCTGCTTTTCTTTTTTACTGGGAATTTTCTTCCCATCTCGGCTTGGCTCTGGCTCCTTTCCCAAGCAACAACTGAGAGCATCTAAGGCTCATCCATCTCTATTTAAATTACTTTTGTACTGAATTGAATAATTGCGCCTCCATTTCACTCTGGGGCAAAAGGTGACTGACTTAGAGGTGATTAGCTTTTGTTAATAGCCCGCATTAGTGAACGAGAGCTCGGAATTACCTTTGTAATCCTTCCCCACGCTTTAATGTTGCTATTATTATTAATATTGGTCTTTAAAGCATCCTTCCCTCCTGTCGCATGGAGGCAGGGACTGCTGGTTCTTGCAGAAATGGGGAAAAGCTGCCTTTTGCTGCAGAGCAGAAAGAATCCAATATATTGTGTTTTTTTTTTTCTTAAAGGTGAAAGCTGAGCCCAGCCATGATCCAGAGGCCTCTGATTAAATAAGGGCAGGTGGCTGCAGCCACATTTCCAGCATGCAGTGAGACAGCCCAGATTCAGCAACGTATCTGAGCACTTTGTAGGATGCACATCACATATTTCATCTTGCAAAGAAAGCTCTTTCCACCCCACCTCCTGACAGCCCTGGGCAGGCACATTCTGCCTTGGTGCCGGTGGCCTCCCCTTGTCCTGCTCAGATGGGCAACACTGTTCCCAACACCGGGGATGCCAGCCCAGTGCCAGGTGGGGGTTCATCCTTCTCAGGATTTAGAGGAGCTCATCAGCACTCGTGAAGGTCTCGAACCCAGCTAGCTCCACAACACTCTCGAAACAGCCCAACAGGAAATCCCAGCACACCATAAATAATTGGTATTAGGCTTATATTTTTTTCACGGCTCAGATTTTCTGCAGTTTCTGCTCCAACAAATCACGTTTGTCAAGCTTTCCTGGCTTTCTCTGCTGAACACGGGCACAGTTAAAGCGCCGGGTGTCTCCCAAAGGTCTGTACGCACTGGCTGGGGAACAGGGCTGTCCACACAGCGCCAGAGGACAGAAGTCCTCCTTTGCTCCACAGACCTCCTCTTCACTGCAGCATCACCTTCTCCTATCCGTACTTGCAGGAATGAGTTATTTAATTAACACCACAGAGTTATTGGGTTAACACAGGGATAGAATTACCATCTTTTTAACTGCTGAAGCTTGAATTTGTGGTATTTCAAGGCAAACACACACACACACAGGGTATGTGACTTTGAGTGTCGTCTTACCTATCCTTGCCTCTGTTTCTCCTGTGTTGATATTCTTCTGTCCACCAACTCTGATCCAGAGTAAACTACCTGAAGACTTGCATAAAAGTACAGGTTTTCTTTCAAGGCAGAGTATTATTTTCTAACATTATCAGCACTGCCCCAAGCAAGTGAAGAATTTGTTTCTGCCCTTTCATCTTGGGCCTCCTTCCAGTGTACAAAACCCTCACCCAAGGTTCTGCTTCCAAGAGGCCTGCAAAGAGGCAGGTCCAAACGGAAAAACACAGGGAAACAGGGCAACCTGCCTAGTCTGCAGAGCGAAAGGAAGGCTATGAACACAGCAACACTTTTCAATGGGAAATTTTTGAAAAGTAACACATTTTGCCCCCTGTGTTTTCCTAGCTCTCTAGGGAAGGAAAGATCCTGCTGAAAGCACCTTCCCTTGTCTGATGAGCTATGTATTTCTTTAGCAGCTTATCATCTGCCCTTTCTTCCTCACAGCTCTACCTGTGACCACAACTTCCTAACTGGCTGATCACATCATGTCCATGGCAGCCATCAAATACATGCCTGTGGCTGAATGTTTTATTTCCATGCAGAAATTTCATCCCGGGACTGAATACAGAATTTTTAAAGCTAATCATTGCACTTGTCAGATGATTAAACCCACCCTGCATGTGGCCTCTCATCTTGTCATGACCATTCATACGAGAATCATTCAAGCTTGCCCTGCCCACAGTACCTTATCACTGAGTTGAGGCCAGGCTCAAGTGGATAAAGTACCGGCATCTGTATCAGGACTGAAAATAACCTTCCAATAGCTTCCTCTATGATACCTGCATTTTTGTGGTTGTAATCAGATGAGAGTGCTATCTAGGATGACTGTTCACCAGGTCCACAGCAGTGAGCCAAGCTACAGAGTCTGTAACACAATATCCCATTTCTCATATTTGGTTTTCAAGTAGAGTTAAAGTAAGTCAAGGGAAATGGCCCGAGAAGCAAAACAGAGGAAAAAAGATAGGAGGAAAAGACATTAAAAAGTCTGTCTGAGAAAATAGTACTTGGCTTCTGAGAATAAAAAGCTTACTTGTAAGAATAGTCTTTCCCCAAAGCAGGAATTTTCCAGTGATCCCATAAAAGTGAAAACCATAAAAAAGGATTTTCGATTCCAAAATATACACATTTTCATCTGAAAAGCTTTCAAATGTAAACAGATTTCTTCTCCCGTGATGTTCTGTGTTTGAGCTACTGATAAAGCATCGATAGTTTTAGAAACCAGCAGATACATTCCACAAAAATTTATATTTCATTATAATCCTTTCTTTTGTTTTTTTAATCAAAGGAAAGTTTTGGCAGAAAAGTTACCACATACTCAGCTGTGGTTAGGAGTTTTGCATGTGCTGAGCCTGGCTTGACTTCACTTCTCAATTAAATCTGTGCTCTGACTTCAGGAGGACATAGGAGTTGACATGGGTTAAGGCTCAATGTGCTTCCTAATATCATCCTCAGGGCTATCTAGAGTGACAAATACCCTTAAGGTCTTTCAGAAAACTGCAACACACAACTAGGCTTTAAACAGAAAAACTAGCCATCCTGCGTTTCATGCCCACATATATCATTCCTGATGGGATAATTTCAAAAAGTTCAGTAACTCAGTTCGGCACCTACATTTTGGTAACTTGTCTAAAACCTCAAGATTGGAAAGCAAGACTGAAATCTCAAAAAGCTGAGCTCACAAGAGTTATTCTATACTTTTCTTCACTGCATATAGCAAAAAAAAAAAAAATCCCACACAAGAAAAGCCTTTGGTCCTAGTTGGAGAAGAGCAGAAGCAAGCAGAATGAAAATCATGTTGGGAATTGATCATACGCCCACTTAAGATCTTTTGGAAGTTTCTGTCTGGATTTGGATAAAAGATGATGAGGATAAGGGCAGCTTTGGGGACTGATAGAGATTGGAGGCAAAGAGCCATTTTGCATTTTAGCAGGAAACTTCAACAATCATTATCTTGCAAATGGCTGAGAAGGTTGGAATTAGAGCAGACACTGTCCCACCAGCATCTGAAATGCATCTAACCTGGGAAAAGTTCTAATACTAACTAAATTTGGCTGCTGATGGGTATCAACATTGCTGCAACTCTTCTAGGGCCTCCAGGATGAGCCCTCCCCACAAAGAGCACTAACCCATCAAGACCAAGGGGATCATTAGCTAATGCATGGTTTATCAGCAGCAGTTGATGTTTGATCATGCAGAAAGGTAACATGAATCACGGGCCAAACATATAGCAAATGTTTTGATTTAAAGAGTTGATCTGTGGCAAGAATATATTGGTCGGCTGGAAGGAAGCAGTCTGAAGAGGGGGGGTTTCCTTCCTTAACTCCTGCCATCTGGCAAAGTGATGTGTAAGTCATTCTGTGCACAACATGGAGCAGGCTGGGAAGGATCCCTTTTCATGAAGAACAGCCACAGCTTTGTGCAGCTTGGATTTTTTTCTTCTATAGTTGAACCATGAACTCACAAGACGAACCTCATTGACTTCATTTCAGTCTCTTGCTCACTGGCAGCCTATGGTGAGAAAAACTCTAGGTCTCCCAGCACCACTGCAGGCTCCTAGCCCCAGGAAGCCGAGTGGACAATCATCAAGAGTCACATCTCCCAACAGTGATGTGAGGCAACATATTGTCCTTAGAAAGACCAATAAACCATTGGCTCCTATGGAGATCTAACCAGCACACCTAACTTCACTCTTGCACAAGATGGATTAGAAAAATATTGAAGTTCTGTCCATAACTCATCCTGTGACCAGGGTTTGTTGGACCTACAATGAGATAGAATTCCATGAGCTCTGCTTGCCTCTTCCTTCCCTCCCACCTGCTTCAAAAGTGCAGCAGATCTGGAAACCATACTCCAACAAAGATGGCTTTTCTTTTCCTTTAACCTGATGGGATTTCAGACTGATCAGCTGCAAAAACAATTCAACCCCACACACAACCTGTCAGAAAACAAGGAAAGGGCTGTGGGGCTCCCCAGGCGAGCAAGGGCCTAATTATGCATGCAAAGATGTTACACGATGCTATCGGCAACAGTTATCAGGCACATGCCCTGCACAAATCACTTCCACTGCTTATTTGGACATTTTTCTCTGATGGTGGCAGCAAGCCTGTCCCACCTTGTGCAACCTAGTACAGATCACAGTGTGTAAAAGCCTCACTGCTTTGGAGCAGTCCTGAGAAAGATTTTCCTTTTCCCTGTGATGGTAATCCAGACTCAAAAATAGGGAAAATACTGGGAGGATATTTCAGAGATCAACAGCAAAAAGTCAAATGTTAATAGCAATAGGGTATTTAAATGATTAAACTAATTGTCACGGTGAGAAGAGAATGAGTAAGTTTTTGCCCTTGAAAAGTACCCTGGCTACTTTACTGCTGCCCAGAGGACAGGCAACATCCACTGAATTGCATCTGAGACTGTCTTAAAGAAATCAGTAGGAGACTAGAAAACAGACGCAACTGGATCTCAATATATAAAAAGTCTCAGAGAATCATATCAGGTTCATCTTGAGATAAAGTATTTAAAACAATGCTTGAAACTAAGGTTCTATATATTTCTAGATAGATCTATAGATAATAAGTTTCTATTTAAATCAATATTTCTATATAGATCTATATATAATAAGTATGAAAGTATAATATATAATAATAATAAGTATATATATACACACACTATATATACTATATATACTGTATATAATAATTTAAATTGCTACCTTTAGCTCCGCATGACCCTTTGAAAGTTTTTCATTTGGACTGAAAAGAAAACACATTGTCCCACCGGAATTAAGCGCATATAGAGCTAGCTATCTTGCAGGCTCACCCGAGCCCTGCAGGCAATTTCACAAGTGAGGTCCTTCAGGGAGATTTCCTGATAAACAGACTTGAAGCTGTCAACCAGTTATATACTTTTGCTTCCCATCTGTTTGTCATCCACTCTCTGCAGCAAACTGCAAAACAGCATTAAAAAGTAAGTGTTTATGCACCAAATTTCTTGGCCATTGCAGCTGCCACTGCTTCACTAGCTCCTATGAGATACATCTTCTCCCAGACTAGACGAGAGCTACCTTGCCCTGGTTAGCTCAAATCCCAAGTGTGATACAAGTTGCTCCCGCTGCAACCACTCCAAAATGCTTATTCAGCATTTACGCTCAATGCAAGGTTTCTTTAGGATGGATGAAGTCTCCTGCTATCCCCATGTACAGCATTAAGCCCAAGGGGTCTTTCCTCCTGCTTGGAAATGCTATATGGGTGCTACCACAGCAGACATTATTAACAGTGCCACTCAGGCTCTCCAGCTCTCACAATTTGCTGCTTTTTCAAAGCTTTCAGCCTTTCCCGAGACAGGATGTGGCAGCAGGTCAGCACGGTTCAAGGTTTCCCTGTGCTATTGCCTTCCTCATCCATTCTGAGCAAAAGAACCTGTTTCCTGCCACCCCAGCGCTCAGGGGAGCCCTGCCAGCCCTGCACGCTGCAACCCGAGACCGTTCTGCAGGCATCAGCTCAGCCTTCACCCCTCTCCGTAGGAACCACGTAGGCTCCATTAATCATGTTTTCCCCAACTCCTCAGTTTTCCTCTCAGCCTCCTGCCCAGTGTTCAAACATCCTGTTCTCTGCACCTCTTCTGGGTGCTCAGCCTTTCGCTCGCATCCAGACTCCTTCACACCATGCACATCTGATCCCACTTACTAAGCAGCATTCACTACACTAACACGCTGGGCTGCACAGAATCTCTTTACCTACTCAGCTATCACTCTAGGAACAACCTCATGCAATCACACATGGTGGGAATGATGCTGCTCTTGCCGGCACTGAGGACCAGACAACAGCGTTACGCACCAAAGCACCCCAGATGTTTGATAGAGGTGTATTGGTAACAACATCAAAACAGTAAGACAGCTTCTTCTCCGTGACCCGTGCAATGCAATACCCGTCAAACTGCGGGTGGAAACATCTTCTCGTGAAATCAAGATTTTGGATAACCCAGGTATAGCCTGGCATGATTGGCCTGAACACCTCTATCAGATAGAGGCATCGTTCATGTTCCTCCTTGAAAACAGGGGGGACACAACCTTCGTCATCCATTTGGGAATGGAAGTTTAGCTCCTGGAAAACCCTGGGGATGTGAATGGTGTTACTCAGGTCCCCTGCCCTTTCCACAGCCACACGAATTCAGGGCAGGCAGACAAAACACTGGAGCAATGGAGCAGAAATGAGAGAGAGAAAGACAGAAGAGATTACAAGAAAACGTGATCCTCTCTGGGGGAATTTTCAACTTTTCAGCCAAAAAAGGAAAACTGCATCTCGGAGTGCTTTGAACTTAATGAAGCATGTTATTTTCAGCTTTTATAGATGAAAATGTCATTAAAAGCAAACATATTTCTGGAAAATAAAGCAAAATGCTGAATTTCCTCCATTTGGCCTCTTTTATATGCCTTCTCTACTTCAATCAACTTGGAGAGTGAGAAATTAAAAAAAAAAAAAAGAATTACAAACATGTCGGGCACCTTCCTTGCCACACTCATTCTAGCCATGTTACTTTCAAATAGATATCGTAATTTCCTCCCATTTAAAAATCCATCTGGTACCACCTGCATAAAATTGTCTTCATGTAATTGAGAATGAGGCCTTCTCCTGCCAGAACTTCCATCCGAAGTCTGTGTGAAGAGGCACTGCATGGAAACCTAATACGAGATAGATGGCTCTGTATCCGGTCAGGCACAACAACAGGTCAAAATCCACATTCCTAAATTGAACCAACACAAAAGCTCTGCATGGGCAAGGAAGTTGGTTCCTTCTGGGGATAGTTTTATTAGTCCTAAGAACTACTACATGAAAAGTAGCAGGACAGTAACTTGAAATCAATCTTATTAGCAAGCTTTCATGCCAGCCAGGACGTCAATGCACAAAGCAGTCTGCAGTAAATGATCATCTGGTGCCTGGCTTTCACTTATAGGAATATAAAGTTAGGCTCTGACTCCATCTCTGGACATTCAGGCACTCTGCACCAGAAATACATGAAGCTCAGAGATGCAATTTTCCATGACAGTGGAAATCAGGCTTCTTTTAATATTGGATCTAAAATTGGATTTAGGAGACATGCTGTGAACATGTTTGCTCAGATCCTTTGTCCATCTGATAATCTTCCATCACTTCTGAGGAAGGATCTGCTCAAGTAACCATCTAACAATGTTATCTACATGGACTTTGCTGCCTCCTTGCCCTCTGCAGTCCCTTGTACTGTTAAAAGTGGCTCCTCAGAGCTCATAATGTGAAAAAAGCTGAATTTCCTCCAAGCAAAAACATATGAACCCCCTAGATTAGGGAAATCTAACTCAGTTGGAACGGTAAAAAAGTTGATTTT
This sequence comes from Tinamus guttatus, assembly GCF_059628265.1. Lineage (NCBI taxonomy): Eukaryota > Metazoa > Chordata > Aves > Tinamiformes > Tinamidae > Tinamus > Tinamus guttatus. Next base: position 2,241,608 of record NW_028288722.1, on the reverse strand, counting down.
GGGTAAATGGGAAAAAGGGGGGCATAACCAACACTCTCCCTAAGCCTAATCTTCTGCTATCTTGGTGCAAATCCCAGAATCCATCCGAGCAACATTGTTACCGGGTCTCCAAAGAGGATGAGGGCTAGAGGCTCTAAGTCTGCTTTACAAATCTGTTGTGGAAGAAAGAGGCAAAGTCCACCCCTAAACTCTATCATTCCAAGTATTACCTCCCTTCGGCTTCCACATCTTTGTTGTTGCAAAAGTAGAATTCAAAGTTTGATTATCTAATAATCAAAAGCATACCCAGGTGCTGTTTAAGCCAAGTACACATTGGACTCTTAGATGCTCTACAGGGAAGAGGACCCCATTTCTAGTCTTCGCAGGCTATCGTTTGCTCCTGTTCCTACGGCATCATCACCAACCATCACCTGGCAGCCAGGAAGACAAAGTAAGAGTCAGAGCAGATGTGGGAGAAGAACAAAGGAATTGGGCAAGAGAAGTGAAGGGTTTGGTAGTTGCTGAGCAGCCAGGAACTGCTGTTCTTCTACCCGAACATGGCAAAAGGAGATTGTCCTGAGGAAAGGAGCTGATTCTGGCAGCCTGGACCCCCGTCACCCAGTAACCAGAATTAGATTCATGGTTTCTGAACTGTTCGTAACAAAGGTATCATAACCAAGGAGAGGATTTGAGGGAACGGCAATTACACTACTGTATTAAATACAGTAATATTAAATACAGTAGTCATGTTTATGTCTAAGGAGCATGGAAGGCCTTGTAATTCATTGCCTGAGATTTTGGCTTTCTTCTGAAAAAAACTCTGAAATCCAAGTCAGTCTTGCTCGACGGCAGCTCAGGAAAATCCAGTTCCTGACATGGTGGGCTCCAAACCAGAGCTTTAACATTATTGACTCTAATCTTGCCTGTCTGGAGTAATCTTGATGGATTTATTCCAAGCATCAAGTTTGATTCCCAAATGGTGCCAACCAATTTTTCACGGAGAACAAGGGAGCTTTGCCAATCTCCACTAAGTCTATGTTTGTAAGGATTTTCTATAGGTAAAAACTAGAGATTTTCAGAGGTCAGTGTGTTTAATACTCACTAAATCCCTCCAGATTTTAAAAAGAAGCACTAAATTAGGAGAATGAAAAAGAAAGCGATGAGGCAGACAGGTTTCAGGGGTTCATTCATGAGTCTCTGCTTTAGAAGAGGGATCACAGCCAGAACAAAAAGCACATGTATGGCCAGGCAGTCAAATTCCATACAGCAAAGTAATATCTATTTTATAACATTCATAAGCAGAAGAAAATCCAGGGAATGCTTCGAGAGAGAGAGAGAGAAAAAAAAAAAGAAAAAGAGCCCTGAAGTTAATAGGGAAATTCAACTTCTCTCTGTCTTCGATCAGGCTTTAAAACAGTATATGCAGCGAAGGGATATCCAGCTCCACCTTTGAGATGGCTTTTTCTGACATGAGAAATTTCAGTAGTTATTACCTCGCTAAAAGCATGTCAAGGTTAGAAAACTTGGACACATGGTGTTGTTTTCAATCACTTTTCTGTGCAGATGAACTAGCAAATTCTGTGTCTGGGCATCCTGGCATGTGCCAAGCTTTATTCCAGGCGCAGCGGAGATCAGGGATTGCTCTACATGCTTTTCCAGAAGGGGGAGAAAAAAAATGCAGTTGAAGAGTGTCATTCTTTTTAAAAAGGGGTCAACAACAGGCCAACAACAGAAGAAAATAGGTCACGTCATCTTAATTGGGAAATCATGAATTTTGAGCTGTCCTCATCCTGGTAACACAGCAAGGATCTTTGTTCCAAGGGTGAGGCAAAAGCCAGCACTGTTAGCCAGAATAATTTTTCAGGCAAACTCTCATTGAATAAATCTTTTACACTGAAGGGAACATTTTTCAGTACTCTGTTTTTTAACACCATTAACTTTAACTGTCAAGCCTGACAAGTACGGAAAACTGTTTTCTTGCAAAAGTTAACATAAAAACATTTTCCACTAGAAGGAGTTTTGCTCACTACACAGTGTCTCCCCATTTTGCCATTTAACTCTAATTGCTCTTTTTCCCTCCACCTCAAATGTTTTTTTCCCATCCAGGATCTGGGCTTTAAAGAGTCCAAGCAGACAGCCGTTAATGTTTGCTCAGGAAAGCGCTGTAACACGGAGGTATTGTAATGCACTAATTATATTTAAGAGAAGCATCTGTGAATAACCATGACTTGTTAATCACATTCATTCCCACACTCCTGCTTTTTCTTTTTTTTTTTTTTTCTTTTTTTCTTTTCCTTACTATTTCCAGGCATCCAGATGAATTATTGCAAATATTCAGGAGTCTAAAACCATGTTGGGACTTTCAGAGCCAAATCATGCCAAGAATGAACCACCATATCAGGAAGTACGAAGTGTGGGAGCGCTGATCGTTTGGGACACCAGCTCAGTGGTGGGGAGGTTCACTTCTGATTCCACCTCTACCCTGTGTCTCGGGAACCTCCTTTGTTGGAAGCACCAGGATCATGGATGGAGCTTAGCAGCCCATGTAGGTGCTCTTGGGAAACCTGAAGTGATTTAAGGCCAGTAACTTGATTTTGCAGCGACCATGCTAGCAGGATTCCTGCTGACTTACCTCCGTGGGTTGTGGGGCCGAGTTGAGCGGCTGCACAAACAGTCTGGAGATCTCCCAGGAGGCAGCGAGGCCAAGGCCACTTGTCACCGTGTCCACACTTTTCCTGGCCAAGCAGGTAAGGCTTGCGGAAGCAAAGGGAATTAATCTGCATATAGAATGCTGTAATTAAATAAGTTTTTCCAAAAAAAAAAAAAAAAAATCAGGTCTAGTTCATTAGTTCTTCCCCCCAACCCTCATCTAAGCTGGTGAGAAACCAATCTCCTCATTTGCAACTATATCAGCTTATTTTTATGAAACAGCCTCTTATGCTGCACAGTAACGCGGGCAAGCCGAGCTGCTTGCGTTCACGGTATCGGAAGCGCTCAGATTAGCTGATTGCAAAGCCAGGAGAGACCGGTGCTTTCCGCTACGGACCCCCTGGATAACCCCACTGTAAGGCTCCCAGAATTGACTCCTTTTCACACTAGACGAGATTATTTAGGAAAAGATAAACATGTACAAATTTCCAAAGACGGAGAAAGCATCACATTTCTTGGTGTGTTGTTGTGAGCTGTGAATTGCTCTCACTGTTGAAAGAACATGCTCTATTTCCAGGCCAGGCTTATCTGCCTTCCCTATCTTTCTAACGGATTTTATTACACTTTTGCCTGCCTCACTGAAGTTTCCTTTTTACAGATTCTGTTTTTCTCTCCAGCAGATCTCCCCTTACCTTCCTCTTTGTTCGGCTGTGCAATCTGAACTCCTTCACGCTCCTGCAGGAAGGCACGGTTTGCAATCATTTTATCATACTTAAAACCTTGTTTTCAGTTCTCGCTTTCAGCATCTTCCTCAAAATGCTACAGTCAAAACTGGAAACTGCGTTAACTACTTGTCTCAAAGCGTTTCTATTTATAAAGCCAAATAAATGGCTTTATAAAGCACATTTATCCTTCAGGGTAAACTGCACTCACACCTAAGGGTACCTAAATGGATTTCCCATGGCCTCACACTTCTGCATTCCTCAACACATGGCTCTGTGCAGGTCCTACTAACATATTGCATGTTTTCACCCAGGTTACTAATGTGATCTAAATCATCCTTTACTGGTTATATGTTCTTCTAATAACCTCTTCTTCAAATTTTGACCCCATCTCAAAGATGGATCAGAAATGTTTTTAGAGGCTTTTCTAGGGGTTCTCGCAGACACCACTGGAAAAGCATCCCCTCACTGACAAAGTCCCACTTAAAATGCAAGATGATGGCAGCTTTTTAACCGTTTCAGATGTGCCTAATTGTTTTTCTATCATTTTAAGTACATAAAGGGAACTCATAAGCAAGAGAAGTAGTTTCACAGGATCACAGAATAGATCAGCTTGGAAAGACCTCAGGAGGTCATCTCGTCCAACCTACTGCTCAAAGAACAAGCACAGACCAGGTTACTCAGCACTCTCCAGAAGCTTATCATATCCTCACTATTACATTTATCAACAAAACTTATAATCATATTGAAAAATAATATGGTCTATAAGCTCTTGCTTAGCTCTTACTAATCTGTCTTACACTGTTTGCATTAATCTTTATAATTCTTTATTAATTACTTGTCCTGTCAGTGATTCCATTATTTCATCCAAGGTTAACATCAGGCAGAAACATCTGTAGTTACATAGTTATGTGGCCAACCTTGCTCATCCCTGAAGAAAATAATTCTTCCATGCAACTGTAGCTTGCTGGTACTCATGAGCTCTCATTAAGAGCTGCTGTTGAATATTCTCCTTTTCTGAAGTCAGAAAGCAAGGTGTTTTATTGCCACAGGACATTACCACACAGTCTTGCTTTTCTCCATAAGACAGAGAAATATTTACTGAAGTCTTTAAAATTCTGCACAATATTACTAACAACCCTATCATTTTCATATAGTGCTGATGTATAGTAAACATAATTATATCACTCAAGAAAAAGAACTGCATTTCTACGGGGATTTCATTTTGAAAAGCCATATGTTGGAGCCTTTTGCTACAAATACTAAAAATGTGCTCAGAATTTCTAAAATTATGCTTGAAAATATCCAGACACAGAAACAATCACGTCTGACATAGAAGAAATTCTATATTAGGCCTCATTTTTTACAGTTCAAGGGGAACTGATGACAGAATGTAAAAATATAGTAGCAGCTTAGGTACAAGAGACTGATTTGATTAAATTTGTTATGTGCAAATAGAATAAAGTCCAAATGAGTAATGTATCTACTTGATGATTTTAAAATGCCAGCTTAACAAAGCTGAAAATAATTATGAAGCAAAACATTCAGAATAAAGAATTTAAACAGAAATCTGTGAATGTTAATCGGGAATGGTTCAAGAGCATTTTACTAGTTCCCCAGAACCACCACAATCCCACAGAAGGGCAAGAGGGACATGCTGGCTCCAAGTAAATCTGGCTTGGAGGGCAAGCAAAAGCAAAGTTATAAAAAGGCAACAACAACAACAAGCGAGGCGGGGGAGAAGGATATATTTCCCTGTGGAAGAGAAGAATCATAGAATCCTTAAGGTTGGACGGGACCTCCAGGGATCATCTAGTCCAACCCCTGCACACGCAGGGTCACCCAGAGCACGTGGCAGTGAGGTGCCAGAGCACTGGAACAGGCTGCCCAGAGAGGTTGTGGAGTCTTCTTCTCTGGAGATCTTCAAACCCACTTGGATGCCACCCTGTGCATCCCAAATTGGGTTGACGACCATGCGTTTCCTCAGCTGCCCACTCTCCCAGGCTGTGGTGGCCAGGAGAGGGCAACAGGCCGGCAGGAAGAGGAGCAGCAGTGGAGTCAGAGCGGAAAGAGAAGGAGCCACCACAGGATGCTCTCCTGGTACCGAGTGCTGCAAAACACGGGTGATACAGAACGAAACAGGCACTGGATGGCTCATGTTTGCACAACTGAGGCCAGGCAGGTCACGCAAAGGATTTGCTCTGTGTCCTCTGCAACATGGGATAGACAGGAGGGACCATTTTAACATGATGACAGTGGAATGACACAGCAAAAACTGCTCTTGATAGACAGAGCAAATCACATATTTACAGGAGACTTGAAGACTGTTCCTGCGACAGCGCCTGCTTTGCTCAGCAAGGTTTCAAGGGAAGACCCGTAAGGGTTAAACCCTCGCCTGTCTCCTCTTTCCAACCACCTCACTGCGCCCCACTCCAGGAAAAGGATCCTTGGGAAAGGATCTGCATTCAATACGCACCAAGAGAGCCTCTGGCCTGGGCTTTTTAATAAAGAGCAATTCCTCTGCATTCTCAGGTGTCCCTTAAAACTGAGCCCTGATATTTCGGCTGCATTATTACCGTGGGCTGTGGATGTCTTCAGTCTTAGAAAAGCCATTTGCTCGGCAGGTATTCTTTGCCCCTGCGGTGCCGAACAGTTTCTCTCTGTTAAGAAAAACCTCCCTAGAGAAATTGGTACTTCGAGCCAATTAATGGACGTCTTCCCCCTTCTGTCCTGCCGGTTTTTCTTGGCAACAGCATGCAGTCCCCACGGCCGAGACACTGGTCATTACAACAGGCCATTAAAAGAATGAAACTGGGGAAATAGCACATATAACCTCAGCAAAAAGGAGAATCCTGAAACATTGCTAGCGTTACGTTTCGTCAGCTTGTGCACCACTCAACGATGCGCTTCATGAGTTGCTTTTGCAGTGCCACTAATCAGCTTGTGGAGTGCAGAGGCCTCCTGGCATCTGAAGATGAGCAAAATCTCCATAATTAAAACCAGGGAGAAATGGGAGAAACCAGGGAAAGACTGAGGGGGAAGAGCTGGCTGCAACAACCCAGTACAACTTCCGAAACTCGCGGCAGCCCCAGATGACCATGTAACACTGGGTCTTCAACGGTCACCTGAGATCTGTTTGATTGACTTAAGGATTGACTTAAATTCTCAAAATTACTGCTTTCAAAAATTCCCTCTGTCCTGAGAGCAGATGGAAGGAAGAGGCAGGTATTTAGGTCCTGCTTAAACTTAAATGCAGGGCTTAGAATCAAGGGATTATTTTGGGGCTCATCTTCAAGGGATCATTTGGGTTCAATTTCACAGATTCTTTTCAGATACGATAGTCCAACTTTTTGCACAATACAGGTCATACAGCGATAAAAAAAAGTCTGTATGGAGCCCCTTAACTTCTGCTTGCTCTGCAGAGCTTTTCCGATGAAGACACGCATTCTTGATTTGAAGAGATCATGCCGTGGAGAATCCATCACAAGCCCTAGTAAACTGCCCCAGAGGTTAATGACTTCCACTGTTAAAAATCTGCACCTTATTTCCAATTTGATTTTTTCTGGCTTCAGTTTCCAGCCATTGGACCTTGTCATGCCTTTGAGTGCTCAATTAAAGGATGCTAAGGCAACAAATACCCTTTCCTTCTGCCAGTGCTTCAACACAGACATCTCAGGAGCCAGTTCTCATGAGATTTTTGGCAGGATCGGGGCTGCCAACAGTATCTTTTTTGCCTGTCTTCAGATCTGACTTGAAAGCCAAATAAAAGGGTGACAGTAATTATTATTATTATTATTATTTTTATTTTTAAGAATTAGCAATTATTGAGAGAGCTGCTTGGAAAAATTCTGCTGAAGCTTATTTCTATCTGAATTCACCATTTTCTCCAAACAAAACGTTTCCACAAGGGAGTTCAGCTTCAACACAGACCAGCAGTAGCAGGACACTGTTGTACCCTGTGAGCTGAGCAGCTTCAGCTCCTCTCTGGCCTCAAACTCTGGAGCATCACAGCATTTGCACCCAGAACCTCCCGCGCGCAACAAAACAGGCCCTGCTCCATCTCGGGGCGAAATCAGAAACACTGCAGGGACAATAATGGAAACAGACACCCTTAATATGACAGAAGTGCCATCCCCAAGCTGCTCTGGAAATAAAGCCAAACACCTCCAGCGAGAGCTGTGAATTTTCTTCCTCCCAACTCCCTCCTACCTCTCCCAGGGAGCAAATTGAATTTTTGACAAGCAATTGGCAAAAAGAACTATATAGTCAAACAAATCTCACCTGGCAGCGCACCATGATGCACACGGACAGCCACCCTTCTTGGCAACAGTCCCATGCTTGTTCAGCTCCTGTCCAAATGAAGCTTTGGAGATGCTTCCATAAGCAGGACTTTTTTCTTACATACCTCCACAGGGTTGTAAAGAGCTTTTACATAACAACAACAACAAAAAAGGGGGCTAAGAAGAACTGGGCAAGAATCATGAATTCGAACAGTCTGAATTTGAATGGGTGGAGTGGTCTGAAGGACTGTTTTCAAGGGAACTTTACACAGAGGGGTGGGTAAAAAGGACTCATGGTGGAAGCAGACTGCAGTTACCGGCTCGCAGGATATTACTTCGGAGCTGCTCTAATACGCTGTGTACGAGGCAGCTGTTGGGATGAGTGATACCTCCTGCAGAATGGCACTTGCCTGCTTGAGGCAACGCTGCCATATTCTGCCATTGAATTAATTTGCCATATGACAGGCAGACGAACTGCTTGAATCTGCCTGGAGCCCAGCGATTTTGGCTTGCTTTCACAAGGGCTAGTTCCTCTACACATGCATTACAAGTAGTGGGGGGGAAAAAAAGGAACCAAGTTTACATCCTAGGCAAATATTTATCTGCATATGCCTCTCAGTGAAAGGTCATTGTGGGTTCTCATTGCTAGAAATTGAACCATTACATCCCCCATACCTTCTCCTATAAGCCAGAAGGCCCAGGATACATCCCAAAGATCTGGATTCAGGAGAAAAAGCATTCACAAGGTCTGAGAGCCAGGAACCAGACAGGGATAAATATCACAGCAAGTCCTCCAGGTCTGTCCAATGCAGCTACAGACACTTTTTGTCATAGTAATGGCTACAAAGGTCTACTCTTGCCTATAAAATACTTCAAATGCTCAGCCTTTGAGGACAGCCCCGTCCTAGCCATCCACTGTATGTTGGTACTGCTCCCAAATTAGATGTATTTTGCCAATCTGAATAAAGTTTATGAACAACAAAAAAATAAATTAAAAAAAAAATCAGGGAGTGGGTGGTCAGGCTCATTTCTCGCATTCTTCACATCCTTATTCCCTAAGATTCCTGTTACTGAGCCTATTTTTGACCCCCAAATCTAGGCAAACATAATCTTCCTATTGCCATGAGGAAACACTGATAGCTTTTATTGTATCTGCCCCTCTCAGATTTATTGTACCCAGATGGATGAATCTGGGCTGTGTTTTCTATTACAAAAATACCTTTATTTTATCGTGTGGGTAAGACAGTTCCTGAAGTCTGTTCAGCCCAGCCATCTGACACTGGTCTGTGGCTAATGATGTTTTTCCTTGCTAAAGGAAACTGGAGGAGCTACAAAGGCCTTGAAGTAGGAAAACTCATTAGCTACTGTAGCTTAAAGCACACGCTTAAGTCTCATTTTGATCATGGGAAATTACAGTTAAATTCCAAGAAGCACTTACAGGGCTTTTTGCATATATGTACATAAATACATGATTATATGTTAGGTGAATAAATCCCCATTAAAGCACATGCTTGGTGTTTTGTTGGATCATAGATCCAACACTCTCCATACCTACCTGCCACAAAACGCCATTGCGTTATTGGAAATACTATTATCAGTGACCAAGCCTTAATAAAATGCAGTTGCAATGCTAGGATATGCTAATATTATCTAATTAAAACACCTGCGCCAGTGCCTGTGACAAAGATAGCCCACTAGAGTGTGTGAATTTGGCTCGATCGTCAGCTACTTGCCCGCTGCAAGGCAGAAGGGGCAAGCTGAGCAGCTCACCAGGGCAGCTGACTGCTCCTTTTCCTACAAAACTTGCTCTGAAGGCATTTAAAAATAAATTTACAGGCAACTCTTCTGCAGGGAGAGGCTGGGCAAGGCAGAAGTGCATTGGCAGGTTAACCTCTTCATGTCTGAAGAGCCCCAGTCAGCAGCTGCCCAATGCCCAGGACAGCAGCGAAGATTTTCTGCACTAACTTACTGCTCACAGCTACCCAGTGGAGCCTGGAGCTGGTAAAAAACACTTTCCTCCAAAATCAGTGATTTGGCAAAAACGTATATTGTAAGTGTGAATACCTCATGTAAGGGCTACAGACAAGTGATCACCCAGGGTACATTTAAAATTCTCAACCAACTAATTATGCTGCAAAGGGTACCCAAACCAGTAAGAAGCACAGGAACTCTAACGCAGTCCACAGGCAAGAAGCCTTCTTAGGCAGAGGCTGAACACACACATTTCAATACAGTTCAGAATACAAGACCAGGCTTTCCCCTTTCCTGCCTCATAGGTTATGTTTTCCACAAGTCCCTCTGCATATTCAACTTGATTAACTTTGATGCTAGACTGAGACAACCAACAATTTTAGCAATAATTTGCAGTGGGTGAGATCTGCAAATAAGCATTCAAGGTTAAAGCATAAGTAGAAGTGACACAAGGGCAATCTTAAAAAAATAAATGCAAACTCCCATCTGCAGCAGCAGAGAAGCAGTCTTAGAGGCAAACCTACTGCTAAAACTCATTAATTGTCCTAATCTCCAACTGAATTATTACTGTGCAGACTAGAACCATTTCTTTAAAGGCTCCATTTTAGAGATTATTGGAAAAGTTGATGAAGACACCTGCATATCTTATAAATGCACTGCATATCTTATAAATGCACCTCTTCCTGCCGTTCACCCAAATGAGGACATGAGCCAAGCTTATTCCGCACTAAAATGAAAAACAACCATGTTCACAAGTCTGCCAGCGTTTGCCCATCATTACACTCCCACTTGTCCAAGAACCTGAGCTCTCTTCCCCAGGCGAAACTCAGCATCTGCCGGGGGAAATGTGGAACATCGGCAGCAAATGAGCAGCGCTCAGCATGACCGCTTCCCTTTTTCCGCATTAATCCCCCCTCCTGCATTCTTCCTCTGTGGATGGTATTAAATTATTTTTAAAGCTCGTTTTTCTCCCATTTCTCCCACCGACATTCTCCACTGGAGGCAGACGCCCGTGCGCGCAGGCTGCCCAGTGAAAGCTGATTTAACGAATCCCCCTTTTCCCCAGCCCCTTGTTCCTCAGTCAACTCTTCTGCACCCCGAAGGAGCTGCCCTCTCCCTGCAGCGTGGGGCTGCCGGGGAGCTCCGGCTTCAGAGCGCAGGGTTTTGCCCCCATATTTTAATTCAGAGATGCTAAAAATGAGTTGGGGAACTAGGACAGCTGCTGGAGGTGGTAATTTAGGAGAGTTTATGAAACATTTACAGAAAGTATTGCATTCCCCAGAGATGTTTTAAATCACAGGAAAGATATAGTTCCAGGGTTTGCTCATGTAAATTGTTTCCTCCTCACCTTTTTTTTTTCTTTAATTCTGTTGGCTGATGCAAAGGATTAGAAGCACTGGAATGTGGAATGCATGCAGACGAGCCCTCAATAATCCGTATTTCCCCTGACGAGCACATCAGCAGGCCTGCTGCCAGTGAGCTCAGAGACTGAAACTGGGGAGCCTTGAGACACATGGACTGCAGCAACATAAAACACCAGGAAAAGGTCTCGGTTTCTGCATTTCGCTCTCCAGCTGCCCTCGGGGACAGGGGATGCTCCTGCTCTCTCCAAGGGAGCAGACGGGCAGCTCATGGGTGCACATTGGAGAGGTGTGAGCCCACGGGGATGGGCACAGGTGGCAGGCCGAGCAGGATTGACCTTTCTGGGCAAACTCTTAGTGGAAAAGGAAAATGCTGGAGCATAGGGTTAAGCTGAGCTTTGGGCTTGGCATCACTTGGGGCACTAGGGCCATAAGGGCCCTGCTGCCCCCAGGGCACCTCCAGCAGGTCCTACCCATGACCAACACCAGCCAGCTCTCCCCAGCACCCATCCGTGGTCAAGGGAAATTATTTTCATCTATCCAAGAGCAGCATCACCTTTATGTCTATCATAACTAAGCAGCAGGAGGGAATGTGGTTCCTGATCACATCCATTTCCATGTCACTGGAGAGAGAGGGATGAGAGTGCCAAATCCCAGGAACAGCAAATTGGGGGGGAAAAAAGGGGGAGGGAGCAGTGAGGGAGACTGAAATGTTTAATTTGAATGCTTCACCTAACAAGCTGGGTTTCGTGGAAGGTTTGCCCTACACTAAGCAAGATTCCTGAAGGGACAAGGTACACGTTCTTTCAGAAACGCTAGATTTGGAGCAGTATACCATGGTCTCGATGCTTTCCATGCCCCCACGTCTAAGCATGTCCCACCAAAGACACAGGCCAATGACTTGTCCTGGCCCAGGATGCCACCATGCACGTGCCATGGCTTCCAAGGCTGTGCATGATCTGGCAGGGCATGGAGCCAGGCCTCTGAAGGATGCTCAGGGCCACAGACTGCCAGGCAAGGAGTCAGAGAAACTCAGTTTATCACAGGCACTGCTACTGCTAGCAAGAAGGTCACCATCGCTGAGGACCTCCACCATCCTGGGAACTAATTTGGGATCAAAAATATGTAGTTGGTATTTCCATGTAATGTCAAATCTGGATTGAAACCAAACATGTAGGAACTCTGTAAATGCAATTTCCCCTGCACCAGGAAAATCATCTGATAAGCAACATCTATGGCACTTTGCCAACCTCCTCCTAACATGACTGGTGCTCCAAAGTGGTTTCATACTGCCCATTTCCATGCAATCACAAGCTTTCCTGACCATGTATGATGCATATGAGGCACACCATCACAGCACTCATCTGCAGGTTGCTTTGAAGCTGAGCAACACACCAAATCAGTCACCCATCTGTGGGACTTTCACACACTGTGCACAGACAGTCCTCGTTTTTCTTTACTGAATCACTCATATATGAAAATTTGAGGTCCCTCTTCCCTCAAAACAAAAAGACTGAGCCAACCTATTGATGGCTTGCTACCAATTCAACAAAACAACAACATGTGTGCAGACTTGTACTTCCGGTAATCAATACTTATTCATAGATGAAAAGGAGGAGTAACCTTCCAGGTACATATGTTTAGCGTCAGTTCATGACTAGAAACTAAATATACCTCCCATGACTCCAAATCCTCCAACAAAGAGCTCCTGTTCACTTGAGATGCACAAGCAGGGTCAGGTAAAGGTTATGAGTTATCCCTATCTCAAGGTTACTTACACAGTGCACAAACTCTAGGATCAAGTTGCAAAGACTGCAGCAATTGCTCGCCCAAAGTCAATCACTTCAAATAGAGGCCAAGTAAAAGCAGAGGCCCTTGGATCTTGCTTAGCATGGGGCAGCTCAGCTGTTTTACCAGCTTTCTGCCTCCAGGGAATGAGACATCAGACAACAACAGGACTTCTATTGCAGGACCAGCGAACCAGATTTCAAACCTGACTATTAATTTTTTGGCATGTTTTTAAGGGACTACAAATTCAACAGAGCAGGAGAAGAGAGGCGAGGTGAGGGAAGGAGGTTGGAGAAGGTCCTGTGAAGGTCTGACTGGTTAGATAGGGAACAAACTTTGTTACTTCACCTTCATAAACATCTCTGGCCAAACGCACTGGAGGGCACCAGGACCACAGTTCAAAGGACTTCTCCATGATGGACTCCTTAGAAAGCCAGCGAAGTCCACTCAGCTTATCCTTGACCCAAAAGCCCCAGCGGGTGAAGAACACTGTCTTACAGAAGAGACAAGAAAACATAATGAGCCCAAATTCACCAAGATTTTCGAAAGCCTCCAATAATTTGAGGTGCTGCAACTTGAGAGACATAAAGGACCCTGATTTTCCTAACAGATGACCAGTCACTCTCCCCAAGTCCCCAGCATGGTGCAATAAGGCTGTGAGATGCTGATCATTTCCTGGTCATCTCTCTGCTCCTGTCCAGCCCCATTCAGTCACCCCCACAGAAATCTTTTGCAAGCCTGAATTAAGGACTGCCAAAAAGCTTTTCAACCACCAGAGCTGCTCTAATGCCACAACACCTCAATGCCTCTTCCTAACGAGTCTCTAATGATGCACCCACCAACAACCATGTCAGTAGATGCCTCTGCTGAAATGAAGGTGCCATTAAGTACTTTCTATTACCTATACTAAAGAAAATAGTTTCCCTAACTAATATATAGCCTAAGAGTTAGGACGGATAAAAGGATGAGACATCCCTATTACACCTAAAATCTGTGTGCTCCACAGGGCAAGTAGACCTTTAAGTTGTGGGCAGCTCTTGCAAACACAAGGTTCCACTCTCAGGCCTGTCTCCAAAGATCTGGCTTGCTTCAAAGGAATTTCTGATGAGAAGGGTCACGATCAGCTTGTCCAGACACTCACAGTCCAAGCAGCTCATGGGCCATTTAATATTTTGCTCCGCGCTCCCCTTGTATCAGACCTTTCCCTCACCAGCGGGCAAAGGACTAGTCCTGTTGTTAAGCTCATTTGCAAGATGGGAACCAGAAGCCCAATTCCCTTTGCTTTGCAGTGCTAAGTCACTTGTTCTTATCCCTGGGATACTTCTGACCTGCCTCACAGGTGAATTGCAAGGCTCAGGTAGTTACTATTTGCAGAGTGCTTTGAAAACTCTCTAAGGAGGCTTTATATAAATGCAAAGTATTATTATTCTATTACCTTTCCTAAGCTTTCAACATTTCCAGACAGACTGTGGGGCCTTCCACTTCTCACATGCGTGTGTCAGCAGGAGGAAGCATTTTCTCACTACCTAAACAGTTTTAACACTTTTTCCAAAGTGGAGACTCCATAGCTTTCTTTCAGCTGCATGGAACATTATCCAAGGCCTTTTCCACCATGTCTCCCTTACAAACTAGACCTCTCCGGTCTCCGTTCTTGCTGACCATGGCAGGTCAGCAGACCTGTTGGCAGGTGCCAGTTGGCAGGTGCAGAAGCAACATAGTGCTGGTCAGGAGCAGATGGTGACCCAGCCCAGTGCTGGTCAGAAACAACAAGTTTTTACATTTCCTTTTAAAAGTTATTTTGAAGTTATTTGCCAACCAGCAGCCAGAACCTCTTTCACAAAAGTCAGGGATGGGGCAGGACCTGCAAGAACCATGGCAAGTCCCTAATATACATTTAAGTCTAATGTTTGCTGTGATGATTACCAAAAGGTAACATAGATTTTCTTTCTTTTGACATTTTTACATCCAAACTACACATCTCTGGCCCATAAGTTGAAGTAGTGTGCTTTTGGCATGAGGTGGAAGCCAGCATGTCAATGTCCCTAATAGCTTCCTGGTGGAGATGCAACCAGATGATGGTTGCTCTCATCTTCAAACTTACACGTACTTAATGCCTCTCCCATCAAGATGCCCCACTACATCCAACATCAACGTGAGCTTCAAGCCTTATCTACATACGAATTATATTCAGTAAGGAAGGAACACACTCCTAACCCAGCCCCAGGACCCAGCACTACCAGCACGCAGCACACGTGGCCTGAAGATCCTGCTGGCCCTGCAATACTGCTCACTGCAGAGAGCAACTCGCCGTTCAAGTCCTGCTAGCAGAGCATTTCCCCACACGTGAAACAAAGCACAGAGACCCTTTGCTGACTGCCTCACCTGCCTAATGCTCCATGCCAGTGGTGCGAGGAGCACTTGCAGCATCAAAGACCAGCGAAACTGCTGGAAACAGCAGAGGGGTCCGAGGGCGGGGGATGAGCTGTCTTTCTGGCCTGCTTTACACATGCAATGCATTTGTCTTTTCTTCCTCCCCCCTTCTCTTGCAGGAGTAGGTGGGAAAACAGAAGAGCAATCTTGCATCTACATCAGAAGCCATCAATCATCCTTTAAAAACAGCTGAATAATAGAACAAAAACAGAGAATGGGAGGGGAGAGGGTCGGGGTGGGTGTTGGGGTATGGAAATGCCTGTGCTGGTGGAAGCGCCTGCAAATTAGTCTGAGCCAGGGGAATTGGGAGCCAGCAGCATCCCCAAAGCTCACTTAAAATCAACTGCAGAAACATTACACTAATGTATTTTTAAATATGATTTACTGGACACTCTACATGAGAGCTTTGGGTGCACAGAGGGAAACAAAGACCTGGCCTGGCCTGAGCGATGTGTCGTGCATCCTCCCATGCCAGGGCCAGACTCAGCAAAGTGCTGAAGGCATCATATGCTTAAACAACACATCCTTCAAGAAAGAAAACAACTCAGCTCAGCTTAACGCTCTGTTTCCAGTCTTGGTCAATTAAATAACTGATTAAAATAAACCCAGATAACAGCATTGTAACAAGTTCCCCAAGCATCCTCATATGGCTCTGATGATGCTCTCGAATTATTAGCACTCTGCGTAGCTCTATTCATCTTCATCGCCAGTGTCAAGATGCTTCAAGAGGCAAGTGAGCTTTTAATGAGCTCTCCGACCAAAACAGCACACAGAAAACATACCCAGTGCACACTATTTTAAAGACCACCTAATTCATTTTATTTCATCTGCTGTTATGATTTATGAATGAGGCAGGTAGATCAGAGATGTTATAAAGAAACACACCCATATACAATATATAAATGTGGATTTGTCTCATTTCTGATATTCTGAAGATACATACCTAGATCACAAGTGTAAGGGCGCACCTTTGGCAGTAGGGTTTGCTTTTCCTTACAAGCCAATGATGCTCTCGCTTCACAAGTCACTATGTAATTATGGATTTGTCATATTGATTTAAACTCCTATAGCCCATGGGCCTGCCTGCTCGCCACTGTTTTATACCAGCACAAAGAAAACGGCTTAGAAAGGTGTTTTTGGCCTCAGGGTATTAATGAGTTGTTCCTTGTGGTTCTGCCTCTATCCCTCACTGACCTCAACTCACATCCACCCTGCACCAAAACAATTTCCATGTCGGCTGCACTGAGGACAGGAGGCGCAAACGCAAGTGACCTCTTTAACCCTCACGGTGTAACCACTTAAAACATGTTCTCACTTTTTATTTATCCGTCCGTTACATCCCTTGAATAAAAGGGAATAATTTCTTCTCCATGGTGGTGAATTTTCTTTATTTAGATGAATATTCCCTGCAGAAACCACTTGCAGGATATAGGAGTGATGCATCATTTTTCAGCGTCCTTCTGGAGACATTGCCAAGAGCCTTCAGTTGCAGGGCCATGGGTATGTGACACAGGATCTTTAAATCACCACAGCTCAGGAATTCATCGCCGAGAAATAAAACAAAGAGCCATTCAGAGCTCCACACGTATCTGAAATATATGTGAAATAAAAGCTTCCCTTTTTAAGCAAGGAAAAAAAAAAAGGCAAAAGTTTCATTGAAATGTTGGACATGGTGCTGATGTGCCGTGTTAGACCCTGCATGTGTAACAGAGGAGCAGGTGGGAAGGAGACACCGTGAAGCACGTGGCCCTGCAGCAGTTAGCATGGTCCCCCCACGTCAGGAAACCAGCCCGCATCTCCTCACATTCATCTATCAGACATATATCCACAAACATCCTCCACGAGGGAGCACAGCTCAGGATCTCACCTTCCCGGGCCCTACCCAGGCCTCACCTGCTTCGAGCATGAACCGAGTGCACCAAGTTGCTAGTTTTAGGACTCGAGGCATGAAAACCATGACTTGTACTTTGGAAAACGAAACCCACCAAAGCCCTCAGTCCCTCAAGTGTATTTACCTTAGTCGGGTTGGCCAGTGCCCAATGCTCTTCTGCCCAACGCAGCAGGACAAAGACCTGAGACACAGTATTTATAGAAGGCAGGTGAACACAGAAGCACAAAGAAAGGCCTGTCTCCACCATTTTAGAAAACAGACTACTGTTGGCCATAGGACAGTTTATTCTTCCAACTCTAATATCCATTTCCCAATTAGAAGAGCTGCTGGACACTTCATTAAGGAGAGCTTCTCCATATCACACACAGACGCAGCCACTTTCTCTCATGCTGCACATCCAACTCCTGTCACTATGAAAGGAACCCAACTCTTCTATCACATCTTTTTAAGCCAAGTGTATTTGCCATATAATTTCCAAGGATCCAAACACAAATGTGGGTGTCCGCTTGCTCCTTTTCAACCAGGCTCTTCAAATCTCCCAAAATCTAGTCCAGCCCTATCATAAACACAACCACTCTTCTTACCAAGTAGAATTCCCTGTCCAATACAGTTTGTTGAACGTTCCAGCCTGAAAGTCTACCATAGCAAACTTGGCCAAACCTACTGCAAAGTGGTACATGCAGGTCATTTTTGCCTTTGCTCTGCAGTGTTTCTCAGAAGAAGAACTAGGAGGAGTCCCATTGCTGCCCATTTGTTCTCTTTTACTATTACTTTTTCACCGCAATCAGATTTAATCACTGCAAACATTTCCCACCAGTTGAAAATAGCTGAGGATGCAGGAAACTGGCACCACCTGAAAGACTCCTGAACTAATCCACACACCCCACGGGCTAGCCACAATACCAAAAGGAGACCACGGAGACAGAGCTATCAGTTCTACAGAAGAAATGGCACATTCTATTTTGAAGACAAACCCTGAGAAAGCACCAAGCATAGAAGGAATAGCAGCAGAATTGTTCAAAGTGATTAGTGATCATGGGCTTGCTTTCAGGTGAGAAAGTTGCTAAAATATATTGATGCCTGGAAATTGGCCAGTCAGTTGAAGGGAATCTTTTCAAAAGAAGGGGCAGATGAAGTGCTGTAACTACAAAAACATCTCTCCAATGGTCAAGCCTGGCATGACATAATTCAAGATACATGAAGCAAATGATAGAAGAAGAACTAATGCTACAGTCAGCTGGTTCCAGAGATGGAAAAGGCACCTACGGTGGAATTAAAAACATCTTTCATGTCACTGAAAAAATAGAGTTCTGGCAACCACTGGCTGTGCATTTCACTGACTGCCTAAAATATTTGATACATCCCTCTCTGCCAGCAGATACAGGAATTCCAGAGCATCTCACCACATTCATTGCCATTTTTTTACTGTAAACAGAAAACAGCAGCTTGAACAGCAGCAGTCAAGAGGTGGGAATCCACTGGGTAGAGATGACTCATGCATGCTGTCCCCAAGCCTTGTTAGCATGCACATTTAATGTATCCTCAGACAACCCTGGCACTGGTGGGAGTACATGAGAATTGCTCTGGTGGGCACCTTGTAAGCTACATCAGACATACTGCTAGCAGAAGTTTAGCTCTGCTCTAACCACTAGGAACACCACAGTTGGTGGTGGTGGGTTTTGTTTGTTTGAAAAAAAAAAAAGAAGAAAAAAAAAACTACGAATACAGAGAATACAGACTCAAATATGGCAAAAATAAAGTGTATGGATATGGACGGCATCAGTTTACTGCATATACTGGTGATTCTGCTTATGTGAGACCACAAGATACCTGACCAAAGAGGCAGCTCTCAAGAAACCTGAGGATCACTAGGAATAGCTTACTCAGCCATGGCGTCCCTCAGGAAAGCGTGCAAAACCTGTGGCACTCAAAATACTTGAGAGTTTGATGAAAAGCTTAATTTTCCCATCGCAACTTGTCGACATGAATCACGGGAAAAAATGCTGCTGACAGGGAGAAAAAAGCAAAGCCTTAGTGACATATCTCTTAGATGGAAAGGAAGATGAATGCTGATGTTAGAAATATTACTGGAGAACAGCAGACTGCTGTCAGAAATCAATAGATCCAGACTTACGTACTTCGGTCACATTGGGCACAGAGTTGAAAATAAACCTCAAAAAAGTCATTACAGGAGGGAAATTGGTGGGTCGTTACAGAAGAAAGTGACCAGTGAGGAGATGGAGAAGGTGAGCGGCAGCTCCCGGGTGGCCACAGTGTCCTCAGAGCAGGCAGAAGGTCACAACAGCTGCTGAAGCCACTGCTGCGGTGCCACTAACGCTGCCCACCCATGAACGGATGGGCTGTGCATCCCTTGGGTACCAGGGTAGTCTAATGGGAAGCCAAGGAAAAGAGAACACAGGCACTAGCGGGGGAGGAAGGGAAAGAAGAGAGAGCTGGCAGGCAAGGCAAGCTCACAGCATGCTCTCTGTCCATTCGGCGTAAAACTTCAAGGCATGATATGATAGAAATTTGTTCCATGGCCCTTTTTGAAGGGGTCTCATAATTCCTGCCTTTCTGTAGCTCTGTAAGATGGGAGGGAAGAGGGGAAATCAAATCTTTATTTTTGTTGCTTGTTTAGTTTTTGGACGGTGGGCTCTTAAATCAGACCATGCACCACACACCTTCTATTCTCTTGGCCACCACCACCCAGCAGATACCACATACCCAAGCTGGCCATAGCTCCTTCCTTGGAAAGCCCAAGCACCGCACTCAGGACGGACCTAAAGAATATGTAGGATCCCAAAGTCTGCACTGTCCTTAGAGTGAAGGTGTGAAGGAGTGCACTGTCCTTAGAGGACAATGGTTAAGACTCTACACAAAACATGGACCATGCAAGGTTGGGCAATAACTGACTCACTGTCCTCCTGTAGGTTTGCACTCTGAAATCCAAGAAAAAGCACAATCTTCATTTGAATTATTGTAATTTTGGTGTCCACGTGTGCCTGGGTGTCCGTGTGTATATGCACATGCTTGTCTTTGTGTGTGCAGATACACCTCAGTAACAGGACCAGTGTGTGCATACACACACACACTATGTTCACCAGAAGGTCTCACCACAGTGATGTAAAGCCATCTGCTTTCCTCCCCCCAGCCAGCACTGCCTGCAGGCCTTTCAGCATAATCATAGGTCTCCTCACCTTCTCTCAGTCCAATGGGTGCTTTTCCTTCCCACTTTGCTCAGGTCCACAGTGGGAACACCATGGACACTACTGCTGCACTCAGAGGCCAGCCGTGGGGACACACGCTTTGCAGTGGGGCTATCTATGAAATCACAGATGCATAAAACACAGCAGTCCCTCATAAGTTTCCAGAGATGAAATCTCTGACACAAGCTCTTAAACCATGATTTAAAAGCACAGCCAAAAGCAGAAATGGGAACCTAATTCATCGAAGCAAACTGCCACTTTCAGGATTTGGGAGCAAAAGTGCTTGGACAGCAGGAGAACCCATTACCCTGAGCCAGCATTTCCAAAGGATCCTGGTCCCTGCTAGTGCCTGATCTTCAAGGAATACCAAGAACCTCCTTTCTCAAAATTCACCCTCTTTGGCAGCCCTTAAGTACCCAAAATCACTCTCATTCCTGCCCCCTTCTCTCACTGCAGAATGGCACAGGGCTGGCCAGAAGCAGCCCAATACCCTGTGGTCCCCGGCCCCAACAACCAGTGCAGCAGGAGCTCTAAAAATCCCAACAAGGGGAAACCCTGTTGATTGCACCGTCTCCTCAGAAGCAACAGCTTCTGGTCATGCCATGGTCATGCCTTTCAGGACCTTTCTGTAGCACAGATGTTTGATAGAACTACTTGTGAGGATCACATGAGGGTTATGGTGCTGCCCCTTCTGGAAAAAGCTGACAAATCCACATGAAAATCTGAGCACATTACTAAATTTGGTTTACTTTTCACCCTCTCTGGCCTTGTGGCACACTTCATGCAAACTTTGGGATGGTCAGGTCCCTTGAGCATCTGTGAGGTGTAAGTACCGTTTGACAACCGAATCAAGCTTTCCTGGCTACAGTTTTGACAAGCCAAACACACTTCATGAAAAAGGAAAATCAGAAATAGTTCAAGGCTTAAAGCATCTAATTAGAGAGCAAAACCACACTGCAGACATACCGGTAGGCACAAAGCTCACATCCCTCCGGACAAGTGAGGTTGCTTGGAATGATGGTGGTCTGCCCATGAGAAGCTGAAGATAACAGATAAGAGACTACATACATTATATTTTTCTCATCAGTTACCTGCATCAGACAGCCCTGATGAAGTCAACTGCAAAATTCACTATCTTCCTCTTTACAAACACTTAGGAACTAACTTTGAGAGCACCAGAAAGATTATCTTTGACCACTGATGTTTTTCTAGAATTGTCTTTTACCATTCCTTTTCTGTACCAGAACCCCATCAGAACTCATACCACTACTCTCTTTTATATAACTTTCATCCCTCCCCCATGAAAACCACCCTAAAACATTACCTAAAATATAATCAACTGGGACTCGATGTCTCAGATTTCACTAGGATTAATTCTAATTTCCTCCTGCTGGGGTATACATAAACAATGCCAGCTTCCTAAATTAAGAAAATAATTCAAGGTAAGACCAATTTTCGCTCCCAAGCCAAGAGGTCAGGGAGGGGATGCCTCCTTCCACAAGACCTGCTGCTTGACCTTGCTTTTGGCAACCTTGGGAGGTCAGGGAAAACGTTTCCCTGAGCCCCGCAGCCTATTGATTTCTCCGAGAGGGGAATTGTCATGGAAATGGAGACCCCGAAAGAGCGGGGCCGGTTCCTCGCTGCGTGGTGCACCCGCCTAGGGCATGCCTGGCCCCAGCAGAGGCCAACAACCTGCCAATCAGTTCCACTCCATGAAAGCTAAGGTGAACGTGCGGAGACCTCGCCACCTGTATTCTAATACGCAGCTGTATTGAAATTTTCCTGGCAGGGTCTGAATTTTAATGTTTAATTTACTTGAACTAATGGGTTACAAAATTCCCATCGAAACGCAAAACACTAATGAACCTTTGGATGGACAGAGAGACCTCCAGGCTTTGATCCTTTTCATCGTCATACTTTAAAACAAGCAGCTCCTTAAGAAGGTTAAGGAAGCAATAATAAAGAATTCCTAGTGTGTGTACATGATCATTCTATACTGATGCACTTCAGCTTTAATAATATTGTATTAAATTTTATTGTAACCTTGCTGACATTTACTGCAAGGGAAAGTGCATAAGCTTAACGGCCTTATAAAATACAGCCCAGTAATGTACCTATAAAGCATAATATTTCTATACCAATGATGAGCTATTGCAATTGCATCCAATTTAGTGGCTCATTATTAATGAGCGCAATCACCTTCTCAGTCACATGCTCCGAAACACAGCATAGTATATTGATGCCATTTCACATTTTACAAGGCAGCTGCTCCAATTTTGCTCAGTGGTACAATGATCTGACAGTGGAAATTCTCTTCTCATTATGAATTAGCTGTAAAATGTACCTGATGATAGAGACATAAGCCCTCATGCACATCACCAGGGCTCTGGTCTATTCAAGAGAGGGAAAGCAGCTTCCACCAGCTGAGATCAGGCCCGTTAAAGCTGACATCTTCTTCAACTCCTGCAGACAGCCTTTTGCCAAGAAGTGCCATTGTTCAGCAAGATTTTGTTATAAGTAGTAGTTATTTAAAGCCTCTTATGGTCCACTGTGGTTAAACAACTTGCAAGTGCCACAGACTTTTTCAAAAACACTTGGCCACCCTTATTGTTCAGCTCCCTGAGAGCTTTTTATGAATTTCACTTGGAGCCCAGATCCACCTGGAAGGCCTAAATATCTTGCTAAATTTGAGCTCCCGTGGTCAGCATTGGAAAACTTCACTTGGTACCAAAATTGGCACTTCAGTGGAATTTAAGCACCTCCTTACACAAAAGCACTTCTGAAAGTCCTGGCATCCACAACCACTTATTCCTAGCAGCACTTAAAACTCTGTCTTTGACCTTTTTTGGCTGATTCTTAACAGAGGCTTCCAGGCTTCTCCAAGAGAACCCTATTACAGATGGTAGGTCTCACCCAGTGAAATACTGGATTCAGAGACCATGTCAAGAAATAGCTGTCCTTATCATCCCAAAGGAGGCCTCTTAAGCACATCC
The DNA here is from genome assembly GCF_059628265.1 of Tinamus guttatus. NCBI lineage: Eukaryota > Metazoa > Chordata > Aves > Tinamiformes > Tinamidae > Tinamus > Tinamus guttatus. Next base: position 2,218,338 of record NW_028288722.1, on the reverse strand, counting down.
ACTGGATCATTCCCCAAGGATGCCAAGGACAACCAGTTGTGATCTACATGGCCACAGGTCTCGTCTCCATCTCCTTTTAATTGCAATAAAACCCCACAGGAGACAAGGGAGCAACACCCTAGAAGATGTTGCGGTGCCCCAAAATGTGCCAAGGAAGATCTGCATACCTGACGACCTCTGTCACACGGCACAAACCCCAGTGCAATGAAGTCCTCAAGTGTAGCTGGGGATTTTCCGAGCTGTCAAGGTGACACAGCCTCAAAGCAATCAGTGCTGCTCAGCAGGATGAGACAAACACAGCTGGTACCTGGAGGAGATTAATTCAAAGAACCATCTTGGCTGGAAGACAGGGAAAAATTTTGAGACACTGGATGTGGGGTAAAGAAAATAAGTAGTTCATTTTCTTGGAGCATTAAGCTGTAATGGCTGTCAAGGGGGATTACTGATATTGTTATGCCAGTGTCAGCACATGTTGTAGAACAGCTATATTTTGAATTTCCATACTTGCTTAATTTAATGTTCGGATAATCTGACAAATGAAACAGGGGCCTCAAAGACTCTATTTCTCCCTCTTCCTTTAAAAAAAATCATTCTATTAAGAATGTTAAATTCTTGGGAGCAAGAGCTGGCATACACAGAGGGCACATAGTAATCTCATTTATGCTGAGATTTGCTTTCTGTTAAGCAACAGAAAAACAGCTAATCAAGCATAATTCAATAATACATCATCTGCAGATGCAAAGACTCAGAAGATTGGTATGGAGCTTTGCCTACATACATGAGCTGATGATCTGGGCCAGGTGCATTTAATTGCACATGGGGTGTGGGTACACACCCAAATAACTCCTCCGTGGCTCCTCCCCAGCTTTGGGCTAGCTGAAATCTGGGACCGCTTCCAGCACGCACTGAACAGCCTCCTTGCACCTCTCCCTGCCATGGGGCTGTGACAACCCAGCCAGCCACCCCTGCAGGTTGCAAGTCCTAGCAGAAATGTCACCAACCCCTTCACCCAGTGCTGCCCCAGCACGGCCCATTTCCTTGAGCATTATGTGAGTAGATGGGAAGCAAGCTGGAAACAGAGTGTTCAGCTGATGACACTTGTATGGCCTCTGCCCCGCACCGCAGAAATATTCTGAAAATGTCTTGCACTGCAGAGCATTTCCAGACATCCCCCAAATAATCTTACGCTTCTCTCAGAAAACCACAGACAGAAAGACATGTCTAGTCTGATCAGCAAGTGCATTCCCACGGCTCTGAGTCCCTCCAGGTCTCCACCAGCATGGTCTTCCCTATTTCCATACATCACAGCCACCAAGCTGTAGAAGCCTAGTAGAACTGGCCCATTTGTTCTGAACATGAGGCATAATATGAGAAAATGGCTCTGCATGGAGTCATCACAGCCTATTTGCAGCAAGGGACCCTGTGAATGCAGAGTAAAAGTTTTGGCTCAAAAAATCCCCTGTAGCTTCCACTAAGCCAGTGGAAAGCAAACTGGATCCTCATCTCTGCTGCACCAGGCATCGACTGCTGAGAAGCTTCAGCTTTGATCAGAGCAACTTTGTTTTGTGGAATATTTCAACAACCCACTTCTTGATTTTGTTCATATTCATGCCCAGATTTAAGAGAGTTGAAGTCTCCTTTGAGGAGAACAGAGATGTGGTTCAGGGTGAGCTGCCCAGGGCCTTGCTCAGAGATATTGTGCCAAGGACCTGGAGGAGGCTACTCCAGACCTCTGAAATCAGAAACACCCTCAGTAAGCATCAATCAAACTGTCAAATTCCACCTCCAAAATGTTTTTTTAGTGTCACTGTTATGTAGCTTCATATATTGTAAGGACATACAGTCAGGTCAAAAAAAAAAAAAAAAGAAAAGAAAGAAAGGGTACTCATTTTTAAGACCAACTTAGAAGCAGATAAAATTACTTGCCCATGCTGCCTCCGCCTGAGGCCAATATCTCACACACAAGAAAAAGCCCATTTCGGGCACGGGGGCGAGGGGCTGGAAGGTTCTGGGTGGAAAAATTACCAATAAATGGACTAGCAGTGAGATAGGGGTAAGCACTAGATATGTAGATGCGTGGTCCAATGTGCATAAAACCAGACATGAGATGCAGAGAGACATTTCTCTTTGTTCTCCAGCCCGTGTTTTTGTTGTTAAAGCTCTGTGCTAATTTCTATGGAATTACTACGGCACATTTGTAAACACACATGAAATGCAGACAGCTCTGCAATCAATGCTGTCTTGGGCTATTAAGTATAATATTCAGCTCAGCCAGATGCCGCCAGAAGTTCGCCAAGCCCATAAAACAAGCTCAATCACACATTTTTGAAAACGAGAACATGAATCCATTTTGGAAGAGCTTACGTATATATTTGTGTATTTGCTCCCTTCCATCTGGCCGATTCCCCCACCAGACAGACAGAGCTAAAACCCAGGGGAGGAAGTTATTACATCCAGCTCTCTCAGCAATACCCTCCCAAAAGAGGCTGGTTCTCAGTCCCCCTCATCTAGAAAAAAGAAAATCACATGCTGCTTCTAAGTGCACAGCAGCCAGGAGATGCTGCTGCTGCTTTTCATGGTGCAGAAGGGAAGGCAGGACCATATCCCATCTGCTGGGTGCCAGCACGGGTGGCTGGTTGCAGCCCCAACGTGCTCTGCAGGGTAGTGGAGAGCAAAGCTCCACCATCTTCAATCATGCAAGATCCCACTGAAAATGGGAGTTTGGCTTGGAATAAGTGATTATATCCCCTTGCAACTTGACATTGGGAAGATGTTAGAAATGGTTTCAAGTATCCCACAAACCCTCAACTATACTGCAAAGACAGCTCAGGCATTTTCATCTCTCTACCCTTATGGCTATTTGACAGAGTCCCATAGAAGAAGGAGAATCTGTCTCCAGACCCACAAATACACCTGCCCACAAGCACAGATCTGAGCACACCAGCAAGATGCCTTATGGCCCCCCACAAGCAGAGCTTGACATTGGTGATGTTAGGAGGGCATCACTGGATGTGCTCATAGCTTTGCATCTATTCTGATGTCGCACCTTGTGAAGGAATGGGCTCAGTCCGGGCTGTTCCTCCTTTGGGTATGAACCATAGTTCCCAGGCGCTTACCTCTTTCGAGAGGCTTTTAGTGCATGCACGAAGGACGCTTCGCTTCAGCCTGAATCCGGAGTTCAGCTGGGTGGTGCAACTGGAGACACAGCTCCTCTTCGAGCCCCACGTTGGGCGCCATTTGGGGGCGTACTGAGGAGCAGGGACCCCGCAACGGTGACCCAAAACCCTCCATTTGGCGTTAAACACAGCTTAAATAGCTCCGAGCCCGGAGCAGCCCCTGCCCTGCCCGGCAGCACGCGGAGCCCAGCAGCCCAGCCAGCCAATCAGGAGGGGATCACGGAGCCCAGCAGCACAACCAGCCAATCAGGAGGGGATCACGGAGCCCAGCAGCCCAACCAGCCAATCAGGCAGGGGATCACGGAGCCCAGCAGCCCAACCAGCCAATCAGGCAGGGGATCACGGAGCCCAGCAGCCCAACCAGCCAATCAGAGAGGGGATCCCGCACCGCCTGCGCGCGGGGCCGCCCAATGAGCTGCCTGGTCACGTGCCGGCCTCGTGGCTGCAGCTCCCGCCTCTCCCGAGCAGACGCCCCCGGCGCTGGGCCCAGGCTGCCCGCAACGCGCCGAGGCCTCGGGACGTTTCCAGTGCTCTGCTGGTGGTTTGGGCTTGGGGCTGATCCCGACCAAGACATCTTGCATAGTCGGCTGTCCCACAACAAATAAGGGCAAGAACAGGAGGCAGAGCACATGAACTACTTAAGTCTCTCAAACTATAACCCTAAAGCACAGTTACATCCTCATGCAGAAAGTGCTGTGAAGACCAGAAACCTGGAAAACTATAGGAAGAACCCAAGAATGGGATAGACGAGGAGCAGCCAGACTGGCTGTGTGTCAGGGCCCTATCCAACCCAAACATCAGCTCCCTTCAGGGAAAAGTCTCCGTAGCTCCCATGCCTGAGGCTGTTGCCAGCTCTGCCCTGTGACATTTTCTCCCCTCCGGCACCTCCACGCCATCAGTGAAGCCTAGAAGGCTTGTCTGCCACAAAAGTCCAGTCCATGAGACTTTGTCTCACCTATAGGAAACTTAGTCCAGTTCTACAAAACATTTCATGAAATGTTTTCACAATTCAACTGACTCCGAGTGGCACAAACCCCTGAGGCAGCCACATCTATTTTGGCCTTGCATTTGGTGCATACTGAAGAAGCACATCTGCCACAGTCTGCATCCAGCATGTAGTCATCCAGCCCTTGCTCTCCAGCGGATACCCCATCGTTTTGCTATGCCTCTGGATCCAGCCTGGCATGGTAGAGGGCATTTCAGCCTCCGTCGCAGTACCAATAATAAGGATAATACTCATAATACTCCAAATAATGAGAAAAGACCAGCAAGTGCAGATGCAAACAAGTCCAGACAAAAGCATGGGGTTGAAATTCATGTGCCTTAAAGAAAAATCAAATGTTTGGCTCCCCTGAAGCATTTTCAGGTGGCTCCAATGTCAGAGGAAAAAAAAAATGATCCAAGAGGAAAAAAAAACAAAGCTCCAACCAGAATGCCCTCCATGGCTCACCCTTGTCACAGCCCACTTCATTCCCTTTCCCGATCTGGATTCCTTCCTGCTCCAAAGACGCGGTCCTGGCCTTAGCTGACCACAGTACTGCTGTGCGTGTGGAGGACAGAGGGACCATCGGCGGTCCCTTCGCTTGCCATCACTGAGCAAAAGCATCGAGAAGTTTTGACGGGGAAAGGGGCTGGCCACCATCACTGCCAGCATGAGCTTCCTTTACAAACCAACCAGAGCTTTGGTTGCTATTTCTCGAGTTCATCCGCGAGGCCATAAACCAGAGATGCTTGGTCCTGCCCTGAGCCGGTACACATGTTGAGGGATACACAAACAGCGTGAAAGGGAGGCCACAGAGGAGCCATTAGAAATTCAATATTAGCTTTATAAAATTGCTAATAATTAGCTACAGCTCTTTTCTCCATCACAGCAGCTGGTGACATGAAAGTGATTAAGTTTCTAATGAATAGATTAGGCTTACTGAATATATTAAATAACAAGGTTTTTAATCAACTGTTTATTGATTCCAGCAAGACAGTTCTGACGGCAAAAAAAAAAAAAAAACACTCGGTAGTCACAGGATTTATTTATGGGCTGGTGTTCTACATCAGAAATAATTAGAAATAGATTATTTTTCACCAAATCTAGAGGTTTTTTTTTTTTTCTGTGAGGCAGCTCAATATGGATTAAATTAACTGCAAATAATAAATTAAGGGAGAATTGAAAGCTAAATGCGGAGAGGTGCTCAGAGCTCAGCAGTTAATCTTTGTTTTCTCTTGTGGCAAAACCAGCCACATATGTATTGCCCGGCTTTAGCCCGTGAAAACGACAGGTTGGAGTTCTTGGGCAGGGACACTTCTATGACCCTCTCCCTGTCTTCTGAACTGAATTCCTTAGTATAGGAAGTTCCTTAATATAGGAAGGCCTAACTATATTTTCCACTGAGGTGTAATACATAGATACTAATGCTACAGGCTCTTTGCGGGTAGCTCTGGCAGCTTGGTAGGGGACCCAAAGGATCCAGGTGTGCTGGCCTGAGCTTCGTGGGCCCACACAACACATGTCTACACAACAGCCACACAACCAGGCCCAGCACCCCGAGGCAGCTGGCCAGGACAACAGGAGAGCAGGAGGTCTCAGCTACAGCCAGAGCAGGAGGTCCTGGCATGGCCTTCCTCAACACAGGCCCCAGCAGCACCTTTACACCCAGCTTCGCCCCATCTCGGCTACCCTTCGCACAGGCTCAACCCAGTGGAGGGCCTGGTAGTTCCAGCACCCACGAGGATGCACAAGAGCTGTGCTGTGGTTTTCTGGAGAGACCACCTGCAATTGTGCACAGAGAGGCCTGTGAGGTAGACCTGTCCCCATGCTTACTTAGCCCATGGGCACCTTCCCATCACTCAATCCAGAAACAAGGCAGCATTTCTAGGTACTTTCTCCCCATTACACCCTTCTCAGTAATACAAGTGGCTGGCTAGGCCTGATCCAGGTCCTTTCACAGTGTGGTGGAAGCCACCTGGACCAGGGGAAGCACACCTGAAGAGCAGCCTTCCTTACCCAATAGCTCCTGTGGAGACAAGTCACAGCCTAGAGGCCTGACCCCACTTTTGGAGGCGAGACGAGGGTCCCACCTCACAGTTTGTCAATTGAGTTGCTGCCATTGGACCCCTGCAAAATAACAGCTCTTCTCCTGGGCTGTGTGCCTCATCCTCCCGGGCACCAGGCATTACACTCTGCAAAGCAAAGGATGAGCCAGGGCAGTCAATGTCACAGTTGGAAAGCCACATCCAACCAGAAACAACAGCTTTGCACACAAACACTGGGAACCTGCCAGGGACATCTCACATCCCAGCTCTTGCAAATGAAGCTGAGGAACTATTTCTCACCTTTCATCTGCAGTCTTTGCAGCACTGCTCATCACTTGGTAAGTCCAGCCAAGAGACAGCAAACACGGCTCTATTCCATTTCTGCCACAGACCACTTCTGTCAAGTTCAGAGGACCACAACTACATCCTTCCATGCAATGGGATCCAGGATGTTCTCCACTTTTAATTACTCACAGTGGAAACCAGCAGAGAAAGAAATAATGTTCAGGAGCTCTAACTTATTCCATAGTTCCAAAGGGTCAAACAATTTTCTGCAATATGTAGTTTCCTACGGTCTTACTATTTTAGTAAACTATATTTGAAGTGATCCATGGCATAAGCAGATCCAAAATATATATGCAACGTGTGTTTGTGTGTGCACACCCACAGACGGAGCTGTTCAGGGAGCAAATCTTTCTAGCTCTCCTGGTCTATAAGATAGAAGACCTTTAGTCTGACCAAGACTAAACTGAGGTCAAATACTGCATGTGCAGCTTAATGCAATGGAGAGAAATTTTTTTTCTTTGAAGCCTAATGGACATGAGGCTCCTGGGCAGGTTTTGCTCTGAAAATGGTTGCTGCATGAAGCTTCCTTGCCACTTTGGATCAGTAAAAGCAGACCCTGCAAAGAGGTTTTAGTGCACAGAGGGCTGCTGGGGTGGTTAAAAGGACATAATGAATGTGTGTGACTCCACAGCTCTACAGATCAGCATGTCTCTCCATGGTCTACAATACCTTTACTCATGCTGCATATGTGACAAGTACACAGAGATAGTGAGAACATGTGAAAACAGGTTGGATCTATATGACTTTCACAAACCATGCAACCATGCCAAGGAGTGCTTCAACATGCTCTCGTTCTTCCCCGAGCACCTGCACATTGCGTGTTCAATTTAGATCGCCTTAAGGCAAAGAGATAACTATTTTTAAATGTATTAAAAGGCCAATGGCAGTTCATGTTACTATGTGTGTCTGTCCATTGATAAGTTGTGACTCATTCAAGAAACTTAGTATACAGAGAAAAATAATTAAACAGAGACTGCTAGCGATTACCTAACAGGTTTTCCTTCCAGTAATTCCCCAGTTTTCAAGTGTCCTGTATCTGAAATCCGATCTTTTAGATCTAGAATCCCAGGATCTTTAATGTCTATACATGATAGCAACACTAAAATTATACATTTATGCCTTGTAATGTGGCAGACAACCACAGATTTAGTTCTAGGCACCTAGATGGAAGACCATTTACATCTTGAAATTTAAAGTAGTTTGATCTTTTTCTTTTTCCTCAAAGGAAAGTGTTTTTTGAAGAAAAGCATTTTCCTTTTGGGTTTCAATATATTAGCTCTTAAATATAGAAGGGGTGACACAACCAAACAGTATGGATTTTGCAAATGAGGCTTGTAGTTCAGCAGGAGACCTAATTATATGAGAAGACTACATATGAAATATGCCTACTATACATGATGCCCTCTTTATGAACACCCATCAAAACACATACATACATGTTGTGTACACAAGACTTCAGTGGGAATTCTGCAAACCTGAGCTGTCACCTGAAGATGCTAAACTGCTGGAGTTCAAAACCTCTCTGTGAACATACCCATGGTGCCTGCACACTTCGGGTAGCTCTAAACACTCAGACTCTCCTACTGTACATATCTATCGATTGGATCACTCTTCCTGAGGCTGATCTCTGTATATATGATAGTATGTAAAACCTGTAATGACCTGAGGGATGCTTATTTTGGCTCTGGTCACTTCAAGTCTATATTCACCTCCTGAAGGTATATAAAGCAACTTTGAGTTTGATTTAATGGACAATTAATACTGGGTCACCCGACCCCTCTGACTGTGCAGATACCCCGCAGCGACACTGATGGGGTCTGGCACACAGACATCCCCAGGCACACATAGAACGGGAATTAGATGTTTGGAGTTGTTTCTATTTACCATTGCAAAATCCCCAGCCTATTTCTGCAAGAAGCTGCTATCCTGATGACTGGCAGCCTGCTACACCTTCCTGTTGAGTCTCTAAACCAGTAGATGTAGGGAGTTCAGGCCACAGGAGATGCTGTGTATCCTGATTCAAGGTCAAATGAATTAGCTTCTGGAGCAAGAGACACCATTCTCATCTCCCATTGGGCCTCAACAGGTATGTGGCCAAAGTTGACTGTCAGAACTGTTGATGAAATTCATCCCATTACTCTAAGCTTCAGATGCAACCTTTAAAGTTGGGAGGCCACTCTTGGAAGACTCTGATCATCCAGCTGAGCTCAGCAGAACTGGAACAGACAGCAAAGATGCACCACAGGATCCAACATGAAAACCCTCTCCCAATCATTAGTCCCCAGTCCTTTCTTTTGGCAGACCCATTTGATGACTCCCTAGAAAGAGCAAGATCAGAGATGGAGAAAGTAGTAAATACTTTCAAGAAGACATTGCAAAGAGCCTGCGTGGCAGAAAGACTGAATCAGCCTTGGGGATTTTTACCCTGTGGAGCCACGTTCCCTGAACGATGTTCCTTGCCGAGATTATCTCATCTCCTCCAAGCTCAAGTTACAATTTATAACATTGAAAACGTAGTGTCAAAGCTCTTCAGAGGATGCAAACACCACTGGATTACTCTAGGATAACCCCTCATTCGACTCTTTCCTTGCCATTCTTTACCAACCAGATAAGGTACCAGACAGGCACATGCCACTGCTGGTTCACCTGGGTACCCCACCTTCCTCCTGGAAGATGTGATCACACAGAGCAATGGAAGGGTTTCAAGGCTGCCCTTATCACACTTAATTCCATGCAAATTCCAGCAAGAAGCCTCTGGGAATTTGAGATTTGTTGGCATTTTCCTTCTCACATTTCCTACTGGAAATCCCTCCATCTGGTTAGACGCTGTAGTAGGTACCATTTAGCTAGCTAATGAAATCCATATGTAATTGTCAGAAAGATAATTGACACATTAGGACTTGGAGATTTGCATTTGGCCTTTCGCAGTTTACTTGTTGCAGTGTGGCAGCTGCTGGGGATGGCAAATTGGTGGCATTTAACAGCCCTCCAGATGTGTAATCTTTTCTCCACAGTTTAAAAGTTCTACCTGTGTAAAAGACAGGTTTAATGCGACATTAAGGAAACAGTTTTTCTCTCCTCTCTATAACACTGTATTGCTATTGCTATTCCTTTCTGTAGGATTCCTGCTAGGAAAATGTCTGTAAGGACTGCACTAGAGACAAACTGCACTATTACCCCATGATAAGCTAAACTAAATGAAGGGCAGACACGCAGATGGATGCACAGACTCAGACTCAACCATTGCTAAACACAACCACAGCTCCACTGGGTCAAAGTGAAGACTCCTTTTCAATCTCATGCTTAAGGATCTGAGCAGTGCCAGATGAATCGCCCACAGAGGTGCTCCTTCATCTCTACGAACAGCAAAGGAAGCCTTGGGAGATGAAGGAGCACCTCTGTGGGCGATTCATCTGGTCCAGAGTGGGACCTCAAACTTTCACACACACACACTTTGGTAGCAGCACACTCCTCCTCCTCCTCCTTATCATCATTATTTTCACTCGCAGCTTGTCCCAAGTTACTTTAGTTTTGACAATCCTAAATATTTTTATCGTCTGCAAACTTTGTCACTTCATCATTCACTTTTCCAGATGATTTACAAAAAGCTTCAGGCCCTGCTCCAGTCCCTGTGGGACCACACTAGTAACCTTTCTCTGCTGGAAAAACTCACCTTTTACTCTTATCCTTTAGCCAGCAACGAGCCCACAGAAGGGCTTGCTTTCATCTCCTACCATAACTTAGTTTAAGAGCCTTTGATGAGAGAACTCGACAAAACTTTCTCAAAGTCCAAGCACACCGTACAGACCTGCATTCCTGGTGGAAAAGGGCCAAAAGCTCAAACTCTCTGGACAATCAACTGAAGTGCATTTTCCACAGGTTGAGCAAGAACGGCTCTTGGAAAAGAAGCCGCCAAACCTGCCACATGGATCTTTCCATCCAAGGTTCTTGGCTCAAGCCAAGGTACAACTTTAAAGGGAGTTCTCTGATTTTCTGTAGGAGCTTCCCAATGTGTGAACATGTATCCAGACAACTCGGAATGCTTTTGGGCTCAGATGCCATCTGGAAATCATTATTAAACATTGGTACACTCATGGGATTTCACATACTTCCCACCTGACATGGAAACAGTCTGTTTGTTTGGCTGCTTCTGCTCTCAAGATATTTAGCACAGACAAGAGAAACAGGGCAAGTGTCCCCATGCTGGGATCTGCCTTTCTCTTCCTGCTCTCTTAAAAGGCAGATTTGTCCTCCCTTTCCTTGAAGTGATTCTCCTCTTTGGCATTTTCTGAGGACCATCCCTCTTGCCTGCATAGAACCGTTCTCCACGGTGCAGCACGCACAGCCCACGGGGTAGCACAGCTTGCAAGCTCTCAGCTGAGACCTGAAGACAACTTGAGTGGGGAATTGGGGTTTCTCAGGTGTCATTTTTTTGCATTTTGTGTTTTGAAATCCATCTCATTGCAGACAACATGGGACAACACAGAATATAAACTTCTTTCCTCTTCTAATTCATTTCACAAACTAAACGGGATTCCCTAGTCACCTCGGAGACCCTCTGAAGTGCCTAAGTCACATTTCAACCTTTCTGCCTGCATTTTATGCATTCTTCCTGCAGAAGTTTTGAGCTCCCTCCTCTTTCCTGCTTTTAGAGGATTTTTACAGGCACACAGAGGCTGCAGAGAAAGCCTCAAAAGCCCAATTCTCATTTGCTACATAGCTTTTGCAGTCATTTCCACTAGCCAAAAAGCAGAAAAAAAATGCCACTAAGAACATTTCTGATTTATGCTCACTTTCTACTAACTGGAGGAGACTGGAAGTGCTACTTTGCTATGTTGCAAAAAGTCCTCCTGATCTCACCCTGATCCCAAGCTGGAACAGAAGCAGGTAATATGCCTTCAAGAAGCATTAGTAGCAACCAGAAGGCCTCCCTGGCTTCTGACAGGAACAGAGTCTATCAAAGCAGGAGCATCTGGATGTAGGTAGGCAGAGCAGCTTGCAAGTATTTACTGAACTTGCTTATTTAGAATCTAATTACTCCCAAACAGTGACATCGTGTCCTTAGTGTTGTGTCAAGAGGAAAGGCAAAACCCTTGGCATATTTAACAATTTACTTAAAGCCCAGAGACAAGGAGCCAAGTGAGAGCATGAGAAAACCACCGTACTCTTTACCAATGCAGCCAGGCAGAAGACACCTCAGAACAAATTTCCTTAAGATGAGGAAGAAACTCAGAAATGGAAATGGCAAATTCACTAAAAACACACAGAAAGCTGAAAAATGAGACGAGACCAAGATGCGTTTTGAAGCACTCAGTGTTATTCAGGTAGACTCCTGACTGTGTTTCCACGAACACCATAAACGCCAGCAGAAGCGGTGACCGCTCAGCCCCACACGCCGAAGGACGCTGGAGCTGCTGAGGTGCAAACTCTCCTCAACTAGCCAAAACCACCAAGGGCTTCACGCTTGCTAGCCAAGAGTCAATTCCTTGCAAAGGAAGGAAGGTAAGGAGGGGAGAAAAAAGAAAAAAAAAAAAAAACCCACCACAGAATCATTGCTGTCATTCCCTCTTGCACATCAGCTGGCACCCAGCGCCCAGGCCTAAGCGCCCTAATTGCGCAGAGTGCCTCGCAGACACACACCGTCACCGTCACACGGCACTTCGTGTCGCGGTAGTAACACGTCGCGGAGCGGGCGGCGCGGTGCAAGCACATCCCCGACCTGCACGCGCCCCGCTCATTAGCGCAGCGCGGGGCTAACGAAGGGAGCGGGAGCCGCGCTCGGAGCAGGTCCGTTGGCTGCAGGAACCCGGGAAATCCATGGCAGGAGGTGCCCACACCTTCATTAGCAGCAGTGGCCAAACACGGTGGAAAAATCCCTCCCTGCTAATATCCTCAAACTAGAACGAGCAGCCACATGTCATCCCTATGTGCCACAGTCACCTTGGAGGCTGAATCCTAACTACAGGGTTGGGCTCAGCCATGGCTCTGGACCAGGTACATCCAAAGCCCCAGTTCCACCTCACCACTGCCTCTTGGAGAAGCACATAGACCCGTGCTTGCCCTTTGTCTTCTCTTCTGGTGAGCACGTGTGGGCTTGCTGTGAACGAAGAGCCATTTTCGGTGTGCTAAAAGCTGTTTTAAGCCAAGTCTTGGCAGCCCAGAGCTCTCCAATAAGGCTGGTAGAGCCCTGCTGCTCCCAGCAGCATCAACAGGAACATCCCCAGGCCTGGTCCTCACTCTCCTTTTCTTCTGGACGCCCAGAAAACTGTAACATCCAGCTCCTTGCAGCAATATTAGCAATGAAGGTGGGTGATAAAGGGAGCATCTTCTCTAAAGAAAAAGCTCTTGTGTAAAGAGAAAGAAGAAACAAGGTTTGTTTTTTTTTTGTCAAAATAGTAATCTTGGTGGGAAAGCCCTTTCCTAACAGAACACCAAAAATTTGGAAGCTATTTTTAATTTTCTCTCTACAGACAAACTAATCTAATTATTTATTATTCACATCAGAACTACCCCAGTGGCCTCTAAGGATCAAGAATCTGGGGAAGGGAACAACGGCTCTGTCAACAAGAATGAGAAAAATCTGCATTCTGCCACGTCTTCATTGGGTAAAAAGCATTTCTTGAGCTGCTCTTTTCCTCCTTATCCAACTCCAACAGGGGCTGGATCCTGCCAGGTCCAAAGCTCACATCACCACCATTCACTGCACCAGGCAATGGATCCATCTCCTGTTAAAAGCCACCTTCAAAACCCTGGAGTATCTTTCAGCAGCTGGTCTACATATCACAGTTGCCACCCAAAAATACTCTACACCTTGGATGCTACAGAGCTGACAGCTCAGGAGAGATAAGCAGAATAGTCTTATTTCCTTGGCAAACCTACATTCTCTAAGTTGATCTCCCTCCGTTGCTGCCAACGTAGGGAAGAATTTGTGCTTTCTTCTCCTGTCTCAAGGCACCAGGAGGCCAAGAGCAGACGCAGTGCCTTGTATGCAGGTGTTTTTCAGCTAGACCTGGGAGCAAAGCTTGGTTTTCCTCCTTGGTTCAAGCTTGGATTTCCAGCAAAGCTCTAAGTCATTAGCAGTGAATGCAGTCGCCATCCAGCTAACATCCCTATGGGGAGGCATCCCCATGCCAGGACATTCCGGTCCACACAGGACCACCAGCACCATCCTGCCCAGCTAAGCAATGCAGAAAGCCAGGAGAAATGCAATGGTGGGAGTTCTCTTGCTGCAAAGCAGAGAAATGGAGGGATAGAAGCAGAGGAGATCCAACACGCAGGGTGACCGCGCTGCCCGTTTCCACCTGGGAGCGCGCGGGAGGATGGATCTCCCTGCAGGGGCTGGGGTTCAGCCGCCGGGGACCACGGCCCCCTCATCCTCTAGAGCCTTCCAGGCACAAAGCAGCCTCGAAAGCAGAAAAGGGAGAGCAAGCTTTTCCCCCCTACTGGAAGATCAGGGGATTTTTGCTCTAATCCCTAAACAAACACATTTAATGCCATTAAACACTCGCTGGCTTTACTGAAATGTAGCGTTCTCGTGCTGTTGCATGCAGAGCACGGGCTGGATTTCAGAACACGGACAAGCTGTGATCACTGTGCCCTCAATAGGAAAAGGATAAACCACCCTCCCCGTTCCCCCCCTCCCTTTTTTTTTTTTTTTTTAATATACTGTTCACTGGGAACAGGGGGAAAGCAGTGGATGAACCTTATGGAGCTGAAAGGCTTGGAAGATCCCATAACTCAAGACATGCAATTTTTTTTTTCTGACGAAACAGTGCAAATAATTTCAAAACCACCCAACTCTCCCTTTCTTTTCTCCTTTCAGTACCTTTTTCTCCTTTATCCCAACTCTACTTTCTTACCAACAGCTAGCACAGAGCAGAAAGAAGCATCTCTCCATTTGTGTATTTGTACCATAAAGGAAACCAAGGGGAAAAGCTGCACAGAACACGGATTTCCCAGCTCCTGACACTCTTCAAAAGACTTTTTTTTTTTTTTCTTCCTAACTTAAAACTGGAAAATACATTGACATCTCAAAAGGTTTCATGAGCCAACACCAACTGGATTGAACAGATGTCAGTACTTTGTTCAGCTCATTTCAAGCCATTTTGTTTCTTCATCATTTAATTTAAAATAAGGGCACAGATTAAAACATAAAACAAGTTAATGTGATTTACTGATAATTCTGAAGCAGAGCGTTGAATGGAAAAAAAAGAGTTATTCTTAAACCCAGGAGTATTGCACTCCGTAACTTTATAAAAATCAGATTATCCTTTAAAAAGAACCTTTTCTTGTTAATGATAATAGGAGGGAAAAAAAAAAAAAAAAAAAAAGACATTTCTTGGGTCTTGCCTTCCCTAGCGATTCCTGCCCGGCTCTTTTTTGTTTCCGCGGATCGAGGTGATTGCGCCGTTAGGAATTCCAATCCCCATAGTGAGAAGTTGGACGGGGCTCTGATCGCGGCTCTGTGGCCCGAGGGCAAGACGAGCTCCGCAGATGCTCCACCATGCCCACGGTGGTAGGTCTTTTGCAGGCTCCAGGTATAGCAGATGCCTTCCCAGCAATTAATGCTTAAAAAAATAAATAAAATAAAGTTTTTTTGGAAAGGAGCTAAAGTTGCATCTTCTTAGGTTTTAAACAAGAGCTGCCCATGAAGTCCATCTTCTGGCCCATCTGTTCCAATACGGCTCTCCAAAACATCCAAGCCATCCTCCAGCCTGGCACGGATGGAGACAGCAGCAGTCAAAAACTGTCATGTCCCCATGCCAGGACTCTCAAGACCTATGGCACCCGCCAGGATTCCCCCCACTGCTGCAGCTTCACAGGCAGGGCAATGACCACGGCTACTAACTGCAGTTCCACATAAAAACCTGATGGCTCTAGAAATGCCACCAAACCTCTGGCAACACTGGGACACTTCTGCCTTTTTTTTTTTTTTTTTTTTTTTTCCTTTGGAGCAGGAATGAAGCTCCAACCAGCCCTTTGGAAAAGGAAGGAATCGACTTCCTAGCACTATAAAGATAATGAGTTTAAAAGTAACCACAATATATAAAAGTTTAAATTGCTCATAAACAGATCTGAACAGGAGCCAGAAGAACCAGTGTGAACATGAGCTACTCCAGTGCAAAGTGATCACAGCAATGTATCCATGTATCCAAGAGAGAAGATGCAGGAGTGGGATAGAGGTTTGGGACTTTCCTGGGTAGGAATTTGGTTGCAAGTGGGACATTCCTCAGCCGTCCTGGAGGCAAGTAAACATTGGACTGAAAATCCCACCTAATTTGAGCACGCCAAAGCCTGGAAAAGCGATCAGGCGGAGAAAGGGCAGCGCACGGCTTTGCTGCGGGGGCAAAGCGCGGGCTCACGGGCCCTAATAAAAGGCTCACGGGAGAGCCGGGGCGCGGGGAGGCCAAGGCAGCGGCTGCGCTCCCGGCCGCTCGTAAAGCTGTCACTGCGGGGACGAGGGGTCTGGACGGCGTGAAAAGCCTTGCCAGAGAAAAAGGGGGCCGAAAAAGAAAAAAACACTTTTCTGTTCAATAACAAATCAGCCAGGCTGATGTGCAAATGGCAAATCTAACAGCAAATTGGTGGTGCTTACAAAATCCGGAGGGGTAGCCAGCTAGGAAAGAAAAAAATCAAGGGAAGATAATGAAATTACACTCAGAGGCTTTTTTGTTTTTCTTGAAAAGACAAAAATCAGGAGCACATAGTTAGGAAATTATACTCAGTGGATTTTTTTTTTTAGTTTTGGGGATTTTTTTTTTGTCTTCTTTTTTCCCTTGCTTGGCCCCTTCTGCTGTTGTTGGGGGCCATCTCTCATCCACAAGGTGGAACCTGCCTGCGCAGCAGGACGCCGGGCGCCCCGTGGCACCGACGCGTCCCCTCCCCGGGCACCGCTCCGCAGGGCTTCCCAACAGCTCGGAAAGCAGCCGGGAGAGAAGCCCATGCTCTTACCTGTACAGACTCCCGAGCTTCCCGAGACCCAGGACAGCTCCCCTCCTCTTTGCAAAACTCTCAGCGTGCTTTTTTACCGTTTCCAACTACAGCTGGGAGCCCAGTTCTGCTTCCAAGGGGCTGTTAATGCAATTGCCAGGCTACTCTTTGCCACCATAAATTCTCCATCATTTTCTTCTCACTGTTTGGGGTCATCTAATGGACAGCCCAGGTTTTATGGAGCAGGCACAGAGGCATTTCTGCATCTGCATCCTGCAGCATGGCATCAAACTCCCTCCCGGGCACATGCAGCCCCTGGAGGGACTTTAATCTCCTGCCCTCCCTTGGGAAATGGTACCACGACAACTTTATTACCTGCTGATAAACCTCCCGATGTGCATACAGTTAGAAATGGTTATTTTTAGGTATTGTGTACCGCTAAAGTTATTCCCTTATGGGAACAATAAACTGCACCAGTGTAAGTGGTCTCCATGCCGTTAGGACTGTGCACTCATTGAGAACTGTGTGGGTATAGCAGTTAAAGAAAATTAAAAAAACTTTTTTTTGCGCCAGCGTGACCTTATCAAACATTAGCCAGATTTAACCAAATAAGTAAAGAAGCGGGAGAGAGGAAGCACCGCTCGATTTAAGCGCGTTTATTTACCACAAGCGAAGCGAACAGGAAACAATTTTCCCTTCCCAGAAGGGTTTTTGAGATGCCATATAGAAAGCAGACGAAAAGTTACATTCTCAAAAATCTTTACATGGTGAAAAACAGGAAAGAGAAGCTGGCTGGTGAATAAAAAATGCCTTTTTTTTTCCCTCTGGAAATGTATGGGCTAGGTAATATGCAACTTTGACACACGAAAAAACAAAACTACGATATTTCCATAAATGCAGGTAGCTAAGGAAACATACAAGTCCTTGCAAGGACAAATACTAGTTAAAAGCTTGCAAACTGGGAATATGTGGCCAGTTCTTACAAGCAAGCAAGGTCAGCAAGGGAGCCCTGGAGGAATCAGGGACATTAAAAATGCACGTTCAGAAATGACCTGCAAAAGGGCATTCTGAGCAGCGAGGTGAGGAAGTTTGCTGACGAGACTAATTTTGAGAGGACTGTGATGAAGTGCAAAATAATTTCAAGATACAGCGACAGGTAGCGGAACGTCAGATGAAATTTAGTGCAGATAAATGTGGAGGGATCCACACTGGGGGAAAACAAACACACACACACAAACTACACTTCTTAAATGCAGTGACGGGCCCTAAGCCGAGCGTTACCACACAGGAGCACTATCTTGGGCTTATAACACAGCACTGTGGGACATCAGGTCCATGTTCAGGATCAATCAAAAAAATTGAGTGTCTGGAATTACCAGGAGAGGAGTAAAGAACAAAATGGAATATCACCATACAACTGCACAGGTCAGTGTTTACCTGCATCCTCATCACTGTGTGCAGTTGTCTCACCTTAGAAAGGATATTGCAGAATTAGAGAAGATCCAGTGAAAAGCAGTAAGGGTGTTCAGAGGAAACAAGAGCTTTTGGATAAAGTCAAGCAAGCTAGGACGCTGCAGGCTACAAAAGAGAAGACTTATAAGAGGAAAGGAATTAGGGCTATGAAACCATGAGCAGCATGGAGAGAAGGATACCGCTCATTCCCTCTTCACATGCAAGAGTTTGGAAGGAGCCTTAAATGAAGTCATTAGGAACCAACTCTCAAAGCAAAGGAGATCACTCTTGACCTTGTATAGATTAGCCCTCTCTGCCCAAGGACATTGTGGATGCTGAAAATTTCTTAAATGAGACAAGAACACAGAAGAAAAAAATCAATTCACTGAGTGCTACCAGGTATACAAAATTTGCATTTAGCTCAGGCTAACTCCTGAGCTAAAACCACTTGAAAGCTTTGAGAGTACTAGAGAAAGTATCTTCTATGCTTGCCAGTGACTATTCTCCCCCAGGAACGCCCTTACGGATATTGAGCTGGAGACAGGATACTGAGCTCACATTGCCCATCAGCTGGCCCAGCACTGTCACCCTAATGTTTCTGCATCCCAAATTTTGAAAATTGTTTTAGAAAATGGCCAAAAAACCCACCTTTGCACAATTTTGCTCTTAAATAAACAGCACTTTCCAATAAAGAGGAAGTGTTGGTAGAAATCAAGCCCAACATGGAGCGGTATCTTACAAGTCCCCCCACTGAAGGACCCACAACAGCAGCACCATGATCTGCTGCCTCCACCCTGACAGCAGCAGTTGCATCTCTGCCAGATGCCCGAGACATGCTCCCATGCTGTTTAGATGGCATGAAAACTCCTCACGTCCTTATTTTCAACCTGGTGCCAGTTCATATGCAGGCAGTTCTGTCCAGGACACCAGGGCCAGGTGAATGGCAAAGTGCACACACAGCCCAGCCTTGGTCCTGGCTGTGAGAGGAGCCACTTCAGCAAGCTACACACATCTCTGCTCCCTCTCTTTCTTTCCTTTCTTCCAACAAGCCTTCTCCTTAGAGTGTGATTTTCCTGCCCATTTACTTTCTCCCTCGCAGTCAATCCCTTTTCATTTCCAGACCAAAGCCAATTCTGCAAGGGTTCGTTACAGTTATTTTTATAGGATAGTGGCAGTGTTGAGTGCTAAGTCAATTAGCCATCACCTCCCACTTCCTCTGCTTAGAGCAGGTTGGAACAAAACTCATTTTTTAAAACCATCTTCATCTACTGCCACCAAACTGCCTGGGGAGACCCAGTCAGTCTAGCAGGGAGCAAGGACAGGCTCCTTAAAGTCCTCCAGGAGATACTCTGAGGGTCAAGGTCCCTGCAGCAAGGGGATGCAACCCCTGCACATATCCCATTAAACTAGCAAGTACCACAGCCTTTGCCAGCTCTGATATTTTGAGAATGGAAAATGAGGAGGATACAACCTCCAGCACTTAGTAAGTACATTCTTTTCCTGTCAGCTGTGATTTAACTGCATAAGAAATAGAAGAGAAGCTCAGGAAAAAAAGCTAGAAGCCATCCAGACCCTGCCTGGACATCAGCCTGACTTTCCGTACGTCCCAAACTGTTCCTCGGATGCTTTCTCCGTTCTGCAATTCTAGCTTTCTGCACCACGCTAAGTTTAGCCCAGGGCCAAATCCTGATATTGGTCACGCCTCATCACTCCAGACTTATTAATTCAGGCATTCCTATAGCCACATCTGTCAGCTCTTCTGCGATTAGCATGAGATTTCTGATCAGAGCAGTTACCATTTATCCACAGCCAAGAAAATGCCTCTGGCAATGTCTCCAGTAAGCAATTTTAATCCATCATTTTTCTGTACAGTGACAGCACCTAGAACTGACATAGGAGAGGGGGTAAGGCTAGAAAAATCCAGAGTGGCATTGCAGAACCCAATTCCAAAATACCAGAATGACCTCCTTGGCCGAGGATCAGCATTACAGATTGTCCTTATAGGTAAAGGACATCCCTGCAGCTTTACAGCACCAACAAGTATCTGTGCTATCTCCTACCATTCCCGACAGGAGCCTCCACAACTACAGGAACTTCGTATCTCAGAGACATGGACCTCTTGCTTCCCACCAAGCCCTCCCCTATGGGGGTTCTTATGCCAGAATCCCTGTTTCTGCTTCCTCGGGGCAGGTTCAGACCGAGCTGGGACATCTCCCTGCAGAGCTAACACCACTGCTGGCTCTCTCCCAGGAACAAACTCCTGACCTGCTCTTACCTTACGGCACAGACCACCTCTGCAAAATAAAATAGCACTTTTGAAGTTGTGCTTTTACAATCTATGAAATCGCCCAGACCCCCTGAGTAAATAGCTTATGGATACGGAAGTGACCTCTTAGCTTCTAGCATATGAGTAAAGCCTTGAGGTTTTTCATTAAGCTTAACCAGCCTCTGAGGCTTTCTTAAAACCCCAAGGAGGTAAAGCCTCACAGCGAATTTTGCTCCAAATATCAGTTGGAGATACAGGTGTAATATCTTAAGCGCAGACTGCCAGAGGCAAGCAGTGTTACTCACACACAGCTTTCATAACATTTTTCCATCATGCTGCCTATGCTGCCACTTAAATATTTGCTCATAGAGGCTGGTCTCACAGGTGCAATTGATTTCAACCATCAGGCAAGAGAGGACTCAGAGCCAAGACCCAGAGAGCAGCACCGAGTTTGATTCCTGGAGTCCTTTTCTATCCATCACCGAAGGACCGACCACCACCAAACCTGGAGTCACACGGCTGAGAGCCATGAACAGCACCTAAATTGGAACAGCAACACAGAGAGGAAGGATGAGAGTGAATATTAGAGCGAAGCAATCATCCAAGGAAGAATGTATTCAACCAAAGGAAAAGAAAAATATCTATCACTTCTTACAGGCAATATTCCAGGACGTCAGAGGGTGAGACATTCAAATCCACAGTAACACACAATTAAACTACAGAATTCAATAATGCAAAAAGTCCTTGGGGCTATAGACTCAGCAAGAATCAAAAAATATTTGATATTCCTTGTTGAATATAAAGAATTCACGGAATACTGGAAGAGATATAAAACCCTGTTATCACCCAGTCTTACTTTATTGGGAAGCAGGAGGTGAAAGCCATTCCCAGAGATGGGACACAAAGCTGCACAGGTCTGGCTGTTTAGTCCAACTGCTGTCCAATTGGCAGCATGAGCTTTCAGGGAAAATTTGAACATAGTGAGAAGTTTAGCAATCAGACAAGGGCAGAAATTGTGTTCATGCTCGAGGGATAAAAACTCCATACACCTCTTCTACCCCAAATCCCAGCACCTCTTCCTGAACTCCAGAGTATATATAACATTACTTTGAATGGAATAAAGTCAGCTGCTACCGGTTATAACCCAGAATATCTTTTTGTTCCAAAGAAATGTAGTTTAAATTGGTACAAATCATCATAACTTCCCTGAAGTCGATGATTAAAGGTGTTGTCCCATGTTCCTCAAACACTTTCCAAGCTAAACGCATTGACATGAACACATAGTCTCCTACTGACTTCATTTATATTTTATAGCCTTTACACCTCCATCTCAGACCAAGGCAGACAAATCCTTTCTCTTTCCTGGTTGGTTCACAGCCACAGAGGACTACAAAGGAGTGGTTCATAGGGAGAGACAGTGAAGGAGAAATAACAGTATTTGTGCAGCGAAGTCTTTACTAGGAAACTCAAGGCGATGGGGTGTCTGGATTGCCTGGAACCTACCCAGATGATGCAGGATCCATCTCTTTCCGAACTGAATGCATCCACATGTCAGCTGGTTTGTGTGACAACTGTCCCGTGACCCTCCAGCCGTCCCCCCACCCAGCTCTGATGCTCTCCCAACCCACTGATCTCACTTCCTCTCATAAGAACGATGCTGTGATGAAGTGCAGTGACAGTAACCACATGGGTTTGGCCACCTCCACCTAAGCCGTCTGCTCTATAGGCTGGGGGGGATGCAGGCAGACTCTACACATTGGTTTGCAAGGACACAGCCTTGCAGAAGAACACAAAGCCTGGATGGTGTACACCTTGCCGCCTGTGACTTTTTTTTTTCCTCCCAAAACGCATTTTTATAGTCCATTTTCCTTCTCTTCATTTATTGACTCAGCTGCACTTTCAACATGAGTTGACAGATCTGGCATGGTGAGGCCCAAAGTCATGTAGTTCACTTGCTGATAGCAGCTGCGATTGCTGCAGTTTGTTATTAGTTAACAGATGACCTGCTATCATCTGCCTGAACAGTTAAGTATCCTGGACTTTATTCTAACTGTAACCTCACTGTCACCTTTTTTAAGGCCTGGACAAAATAATTCCTTGACGTTTGACAGAAATTGCCCTGGGAAGTTATTCTTAGCACCCTCCTCATTTGCAAACAGTTATCATCTGATCCATAGGAGTGTTCATTACATTTCAGAGCTACCTGCAACATCACATCCCTGGGTATTTTAGTGGGATGAACCTATAGGAGGTTCAGGACATCCATTTATGAAGGACTGCAAAATCCAAGGATGATTTCGCACTCGCCCAAAGTTTAGAGACCTTTCTAGAATTCCGTTAAGTGCCTTCTCATGACCTAATGAGAAATCTTAGCAAACGAGACATTCTGGTGTGCCCACTGTTCATGGCCTGTCAGCTGGTGTAACTCTCTCACCAGGTCACTTCTGTTTAGGCATCTTCCACCTTGTGCAGAGAGATTTTGCAAGCAGTATACACACAACTTACGGTACGGGATAATTATTTGTCAGGTAATATCCCCAGTAGATTTCTAGGAGATATATTGCTATGGGCTAAGCATTAGCATGCCCAACGAGTCTCTGCTGACCAAAAAATAATCAGTCATGTGGGGATACGATGGTCTTCTCGGAAGAAGCTTTTCCTCAATCTTGAGAGTATCTACATATTTCCTTACAGCTTTACACCTCTTCAATAGTTTCTCACTCATCTCCTCAAGTCATTATTGCAACAATTACACTTTTGTGTTTTTCCTTTTCCTGTCTTGCACGTCCTTTGCTGATGGACTTTCTCACAGCTCAGCAACAATTTTCTCAGCAAAACGCGGCCAAGGTCACACAGCTGCGCTGCACCGAACCAAGCCTCGGGTCCGAGACAGCTGAACTCCCCGGCTGCGGGTCGTACTGGGTCATCTTGGCAAGCCAGAACTCATTTTTCTGATTACAAAATATCTCCACTGACTCCCAAGGTAAAAATCCTGCTTTGTCATTTGAGCTCTTTGAGACAGTTTTAAGGGTGAGAAGCCAGGAGAAATACCCAGGGGCCAGGCCAATGTTAGGCTAAACCAGAGATCAATCTGTATCCTCAGCTCCAAGACCCTATCACCAGGCTCACAAGCAGCAAGTGGGACGGGTTACGTCAGCGCAGGCCTCGACCAAATACTGCTCTCTCTTTACTGGCAAAACGTTACTAAAAGAAGAAAAAGCATTATTTCCTCAAGGTTTTAGTTTGTTGATTGGGGAAGTATGTGCTGTTGCAGTGGGTGTTATTGAACATGTTGGTAACTGTCACCATGTGGATGAACGCAACCACTGAACATCTGTGAATATGTCTCTGATGCCTGAATTTACTTTTCTAAGAGAGAAAAAAAAAAAAAAAAAAGACAGAGGGTTTTGCTTACAGAGTTCCATCCTTCAAAATAACAGCTGGGAACCAGCCCCAGGGAGTGCTCTGTGGGACTCACTGCACCAGGAAGGCTATGGCTGCATCTACAAGATCAGTTATTTCTTTAGGTGAGAGCAGGGTACTTTCTTCCATCTCTTCAATGAGCACCAGTGAGAAAGCACAGAGCAAACTCCATCACCACCACTTACTTTATCCCCTAGATTCACCCACCAATTCATGGAAAGTAGCAGACATCATGGCTTCAACTGCCATCGTTTTTAAAGCAGTCCATAAGTCTGCATAAACTAATCCATAACTTCATCATTCAGAGCTGTTCACCATGGAGCTGGAATGAATCACTCTGTCCAATGGGCTGTTTGCTGTTCATTACCCGTGGTGCAAGACTGCTCATAGGGCTGACACGATATCATTTCAACTGCCCCAGTACATAAGAGAAACTTCCTAAAGGCAGCAAGTGAGGGGAGCAGATGCTTTTGTTCATGCACAAGCACATCTGTCCTTTCAGAGGACAAGGAAAGAACAACCACCCCCCAAAGACAGCATGCAAGTAAGAATATGCATTCTTGTGGCTGTTAGAATGGCCACAAATAATTGGGAGGACCACTGCTAAGGAAGATGACTGATATCCCTACTGATATCCCTACTGGAGATGCAGTCATGGACATTGCCTTATCCTAAAAGCAACTGAAATGGTGTCAAAGAGCTCAGAAAATGCAATATACAATAGCAAAGTGAATGGATCTCAACACCGCTATAGGAACATCCCTCGAACACAGTTTAGATTACTGGTTATCACCCAAGAAATTTAACAATTTGTTGGAGTGACTAAGACTGCACTGCATGAGTCTTCTGTATTTCCTCTCTATAATCCAAATGGCATCATTTGGGATGACCAAATTGTAAGGATTTCTATGCCCCTTGGTACTGACACTACATTTGTGATAAAAGGCTACCCCCTACTGCACCTTATATGCTGGGAAAGGTTCTGCTTTGGCAGCCTTCAGGTGGTGGAAGCTACATCTCCATTAACTTGCAAGTATTTACTATTGGAAACTTCACATTAAAATGTTAGGGTCCTAGAGCAGAGCTGGAGAGGAAACTGGGCCAGAAACTGGACTGTGACTCTCTGGAGCGATGAGTCATTTGAGATGAAACCAGCAATCAGTATTTGACAAATTAACCTTCTTGGAGAAAAGTGAGTTTCTAATACACCTGCTCCAGATGAGAGTGTTAAGATTTAAATAGGCACCAGATTTGCATAATACCCTTAAGATAAGCAGTACTGTGCCAAAGCCCTGCAACGCATGAAGGATTTATATCATGTCTTATACATTTCTGTATTCCAGAAGAGACCATTCATCATTGTGCCAATACTTCAGAGATTTCACTGAAAGCTCCAGCAGCTCTAGATTATCAGGGAATTATACATTTTTCCCCACTGAATAATCAATCCCAGAAGCCTGCTAGAGAGAAAAAAAAAAAAAGCCCACTTTCATCATGTAGGTTAATAATACAGCAAGAAAAGAGATCCACTTTTAATGCCAACACTGTCAAAGACACTGAAATCCTTCTTTTTGACCAACCTCATGGATCTGTTCATTATTGCCTAATTTCCACCTGTATTAACATACACATTCAACACCTTTCAGACAGATCTTCATCAATACCCTGACCACACAGGAACTCTAGGAAAGGAAAAAACCACCAAGCATATTCCACCATATCACTATAATGAAAAGTTCCTCCTGTTTTAGAGACCTAAGATGGGTCTTCCCATTCCCTTGGTCTGCCAGCCTTTAGATACTGTCCCCCACCTATGGATTACATTCCCACCACCATCATGATTCCACACCAAGGTAGCATCCTGGCAAGCCCAGATTAATCCTTGCCCCAGGGTAGACTTAGGTGAGCACTCGGAACTGCCTTCCTTGGCACTACATCTGTCTGATGAGGACTGGAAGGTGTCCAGCAAAAAATAGCTGGGTGGTAGTGGCTTCCCAAATATGACTATTTCTTTTGTCAGTACAACGGCAGAGGAATCCAGGAAAGCCAACACCAGTTCAAAAGCCTGTGGGCAAGGAGAATATTAAAGAGAGCTTGGATCCCAGTAGTATGGATGGCCTGACTCTCTTGAGCTCCTCTTATACCGTCATGCTTGGATATGACGGCAATGAGGTTATAAAAGCTTTCCTGGAGAGAGACCGACAGATCGATCGACCCAGAAGCCACGTGAAATTTATCCCATGTGGGAAGAACTCTGCATGCAACATCTTACATTTAGTACTGTGAATGAGCTTTAAATGCCCAGCCTCCGCTTCAATACACATGTGGTTTAATTCAATCAACTTTCCTTAAACAAGGAAATGATTTTCAGAGGGCAAGGGTCATGTCAGACAGTGATGTTCAGACTGGGAAAACCTTTTGATAAGGGGAAGGAGGTTACTGTAAATCAGAAGAAAGACAGTAACAGTGCTGCTGGAATGGCTGAAAATTCTTCCTGGTTTTTTTTTTTTTTGCTCCGAGTGCCTTGCTGCTGCTGCAAAGAGGCCATTGTAGAAAAAGAACTACTAGAGAAAGCATGCTTGTATTTTAAAGGGACACTGCCAAGGATGGTGGACAGAAAATGTGCAAAGAAAAGCCTTGATAGCAGGATCACTCTTGCTTGCTATATGTGTTAACCCTTGAAAACACTCCTGAAAAAGAATAACTGAACCCACATGGCTGTGGCTAAACAGAGAATCCCAGTGTGGCACAGGATTGATTCCTGGTTTTCCTTCCTTTTTCATCTTCAGCCCTAGTGCCAACAAGGCCTGTTAGATGTTGCTGGGGGATCAGGGGTCTCTCTATCCCACCCA
The DNA here is from genome assembly GCF_059628265.1 of Tinamus guttatus. Lineage (NCBI taxonomy): Eukaryota > Metazoa > Chordata > Aves > Tinamiformes > Tinamidae > Tinamus > Tinamus guttatus. Next base: position 2,191,867 of record NW_028288722.1, on the reverse strand, counting down.
GCCCCATGACTTCTGAGTCCAGTTTCACCAGGATGCAACAGCAGTGCATCGCATGCAGGAAAATAGGTGCTAAGAGACCCCATGAAAAAGACTGTAAATGCAACCTCTGTTAAGCACTCAAGGACCCAGATGGAAAGCAAACATTTTGAATATCTGGCAAACTCCTTCTGCTGATAAACATAGTTCCTGATTCATCAGAACTATTCACAGACTGAACCTAATTCAGAGAACTGTCTTCTCTTTCTCTTCCAGCAAAAAGCAATCAGGGAATAGCAGCATTTGCCATGGTTGTCTTTCACACGGTGACCTTTATTTCTGATTGGAAGGTGATGTCAAAAGTTCAGATGTCTCTGAATTTCATTTCAAAGGATTAAAAAAAAAAAAATGCAAGTCGTGTTTTGGGGCCAGCAACTCCTCACTACTATTCTCAGGTCAGTTAATACCTCCATCAATACACTGGCCTACATTATTGTAGAGTTACCCAGCAAGAACACAGTATTGCTCGAGTCCGCTCACATCCACCTCCTTGCAAGCACATGTCAAGAAGATACAGGCCAGAAAAAAAAAAAAAAGGCAAAAACAAACAAGAAGCACATACCCTGGAGATGGCACAAACTAACCCAAATGATACCCCAGCCCAGAGCCGGTCACAGTGCTGGCTCCTGCTCCAGGGGCTCCCAGCCCCACACTGGATGACTTCATCTTCTTCCACTGCAGACTCACCCCTCTTGAGCCTCCCGCTGGGCTGTTTAGCAGGACAGCTGTGTATTGACTTACAGGAGCAAGACTGCCCACCAGAGCAACACCTCTGCGCTATAACTATTTTTTAAATGAAAACTGATCCAAACTTGACAGGGATGCCAGCATGGGTTGAGAATCCCATAGGAGAGGGCTTGCTTGGGAGATTTCTGGAATTTCCTGCTCTGGGACCAATTAGACATAGCACAAGATCATGGTGATGTATTCTGATGACAGTGCGCAGTGTCACTCGTTACTCTATATTTGGCCTGAAACTGGAACTGAGAAAGGGAGAATGGAAAGAAGAAATTTGTTTTGCACTAGCAAAGTTTTCTCAAAGCCTCTTCAGGGAGATAAGTGTTGCTCTTCCATCTGTATTCTTTCACCCATCTCATCTTTATAGACCCCCACCTGGCAAATTACATATGTTTCTGGAACATTCTCAGGAATTTGAGTAAGGGCTATTACTGTTACAAATGAGAACATCCGCACTGCCTGGCAGACAGTGCATTCCCTGTGTTCAGAGGAGAATAAATCCCAGACACTTCAGAAACCCTCCGGAAGAAAAGCAGAACTCCATGGGGACATTGATCCACATGGATCACGCAGTTCTCATAATTAAAGTTTCTGCACACCTTTGATAACACTGTCATTCCTACCACTGTAATATCCAAATTAGGAATCAGCTCCTATGCATTTGGTGCTGTGCATTTGTATTGCAAAAATGAGATGGTTCATACCGTCAGCAACGCCTAGAAAAATTCAGACTGGAAGGGACACCTAGTCTTTAATCAGGACCATCCTCAACGTAGGACCACCTCCAGCGTTAGACTAACCTTCTCAGAGTCCTGCCCAATCAAGTTTTGTAAACCTTCTATGACTGACATTTCAGGACCCCTCTGGGACCATCAACACCTCTGAGAAGCTGATAGAGGGGACAGTGCCTCTGAGGACACAAGCAAGCTGAAAAGCAGAGTTGAACTGAACATGGTTTTGCTCTGCCATTGTATTTCAAACCACCAGTGGACAACCCACCACCATGACCAACCACACTGACTTGATCCCCACCCTGTGCGCCCCAAACCTGAGTGCCTGCTATCCTTGGGGTTGAGACCAGCCTCACTACTCCATTTTACCCCACTGACCCACATTTAGCTTCATGGTAGGGAAATGGGATGATGTCCCTGGAAAGACCTGGCTGAGACCAGCCAATATATTTATACAGTTCCCTCCTTGCCTGCATCAGAGACACCCTCGAGAAAGTGTCTGGGAAAGGGCTGCAGGCCAGAACAATTGTCCTGGCAGGCCAGATTGGGACCATTAAATGGGAAAATCTCATCACTGTTTATGGTCCAGTTCAGCCTCACACACGAGCTTTGTATCCCCAACTCCTGCCTCCAAGTGCAGGCAGCAGGTTCTCAAAACAAGCCCAAGCCTAGAGCAAAATTTTCCAGTGCTGGCCACTTTATTCCACTGGTGGTTTTGCATTTCTGATGTCAGTATGGTCTTAGGTAATAATCTGCTTCAAGTCCATTCACTGTCTGCCATGCGCATGCAAAAACCGACATGCAAATAAAGAAAAGGAACATACATTTGATAGATTTAAAAGCTGTTTCCATTTGAGTTTTCTTTTAGTGAAAACATTCTGATAGTTTTCTAGTCTTTAGTTTTGTTGAAGTTTGGCCTTCATGTTTTTTTCTTTTTTAAAAAATTTTATTTTATTTTCCCTTGTCTAAGTAGAACATAATTTAGGGGACAAATTTGACTTCAGAATCCTGTCCATTCCTTAAGACAACACCTCTGAAAACTGCAATTAAAAAAAGTGTTTTCAAACAATTGAGGGGGCAGGGGACACTAAAGAAAATAGACGAGATCGTGCAAAAAGTCCAGATCAATGCCTGACTTTCTGTAAATCCTGGTTTTTGTAAGCGTGCTTTAAAAATGCAAAAGGAGGTCAAAGAAAACCCCGAAGAAACCTCATGCGCACACACTCCATCTCATGAATAACCCATAAGGAGTTGCCATCCAGGTCTCAAGAGCGGTACTGCCTGACTGGAGAGAGAAGCTCAAACCCATGAGAGCAGCGTTTGCCATCTAGCACTGATGGGCAATACCAAAATATCTGCATGCCCATTTTTGCATGCATAATTCACCACTTTGAGGCAACTCTATAAAAGCAGATCAGCTTGCCCATAGCATCAGCAATAATAAAGTAAGGTATTCAGGAAAAAAGGAAAATTCCCCAAGGAATAGGATTTCATTTTTAGTCTCCAAGGGTTTATACACTGACAGTCATGGTGGAAAAATGAGTTTACAGAGAAAATCGCTGGGTTCATTTCCATGCAAGCATTTACCCCAATCCTTACTGGAAAAAATCCTCATTTTGGTCAATCCATGTTATTACAAGAGCTTAGCAGAGCGCAAAATGTCACAGGAGCTGCTTTGCCTTCCCGCACCCTCCTCTTGGAGGGCCTCCGGGGAGCTTCGCTCTTACGGAGAACAGCAGAGCTGGAATCCCTCCGCTAAGGACCAACAGCAGGAAGCGTTCAGGGAGGCTCTGTGTCCACAGCCACGTGCCAGCCTTCACCTCAGCAACTGGACCAACACATAAACCAAAAGGAACAAATGAAAATCAAATCAAAACTTTCCCCGAGCTGGTGTCTGATGAACTAGCACGAGAAACCAGGCTCTATTGTACAACACCACTCCAGGAGATTTCCAGAGCTCACGTTTTTGGGTTATTCTGTGATTATAGTGACATCTAAAGGTCATCAAATTAACTGTGTTGAGCAGGATTCTGCTCATTTCTCTTTTTCTCTTATTTATCCTCTTTTAAAAAAATCAATTACACCTTTACTAAATTGTTAAGAAAAATGAAAAACCAACAGCATTTTAAACATCTTTCACTGATTTTTTTAAGGACTTAGAAAATAAATAAATGTAGTCTTAAAAAGCTGTTGGTAAAAATGCATCTGAAGGCTCAAGAAAATAATATATTCCTTTGGTGTCAAAACACCAGATCTGACCCTAGATTTATCTCTATGTTGCACCATCAGCTTCTACAAAGAACCTCTGTATTTTCATCAGCACAAGGAAGAAAAAAGTCTTGATATTACAATTGCTATGCCAGCTTTATCCAACCTGGGCTGACAGACAGCTAGATTGGCATATTTCATAAGGTCCAAACCCAAAATCTGTGCAAGGTGCTGCAGGGGACCAAACAGTGACTCGGATGCCACTGTGCCCAACAGCTTGCAAATATTTGCACAAGGATCCTCGCATCCCAGGCGAGGAGATGAGCCAGAATCCAGCCCACAGCAGGAAAACAGATGGTTTTTAACATATGCAATGGCTAACGGAGGCTACCAAAGTCACTGGAAGATTTCAGAGCAGACCGTGCCAACCAAAGTGCAATGGCTTTTAAGAGGAAGTCTAAATTTCGTCCTGTGCTGCAGGAGTACGATGCGCGGGACGCACACAACGTCCACGCGTGACGCTGCTTTGCGGTGACATTACTGCAAGCCTGTGAGCAGCCCCCAGGCCGGGGAGCACGGCCTGCACGGCGAGGGCGAGCGCTGGCCCTGCCGCCCACAACGGCCTCGCGGCGCCCAGGCCCGATTTAGCCGGTAATCCGATTAGCCTAAATTGCTTTAAACTGGCAGTCCGGAGCAAGAGGCCCCTGCCAGCTCTGCTGGGCTTCCCAGCTACCTCCACCACCACTCCGAGTCTGTCAGCGTTTGCCTTATTCCAGCCGACAGCTTTACAGGGGTGAAGCGATGCCCTTTTGGGGATGGGGGTTCATCGACCTCAGCTGGGAGTCCTGACAGGGCTCAGAAGGGCTGGAAAATGTGTCCTCAGCACGAATGTGTGTGGCAAGGCCGGACAGTGATGAGCTGTTCCACCAAAAGCCCAGTTTCCTACAGATGTGCCTTTCCCTCCACAATCTTGGATGCTCCTTGGAGCCTGCTGGCACATCCCATACTTCCCACGGCCAATCCCTCCACCATCCTGTCACCCGCTCTGCTCAGAGCCCTGAGCCAGACCACTTTGGGATCCCTCTCCATCCAACGAATGCAATGAAAATGGCCCTAAGGCTCAAAAGCCCTTTGAGAGGGCTGACCAGGAGATATCAGCGCACGGGTGCTCCAAAACCTTTGTTTCTTTGAGGAACTAGAGCAGCAGGGCAGGGAGCAAAGTGCACAGCAGCTTGGTCCCCAGCATCACTGCACGCTTGTCTTGGCAATTCAGTGGTTTAATGCTGCAAAGACAGAGCTGGGTGCTGCCGATCCATAGGTACCAAGGTCTGTCTATGGCCATGAATCAAGGAGGCAAATATGCAAAAACAAAAGGTCAACCAGGCAAAACCAACCTCCTCGCTTGGAGCCCTGATCCCCCAGTGATGCAATCCTTGGCAAATTCCGAAGCAATTCAGGATTTGGTTCTAAATACCAACTCGGCCTCAGACTGGGCAAGCTAATGCTTCGGAGACAGACACAGGAATTTTTCCCTGAGTAACAACTGCAGGTTTCGGCTCCAGATGTTTTGACTTCCCTCGGAGACTGATGTCACTGGACCCTTCAAACAAGGGCTCGGGTTGCTTTCCTCGCCCCGACCTCCTGCCTCCAAATTAGGAGGTTTATTTGTTTTAAGCTCAAGCGCGGCAACACATTAAAGATGCCCCTGTTTTCCTCTGCACCCCCAGCTTAGATCAGCCTGACAGCTGCTTCGAAAATCATTATGAAACACTCCGCAAACCCACCGCGCAACGAGATACACCAGCATTTCAGCACGATGCGCTTGCAGCAATCTTTCACCTCCACACCAAAGTCTGCAGCGCCCAAAGTGAAAACAGATCCTGTGGAGCCCTGTGCTGGGACAGACCTTCCCGTGACACTGGATGCAGGGAGATAACTGCGGATGGCCTTGCTGCAAGGGGATCAGAAAAATCTCACCTGCCCCAGAACTTCACCCAGAACAACCATGCAGTTGTTGTAAGATCATATCAGGGCAGGGCAGTCACCAGACATCCACCCGCAGCAACAGGACTTTGTGCACTGAGGTAAATGATATGATAAGCCAAGGAAGGGAAAAAAAAACACCAAAAAGTTCTCTCAGCAGAGAGAACAGCTGTCAAGAATGGAGAGGGTTTTCTCCTATCCTTTTAGATGAAGGAGTTCCATATTTCTAGTGGAGAACAAATATGAGCAAAAGTATTGTTCAATGAAAATACAACAACAAGGGAACTTCCAGAGGAAAAAAAAAGGAACAAAATTGATATGAAATAGCATAAAATAAGTTGAAAGAGGAGGAATTTGGGCAGCTTTGCTGAGTTTGCTCATGCACGTGATGCAGCATAACAACTCCTCTGTTCCTCGGGACAATCACCTCTTAATGACTTCAGATTTCAGCCTCTTCTGCAGAAAGGAATGCAGAAAGCACATTTTATCCATGCATAAGTGAGCTATAACAGAAGAGCAATGCTTACAGAAAGCACATCAGCCTGGGCATTGTAACCTGCTCCCTGAAGCCTTTTGCAATATTGAGGGCATCCTGGAAGAAATGCAGTGGTTCCAAGCGAGCCCTCCTTCCCCCTCAGGTAAGGAAGCAACTTGACATGGGAAAAGCAACATGAGAGAAAATGAGAACCAGGCCATCCCTTCAGCTTTGCTTCTGCTCTATGTGCATTTAATAGCCCTATTTTCATAACCCCAGAAGAATGAAGTCATCTGCTCCTCAGGTGCTGGAGATGGAAGCCCTGAGACAGCCGCATCCCACAGCAGCCCTCCCCATCCCAACAAACAGGCTGGGCAGCAGACCAGAGCTGCAGCATCTGAGGGGACCTAAGGACACACTTGCAATGAGCTGACTCAAAGGAGAGCATGGCAGGGGCCTGGAGAGGAAAACCAAGGAAAACCACAGTCGAGGGCAAGCTCAAAACACCATCTTCCATAACTCTCATTCATGAGGAAAGCTTCTACAAGAGCAGTCTGCTTCCCCTGCTTGTAGTGTGCTCATCTGCAAGACCTTGTTTCCACCATCACCACATCTTCGTTTTTTTTTTTTTTTTTCCCAAAAATAAAATCTCTTGCTTTAGGGAAAAGTAATCTAACTAGTAACACGTCCCCTCGGGGAAAAAAAAAAAAAAAAAAAAAAAAGCAACTCTTAAAAATGTTTTATGACTTGTTAACAGCAAGAAAAAGAACCCAAAACAATGTCTCCATAAAGGCAACCGATTGTGCTTTTAATTAAGATTCACAACTTTTTTTTATGGAAGGCAGCAAGGCCATAATGGGTTCAGGCAGACGCAGAAGTCAACTCAACCCAGGCTCCCTTCATCATCTCATCTCCATCTGCATCCAGGGCCCCCAGCAGCCCCATGTGGAGCGGGTCTCCTTGTGTGAGCCGGTGTGGAGTGAAGCCCACCAGGAAACATTTGGAATTTCAGTGACCTCCCTGAGCTTGAGGCCATGAGGATCCCACCAAAAGCGTTGAATCCCCAAAGGGGTTTCAACACAGGATAACACCTCCAGAACAGTCCTCACATGCACCTCTGAAAGCACCAAGCACTCAGTGCCAGAATGCATGAAAGTGATGGGAGACCTGGAAAATGGATTGAAAATGGGTAGGTGTTGGGTTGATGTTAATTCATCTCATGTAATTGGATTTATGGGATAGGTTATCTTCTTAACGTAGCTATAGGGCCTAAAGATACAAACAAGAGAAGCAAAAGATCTGCAGGAGGACTTGCATACAAGAAAGTTGTCTGCTTGTTCCAGCTATGTCAGCTGGACAAGAAGTATTACCTGTGTTCGCAGTTTGTGCTTGGCCTGACCAGTCCATCAGGAGGTTTCTTCCTCCTTACCTTCCTCTCCTTCTGTAGGAAGGCTGGGAAGCAATTTTGTACATGGTGATATTCACGCAGAAGAAAAGGGCTTCAAGCAGATACCAGTGACAGAGCTGGAAATAAAACTTATCGGGTAAGGCCATAACAAACTGAAGTTGCCTTTCAATCAGGAAAGTAGAGGGATCTGTAGTGCCAAATAGGTTAGAGCTGCATTCCCATGTTACAGCAATAGTCAATCTGGAGTAACCCACTGCTCCATCTCCAGGATTTGCTGAGATCAAATATTTGAAGGAAGCTTACAAAGGCTCCCGAAATGCTACCTATGCACTAGAACAACTGCACACACCTCAATTTCTACCCAGGGCTAAGGAAGACTGCCAAGAGCGAAAGGTGCACAGAGCAGAGCACATCCCCAGGGAAGAGCTGCCTTTAGGAAGCCCTCATTACACAGCACTCAGAGCCCACAAAGTTACAAGACAGTCAGGAAGGCCTTTTCCTTCCTTAAAAAAAAAAAAAAGCCAACATTGTTAAATCAGGACTATTGCAATTTATCAGAACTAAAAAATATAAAGGAGGAGAAGAAAGGAAAAAACGATGGACTTCGTGCACGAGCCTCCTGGTGCAGGTGTGATTTGTATCTAGGAAGCCAAGCAAGAGGCAAGCGGGTTTGCTGCACTACGTAGCCAAGGCAAACAAGACACAGCACAGTCCGATTCTGGCCCCCTTAGGATCCATAAACCTGCCTGCGGGAGCTGTGGGGGGCACGTTAGTCCTAATTGTGCCTTGTTTAACTTGGCTCTTTGAGTAGCAAAGCTCTCGCTGTCTTGGCTAGAGTCGACAGATTCGCACCTCAGTGGGACTTACCTCTTTTCTTAGATTGGCAATTAGAAAATAAATCCCTAATGCTGAAGCATGTTGGATGTGTTTGATCAAAGCAACCTCTGTCCAGTGCATCAGAGAAGGGAAGCAATCACTACTCATGAAGGCAAGATGCTCCCTCTCATTTCCCTCAATTTCCACAATCGCCATCACCTGTTCCTGGATTTTCCCCTGCTAATTGGGAGCAGGATACAGACTTAATGCTAAGCAGAAGTCCACTGGCAACATACACTGCTGTGCAAACACAGGTTTAAACCCCAATGGCATCATTCCTCCCTGCGGCAACTGATGCACCTAAAGCAAATGTGAGTGCACCCTTGTGATGGGGAGGCACCCAAGACTCGCTTCGGGATACTCCAGGGAAATCCAAAGGGAAAAAGAGAGAACAACTGAGCCCAGAGGCTAGTGGCAAGCTGTGTTGTGTCAAATATTCCTACATGGTATTTTTCATACAGGCATAAACTTGCACCAAGCTTGAACTGGCCAGAGGGGAGCCCACTCCATGCCAAGCCTCATGCTGAACAAAAGGGGATAAGCCTAGCAGAAGCAGAACTTCTCTACATTTGCTTGCCACAGACCATGTCAACAAGTCCATGAATGCTAAAGCCTCAGACCAGGCAACCTCCACAGCAATTGAAGCTCTGTGAAAGTACATGAAGCTCCTGGCACCAAGTATCTCCAAGAGATCAAACTTTTCCCCTTGCATTCTGTCCATGTTTCTTATTTTGGCCAAGTGGAGAACCCAACTGTGTTAACGCATGCAGAGCTGCTACAAGCTGCTTGAGAAACAGAGGATGAGGGGTAATGCTGTCAAGCTTCCAAAAAAGCGTGAAGGTTCTCTTAGTTTGGTAGAGATGAAGAAAAGTGAAGTAGAAAAGATGCTTCAGGAGTTCAGTCCTTTCTCCCACCAACATACTAACAAAACCAACGCTAAGTTCAAAGAGAAGCCAGTTTCACAACCACCTGTGGGCCAGGGCAGGACAGCTCAGACTGGCCCATGCCCAGTTTGGCCATGCCTCAGACCTCACTCCCTTACTCCGATAGGGCGGACTGCAGACCTCAAGCAGCCTGGTGACAGGAAAGTTCTATAGTGTGGCACCTACTTTATTCTACTTCTAACAAGGTTTAAGCTGATTTGATGGCCTCAAGGCCTATCCCTCCCCTTCTCCCAGCACCTGAGTAGCTATGTCACAGTATTCCCTCTTCATCGCAGGTTTCCTAACCAAATCACATCCCATCTTCAGCATGGGTAGATGCTGTGATTTTCCTCTTTCTGCAAGAGACAGCCCTCCTGGCCTTCCACCACTTTGCCTTTGCTGTTGTCCCTGTCCTCAAAGGGTAGAATTGGGATAAATGTTCCCTTTCATTTCTGCAGGAAAAGGAATTATCAGCTGCTTTGTTTGTGGTGCTCTGCATGCAGAGACAGTGCATGCCAACTTGCTTAATAAAAACAACAAAAGCTTGACCAGAAAAGCCACTAACTTCTTAGTGAATTGCAGGTTCCTGAGCTTTTTGAGACTTTTCTAGCACTGCCTCTTTCCAAATATCTTCCTCTTGCATGTGCACCTTGGACTATCATTTTGCAGTTCACCACCTTTTTCCGGTTTCCACCTCTTTTTCTTATTTCTGCTCTGTATTTCCAACACCTTTTGATCAGTTAGTACACTGAGCACAAAAAATGGCAACCAGATAAATCAGCGGGACACCTTGTCCAGTCACCCCCCTGCAATAACCACATCCAGATGCTTCAGTAGAAGCTGCAAGAATTGCCATTGGGGATAGTTATCAAATTTTAAATGTATCCGTTCCTCTCCGGATGTTATCAAGTTGTAATAGTGCCTTTTTTAGTCTCAGAAAGAAGTGCAATGCACAGTATACAAAACCCTTACGCCAAAATGCCAGGGAAGATGCAGGTTAGGATGTTTACAGAATCAACACACACAGAGCACAAAATCAGGGCTGCAGAGTCACAGAACAGATGAGGTTGGAAGGGCACTTGCACAAAGAGGTGCTAAAGTCCCTTAATCTTTCTGACCTTTTACTGGACTTGCTCCCCCAGGTCTGTAGCTTTTGTGAGCTGAACCCATCACTGAACACAGGACTCCAGATGTGGCCTTGACAGTGTTGGGCAGAAAAGAAGAATCATCTCCCACTGCCTCCTTGGGTTAAAACACAAGAAAACCTTTGGCATCATACAACACGAGCCCTTGCTGTGCCGGTATCACATGAGATAACCCTGTTCCTAGCATTAAGCTTTCTCTGCCCAAATTCCATATTAAATTTAATTTGTTTTGAATGTCTGCAAGCAGAACAGTCCATGCAATTCCTGGATCTCATGGTCTTTGTACTGTAGCTTTAGCGCTTCTTCCATCCCATCTGGGGCTATTTTGCATGTTAGCTTTTAGGCTACGTTATTGTATCGAAGACAGACAGGTCTAACTTATGTCATTAACAACTAGTGAATCTCCAACTTACAGCAAAAAATCCCAATACTAATCCACAATTTCATCACTTTGCGCTTAACATCAAATCACTTCTGCTCCAGTCCTCCTTTCTGCAGATGCCTCCCAACAGTGTTCCACCAGCATATGCCTAATCTAGGCAGCAACTTTATTAACAGAATACCTAAGAAAATCACCCACTTTGGAGGACTCTACTTCACAATGTCCTTTCATCCTGAAACCTCCCCTCTTAGCAAAATCCAACACGTGTCCTTTCCTCCATTCCCTTTAGAGCTACTTAAAAAAAAGTCTTGTCTTAATCCCTGTTTTTCTATAGCTGAACTAATAATTTCCCATGTGGCACAAAAACAAATGCTTTGATAAGCACAGATAATATCTACCAACTTTCCTCCATCTAGAAAAGCATAAGGAGTTTACAAAGGTATCTAATTTAACCAATCCAACTCAGCTAAAGGGAAGTTGCAGCCCATCCTGCTTTCCTCACCCCCGTCTTTAATCATCTTTTCTTCAAGACTCATTGCAAAGCTTTCCTCCTATTCAGGGCAAACTCAAAGGTCCGTAGTTACCCATTACTGCTAAGTCTTTTGTTACAGTCACTATAAAAACACAATTAAAGCTGGATTATTGAACGCTTATACGGAACAGTATCTTAATCCACCCATGGTCCTGTAGAAGCCACATTTGGAGTCAGATCCTCACGGGTGCAAATAAGAATACTGGAATTCAGCCCAGAGGAGATTAATACAACAGTACCTCACTAATTCACGCTAAGGGCGAGGAAATCACATTGAATATTTCAGATTAGTAAAAGAACTACAAATAAATGCATCAGAAATTGCTCTCTTGAATTTCAAGTAACTCTCTGGGAGCAAGCACCACAGAGCACTAAAATGAGGAGCGTGCTTTATACAGCTAATGAAATCTTGCTAACGTTAGACATGGCTACAGCATCTGTTGCTAAACCTTTGCTGAGGCGCATAGCTAGACTGCAATGCTGCCAGAGAGCTTAGAAGAAAAAGCTTTTTTTTTTTTTTTTTTCCCTTCAAGTGAGGTTTTGTCAGTGTCTAGAGTACCTAAATATGTACAAATAGCCTGTGATGAGACAGGTCCAGGAGAGAATGAGGAAAGAGGGGTGAGAGCAAGCAGAGGGCCACAAGGATGGATGCTCTTTTCTCTCTCCAATGGGTACCTTTGAACACTCATCTTAAATGGGATCATCCAACCACACGTCGCCCGCACAGGGCACAGCAGTCGTGGTCACAGCCCCCAGGGACATCCCTTTTCCAAGGGGCTGGAAGTGTTCGTGCTTGGCCCACATACCCAGAGGTCCCAGCAACAGTGGGGAGGGATTCTGCCCTGACACGATTAAGTCACTGACTCCAAGACAGCGGCCTCTTTGACAGGTGGAAACTCTTGATGCCCTCCTGCTGCCACCCACTGCCGGCCAAATGAGCCATCAGAGCCAAACATTGCAGGAGAGCAGCCCCCTGCTCACATGACAGAAGACCTCCAGGAGGACCAGGTTGCCAGGAGAGTGGACTACCTCCCCCTGCACAACCAGAGCGGTCCTGGGACCTCTCCATCCCACAGCTTCCCAGATGGATGTAACTGAGCTAAGGCAGGTCTCCACAGACACACAGCAGTACTGCTTAACCATCACCTGCAGCATCCTCAACCCCTTCCCAGCTTCTGACATCCAAAAGGCCCCAGGAACCATATATATGCCACAGCAAACCCCAAGCACCACAGGGCTTCGTATCTCCAATTATCACAGCACAAAAGGCTTCCCTGCAGGAACTGGCCACTCACTCCTATTGCACAAGGCTTTGTCCAGTCCTAGCTCCAGCTGAGCACGCATTCATTTCTGGGCATGATTCCTGCTTTGTGGAGCCTCGCACAGGAGAGGTGAGAAGCCTGAGGCCACAGGCTGCATCCGCTCAGGCATAAGGTCAAGCTGTGGTGACCACTTAAATTCATGAGGCCCACAGCAAAATGACCAGGGCCTGACAACACTTCCAGAGTGCCCAACTAGCCTTCTCCATGGTGGCACTGAGCAAGAACAGTCAATAGCTCCCAGCACAGCATCTTGCAGAATATCCATCTGCACTTGGGTTTTTAGCTACTTACAGAATTCCTGCCTTGCAGGACCCTGTCCGTTTCTTGTGGTGATTTGCCCTTCAATTTCACACTTAATTAAGCCCCCGGATCAAGTCTGGGGAGGGATTGCTCGCTAGACCAGCAGCGAGAATTGGTGCTAAATGATGGGGCCCAAGGAGGAAAGAAAAAAAAAAAAAAAAAAAGGCAAGCAGGAGCGATAACAAGAGAAGGGGAGGGAGAAGAGGGAAATATGCTATTTTTTCAGGGTTAAAAGCTTAATCTTCCACTAAAACCGTATCACATGAGAGGAAAAGAGTCTCTTATCCATGTGATACTGCTGACCCAGGCTCCGTTTAGAAGCTCTAATATCACTTCAAGAGAAAATTATATCAGAAAGTAACTTTTCTTCAGAAGCAATTAAAAAGAAGAAGGACTCGGAGAAGACAGCATGGGATGGAGAGGAGGAGGGTCAGCAGCGCTCACTGGTGGAGAAGACACGCTGAGCCTCTGCTGAGGAATGGTCTATCACCAGACAAGGCTCAGTGTGATGAAGTGTTCAAAAGTTTGGGAGTTTCTCTGAACTTTCTCCAACCTCCTTATTCTGGCAGAACAGGGCTACAAATTTCAGGAGTTAAACCCTCCTCAGGAGATTTCTGAAAGTTCCTGTTCTGTTTGGATGTATCACAAGGGGGCTTAGTTTTATTGCTGCAATTTGGCATTTTAATTTCCAGGACGGTCAAAACCCAGGAAGGCCAAAGGCAATGAAAGAGCAGAGCTAGCAACATTTTCTCAGTGTCATAAAAGGCAGAATTAAGCTTCATACCAATGGTGCTTCGTGTCAATCATACTTTGGGCTCATACAAGTGGACCTTCACAGTAAGAAAGGGATGAAGTTCTCCCTATGAGCAGTTGAGCCAGACCAAATACTAAGGTACCTTCTGATGTATCTCAGAGATCCTGACGCTTTGTCAAGGGGTAAGGAAACAAGAAAGCATCGCGTGGCTTTTCAAACTCCTTTGTGCACACTTTTTTAAGTGATATTTATATGGGACAGTCTTTTAGCAGGCCATTACTAACATTCATATTAAGTAAAATCAAGTACTACAATATCTAATGGAAGAAATTCTTCCGCTAACACCTCACAATCCCTTCTCTGCTTTTCATTTACTTCCTAATCATCTTTTAGGGCATGTGTTTAGGAACTCTGGACAGTGAAGGATAGAGTATCTTGTTCAAGAAGTTATCTTGGGATTTCACTGTAATTTAAACAGCTTGGAAGTGTTAGAATATCACAGTCCAAGTGTTGGCCTGCATCATGATGTTGCTTCAAGAGAAGAAAGCATCAAAATGGCAGAGTAATTAACTGAACTGTCTGGAAGCGTTAAAAACCTAGAGCAACTTCTGCAGTTATGGTATTCTGAAATTTCTGCATTTCTGAGTTCCTCTCAAGGAAAAGGATACTACAGAAAAACCAGAGTAGACCTTTTCCTTTTCTTTTTATGAAAAATCAACATCTGATTAAACATGAAAGAAAGCCTCTTTTTTTTTAAAAAAAAATAAAAAGAAACCTTAATTCCACTGGCACATTGCCAGCATATCTGGGACAACTGCATGCTACACGTGGCAAATGCTAACCAGTAAACATCACTTGCTTTTCCAAGACCAGTAATTTTGGGACTCTGTACTCCTCACCTATTGAGATGCTGCAAAGGTGAATTTAGACTCTTTTGACATTGAAGGGTTGCTGGCTTGACACCTGGCCAGAGCCCATTGCTGGCCTCAATGTCAGACTGTAGAGTCTCATATGAGCCACCTGTCCAGAAGAGTGAAAAAGTCTTATTCATTAAAAGTAACGAGAGGGATTTAAGCTAGCCGCCTGCCCTAGAGCTATAAAGAGCCCATTGGTTTGTTATTTCTGAATTAACAAGCAGAGAAAGAGAGGACATATTAGAATCTGTTAGTGATAAACGCTCAGTTGCCCTTCAAATGGGTTTTGGTATCAAGTCTTTGCATTGGCATCATCTCTGTCTGCTCCTGCGGCTGCTGCTCCTGCCCCAGCATATCCAAGGGGTTACACCATGACCTTCCCAATTTGGCCATGGTGAAGTATATTGCCCATTCCAAATCTCACCAATTCCCAGAAATTGAGCGCTCTGACAGAGCAAAGAGGATTTCCAATGCAAGCATATCACTAAGCATTGACAGCGAGGCACCTATCCATATCCCAAAATACACATTATCAGGAAGGGCTTGAGAAAGCCATGAAAACTCACTCATAACAACTTAAGAATTGACGTATCTTTTTCTTAGATTTGAAACAGACAGTGTTTGGCATCTCAGGCTAACTCATCTCAGGCTGTAAACAGCCACTATTGAAACACAAACTCTGAAGCCAGGGAATTCTATTCAAGCTGCTGAAGCAAGTATGGACCCAGATGTGAGCTGGTGCAGTGGCCCTGGGCCACTAAAGCAGGCTCCTCTATACTGCGGGGATCATGGCTATAGCAGAGCTGAAGCAGACAGCAGCTTCACAGCATGTTGCGACTGCCAGAACACTTTGACATCTAGATATTGGCCTTTCTTGAAAAAGGGAAGTCTAGAAATGGACCAAAACAAAAAAAGCAATCCGTTTCAAAACTGGGCAGGATTACAAGTCCCTGCAACTCCAAGACAAGGCAGGCAACCAGACAGACAACCACTACATCACTTTGCAAGAGGCCTGAGCACGGGTGTCACCTCCGCTCTCTGCAAGCGGCCAGAGATTAGTGCAATGCAGGCCAGCAGGTTTTGATTGTCTTTGCTGTCAGAAAACCACCCAGCTACTGCAGCCCATAGTATTTCCTGCACAGAAAATCCTATTCGTTGCCTACATGGGGCTGATCCATTCATCGGCAAAACAAAGATTCCCAGGTCCTGCATTAGACACTGGCAGCCATAGGATTATGTCTTTTCCCATCAGACTGCATAGAAAACTTTCACTCTAAAACCCCTTCATACCTCCAATAAGTTTGTCTTTAATAAAGAAACATTTCTAAGATCCTAGATCCACCTTCTATCTGGAAAATAGGAACACCTACTGAGCACCTAAAAAATGCTTCACATTTTTGGTGTAAATAACTGCAAAGACATCTTCCTATATCTTCAGTGCCTATCTCTCCTTTTTCCTCAGTACAAATATATATATATATATATATATATATATATATATATATATATATTAAAAGCAGATATCAGAAAAGCTTGGCTCCGGCACAGGCAGCAATCAGGGTTTGCCTCAGATCTGAGAAGATGGGGGGTTGCATCCCTGCAGGCAGCAAATCAAATAGGACCAACCTCCCCACATCCTGGGAACACTGGGTATAAGAGCAAACACATCCTCCACGCATTTTAGAGGGAAAAGGGGAAATTTGTGGTGGGGGTGCTAAGAACAAACAATTTGCACCCATGCACAGAGGGTGCTACAAGCACAAGAGAGAGCTACCACCCTTTGGCATCCCAAAACAGGGGCACAAGTGATGCAGGTAGGACTCTGCCGAACTCAGAATGATGGGAGGACTATAGAAATCCCACTGAGGACGCTATTCCATCTGTATTTTGAGAGCCAAAAGTCAGAGAGTAAAGAACATATACAAGAATTAATTGTGACCCAAGTGTAAGCATTTAGACTTATAACTAACTAGACTTATAACTTTTTTAGATGCATAAATCAGATAGGGAGAAGAAAATTCTCTGAAGATTTCCACAGAAAGTCTTATTACAGGTGTAAAAATAACCCTCAAGCAATCTTGGTAACTAGAATTAAACTCTGAAAATAAGCTCATTTCTTTATATTCTAGCTAACCTGCTGTTCAAATTCCTGGCGTATCCTGAACTCAGAATAAAAAGAGAAATTTGCCTTTCATTAGTATAAATTAAGAGTGTGGCAACCCCAGCTAAGCAGAATAAGGAACAGAATTTCCCATTCTGCAAAACATATTGAGATTAAAGAAAAATCTTAATTGAAACAAAGCTAACATTTTTCAAGAACCTGATATATCCAAATTATCTCATTTTGGTCTGTGCTCTATTTGGCATTTTGCAGGGTGTAAAATGTTTCACTTGATTTTGCTTCCTTTTAAGATTTTTGTATTACTAAAGTGAAAGGAAATGGATTAAAGGTGGTGGATCCAAGAGCGAACCAGAACACCCTTTCTAGAAATAAAATCGTTACCAAATGATATTTCTCACTTTCAGAGCAGCTTTTAGAGAATTCCAAGAGAAAAACTGCCATGAGGTGTTTGCAGGGTTTGAGGAGAAGCTTGTCTTCTCTAGCAGAGCTTTTTTGATGGAGCTGGCACCCTTTCCAAGCGTTGTTTCCTGCTGTTGACCTGATCTGGGGGGATGCTTTCTGCAATAAGAGCTTGGCTTCAGTACAGGAGGCCCTTTGCAATAATAAGTGAGAAAGGAAAAAAACAAAGAGATTCCCTGCACATCAGCAAAGACACAGCACAGCAGAGATCTTCCAATTTTTACAATTTCAC
The DNA here is from genome assembly GCF_059628265.1 of Tinamus guttatus. Lineage (NCBI taxonomy): Eukaryota > Metazoa > Chordata > Aves > Tinamiformes > Tinamidae > Tinamus > Tinamus guttatus. The sequence goes on along the minus strand of NW_028288722.1, from coordinate 2,174,327 downwards.
CCACCCGTCGATACAAAAACCAGCCAACGCCGACTGGCAAAGACCCCCCGCAAGACACAGCGAGAGTTACCCAGCACAACAACGCCGACTCCGCAGCGTAAAAGGCTCAATTTTCTGGTCATGCTCCTTCTATTCTCTACTCAAAGTCCCTTTTTCCTGGCAATGGCCAGAAAGCTCGCAGGAAATATATGCCATATTTCAAAAATATATTCGTTTCTGTCAAGTCCTTTCCCTTTGACAACTAAAGACAACACACTAGGTTTTGTTCTTGCACCTTGAGTGACGTGATCCAGCTCCCCATATTTTCACGCTAATCAAATTTTTGTTTCAAAAAATGTTAATCTATTTAAAAGGTTACTTTTCCTTAAAAAAAATAAGAAATAAAAGAAAGAATGAGAAAAAAAAGTTATTCATGAAAGGTTTCTGAGAGCCTTTGACACTGGATTACATCATGTTTCCTTTGCCGTCCGAGGCACAAAACGCCTGGAGCAGGATTTCTAAACCTTTGCCTTTATTTTCTGTTCCCATGAATCCTGCTCCTGCTGCGATCGAGAGGATTATGGCCACAGACTTCAGCGGGAGAAGGGCTGGCAAATGCTGAACACATTTGAAGACCCTAACCTCAAAGCCAGTGAGAAAACACCACTCCGGTTTATCGATGGACATGTCAAACAAGAGGCCCTTTATGAATAAAACAGGCTGGTAAGTGATCCCAAAAGAAAAAAAAAAAAGAAAAAAAAAAAAAAGAAAGAAAAGAATGGTGTAAGGTGTTCCTTCCAACCTAGGGCAGTTCACAGTAATAGATATGAAATGGCTTAAGGCACACGTTATATGAACTGAGAATAAAAGCACCATTCTTAAATAGCGGCAGAAGGCCATGGAACAGGGTCTCATGAGACCACCTAATTTCCACGGGTACCCCAATGTAGGAACAACTGTCTCCCTGCTAGACGTGGCCCACACAGCTGCTAAGAGCTTCCAGCGACGCCCTGCCTCTTTGGGATAAAACACTTCTGGGGTCTGCTGCCTCCAAGGCTGGACAGCCCTGGGACAACAGGGTTAAGAAGTCTTCCCAAAACCTCTTTACAATGGCCTTTTGCATCCGTGAAGTCAGTTTCTCTCAGTTTTCTCCACTCAATTAAAATGACAACAATTTTTCTCTCTCTCTTTTTTTTGTTTTTTTTTTGTTTGTTTGTTTGTTTGTTTTATAGCTCACACTTGCCCAGTTTCTTCCAAGAGCCCACCTGCAGACGCTCAGTTGGGCCAAGTCTTTCCAGAAGTCCTGACCATCAGCCCTTGTTCAGAGAGACATTAAAACGTACAAACTCCTGCACTTCTCTTGAATGTTATCAGCACTTTTATTGATTTTAGCTTTCAGCTCAAGCATCATATCTGCACAACTATCCTCACAACAACCTCAATGTTCGCCTTTCACTTTGGGCTACAACAAGGAAATTCACTCAAATACTTTGACCCATTTCAAAGAGGATGGGTCTGCTTGCACTGGTACTTACACTGTTCCATGATTTCATCTAAAGTAGGACATTTGTGATTCAATTTGTACGTTTTTACAGGATCACACAAAACTTTTGGGTGAGCACTGAATGAGGCAGGACTGGAACTATGTGGTGGCCGTGTGATCAGCGTTGCTGAAGCTTAAAGCCCAGTGTGGCACGGCTTGAGATCAATGGCAGAGTCTTTCATAGCAGTATTAAGGTTTAGGGCTCATAGCTGAGGAGCTCTAATCTTCTCCAGCAGAGGCCAATGGTGCATGTAAGAGTATTAAACTCCATATACATTAAATTCTAAACAATTCCAAGTTGCAAGCAGCAATAGGTCGCAATCGGTGCTTGCAATTCAAATATGCTTAATTTGAATGAGCTCAAAATCCTGGCTCTGATTTCAGAAGCGCTCCCCTCCGTACACCATGAGCTCCAGATCAGGACTGGAGATGTTAAATAACCATCTCCATCCTTATCCACAGCCCATCTGAAGATCAAAGAGGACTGGAAACAAAAGCGTCCGAGGCGCCCAAGTCATGCGTTTGTAACGGGCTTCCTCTATTATTCCTCCCAGTTGGGAAGTGCAAGGAAGAGGAGGTGGTTTTTTGGCAGCCAGTTAAGATGTGAGGATGGGAACCTATTCTAATACTAATTTCCTTTCCCCCTCTCCCACTTTTGCTCCACAGAAATCACTAAACAGATCCATGAAATTACAGGAGATGCAAATCCTTTATCCACAGCTCACAGTTGTTGACATGCAAGACCCTTAATATGTAAATAAATTGGGGTGGGCTTTTTTTTTTTTTTCTTTTTAATGCCAAATCAGCATTGCTCAGTAGATAAATGACAACAGTGTGAGCTGTGCAATGCCCAAATAATTATTTCCCTCAACTAGGGCATCCTTTTTTAAGCATCTCTTCAAGTTGAACTTGGAGAGGGAGTAAGGGACTGCTCCTCAGCTGCCAGACAGTGACATGGCTGAGAGCAAAACTTGATTTTAAGTCGCCTGCCATTTTCAAAGCAACATCCCTTGATCATGAATTAACGTCAAGCCAGATGATGGAGGATGAAGCAACGATTGAATGAGTGAGAGAGCGCAGAGAGAGGGAGAAAGAGAGGGAGAGAGGAAAAGGAGGGATCCTCTGGAGGCTTAGGCGAATCGTGCCAATAAGACAACCATGCACACAAGCCATCTTGCTCTCAAAGTCTGCAGTTTGCCAAAAAGAATAAAAATACCCTGATCCCTAGAAATGCTCCTGTCTGCTGGCTCATAGAGATAAGAAAGTGATATTTCACAGTCTGACGCTAATCATATTTGGGCATATTAAGTAAGGATGGTCCAGGGGCTTTTTTGCAGTGTACATATTCCTAGTTCAAAGCGAGAGCTCGTTACTGTGCCTAAAAAAAAAAAAAAAAAAAAAAAGAAATCCTCTTAACTTGGAAAGATGAGACAAAGAGGAAAGAGAAGAAAGAAAGGAAGGGAGGTGCCGAGGGGGGAGAGAAATATCATTATCCCTGTATTGTTGTCCCTATCCAGCCTCGGCAGTGACGTCTCCTGGAATATCTTATGATGAAGCAGGGGGAAGCCTCCCTCTTTTCCCTTGTCCATGAAAATGAAGCTAGAAACTTGCTAAAACAGTGTACATCACAGCCCAAGAAAACATTCCAGACTTTGGTCCACCTGAGGGTAAAGCAGACATTGTTGAGTTCGCTCCCAAGGAAAAAATAAAAATAAAAATTGGAGTTATCGTTTAGAGGGACCTGGAGGCCAAAGCACACCTAAAAGTGCAAAGCCATAACCAGTCCCGCTGAGGACCAGTGCTGCCTTCCCCCTGAAACACCCATTCCCATCACTGACCAAACACACCCATTCTCCCCCAGGTCACTTCTGCTCCATTTCAGGTTTGGCTCACACAGTAGGAGCCCACCAAGAAGAAAACATCTGTAGCAACTCCAGTTAGCAGATGAAGGCTTCGTCAGATGCAGCCCTCCCCAGAACATCCACCCGTTCTCAGCACAGTCCATCAGCTACTTCTCAATCTCAGCAGCGGTCAAAGCACTTGGCTCAGCTAGATCCCATCTGCAGGGCTTGACAAAGGCTGGATTGGGACAGACCAAGAGAAAGTTTTATCAACTATTATATTCTTAAAAAATGAATCAGTTTGGAGACTGGCAAGGAAAACCATTACGTGGAATTTCAGCATTATCCAAAATGAATGCTTCAGCTCCCTTTCTGCCAAATTATATTTTTAGCTGGAGATTGACCTACATTTAATGAAAAGGGTGAAATAGCCCCAAGAGCTTTGATTGGTTCCATCAGTAATGACTCCACCACATCCCATTTTTTATCCTGCCATCCAAGCAAAAAATAAAACCCAGAGTGCCATTTACAGTATGAGCAAGGGGACGCTACCACAGGAAAAGGACTCATCACAAGTCTTTCACACACCTATCAAGCTCTTTTGCACACCTCAGGCTAAATCCTGCAGACTGAACCATGGAATAGCTCTGCTAAAAATCAACAGTGGCATTCAAAGAAGCTATTAATTTCACTGAGATAAAGAAATCAACCGCAATGGCACCATTTTGGGAGCAGCACAGGATGTGCAGAATACCCCAAAAGTGCAATATTAAAACAACAACAACAAAAAAATGACAGGATTGAAGCTGAACTGAAAGCCCCACAGGTCTCAGGGGGAATCTACAAAAATGCAGGAAGGTGGAGATAGATTTATGATTTATTGCTATCGCAGAAGCAGTCACACAGCATCACCCAACACATACATGTATAACCTGCAAGCTCTGCAAGGAGGCATCAGAACTTGCCTCTGCAGGTTGCATCTAAGGCATGTTGCATTTGAAACACCGCATAACAGCCACCATTGCAGGGATAACTTTTTTGTGTGTTTTCACTTCCTGCAGGAAGAGGTTAATTCCTTACAATGCTAAAACTAAAATCTAAAGTACTACCCTCTACATTAGACAAATGCTGTAGAAGATACAGAGGAGGACTTTGAGATCTGGAGCAGGGTGGAGGGACTACCCATCTTGCAGTTATGTTGAATGTCACCCATTTCACACATCACCTGCCAGAAGGGCACAAGTGGTCTTAGCCTAAGCACAGGAGGGAAAACTCCCATTTCCTTCTTCTTAAAAAAAAGAAACTCTCATACAATTCTTCCACAAGATAAGCCTGGAGAACTTGTCACCTCTACTTCATGCATCCACACCAAGAGGCCGGTTCTGGGCTCTAGCTCTGCTCCTCCTTGCTCCCTAGCCCGTGTCACAACACGTGCGGTGATCCTGCTGTGAATATCTTCCTTTACAGCTCTGCTCATCAACTGGTTTTGCTGAAACCCAGCCTTACTGCTACCCAGAATGTAAGGAATCAGATTAAAAGAGATTGCACTCTCACAAGCAATGAGGCCCAATAGCTCAGGCAACCCTCACTGTGGCACGTCCTCCACTTGATCCAAATAGCTATTACTCCCCAGATCTTTGGGCATGAAGGTTTCAAGGATAAGCCATATGCCATGCTGTTAGGATTTCATTTTTATTTATTGTTCACCCATTTTGGGATGGCCTTCTAGATGTTTCCAGGCTGCTGGCATTTCTTCGGGCAAGACTGCCCAATTAGGAGGAAGCAGCCTGGCAGGAGAGCCCTAGATCTGAGTGGGATGGTTGCTGAATCCAAGCTTCTGCGAATTTAAGAAAAGAAAAAAGAAAAAAGAACTAGGTTATCCATCACTACGGAACAGTTGCAGGCGAAAGCCATTTGCAAGGTCCAGATGCACACAAAACTGGGATGGAAGTTTTTGTTTCAGACTCTAGTCATTTCTGACCAAGCATTCAGCTGCCTTGCGGCAGGATCCACATAGCTAATAAATATGAACAGCTGCACCAAATGAAACATATATATTTTATGAGATGTGAGAGGAACATGTCTTTTCCAAGAGACTGCTGCTACAGTGACTCTTACGTGAGTGGAGACTTGAACCGCAGCCGTTCCTGACACACCACCATGGTACCTGCAGCACCCTCACTGCCTCTCACCAGCAAAAAGGCACATAACGAGACACAAATACATGAGTCCTGGTTGGGTCTGATCCTAGAGTGGTTCCTCAACTGATATTGTGGAAGCCTGGATGGAGCAGATGACTCTGCCACCCAGCACAGAGACACATTCCTGCTCCACACATTCCATGCTGCACAAGCAGACTCACCCTGGAGATACATGGCCACAATGGATAATCTAGGGGTGGCACCAGAGCAATTGAACATTGGCCACCGTACCCAACGCTCTGCGGAGCGTTCGTGTGCTGCGCAAGTGCCTCCGTTCCTCCCTCTCACCTTATCTCCACCCCAACGATGCATGAAATCCAGCCAATGTTCCCCCGTCCTCCCTTCAGGAGAGGACAGCAGGAAAAGTAGAGGCCTTATGCAGCTAAATTAAAGCAAGTTTTCTCCAACTCTCCTTCCCCTTTCAACTTTTCACTGGTAAACTGCTACAGTTTGCAGTGGAAACTCTTCACAGTAGATTAGTTAACATTATGTTTCTATTAAGGTCGAAGTTAATATCTTTATTTTCTGAAGGAGGCCATTGGGGTTGCTTGAATTATTTTTTTCCCTTCAGTTTTTGGGTTTTTGCTTTGCTTTGTTTTTTTTGTTTCTTTTAACTGAAAAGCTTTTTCTGCTAAGTGAGAAACACAGCAACTGCAGACCCCCAGCTGAAAGCTTTAGGGAGCCCCAAACAGTTAACTCTTAAATGATTATTTACTTTGGAATATAAAAATTACTCTGCTGGATCAGAACAGGGGTCTGTCTACTCAGTATCCTGTCTCTGATGGTGGCCAGCTGCTCGTGAGTGGGGCTGGTCATAAGTTTTCTGTCAAAACTCTACTGATAGATGTATTTTTTTTCATTGTCTAACATTCTTCACAAAGGGAGGGGGGAAAAAAAAAAGGCAGCCTGCTTTTTACAGAAAACATTGACTTTGCAATGAAAAAACAGAACTCTCTAACCTGAATGATTCTGTATTTGGGGCATAAAACTTTCCATTTCCTGATCAAAGATACCTGGTTTTCAGCGAAAAGCCAGAATTTTCTGGGGAGGAAAACAGTCATATGATATTATGCTCACATTCCTCAGTATCTTCCATTAAAATACCCCAGTTTATGGAGTACTCTAAAAATTCTCTTATAAAAGTACCTTCAACTCTGATCTGGGAAAAAAAAAAAAAAAATCAAGAGTTATCAAACAAAAAAGTATGGCACATTTTTTTGCCGCAATATTTTATCCTACAGCCAAGGGCTACAATGTGCTGAAGAATGAGTTTTTCTGTGTATTATGGACCTCTCCTAACCTAACTGGGACAAAAGTTCATTCAAAAAATCTAACCATGCAATGAATTCAACTGAACACATGGGTGTGAGTTATTGTCACACCTTGCCCCAAAATAGGGCTGTTACCTGCCCCAGGTTGCACCCTGCTCTCTTCACCCCTGTCTGTGGGACCAGTCTATCTCAATCCAATAACCTGCTCCTCACATGCATGGAATATCACAGCCCCATGCCAAGCCCCCCACAAGAGCCCTCCTGCCTTTTTTTTTTTTCTTCTTCTTCTTCTTCTTCTCTCTCTCCATCTCTTGACACACACAAGCTTTGGGACACCAGATGCAGATTTGCATAGGGCACAATATCTCCAGGAGATGCAGCAATATGCAACACAGATATAGAAGAGAGGTGGAAAAAAGAAAAATGAAAAAAAAAAAAAAAACAGGATTCATTTAGAGCAAAGTGAGCAGAGCCACCATCACCATCTGGAGGAGATTTAGGAGACAGCTCTAATCCCCACTGGAATCATATATTTAAGTTCATCTCTTCAATCAGGAGAGCGAGAAATTACCTTATTTTTTAAAATTAGGTCTGAACTGTCAGATAAACTTGAGATGAGGCTTGAAAAAGGAGCCTAGCTTCTCCATCTCCAGGCTCTGAGAGGGGAAAAACTGCTTCCTTGCAGCTGTGGACACATAACACAAAAACACTTCTGAAAATGTTTCCTGCAGAGGAGATGCAGGGGTAAAGTAGGACATGCAGTGAAACCATGAGTAATTTCTATTAAAGGATATTTAAAAAAAAAAAAAACCTCTCATCAGGATGGCTTCTGACTGAGAAAAAACAGCTTTTCAAATGAACAGAAGTGTTCAAACCCTACTTTATTTTTTAGGATTATATTTCAGTTCCATTTTAAAACTGGGTAAAACATCAGTTCCTAGCAGTTCCAAGTCCATAAGTATTTTGTTTTCCTCTGGTACAAACAAAGTCTGAGACCCTAAATTCTGAAAAATGTTTGCATACCAATGACAAGGTAGAAGGATGGCTGGAGAATACTAGGGAGAACTTCTCTTTCCAAAAATGTCCTCTGACTAAACACATTTTCTGTGCGGCTGCAGGATCGATTTTAGCACAACTTTGCTCTCTTCTCATATCTATCATCACTCCTCCTTCTTTGCCCCTTTCACCATCAGTTTCTTAGTCCTCATCCTCCCTGCCCAATGCACTTTTCTTTGAACCACCTTCCATCCAGTGGGCTCCCTGAACCCCTTCCCTCTCCTCCCTGTCTTGGCTATTCCAAGGATGCTGTACCAGGCTTCCCCAGGTCCAACTCCAACCTCATGTGCTGTTAACACCTCCAGGCACAGTCGTATCTGGGGAACCCACAGCAAAGCACTGCCCACTCAGCACCTACACGCAACAACCTGCTGTGGGCAGCAGACAAGACCTGCTGCTTTGGAGGAAGGTGCTGCTGAGCGCTTGATGAGCAGCCATGGTCTCAAACTCCTTCCCACCTCCTTGGCAGCCCGTGGTGACCTCAGTGTTGAGGTACCCTCTCCCCATCCGGGTGGGAACCACCTGCTGCAGCTCATGCAGCCCCGCATGGACCTGCTGGAACTCATGAGTTATGCCAGCATTTTGTGGGCCACCAAGTTCACACGCGGTGCTAATCACAGCGCCAACCCCATCCAAGGCTCTGCGTCTCTCCAGAGAACCTGACCCTCTCCAATGTGCCATTTTTAATTAACCTCAGAACAGCAAAGGAGTTTTTTTTTCTTCTCTTCTTGCCAAACACGGCCATATTTTACAGGGACAGTGACAAACTAATTAAGTTAATTCTTATGACACCTCTCTGAGATGAGGCTAGGGTTGGCCAGCTCTGCAATGCAGAGTTGGGCTAATTAAAAAATAATTACTACTTCACCAAGGACAGGAACAAGAAGTTAATTAAGGGAATGAGGTGTAGCCTTAATGAAACTCATCAGATTGTATTCACTTAGATGTCCCACAGCCAAGTTCCCCATATTAGAATATAAATCCATGTTGTCTCTTCCTCCATACGCATTTGCAAATAAACTCCCCCCCTCCCTCCTCCCTTTCATCTTTCCCTGGCAGAAAGAATATTAATTATTTCAGAAGCAATAGAGTAAATTTAGGCTGAGGTTTTTAGCATGCTCCTGGATTGCTGGAAGATGATGGATATCCAAACACTATCTAGGATTATTTTCAATACCCCAAATCGCAGGGAGGCTGCATTTTCTATTGGGACTATGCTGTGCATTTTTACCAAGGTCCTCCAAGCAGCACGAGATCACGCTATTCCATCCCTGGAAGGCTGGGCAGGATCAGGCCATCTCTATCTGAACAACCAACTGAAAGACTGGAAGGACAGAACCAAACAAACGTTCTGAGGGAAGTCTGAGATTTAACACATATAAAACTGGCTCACAGTCCGGACCCAAGACCTCTTGGGAAGCCCAGGGCTACGTCAATGGACAAGCTGCTGTAGCAACCAAGCAAGCAGTCATTAGCAATGGGTGTCGTTTTGCTCACAAACAGTTTGGTGTTTCAGGTTGACTAAAACCATGCACAAGTTCGGGTCAAACGGCTCTAAAGGTTGCATCTGGGGAAAAATCTGAAATTATTTTTTTTAATAAAAATCCACTTCTAGATTAGGGGCAGCTGCTTCAGAGACAAGCTTTGATAAAACTTGGTAACTTTGGGTTGATTTTAACATATATTTTAAAACCCCAGTGTTTAACCAGGAGTGAAATGAAAATGTTTGGCATTTTTTTTTTTTAATTCTCCCCACTATAAGAATAAAAGAAAAATGCAGGATCAAAGCACAGCAAAAGGGATCTCCCCCATATTTTGTTTCTAGCATTAACACACACAAATCCATTATGCATATCTAGCACATTGTTTCACTTCAAGATCCTGCAGTTATAAGGTTGAAGAGATGCTCAGATTCTTAACACTGGTGGATTCCCTCTGGGCATCAGTAATCACTGCTAGGAAGTTGCACTGATATGAATGATGCAGAACATTAGCTAAATGCATTAGAGCAGGTCTGCTCAAGGGATATTTCAAGAATAGGCTTGAGTGAATTCAAAGTTCAGGAATGGTTGAGGCAGTAAGACAAGATCTCTTCAGTGATTCCCCAGGACTGCACAGAATATGCCAGCACAAACTTTCTAGCATTATACAACTGAAAGAACCACTTAGAAAAATAATTTAAAGAGAAAAATAAAAAACATAGATAGAATGTTTCCTGGCCCTTATCATTATAGGTCAATTAGCAGTCGTCAGTGATTTTCAGTCTTGACAACAGGAGAGGTCACCTGTGCAAGGCACAACACTTCAAAGAGTCATCAGCACAAGTGAGAACAATCACAGAATGCTCAAGGTTGGAAGGGACCTCTAGAGATCATCTAGTCCAACCCCCTGCACACACAGGGTCACCTAGAGCACGTGGCACAGGACTGCGTCCAAGCGGGTTTGGAAGATCTCCAGAGAAGGAGACTCCAAAACCTCTCTGGGCAGCCTGTTCCAGTGCTCTGGCACCCTCACTGTTGAGAAATTTTTCCTTAAGTTCCTGTGGAACTTCTGATGCTTCAGTTTCTGGCTGTTTCCTCTAGTTCTGACAAGACAACAAATGAAGCAGCCACAGTATTCAATGAGACACGTCAGACTGTGCTAGCAAATGAGATACAAGGATGAACAGCCCAGCCTGTGCGGTGCTAACGTGGGGCAAACCCTTTAGATGACAGCTCTCTTGCTGTGAACCAGAGGATAATCTTCGTCTGCTTGGTGGAATCTGTTACTTGAGCATATTTTTCTGTGGTCTGAGACAAAATTCCCACAGAAGAAACACCATGGAGAAAAGAGTTGTCCTCATACTGACAGCACCAGCTCCTCACAAAGCCTAGGATGAGCCTGTGCAAGACTATGGATGCAAGCAGCCTCCTCCCGCTGCGAGCCCACATGGACCCTCTTCAGACCACAGTTCTCATGGAACAGAAGACTCCATACCTGCAGCAAACACAAGCTGCCCTCATCCAGCCAAAGCTGCTTTCTGTTCTCCAGCATCCAGTGAGGACACCAGCCTGATCAGCTCTCAGCTCAGGTAACGACCCAGAGCCCAGCAGGCATCTCCACAGCCTCCAAACACCTGCAAGGTCTTCCTTAGAACCAGCAGGAGGTCAGGCAGAGTTTCTCACGGAAGACACTGCACAGCACTAGCCAAGCTGTGCTGAAACGTGGCCAGCACGCAGAGAATTACGACAGGGGAAGCATTTGTGCAGTTTTTGAGAGGTGAGGAAAGGCTGCTCTTGAGTGTCACTGTTGGCAGAACAAGCAAAACACTGCAAGATGTGCAGCTCTGCACTTTCTGCATTTTCATTGCAAAGTTAAGATTGGAACTGTTCAGGCCACAGAATCAACAGGTCAAACATGAGGCCAGGTGAAGTCATGGCCACAGAATAGGAAACTCAATATACACGTTAGGTCAGCTTGAGAAAGCTGCACTTTTGTTTTATTTTGCTGCACTTCAAGCAAGATGATGGTGCAAGAAGTTAACTAAATCCCTGAAGAAAAGCCCAATAGTGCATTATAAATAAGTATAAGTGTATATAAGTAAGTAAAAGTGTCTATAAGGACTTCAAGGGAGGCAGTGAGGAGGAAGGTGCTGGCCTCTTTTCACGGGTGGCCACTGATAGAACTAGAAGAAACGGCCAGAAACTGAAACACCAAAAGTTCCACAGGAACTTAAGGAAAAATTTCTTGCCAGTGAAGGTGACAGAGCACTGGAACAGGCTGCCCGGAGAGGTTGTGGAGTCTCCTTCTCTGGAGATCTTCAAAACCCGCTTGGACGCAGTCCTGTGCCACGTGCTCTAGGTGACCCTGCGTGTGCAGGGGGTTGGACTGGATGATCTCTAGAGGTCCCTTCCAACCTTCACCATTCTGTGATTCTATAAGAGGGGAAGAGGTTGCACTGCTGTTCATCCTGCTTCAGTACAGGGTGGGAAAATCCCCAATTAAAATAGAAACACACTACCTGCAATTATCAGGGGAACAGAAAAAATAGCCAGGAATGCAAGAAGAGGAAATTGCTTCTTTTTGCAGTCAAGTGTCTTCCTTCCTCCACACTCTTCTGCAGATTACTTTTTTTATTAATTCAGATTCACTACAGTTTGAAAAAATCTCACTGCAGACCTGGCTCCCATGACCCAACTTGCACTCCCTGTTCAGAATTTGTCCCAACTGGATTGAGGCTGCTAGTAAGGAAAGCCATTTTATGGAAAGTGAAGGAGAAATTTGTTTAAAACCATATCCTGTGTCCAAAGATAAGGCTTTAAAGCAATTCAACATCAGCATTTAAGCATCAGCCTTTTTATTAAACAGCCTCTATCCTGTTTCACTCTGTGGCAGTACTACAGAAGAAAGCTGCCATGGTTTGGATGAGGTTTTGGGTGGCCAGCTCTTTCCCTTTGATGCAGGGCACAGTTTTCCATACTGCCGCCTAGAGCAGAGGAAGGCCAGGCCCTACAGTCACCATTGCCTCAGATTGTGTGATCCACATGCCCAAACCTGGAAAAGAGAGGTCCCTTTTGGTGCTAGGCAGTCTCCCACTTATGTCTCCAGGGCAAGGCCATGTACTTTCCTTTCTAGGAAAGGCACATTGCCAGGAAATCTGTGGGCATAAGGAAGCACCTCAATATGAAATCTTGGTACAGGTCATGCAAGCCGTCCCAGCAGGCATCCCTGTTACACAACTGGAGAAAAAGGAATAGCCTTTCACAACACATGTGTTCATCCTGACCCTTATTACCTACAGCATGGACACAGCTGAAAGCTTCTTCTGCTCAGTCAGGTGGGTAAAGAGAAAGCAGCGAGTTGGGTCTTTGCTCATGTGCTGTGTCAAGAGCAGCAGCGGCTCTTGCAGCCAGGCAGATTCTCTGGGCATCCACCACGCAACCGCTGCAGCTTGTCAGCTCAGAGAGACCCCAGCTCTGTTTATTCCTCCTGGCAGGCAGTATTTGCACTTCTGGAGAAGGGGCAATGCAGCCTGCACCGACACTTCCCAATTCCTATCAGCTACCGGTTAGCTCGTGTATTGAGAAGCAAGAAGGCCATGCCATTTTTAACTGCTGTAACTGTGAATATTTTTATTATCCATCTAAATGTGTATACTATTGACTCAGTTAATCCATTAAGTGTGCAATCACCTGGATGCCAGGCGGGGTCTAGCTAAGCTTCAAGAGGTTAACCCCAATGCAATGTCAAGATAAATCCACAGGCATCAAACACAGGGGGAGCCAACTGAAATTATAAATAAAATAATCCTCAAATAAGCTGTTGTCAAAGAGGCTAAGCTTCTGCATCCAATTTGTCCCACATTCAGACAGGCGACGTTACAAAGCCGTGGCTGTACATTACCCAATTACGGCCATGTGGCTTCCATTAGGCGATCAAAGCGCTCCTTGTTACGACACAGCCCGTGCCACGAGCAGATGCTGCGCCATGGCCGCCGGGAGCACCCACGGGCCTGGAGCTTTGGGTGCTCCTGCTGACGGAGACCGAGTCCGGTTAGCAGGAAACGCGTCTAGGCCCCCAACGCGACGCTGATTGGGCTTAGTTACATGAGAATCAGGACTCCGTTGAGGTCCTGCCTGTTCCACCACCGTCCTCCTCCCAAAAGGCTCATCCTCTTGCGGGCAGGAGCAAAGCAAATGGAAACCAGATGGGTGAGCGGGCACAAGCTGGGTGAGGAGAGCATCCTGCAGAGCGGAGACCTCCTTTCCATGTCAGCAGGACACACAGCTCTGCTCTCCCTGCCACCGAGAAGAGCCAGGATCATTGAAGCGGGCAGAAGTCTGCAGCAGGGATAGCAGATACCCCAGGGGGAAGAGCAGATCAGGATCAATGCTCCACTAGTAGAAATAGGACCAAGGTTTGGAGCCCTAGCTCAAATGTTGAATTTTCTGTAAAAAAATAAATAAATAAAGTATAAAAGACGGTGGAGAGAAAAGCCCAAAATCCAAGTTGGTTTTCAGGCTTTTTCATGTCAAAAAATGTTAAAAGTTATTGAGTTTCTCCTCCCCCAAAGCTCTCAGTTCTTAAAAACATATATATGTTTAAAAATATCTGAGATTAATAGGATCAAAATCTGATTTGTTGGCACCATGACGGGTGAGCAACCATCTCAATGCTGCTGAAATGTTTCAGAAATATCTTGCTGTTTATTTTAAATAGGTATCACATAAAAAAAAAAAAAAAACATTATTTGCAAACAGTAACTTCACTCTCCGTGAAAAGCATTTTTTCAAACAATCTGGGAGTTTTCCCCCATTTCAGGATACTACCTGGGTGTTACAGAGGAAGGCACAGTTCAGAGCGAGGCAGAGAGGGGCTGGAGTTGTCCAAACGTGGTAACAGCCACCATAGCCTGTGATATCAGACCAGATGCCACCTCACTCATGGAAAGCTCATGCAACAGGCACCGCTTAGAGTCCTTCTGCGGGTAAAGCAATACAGGACACACTTGGATTTAAATGTGTGGGATGGGCCCTTGCATATGCCATGACCTGGAAACACAGCAATACACTCAGTCTTATCTCCAAAAATCAGTCTTATCTCCAAAAATCAGACTCGACTATTTTGCTGGCATTCTTGCAGGCTACTTAATGCCAACACTTCTCTATACTAGAGACAAGTTTTTAAGCCATCACAGGAGCCAAGTCTGTACATCCCTCAGTCATCATCTACGCCCCATCCCGGCGGCTTCAGAAAACAGCCCTTGTTGGTTTGTTTTATTCTTGTGGTGCTCATTTGGCAGCCGCACTCACCATCTCTCCACTAAGTTACACTCATTTGGTTTCCCACACAAAGCCACTGCAGCCTTGCAAAGGTTCAAAACAGCAGCACTTCTGTGCATTTCATGGGCACTTCATAACATCTGCTGGGCACTGAGGGAAAAGTTGCATCTGAACCAGAGGCTCTTAACTTTACTAGAGACTGCAGCTACTGCAAACATACATATATATGCATACATGTGTGTGTGTGTGTGCGCGCATATCTTCATCCCTTTCTGTTAAAATCTGGCCTAAGGAAAAGGTCGGGAGAAAAGGAGCCAAATTCACCATTGTTAAAATGCCTCACATGTTAACTGCTGGCCAAGTTAATCCAGAATCAACGAGAAATCATTATATTTCAGATGCAACTCCCCAGCATCTCCCTCTATTCAGGCTACCAGATAGGCAGCTCCGATCCGCGGCGCAGGGCCAAGAGCCAGTTTCGGTTTCCAACTCCCGCTGCAATGCTTGGGCAAGCCCAGGCTTTGCTATTTCAGCATATGCTGTGCAAACTCTCCAGCAATCAGCTGGATAAGTCCCATTTTCAAATCTATTCATCAGCACTCAAAACTCACTCGTGATCAAAGCATGCAACTGCAGGCCAGTTCTCACTTCTACACCGCCTTCTCTCACAGATGATCACAGCCACCCGCTTCAAAAGTCCTTTAACTCTTCCCCAGTTCTAAACTTGATCCAAGACTTCTACACACACACACACACACAAAAAAAAAAAAAACACCACCAAAGAGAGCAGCAAGTAGAAAATTCACAGTCACTGAATAAGGATGTGCCTACTTCAAAACTGCTCATGCTCCCAGCCCAGAAAATAAGCTTAGATGAGCCTGGCAATGCTATTATCAAAATTCCTACATCAAGACATACCTTTAGTACATACAGTGAGAGAAAAAGCATTTTATACAGTTGTCTCAGCAGTTAATCTCTCCAGCAAGCAAGCACTAAAATAGTGCTTGCAAGGAAAGATTAGGCAGTGCTTTTACACTGCAGCCAAAAATAAATTCATCACTTCATTTACACATGGCTGCTTTTAAAATACATATATTTTTAATGCATAGGGATGGGTATCTACAAACATATTGTATACAGAAGGACAGAAGTATGTAAGGACACCCCAGGGCATGCTAAATGACAATTCCTTCCCAAGGAAGCATGTGCAATCTCACAGCAGATCTCCATCAGGATGCACAGAGAAAAGATGAACTGGGAACACATACTGCGAGCAAAGGGAGGGAGGCAAGTGCTCACAGTAACTCATTTAACATTCAATTCATCCAAGATGTTTACAGATGCATACAATTTGACAAGCTCCCTGCCAGAGCTCTTAATCCAAGAATTGACTGCCTAGCAGTTCCTGCACGCCGATTGCCCCGCCAGACACCTGAAAGGCGCCCAATACACCAAGGGCAAGAGCTCAGAGCGTTGCAATAAACAGCTCCTTCTAAAATGGGCCTAGCAAGGCATCAAAGACAAGGCATGCAGGAACGCTAATTGCTTGTGAAAAATCTAAGCTTCGGTGCCTGCAAACACTTAAGCATACATATGACGGAGTCCTCCCAGTGACTCTCGTTGTCCCTGCACACAGATGCTGGGGAGCTGCTGCAAACATACCTGCCTGGGACGGGGGAGTGCTATTAATAACAATAATGTCGAGCTCCGACACAGCCTGGGGCACGTCAAAGCGAGGTAATTATACAGGGAGGCGAGTCGGGAGAACAGAGCAACCTCCCTCTTGCACAAAGAGCAAGTCCCACCCCTACCCCAACAGATGCGAAGCAGCCAAAACCACAGGGAGCAAATGAGTCCTGGCTGAACCGAGCAGGAGCGCAAGGCTGCAGCCATCAGGGCAGCTCCGAAATGAACTGCCCAGCAAGCAAGATAAGCAAATAGCATGTGAATACTGTAAACACTCCAGGAAAGAGCTGCGCTAAGCAGACACTTTGCACGTACCCTGCCTGCACCACTCCATCCAAAGCAGCAAGGGAACGGGAGAGAAAGAAACAACTCCTGGAAAAAGAGTATGCATGATTGCTGCCCTGGAGAGAGGCTCAAACGAGGAGCAAGCGGCAACAAAAAAAGTCCTGGTTCTTCCATTTCAAGATCATACAGTTTTAAAGGCCTTGCCAGCAGCACAGAGAATGATGTGGAGTAAAAGTGAACCCCACCATCCTATCTCCTTGCGATACACAAAAAGGAAAATGGAAAATTAAAAGACTTTCTGCAACTTTTTTGTTGTTGCTTAAAGACATTTGATTTTTTTTTGTTTCTTGCTTTTTTAAATGTAGTTAAACATGTTTGAGACACACCACCCAAACACAACCCCCATCAGCCAGGTACCCACAAGACTTACAGTCACCACAGTGTTGACTCTCCTCAACCTCCTACATTTTCTCTGCAGCAGGCCCATAATAGCAAGCACTGCCAAGACTCCCTTCAGAGGACCAAGACATGAAACCTACCCTCTACCACAGGTGCCCTGAGACCAAATTCAAATACCACAAGCCCAGGCAATTTGCCTCAAATTATAGAAAACACCTGCTCTACAAAGGAGCTTCCCTAGACCCAGGCAACAGCCCCTACATCCCTTTCCCTTCTCAACCTGGAACCCCTCAGATCCAAAGACAAAGTGACAGTGCTCATCCTCACAGGCAGAAAACAGCCACGAGGATCCCTCTCACCTGACCATAGCTTGGACCAAGCACTTCTGCACAACTACTCCTAAATACTTTCTCTGTAATCAAAGCAATAAAAAGCCTTAACATACCTTAGAGCAGGGAATTATCTTTTGGAGCCCCATGTCTCTGGCTCCACTAACAAAAATCTACATGACCACATATGAATATCAGAATAACTAAATTTAGGAAGGTAGAAGCCCTTCCGAAATGAAGTGTCCTCTGCTGACATGGAATTGCAGACATTCCCACACTAGCTCTTTTCTCTCAAGCATCTGGTTCTGGCCACTGTCAGCAGCAAAGTGCTAGACTGGGTGGAAATCAGGTTTGACCAAGCATGGGAATTCCTGTGTACCAATAAGTTATCCTTTGATTCCTGGCATATTTCAGATTAAAGTTCCAAGGAGCTACAAGGGTAGAGGGAATTCTCAATTTCAGACCTGAGGGTTACACTGATTTATTATTTCTGGCACCATATAGTGCATTGTTTGGTTCAGACTGGCTATTAAAATCCTTACTTATGAAGTGCAATTTTCCTCTGGAAATGTACCATTGTGTTTCATTTTTTTAAAAATGCTTGGGTTCTCTTTTTTTTTGGTGAGGGGGGAGGGTTGTGGGAGGAAAGTAGCAGAATTAGCCTAGTAATGATGCTCTAAACCATTTCAGCTGGTAAGTCCGGGTAGACTAATATTTCATTTCCATTTAGCCACTTACTCCTTTACCTAAAGCTGCAGTGAGACCCTTGGGAGAATTCTGGAGGGAAAAGTAGGGCAGGACGGCTGTCCCAATTTAAAAAAGGCAAAAATCCAAAAGAATCAGAGCATCATTGGTTCAAACCTCAGCATCTTCTTACTTTAGTACCGCTCAAAAGCTACTTTGTACAGCTGAACATGGGAGAATCTCAACCATATGGAAGTGGGCCAAGGGTTCACAGCCACAGGCCACGCCAGGGATACCTCTTGTCCAAGGAAATCTCTTCTCCAACTCTGGAGAGATCCTGGCAGATTGCACAGCCATAGGGCCACCAAAAAGTGCCTGCAGAGCTGTGAAGATGTAAACCTCAAGTTTTGATCTGTGTGTGTCGCCCCCATCCCGGGGAATCACCTGCCAGCCCAGCTCATCAATAAGCACTTGATTTAATCCACAAGGGCCAGATCTTCAGCTCATCCTACCCGGTGTCGCTTTATGGCAGGTAGAACCAAGCTTGCAAGTGTTTAGCAAGACGTGCAGATGTGCTCCAAGCCCCCGCTGGCCAACAGCAACCACCATCCTCAACACCCAGGCAGGAATTTGCAGTGTAGGCAAAAGGTCATTTTAGGAATTGTCCTCCTTTCCCATTTGGGAAGATTCACCCCTTGTATCGTAGATGAGCCAGGGGCCCCCAGTCACCCCTGGGACAGAGCAAACACAGCAGGGACCAAGCTGAAGACAAGCAGAGAAAACATGCTGTACGCATGAGCTTGCTTTTTGTTCATCAAAAACATTACAGTTCCTGCAAAGGTGTTCTTGGGAAGGCTGCAAAATGCCTCTCCTGCAGCAGTGCTGGGAATAAACCCTGCCATGGGCTCCTGTGCACGTGCCACTGCAAGAGAAGCTCTGCTCAAGGCGGCCACTGCGGCGGTGACGACTCGTGGAGCACCGCGAGTGCCACGAGGCCGCGGCCAGCGCAAGACTTGTCTGACACCTAGTGCCCAAAACGCCTGAGCAGGCCCAGGGCATCACCCGCCTCCACCGCATCAGCCTGGGAGCATCAGGGACGCCCCAACTCATCTCATGGATGAGCAGCACCCGTCTGACATTCAGATGTGTTGCATTTACAGGGCCATCCTAAAATGCAAGATTTCAGGAGACTCTCACAAACGTATTAATACAGAATCGATTCGAACAGCATGGCTCGGCAGAACTGTGCTTTGCTGCTGGTTTTGAGAGGGTCCAGGAACGCACCTTTTCCTTGTCACTCTTAAAGGGGTCTTTGGGTGTAAACACTTAATGGAAACATTCCTGGCATCGCATTTCCAGGAAAACACGCGAGCCCAGAAACAGTTGCATGAGACAATAGTCTGTAGCTTTGCAGCATCCAAATCCAGATGTTTCTGGTGAGAAAGAAATAGATGACCTGAGAATTAAAGACAGGCCCCTTGGCTCCCCTCCAGCTGCTCTACCAGCTGCTCACACCAAGTCCCCGCTGGTCAATTACTTTACTTGATGCTTCTAATCAACAATATTATATATGTGATGCTATAAACTTTTGTATTTAATATTAGCTCATAACTCAGCATCCAAAACCAGATGTTTTTGGTGAGAAAGAAATTGATGACTTATCAGAGGACTGAACCCAGGCCCCCTGGCCTCCTGCCAGACAGTCTACCAGCTGAGCTCCAAAGCTAACCAGTCACCTCCTGCTCCCTGCCCCGCGCTCTGCATGAAAGAAAAAGGCTTCCCGTATCCCAGCACAACACGCAGGAAGATGTAGAAGAGCTTCGTATAAACACATCTAAAATAGTGTAGTGTGATGTCCTTTTGAGCTGGAGCACACTTTCCCTGGAGAAGGACTCTGCAGAGGAGCTTCTTGCTGCCCCAATTGCTGGACACAGTCAAGGGTTCACACAGGACCGCATGCGGGAGGAGTGTAATAGGTGACTAATTTCCATCAGAACTTCTTCAGCAACCCCCTGCTCCACAGAGGGCGATTACAAGCTCCCTTCTGCAAGGCTGCCTTGAGGAGAGCACAGCCCCACGTAGGATGCAGCAAATATACGTGTTAAAGGACTTTAAAGGGATTGCTGAGGAGCTAAAAGGTGGCGCACAGTCATTCTTGATTTATGGAAATCTTATAAGCTCCAACCTAGCAAAGCACTTAAGCAAGTGCTTTGCTTCTAGCCCACAGCAGAGGCCTGGAAGTCAGTGCAACTACTCATGTGTTTAGAATTAAGCACGTTGCTTAAGTGCTTTGCTGCACGAAAGCGATACTGGGGGAGCACAGTGCTGTTCTGCCGCTCTCCATCAATTTCGCAGGATGCTCTCATCACAGCTATCCTGTATCCATTCATTAAAGCACACAGCATCACTTCCATGCATGTATATTCACAGGGGTTTGCTCTCTGATTCCAGATCTGTAAGTTATAGCAAAAAATAACTTCCTTGAGAATGCAAAGCCTGCGGTCTTAAGAGCTTTGTTTAGGATCACAGACATCACCCGCCACAAATAGTCTGTGGATCTACAAATATTTGCCCACAATTTTGAGGGACAACTGTTAAAATATTATTGCAACTGAGAGAAAACAGAAAGAAAAAACATCAGGGTACAAAACTCTATTAGGGAATGTTTTCTGAAGGGGCAATTCCTAGTTTCCTAACTAAGATAAGAAGATTTATGCCTCTTCCAAGTATAAAGGAGCAAGTATAAAGGTCCCCAAATCAACTTACTTTTGACACTGTTATGATTTTGCAAACTTCACAGAATATTTGCTTGCTAAGGCATGTCACCGTACCCAGAAATATGAAAAAAGGCAAAAATCTGGAAAACCCATACAACTGATGGAAAAAGAAAAATATAATCCTCTGAGAAACAGTTTTCAAAATTTCACTCTGGTTTCCTCTGAAAGCTCAGCAATACTTTGCCATTTGTACCATAATCAAAACAGCTGAACTCAAAGCTCACATAAATAATTCAAAAGATGGGATAGTGAACTTCCCATTCAAAAATTCAACCAAATTGTATCAATTTGTATCAACAGCCCTGAAACTTTCTGACTATGTTGTTTTTTTTTTTAAACCAAAACCCCAAATCTTTGCATCTCTCTGGTCAATCTGCTAAAGCCTGAAGTTACAGGAAGGATATATTGCAGTGATTGTTTCTCCTTTTCTTTGTCCCACTTCCCATCACGCTGATTTGTTTTTCACTCTCTTTTTGCCAAAAACTAAGTAGAAAAAAAAACTGCTGGAAAGAGCTTAAAGGATCAGTGCAGGGAGAAGGCCAGAGAGGGAACACACTGGGACCCTGGACACTCGACGAGGGTCTCAGACTGCAGCATGAGCAGGAGCTGTATCGCCTCCCTTTCCTTTTCTGCTGGCACAAATCACACCGGGCTTCATCCCAGCAGACACCGAGATGTTCAGCATCTAAAAGGATCTTGACCCGGCACGAGCACAGTCCATGCAACCAACCTGCAAGCTCGCAACAAGAACGGTGTTGGTTCATTTCCCAAGACCAAAGGGTCCAGAGTGTCTTGCACATGCAGGAATAGGAGTCCAAGGCCATATGGTCCCAGGACCAGACAGGGGGCACGAGGCTTGTGTGGCTGCTCATGGTACAGCTAATTGAGTCCTCTGCAGAGGAAGCAACATTGCAAAACTCCCCGGCGCTCTCCTCGCGCTTGCACTGGCTAACTAACCCTGGTGCAGCATCTCCTCCCTGGCCCAGGAGGAATTTTAGTCCAGCAGCCTTCAGCTAAACACCGCAGTGACTGGATATTCTCTCACACCCTCAAATCCCCAGGGCAACTATCTCAAAACCTTGGTGTGACTGATTCTGCCAGATTCTCCCTGCCATACTTTAAGCAATAAAAAGTAATAGTAGTAATAAAAAGGATGCACAAAACACTAGAGATTTTTCACTTTTCATCTTAACGGCTATATAAATATATACGTACGCATATTTTTTTAGGAGGAGAATTGTATCAGTGGATCATCAGGGAGTCTGTCCAGCTTGGCTGAACGGTTGCTGTAATGGAGGAGAGACTTGGCATCTTGGCCCTGTTCTCCCTGAGATTAAGGCATTTTTCTGCCTTCTTTTTTCTGGTCTGAATGTTGCAATACCCACCATCAAGTGGCCCTGCATTACTCAACTGTGAGAAGCCCTGGAGACTTCAGCCAGGTAAAATTCACTCAAATAAGTAGCTCACAAACGACTACTCTTATTTGGGACCATCAGTGAAGGCAGTAACCATATCCCCAAAGCAGCAGCTGATTTAGGCCTCCTGGTTATGAAGCTGCAAGTTAGGACAGGAGCAAGGAAAGCCAAATGGGAAAGGGCCCTGGGGAACCTCAGGACAGCGGTGGAAAGTCACCACTGAGGTGGGTATGTGTTTGACACAATGACCACATGTTGTCCAACCACAAACCATTACTAGTGAAGCCAAAATCTTCCAAACTTCCCAGCCAGAAGGTAGTATCAAGTCACAACAGACGATAATCTTTGCTTCCCACTACCTCCAATTAATACCTTGGTGCTGTTCCCTCCTTCAGGGGCTCTAAAGGCAATGCCAAGACCTACACAGCAATGCACCTGCCCTTGCTCAGATGGCCTTGAAGCAAGAACCTGCACCCGTGACAGCCCAAAGGCACGCAACCCAATACAAGCCAGACTGTGTTACCTACATCCGAGAAGGTATCCCGGGAGGGGAGGGGAGGGGAGGGGAGGGGAGGGGAGGGGAGGGGAGGAGAGGGGAGGGGAGGGGAGGGGAGGGGAGGGGAGGGGAGGGAGGGGAGGGGAGGGGAGGGGAGGGGAGGGGAGGGGAGGGAGGGGAGGGGAGGGAGGGAGGAGAGGAGAGGAGAGGAGAGGAGAGGAGAGGAGAGGAGAGGAGAGGAGAGGAGAGGAGAGGAGAGGAGAGGAGAGGAGAGGAGAGGAGAGGAGAGGAGAGGAGAGGAGAGGAGGCAAAGTGTTCTTTCCTAACACCAAAACTAGGGCTGGGGGAGGAAGGACTAGCAGAGCAAAGAGCAGCACGGCAGCACCAAGTAGGGTCCTTCCTAGTTCTCTCTATGTGACTACATCTGCAACACCTGCACCCAGCTGCTGTTCACTAACCACCCGTCCACACTCAGCTATGACCTGCACAACGCGGTCAGCACCAGCACTGACCGACGGGAAGAGCCTCCTTCAGGAGCCTACCTGAACTCGCCCATCAACCAGGAGAGCCAACTGCAAGCCTGGAACCAGATCTAGGAGCAGGAGGAGAACAGGGAGTTTTAAAACCTCAAACTTTCCAAGCATTTGGACTTCTTTTTTTCATATAAAATGAATACACAACATTTGGGTGCAGGATATGAACACAATTCACTTGCATCTCTTTTCCACAGATCCTTGAGATATGCTCCAACATACTTCCGCTCTCCTCCTCCCAATCTGTTGTCTGTGGATGCAACATGGACCAAGTGATTAAATCTGCTTGTTGCTTCATATATTTATTTTTCCCCTCTCATTCACTGCCAGGACACTGTCCAGAAAGGAACAGCTGGAGTCGCAGCTGCAAAGTTCTTGCTAATGTAACACCACATAACCATACTCAATATGAGAAGGAACCTTTGGAGAAGGATGTCACTTCAAGAGAAATGTTGTAATTGTGTGGGGCTCTACCACACTGCTAGTATTCGAGGATGTTTTTTGTGCTCGGTGAGTTATTGTGAAAACCAAAACCTTCTGCCCAGATAAATTCACCTGACACAGGGATTTTCAGCAAAAATAAATAAATAAATTAGTGCAGATCAGATGGTAGGTCTCTGAACAGCAATAGTTATTTCCAAGCAGTCCTGCATGCAAACCTTGCACCCTGCACTGCCAACTTCCCTGGGTCCTTGGGGAACACATGCAATTTGCACTTAATGCACAGAGCTGCGTTTACCCCAGGCAGATGCAGTCACCGCGTTCACTTGCAAACATCCCCCTGGGACAGAAAAAGCACTTGAAAAAAAAAAACAGGCTCCTTTTAAGCTTGATCTTTTAGGAAAGAGGAAGGTCACGGCGTCAGGATGCTCCCCAGCGTGGGCACAGCACCATGTGCAGGGATGCCCTGGGCTTCAGAGAGGGGTTGGAGCTGATTTCCCCCCAAAGTCGAGGCTCTTTGTGATTCCTGATCCAGACCCAGCTGAGGCTCAATTCCTGCTGGGATGCTTGGATAACAGGGCTATCTCCTTGGCCGAATGGGGAGGTTGGGGCTGCGGTGTCACCTCCCATCTTCTGCACAGCAGCGAAGGAGCTCCTCGCGCTCTGCTACCATTTTTTTTCAACTTATGTAAAAACACATTGCTTTCTTGGAAGTCTCTGAACGTCAGATGGAACTAATTAAAACTAGAGGGCTCAGGGAGCTGGGGCAAAGAAGGAGACACGCAATTTGGTCTCCACTTCAAGTGGTTTAGCAAACTAAAAGCTCTCAGGCTTTCCAACACAAGTGGATGTCCATGGGGAAGGGGGGAAAGGAGCACTTAATGCTCTCATGTCCTCCAGTTTTATTCGCCAGCCCAAAGGAGCTGTGTTTGGATCCTGTGCCAGCTGATTAGTCAGTGCTTCAGAGGGTAATTGCAGCAGTTCCTCCTATGCCTTCCCCTTAGTTTGCAAAGAAGGTGGCACCTCATGGGGTGGAGGTCGCATCTGGCAAGGTCCTCCTAGGCCTGGACCCAGGGGTGCTTGTGTTCACCTTCATCCTCAGCTTGATGTTTACACTTTTAAAAGCCAGCACCAGCCAGCAAGACCAGAGTGCCAGCTTCATACCATGTAGCCACACGGTCTGTTCTCCCCAAGTCTTCTGCTGCCCACCACAGAGAAGATCCATCACAGACACAGGGGTCCAGGTCCCCAGGGCAGCTGGGGACTGACCCAGAACCATTCTGATCCACAAAGCATCACGGCCATGGAAAAGGCCTGGGGCCCTGGGAGGACCTCGCATCAAGCAGGGCTCTTGCAGCCAAGGCAGTTCCCCTGGCCTCAGGCAATCATGGCCCGTTGGTGACAAGGACTAATGGGGGCTCTGCACCAGCCAGGACCATATTTGATCTCTTAATGCTCCTTCCATTATTTATTCAGCCCTTGATCTCCCTGATGAACATTCCAGGTTGGGTGATGGTTTATACAGCCCCAACACTTGGACCCAAACCCGGGCCAGCAACTCATTTCACACAGGTCAATTGGCAGCTAGCGGACATAATGACTCTCAGACCCTCCTAATCCAGCCCCAATCGAAGCCTGTGACCCAGGGTGAAACACTTAGTCTGGTGACAGTCCCTCGAGCCAGCCTGTGTCCCATCCGCCTGTGCCTGCTTTTGTTTGCTCTTTTTCAATTCTAGGTAGCTGGGTGGATGAGAAGGGAAGAAATCAATAAAAAATTAATTCTGAAAATAAATAAGAAGTGAATTGGCAGCTTCCAAGTGGCAGCGGATAAAGTGCCCCATGATGGCCCCATAAAACGTCTCTCTTTGCACCATCTATCATTAAGTCAGTGCATCTTATCGTCAAGCCTAATTTACTCAATATTAAAAGACATAAAGCCAGGCTTGCAAATTTGGGAAGAAGAGCTTCAATAGCAGTTAAGATTTTAATGTGCCTTAGGCTAACGTGCCTGTGCCTGCATTTTGGGTTTGTTTTGTTTATTTTTCGGGGGGAGGGATTTGTCTGGGCTAAATCTGTCGGAGCCAAACAGGATGGGTCATGCAGGGGTTTATGTTCCTGGGCACCTGACATTTGTGCAACCCAAAGAACCTGAACATCATGAGAGTGGGGCAGTTATCACACAGCACCTGAGCTCTTGGCCGCTGCATCCCTCGTAGACACGTTTGACCTGACTGCAGCTCTCCATGGCTGCGAGCACTGCAGGCTCTGCTGGTGGGAAGGGCAGCTCTCCAAGGCCTCTGTCAGCCACAGAGAGCTCTTGTAACAAACCAGAGCCCCATCGGAGCCTCCGTGGCACAAGATGCAAAGACACTGGCCCTCGAGCAAAGGTTCAGTAGGTTGGTTCAGTTTCTGTTTCTTCTGAAAAGTTTGCAGTGCGCGGCCTAAGACATAGTGCAAGCTCTGTATGAGACATGAATAACGTTCTCTCATGTGACTGTTTGTACAGCCGAGGGCACTGCAGGTCAGGCGGAGACGTGTTGCGAGAATGATGCAAGGCCCCAGCCTGGACAAGCAAGCGGCACGGAAAGCCGGATAAAGAGGCATTCACGCGGCCTGCGTGAGGTCCAGCTCGCAGCAGCTCAGCACCCACGAGGTCACCCTTTCAGAGCATGTTTTGGGGGATGCCCATGGGGAAATAGTCACAACTCTTTGCTGGTTGTACGTAATATTGGTATCACACACACCTGTGAGAGCAGCAGCAGGAGGTCCCCAGCAGAGTCAGTGGCCCCATATTACGGAGAAGAAGCCAAAAGAAATGCAGAATGCACATGGCAGGTCAACTCTCGGGCCTTTGTTAGTCAGACATAGACCATGGGTCTTGTGTTTCCGTCTCTCTGCTGTATCCCCCAGCACCCGCTGCCTCATTGCTGAATTCCTTTGCACCTTCCTTCCAGGGATTAGCCTCTGCTGCACAATTTGAGTCCATCTTCATAGCCTTCTGCTTGACTCTCTAAATTCTCAGCTACTGCAGCCCAGCTCCTGTTTATCTTCTTGCTTCTATCTTTCCTTGAAATCAGGCACCACAGTGAGAAAAGACAAGTGAAGATTGTAGGTTTATTCTAGTTTTTGGCAAGGAGCCTCCATCAGACAGCAGGAGTTCCACCTGTAACTCACAGCAATCTCCAGGCCATAGTCCCTGCCTTTGACAGGCTTTTTGGTGGCAGCCTGGCAAAAGGACGGGTAGCAAAATGCGATACAGAATTTGCCCAGGTGCCCTGGCCTGCAGGATCAAACTAGAGACATGCAAAAATATCCTGTGTGTGACTGCCAGGAAAGGCAATGCTGGGGACCACAGCATCCACTGCTGCAGTAATCACCATAGCTGGGCTGTGCTATTGTCCCTTGGCCAGGCAATGCTTTCCAGCAGTGGCCTGTTGCCACTGGCAATGTTGTTGGGATATTATTTTATATAATTACACACCCCTCCCTAGCCTGTGTTTCACATCGATTGGAGGTAGGTAACAAGGACAGAGAGTGGGAAGGTGGGATAATACCTCCTAGAAGCAGCACATCCATGCCTTGGTTAGGCACAACGCTCAGGCTGCCTCCTGCTAGTCTAACAGGATAGCAGCAGCACCGGCACATCGTCCTCCCACTCTCGGCCAAATGGCTAGGAGGGAGGCAGAAAAGCAACGATTCTCCCACCGAGCAATGAAGAGGGACAGGGAGATGTGGCAGAAAAGGCAGGGGAAGCTACTGGGAGAGGTCTGCATGTGTTAGTACCGTGCATCCTCCCGTTGTGCACCACTTGGCTTGGAATTGCTGCATGACCAAAAAGTCAAGGCACGGTTCCTGCCTGTTTAAAGAGCACTAGACTAATGAGATGATTTACGGGATGGCTACATGTGCTTTTACTGCTAATTAGATATTGAACACTGGAGGATGTTAGGTATGCAAACACAGGGAAATGGAGCTTTCTTGTTTATTGGGGATCCAGGAGCCCAGGCTAAGCCTGGGAAGCAGATAGTTGGGAGCAGAGCAAGACACCTCAGCAGCGCTTTCTGGGGAGCCCAAAGCCAACAGCTACGCAGGCTCCCGGGGTGAGCGCCCTTGCTTGCACTGGGGAGCTCTGCACGGAGCGGAGACCCTGGCCTTGGACTGTTCCCAACCACCCGGGCACCAGGGATGAAACAGGCTCCCGCACCCAGCTATCCCCACCGTGCTTTTGGGAAGGGGCAGTGCCCATCCAGAGCATGACAGGAGTTGCTAAACCCCTTAGTCCTTCTTCTAACTCCTGTGCATGGTCCAGCTGCCCGTAATGCCCCTGGGTCTCACTGCTCCGCTGCCAGCAGCACCCAGGAGCGACCCAGCACCGGGCAGGATGTGACACCTGGGCTTTCCACCCTCTCCCATGGCCAGCTCCCATCTTTTCCTATCCTCACCCACAGCTCTCAGGAACTGCTCGTTGCTCCAGGAAGGACTCACCTGCTGAGCTAGGAGGGGCTTTTCCCTTCCTCTGCTCGTTATTTTGTTGCAAGTACTTTGGAGGTCAACACTTTCCTTAAAACTTTGGCAAACAAAAAGCCCAACAACAAAGCCCACAGTCTGGCGGCAGGAGGTTTTCCCTTATTGCTAGTTCCTGAGAGCTGCTGCTCCTGTTTGGCATCAGCACAGACTTCCACCATATTTTTCCTCCCCCAGGTTCCTGCTACCACTCTCTCATAGCCAACCTGCTTCTCTAAACGCAGGCCCTGGGCTTTCCCTTCCATCAGCATTGCTAAATGCAGCGGTGTTGTTCTGGTAACCCAATCCGTCCCAGCAAAAGCAACTTGGCTTTGGGGCAGTTTCTTCTCTTTAATTTATGTAGGGTCAAACTTGTAATTGTGTCCTCTTTTTTATCCCATATAAATCATGTATGTGACATGTTAGCAGAACACTGGCAAATTGAACATGACGTTCTTATTACTAGTTTAATAATTTAAGTCGAAGGGGCTTTGCTCTGTTGCACGCGGGGGTTTGCAAGAAGCAAATAAGGCCATCCCTTTGCAGCAGAGCTACTGGGAGCAGGGCAGGCACGTCATGCAGCCAGGCCTGCATTTGTGAGCTGTTTTTCTTTCATTTAAAGTTTAATTTGGACTCTCGGAAGAGCCAGCTCAATAACCCAGCAGAGGCTGTTCAGCCAAGAAGTGCAGCTAATGGTCTCTGCAGCACTGGAGGCTGCTGAAATGCCCATGAAAGGCAGGGAAAATGCATTTGTAAGCCATACCTACACCACGGAGGAAGAGGGGCTCTTGCACACAACACCCAGGCTTTGCCCATCGCCCATCTAGGACTGGAAGTCATCATCAGAGCAGGAGCTGGAAGCCAGATTTCGTTTGTGGGTCCTGGGGTCCTTCATTTGTCACAGCAAGGATTACGCTTCCAAAACAGAGGATGCTTTACAGTCTGCTGGGAGGCACCAGGCCAAAGGGAGGCACCTGCAAGCGCTTGCCCTAGGCACCAAACCCAACCAACCTCAGCCTAGGTGGAGCAAAGCAGGCTCAGTCTATCACAACTATCAGGGAATGGGCACAAGAACAGCCCAGCCAAGCACAGCCCCGGCAGCAAAGGAGTGATAGACACCATCATGACATAGCTGCAGCCGACAGAACTAAAGGAAACGGCCAGAAACTGAAGCATCAAAAGTTTCACAGGAACTTAAGGAAAAAATTCTTGCCTGTGAGGGTGCCAGAGCACTGAAAAAGGGTGCCCAGAGAGGTTGTGGAGTCTCCTTCTCTGGAGATCTTCCAAACCTGCTTGGACGCAGTCCTGTGCCACGTGCTCTAGGTGACCCTGCGTGTGCAGGGGGTTGGACTAGATGACCTCTAGAGGTCCCTTCCAACCTTAAGCATGCTATGACTCTATGAAAGTGCCCCACAGATAAAAATGAGACCAATTAGATTGATTATTTGGTGGGACCTGGGCAATGAAAGAAGCTCCAACAGCAAGGCTGGTGGTAGGGCTGTAGCCATGCATCTGCTGGCTAAAATGGTCTGCAAAGTAACCTGGTCAGCAACACACAGTCATTACATTTTAAACGGCCTTCACAGCATTCAAAGCACATCAAGAGCTCGGGGAAAGTACCGTGATCTTCAGCTAAGAGGGAACTCCCTCAACCGTAGATACTTGCCTACCCAACAGCAACGGGGACCCAACCTGACACTCGGGGTGTCTTCCAGTCTGCCCCAGAGGCACTCATGGTTATTCATACCTCATGCAAGAGCTGATTTCCAGGGAAAATTTCCAGCATCAGGTTGAGTTATTCATACTTTCTATTTCACCTGCCAGGCAAACTCCTGGAAAACAGTAGAAGTTACCCACCATGTGTGGGCTGAAAGAGTTCCTCCCCTGGGCTCTGCAGACCAGTGATGGTCCATGAACATCAGAAGACAGTCCATAAAAGAAATGCAATTGAAAAGACATGAATTTCTATTTCCACGCAATGGAAAAGCAAGGTTCTCCTCTCAATTGCCTTCCGTGCCCAATTAAAATATTTGTAAATTACAAACAGTAAATTAAAATTTAATAAAACAATGAAAAAGTATTTGCCTAGGTGTTAAGTAATTGATCACTCCATTTCCATCCTATTTCCAACCCACCTGAAGTGTTAGAAGGTAGGCTTTTCTTTCTAAAGAGTTATATAAGCCTTTAATTTTTAAAAAGCTGACAATTTCTGGGGCATTGCTTGGGGCAAAGATGTGGGTGAAAAGGGGCTAAAAGCATACTTTAGGGATAAAAAATAAAAGTGTACTTTAATAATAAAAGTATACTTTAGGGATAAAAAATAAAAAAAGGAGCTGCTCTTTGTTGTTTTGGCATTTCCTATACAAACTGGAGGGACTGAGGGATCAAAAGCTAGCCTGCTAGTTGGATTAACAGAGACATCATCTCTGCTCACAAACTGCCATTTTCTGTCATTAAATATTTCATCACTCAGCTCTTTCAGAAACAGTTGTTCTAAAAGCTGATTCTCTCTGGAAAATGAGGTTGCTTTGTTGCCTTCCTCATCCATTTCTGTGTAAAGAAAAAGTAAGAAAAGAAGTGCAGTCATGCTGCCATCAGAGAGATTATTTTTTACTATAAAATGGAGAAAACTTAGGAGAAAGCTTACCTGATTAGCATTAGTGATTGAAGCGGGGTCTTCCTTTGCTTCTGCTGCTGACGGGTGTGCAATGTAGGGCAATGACCTCCTCCCCAGGAGCATCAGCAGGAGGGAAACCTCTGTGCCAAACTCCACGCAGGCTGACCTGGACCTGCCATCCCGCTGGAGCTGGGCTGCACATCCCCTATCCATCAGTTTGCACCACTTGTAGACACATGCTCTTTAATCCCTTTTTTTCCCCACCTGCCAAAGGAACATGTTTCTTACCATGTGTTTCTATAACAACTAGCATGAAATGGTCCTGCTCTCAGCCCACTACCTCTAGACAAGCAAATTAAACTGAACTATGACACAGGCCTGAACATGAACTTGCAATCTATATGGTTTAATTGTTCACAATGCTCCTGGCCACAGGTTTTGACCAGCTTATATCTTCCCAGACTATGCTTGGGCATGGTACAAGGTAAGTCAGGCTAGGAACTGTTCCCAGTCATCAGGCTGGGAAAGGTTTTATTTAGTAGTACCAACACAGCCAGGTGAGACCCTGGCGTGGAAGGGTCCTGAAATCAGGGAGCTCTCAGCGCACTGTGAATTTTCTGTCTTTGGCAGTCTTCAGAGAAGCTTTGCATTTGAGACTACAGGAGATCACAGTCAGCACCTTCTTGGGTGGCTGCAGAAATTAGTCCTTGGCCTCTGAGCTGCTGATGCATTTGAGTCCTGGCAGTCCCCAGGCGTAACCCCACACCTTGCCCACGTGTTACTGCTGACACGTACCGATGTGCTAACTACATGGCAAGAAAGAGAGCGCGGCAGGCGTTACAAACGAGGTGAAAAAGAAACCAGAACCCTCTGCTGGATTCTTGTAGCCCTCTGCTAATTAGGTGAGACATGGTAGGACAAACCCCTGCTATCAGCCAAGCCAAGGGAATGTAAATATTTGCAGGTCTAGGTCACCAGATCCATTATTTACCGCTCCATCAGATGACTGAAGGCATGACGGAAGACCTGGGCAGTCTTGTCAGGTAGGTAACTGCAAGACTGGGAGGGCTGCCTTCCATATCCCGCACACCCTAAACAATGATGCTACTGTGAACTTTGCCCATTAATTCCAGCGTACTGGGTGACACGAGGTGTTGGGTGCTATGAGCCAGGAGGCGATGCGAGGCCATGCACAGAGCCCACCTGCAGAGCCGCAGCGCACAGCGGCACCGGCGCCGTTCCCAGCGCGGGGAACGCGGCCGCCGCGCATCCCAGCTCCCTGCGCCCCGCAGCGCCCAGGGACGTTGGCACGGTCACCCATCTTTGGATGACCACCACCTTTGGATGACTGCAACCATCCTCAGAGGCATCCGCTGAGCATCCCCCAGGTCTCAAGGCTTCCCCAAACTGCAGAGCAATTACATGCTCCTGAGGTCCTGCTTGCTACGAGTCCCTGGTGCTTCAGGGTTTGTGGCTATAATGTCAAGCACAACCAGACCAGGAGAAATAGAGACCCCTATAGATGTCACCAGGCAGGAGTAAAGCCACCCATTTCCAGCCTGTAGTCTGCAGAATGTGCAATAGTCCAGCATGGTCTGGGAGACTGTAGCTAAAAAAAAATGTACCAGGAAGGTCTTACTTTTTAGGCACAAGTTCTAAAACCGTCAGTTATTTTCCACTTTCACTGGAAATTTTTGACTTTTCTTCTTGACTGTAAAATCCGCATTTCAGCTTCCAAAGAGAGTGGGGGAAAAATAGGAAAGCTGACATACCCCTTTTCTTTGTTTTGAAAGACACCTGAAACACAGCTTCAGTGCAACAGTTCCCATGGGTGCTGCCCCAACCCCTCTGCTCCCCATCGGTGGGAGCTGGGGAGCTGGGCAGTGCTCAGAGATTTCTCTTTTTCTAGAAGGGATAAAAGGAGAAGCCAGTGGAAGAGCTGGAAATAGGAGCTTCAGACCCAGCCCAGGCACCCCTCACCATACCCAAGGGGTCACACAAATGGGGTATCTCCAAACAAGCTGCTACAAACATACAAAGCTGAAGAGGAGACCAGAGGGAGTTTAAATTTATATAGTCTGTTTATAAAAAAAAAAAAAAGAAGAAGAAGATTAAATAGGGAGCGTGATAACGCTATAAATACCTTCAGGGAAATACCATCAAAGGCAAAAGGGGGATTATTCAAATGATCTGGAAACGGTAAAACAAGGAGTGCTGGGGCCTGAAGCTGCAAACGGAAATATTTCAGGCAAGACATAAAGAAAATCTGTCCTAGGAGCAAGAGTGATTAGGTGTAGGCGGCGGCTACCCCAGCGCCGAGCCGGGCCCTTATCAACAGCATATTTGAAGATGCTGTAAGCACGAGCAGGAAGGAGACGAGGGCACGATCCAGGTGGAGGAGGAAGGTCAGACTAGATGACCCAAAAAAGGCTGTTGGGGCCCCGTTGTCCAGCGTCACAACCATCAGCTGCAGGTTCAGGAGTGCAGCAAGGCCCTTTTCTCCATTTTTCTGCATCCTCCTCCCTACCTTCAACAGAGGGAAATAAAGCCCGGCAAAGCCATATGCTGGCTTTTCTGATCCAGGATAACTTGCCATATAAAATAACCCCGCCAGCTCACCACTGTGTAACTTGGCAGGATAGCACAAGTAGCTAATGAGTAAAGCTGAAGTTGGCTGGGTAATTAAAAGTGATATATTTTTATATATGAATGATGAGTTTTCCATCCCCAAAGCTGATAAATTTCTCAGGCCAAATTTCTCCAGCTAAGAGCCTTTTGTGGCCACTTTTTACACGGCAGTATTTTTTTTTATTCTTTCTGTTCCCCTCCAAAAAAAATTACCAGTATTCCCATCTACTTAATGGGCTGTAAATACTTTTCTGCTAAGACCAAAAGTCCATTTGATTTGCATTAATCTTCGTCATTACACTCTCTCCGCTGCAGCGAGACCCAGACGCTGACATGGAGCACGGTGTCTCTTCTGGAAACCTCCCTGGAAGACCGCAAGGGAAAGAAAGAAATCCAGAGAAGGGACAGCCAAAGGGAAAGGCAAAGCCATGGTGCTCTCGGCAAGAAGATCCTTCCATGCAGGAGCCCGGTACTTGCTGACAGATGTGGTGATGCCCCGGAGCCTCCGTGCACCTAGCGCATCCCAGCAGCTTTGCTTCAAGCATCACCCAGGGGCTAAGCAGCGACGTCTGGTGGGACAAGAAGCCCAGGCCACCTGCAAGATAACACTGTTAGCTACTACAGCCTTTGGAAGCAGAGAGTACCAGGCAAGAAGTATCTGCCACCCTAAAGTTTGTTTTCTCACTCCCCTAACACGTGCTCTTTAACTCGTAATTCATCACCTGAGCTGGCCTGGTGACACTGGCCAGCTGGCAGAAAATGGTGGCCTCTTCCCTTGTGCCTACAGGGCAAAATGATGCTCAAGTGTAAGAGACTGAAACCAAACTCCTGATCCTCCTTGGATCTAAGCCACCTCGACCTGGCTCTCCTGCATGCAGCCCAGAAGGGGCACTGGGTGAGATGCTGTGCACACAAGTCATGCTCCTCCTCTTCACAGATGGGCATAGAAAATGCACAGAATTGCTTCCTTTAATCTTCTTGTTTCTGCCTGGTGACAGAGACTTTTGCAGGCAACTCTTTGCCTGCAAACTCTTTGCTCACTACCGAGCATTCAGCATTCAGGCTTTCCTGGTGCTCCTTTCTGACTCAGCTGTGACGCTTGCAATAGAAGTGGCTGCACTTGTTCACACAGTTTGACTCTCTTGAACCATTAGAATAGGGTTTCTTTCCGGTAAATTGGTCTCTTTTCTAAATGCTGCATTTCATCAGAAACATCATGTGTTTCTGAATGCTTTTTAAAGCTTTACAGAAAAGTCTAGCAGATTTGCTTTATACACACGCCCTTGACGACCAAGGCAGACTCGAAACCGCTCAACTCAAATCCCAGCTCCAGCAGAGCTGGGGTTTCTCCATATTGTCAGCAGAGAATCAGATCAGGCTCATCTGGGCCTAAACTCACCCACCGTGTCTCCAGCAGCAGGACAAGTGGGAGCCCCAGGCTGCACCCGTCCGTGCAGAGTGACAGCAGCTGCCCCAGTGTCCCTCGCCAGCAGCGCTGGGCCACCTCAGGAAGTGGCTGTGCTCTCCTCGCCATGGAGGTGAGCAGGGCCTGGCAAGAGCCAAACCATCACACTCACGATGACAGGAACATCCACTCGTGATTTTAGCCCTTCTGAATCTCCCTCTGACCTCTCAGTGCCTGTTCAACAGCAGAACACCAGGACAGCTCTGTCCTCTCTGCTGGGCTTCTGGGAACAGACCATCACCCTTGGTGAGGAGTCAACCTGCTGGCTGATGCAACTCAGCAATTAGGAGTGGGTGAAGTCAGACTTTATGTTCCAGGCCCACCCTTTTGATATACTGTTAAAATCCCCTTAGGAAAGTGGTCTGGCCTGCCTGCCTCACTCAGGCACTGTAGCAGAGCCAGAGTCCAGTCCTTGTTCAGCTCTAAAACCTACAAATCAGGAGGGAGATGCTGTCAGCAGGAGGAACATGTTTATAAAGTGACAACAAGTCTGGTCCCTTCCAGTTGCACTTTGACTCCTTTCTTATATCCATATTTCAAGTTCATTAACTTTCTCATTTTTCCTTTTAATCTTCTCTTCCCTCTTACAATCACACTGTCAGATGAAGAAACCAGCAGCAACAAGAAGTCCTGCATTTCTCATTCACCTGGGAGAAGCGGTCTCCAAAGTGCACCAGGGGGACCTGCACAAATGGGGAGAAAGGTTGATTCAGTCTTGGTACCAATGTGTTCAACAGTTGGAACTGTGTAGGCACCTCTGCCCATGT
Source organism: Tinamus guttatus (assembly GCF_059628265.1). Lineage (NCBI taxonomy): Eukaryota > Metazoa > Chordata > Aves > Tinamiformes > Tinamidae > Tinamus > Tinamus guttatus. Next base: position 2,138,650 of record NW_028288722.1, on the reverse strand, counting down.
GGGAACAAACAGGCCATGCTGAGGAGTGATGTCTCCTTTCAATAATATTGCTCTTGTATCAATTCCACCTTAAGCTCCTCTGAAATACAAAAGAGAACGGAGGAAAACAGTTCGTAGCCAGCAGCTACAACCAGGTCCAGAGAGACCAGCCCAGCCTCAGCACCACGGCCGTGCCAGCTAGGAAATCTATTGTGACTGGCTGCTCTTCCCCTGCAATTTTATTCAGATGTGCTCTTCTTCTTCCTCTCTTCTCCTGCCTAGGTAAGTCGTAAAGGCTTCTCAAGAGCTGTTAAACTACTAGCAAGCTGTAAAACAAGAGAGGCCACACTGCAGCTGTAAATAACAGATTCCAAATAAACAAGTAATTCAGGTGATGAATTAGAGTTAAAGCTAGCTGTTGAGCAATAAAGCTAGTCTATGATCACAGCGCCAAACAACAGAGATGGGCCAACAGCTGCAGCTCCCGCTGCAGGGCTTGGCATCTCGTAACCCCCCAAGGGCACGAGACTCTTGCACCCAGGAGCTTTCGGTCTTTTTCTGGTGCTCAAAGGCAAAACAACAACCTGAAAGGCAGACGAGGTGGGGAGAAGAGCCCTTTCCAACAGCAGTTGATGCTCATCCTGGAAGGGACTCACAGCCACTTACGTCTCCGTGCGGTAAACACAGCCACGGGCAGGCAAACCCTCCAGCCAGGGTTATTTGTTGTCTCCACCGTAAAAGAGTTTCAATCAAGCTGGGACAGTAAATTACAGTTTAAATTAAATAACCCCATTTACTCATAGTGAAGGCTATTCAGAACTGAAATTCTTACTCGGACAAGCGGTGCTTCAGAGCACAGATTTGGCTTATAGCATTTAAAGCAGCTGTCTTCATAAAAGCTAATAAAATACAGTTGGATAATTAAAAGCTTTAATTAAAAATGCAAAGTCCAAATAGTTTTATATTAACAAGGAAACTTGTTTTGACATCTGAAATTGCTGCACAAGCTAAATTCTCATATATTCTCTGCAGGCTATTTAGAGTTTGCTGTTTAGCTGGAAATGCCTCCTAACTCAGCCCAATCACCATGTGTTGCCGGGGACGTACACCAAAATTGATGTTGCTTGTTTTACAACTTCACTTTTAATTATCGCAGTCTGATGCAGGGACAGGCTTATTTGCATGCCAATCCCTAAATGCACCCGGGGGATGGAGCCGCCTGGCATTCTGGGAATAGGATGTGTAACTCCCAGGCAGGAGCTGCCAAGCTGAAATGAGAGCTGAGCGGAGCAGCCAGAGCCAACTTCACGTGCAGGTTTCTGCCAGGGCGGGATGTAGCTGCAGCGCTGGGTCCCCAGCTGGGTCTGGGCTCACCTGCACGCTGGGGCTGCCATTGGGGAAAGGGAGCAGGTTCTGCTGGGTCTGCGCCCATCATGAAGAGGGAGCAGGACTGAGCCCCGATACATCAGCTGTGGTTGCAACCAGGCTTTGGAGTTGAAATTGTGGCTGGTCCCATCTCTGACCAGCCTGAGAGAAGCAAGTGCTGCCGCTGTTCCTCTTTTCTGCCCATGGAACTGGAACCCCATCTCTCCTGCAAGAAACCTGACTCTGGCAGGACAAGCCCAAGCAGGGATACAGCTGGGGATGTTCCAGGTGCGGGTGCAGAGTGCTGCAGGGGGAGAGGAATCTTCGGCCTGCAGAGCGAGGAGAGGCAATGCTTAATTCCCATCCCTGGGAATGCTGGAGACTCACTCAAACTCCAGTGCTCCTGGCAACCACATTTCGAAGCCCCATGAGGTCCACACTGCCAATGGGAAGCCACTGCTTTGGCCAGGCTGCCCCACTTCAGACCAGCTTCTGCAGAAGCAGCTCATCTGGGGGTGGTGCAAGGACATGATTTACAGCTCCTTTGCTGTCATTTTGCTTAGGACAGGACACTCCATAATGAGTACCACTGAAATGGCATTAAACCCATCAGTGTACCCTCATGATTATAGATCCATGGGCAAAAAGGACTGATTTAGCAACCTAATTCGGCTTTTCTCATAACATAGACCAAAGAGCCTTTCCAAGCACCAGCTCCAGCAGAAGAGCAACATCTCTTCCAGATACGCATCCACTCTCCATTTACAAGCTTTTGGCAGTGAAGGAGCTGCCCTAGGTCTGCTAAGGAGATCTGACTATTCCTAGGAAAGGGCATCTTCTACTAAGATGCAACTGTCCAGCTTTTTCTCCAAGACACTGAATCTTCCTGGAACACTTAATGAAATATAATTCCTGAACTAGATGGCCATAAACCTTTTTTTCTTTTTTTTCTTTTTTTTCCCTGGTGTCACATATTTTTTAGAGGTTAAATAAAAACAGTCTTACCATGTTTGGATTTCAACAGCCAATGGCCTTGGTTTGGTCTTGCTTGATTGGGTTTGGGCTTGGGGATGTTTTTGTCTGTTTCTCTCTCAAAAAATATCAAAAATTAAAGCATCACTTCTGGTGAACAGAAGAATCAGGAGCAGACTCTCATCCCTCGGTCCCTTTCTTCCACCTCATATTGCCCCTGTTCTTCTAAAGCTGTAGTTCACACAGCACTGCTCAGGCTCCCTGAGATCCCATTGCTCTTCCCACCTTTGCACCTCTCTTGACCACTGATAAATGTTTTCCCCACACACTGCCTCAGTTTCCCCACTTTTAGAGTGGGGATGATGATGGACTGAGCACCTCTGCAAGGCATTTTGTAATAGTACCTTCTCTCCTGCTGCTGGCTTCTGGGGCATGGAAATCTTCAGCTGTACACTAAAGTCCCTGCAGCTCCACTGATCTGTGGACCTGAGCCATCCTGCTGAAAGAGTAGCAGAGTGTGAGGAGCTCCTGGTGCTTCCCACCCATTACCTTTTCTGGTCCTGGGGGCAAGGGGCTTTGCAGAGTTCCTTCTGCAGAATGCACACCTAAATTAGCATGCAATTAGCATGCAGGGCCCTCTTGCAGCCTTCGCCTCTGCTGCCATGGGGCTTCAGAGCAACTTGCAATGGTGAGAGCTGGCCGGGGGCCGGGCTGCTGGGCCAGGCAAGACCTCACCCAACAGGACAGCACCGCTCCGCCAGCCCCTTTCAGCAAGGGAGCACTGTGGTCCCTTACTTCTTGCAAGCCAAGGGGTGTGCAGGGTTTCCTCCAGCCCTTTCTCTTCCTCCCGGGAAGGCAGCAGGAGCGAGCCATGGGCTGAGAGCACCCTCCTGTGGGCCTCCCCGCTCTGCTGCATCCTCTTCTCCGCAGCTCTTTCCACTTGCTTCCCAGTTACCTTTGAGGGAAGAATGAGCTTTTCAGCAGCTTCGGGAGACAGAGGAACCTTAACAGGCTCCTCCGTGACTAACAGTGTTGCAATGCATCAGCCCTACCTGTAACTATTTGACCTTGGTGCAGATCTGGGAGTTTTGAGGGTAGAAGGGTTCAGCAAATTCACACTCAAACTGCTGTATCAAGAACATGTCATCAGAGATGACCCCTGAAAAGCTCCAGGTCCCACAGGTATTGTTCGGGTAGATTCCTATCCTATTAAACACAACAGTTTTGAGAGGTGTGTTCACATCATGGTGCCATGCTGAGAACCCTGTCCCATTCCACATGATGCTCCAGGAGAAGTCATTCCCTGAGATGCAGCAGTTGCTTTCTGAACCCTCCCAGGCAATGCTTTTTCACATCCTACCAAGTATGTATTTTTGTAAGAAAAAGTTTTTCTTTTCTGTTGTTGTGAGGGTGGTCCGACATTGCAATAGGTTGCTAAAGAGGTTGTAGAATTTCCATCTCTGGAGATATTCCAAAACTGAACTGGACTTAACCCTGAGCAACCAGCTGTAGTTGACCCTCTTGTGAGCATGGGCATGACTATAGAGACCTCCAGAAGTGCCTTCCTACTTCAGCAGTGTGATTCCATGAATAGTTAACATAACTTGTCTGTGTGCATTGTCAGTTTTGAATACAAATCTCCCCACATAGGAGATTTGTATTTCAGGTTCATGCATAACCACAGGAGCATTTCCCGGGTCAGATGGAAGCTACAGTCATGCTAGGATTCAACCACAAACAATAAAAATAATTAAGATGTGAAAAATCAAAGGAAAACTCTGCAGGGCACTCAAGAAAATTAATCCAAATTATTTTGCAAGTGGATTAAGATAAGTCACATTAAACTTCTTTGTATTGTTTTTAGCAGAATTAAAATGACCATGAGCCAGTTTAGTTCTCCTTAAAATAATGAAAGTAAATTGAATTCCTTATAAGAGTCTCCTAATGTGGATTTTCTTTCCTAGAAGAGTCTAAGCCAGACACCAAGGCTCCCGGTAGGAGACAGATGTGTCCCAATAGTTCTTTGTTAGCAGCAGTGAGGTGGTCTCTGAGGCAGGTGACATGGATCTCAACCTGAGTCCCTGGAAATCTCACCCTCCACTTCCGCATGCAAGGCAAAGAAAGTATCAAAACCACCAAACCTAGCACTTACACTTGAGAAAATCACTCATCTGGTTGAGGAGCAGATACGGTGGATGGGTGACACAACTGCAGACAACATCCCTGTTTTTATCCCGCAGTTCTCTACAGCAGGAAAAAGAGAGTGAGAAGCAATTACTACTGCAGCACTAACACCGAGTGGTGGGACCTGGCGTTCTCGCACCAGGGGGGACAGGGCCCATTTCCCGGCTCCCCAGTGTGACCAGGCCCTGCTCCCTCCTGTTGCCAGGGGAAGACGACCTGCCAGCTGGTCCTACAGAGGTTTCACCTGAGCGAGGGATTTCGTGAGCCCATGCAGAAGTGGGAGTCAGGTTCACGGTGGGCAAGGCCTCTGTGGCTTCTCCACGCTTCGGGGCAGCAGCTTGCGGAGCATCGGAACATCGCCCCGCGCTGCAGCGAGGCCCTGGGTGCTCCTGGCACACCAGCGATTGCTGTGACCGTGGAGAACCACCATCACAGGGGACTCGGGGCTGGCGGCAGCGCTCACAGAGGCGGACACGGCGAGGGGCTTGGCGCACCGCTGGGACCAGACACGCGTTCAGGCCACCTAGAGGCCTTCGGCTGCCTTGCAGGGCCACCTCGGCCTCCACTACTGCACCCTGTTCCGAGAAATTATTCCTGCTGGCAAAAGTAAGAAAGGCTGCCACCGCATCCGAAGGGCTCGTAGAGATCGACCGCAAACAGAGGAGCCTCCGGTCCAAGCCCTTCTCTTCAACAGCCCCCGCCAAGGTGAGGGTGATGCCTCCACCAAGCCAGGGAGCAGACGGGTCCTGGGAGAAGCTCCTGCCTGGGAGAGGAGCGACCCACGTGCCCACGTGCACAGCCGGTCTCACTCCTGCGTTCCCGGCACACGTGGCAGGGCAGGACGGGCTGCGAGCGGTGCCTGCGCGAGGCAGACAGGCACAGGCAGCACGGGCAGGTTTGCAGGCAGGAACAACCTAACCGCTATTCCTTTGCCCCCGGAATCCGGGTGAAACACATAAACCGGTGGGATTTAGGAGGCTCAGCCACCCTCCCTTGTGTGGATACAGACTCAGCTGGTTACATCCTACTGCTCATGAGATTTCTGCTGTGGACATAAAAGGAGTCAGGATAGGGACAAGGATAAAGCCATGGCTTTCCCCCCCACTAAAGCATCATCCACTGATTTCTAGTGTTTATCAGTTTAAAAAAAAGGGCAGGACAAAGCTGAAGGGAGAAACTATTTCGGGGAGGCAGAAAGTCCTGTGGAGCTTGCAGGGCCTGCCTGCCTCTGCCCTGATGTGGCATTGCATGGTGACACCAGCATCCCTCCTGCCCCAAGTCTGTCCACTTTCCCTACGATCATGCAGTTAGGTGCTAATGCCTCCTCACAATTTGTCACTTAACAAAGACAAGAAACAACCCTCTGAGCTCTGAAAGCATCCTGCAATCACAAACACTTTCCCACTCTATGTTAAGATGAGACCTGACATTTTTCCATCGAAAGCTTAAAAAAAGTTAGCCTGCAGCCTGGACACAGTCTCAAAGGACTCACTGGGATGCTAGGTCCTTGCTTCTTGCCCTCAGTGAGAAGAGCAGAGAGTTTGGTCTGTACTGCTTACGTGGGGAGACCATAGCCATGCCCTGGCTATTTCTCAGGCTCATTTTCTTTTTTTCCACTCCCCCCAAAAATGTGTTTTCTTGAAAACACAATGTTCTGCAAAAGTATACTTGGCAAAGACTCTCCTGGCAAAGGCAAGCAGTGTTTAAGCAAGGTGAACTCCATCTCTGCAGAAAACAGCCCAACAGGTCCTTGCAGAGCGGACACAGTCCTTCGGCAGAGGAACAGGCTGTGTCTGAGCGCACTGAGGCGCTCTTTATTTGGGCATCCTCATCCCCAGCAAAAAGCTAAGGAAAAGGAAAGGTTTGGCCTTATAATCACATATAACACTTTTTTGCTATTTTGCAAACCTGGGCTAGTTTTAGCTGAAAGCACGAGGCTGGTTATTCAACCCACGCCCAGCACGGAGAGGGATTTTCTGCATAAAGCATTAGAAAAAGCATAAAGCATCAGAAAAAAAAATCTGGGTCTGCCCATTGCCCTAGGCACCAGAAAATGACCCCACACATCGAGGGGTTTTAGTTTTCGATCACATGCCCAACGCATCCACCTGCCCCAAGTGAGGACTTGCTGCTCCGTTGAGTTTCTCCAGCCTTCATTTCCTTCTGCAGAAAGTCAGGGCCAAGTCAAACCAGTTCTTCTGCAAGCCCTTGCAGCTGGAGAAGAAAGAAAAACACAGAGATAAGCATCTCTGAGGGCTTCAGGATAATTTCTATCTGATCTTTTTCCTGAGACAAAATAGTTAGGTTATTTTCTCTCCTCGGCAATTGTACGCTGCAATGAAAGTTTAATGAGACCAGGACTAGATGCCCTTGGGAAGGGGAAATAAGCCCTGACTCCTGGCAAGATTTGAGAGCTTTCTGCAAAATAAAGTCATGTGAACAGAGGTGTAAACGGTTCAGCACGAAACTTCCCACGGCGCCTTTTCTCTCGGAGCAGGTTGCACATGGAAGAGGAGAGGCGCGTGCCTGCCCGTGCTGCCTGTGCCCGGTTGCCTCGTGCTGCCTGACCCCGATGCGCCGCTGTCTCGAGCGTGCGCTGCCGGAGGCAGGGCTGGGATCACCGCGCAGGAGAAATGCAAGGAAGAGAAAATTCAACCTGCTGGAGAGTGAAAGGCACAGGGGGCAATGCTAAACCTGCCGCCAGGCAATGCGTGTCATCTGCCACATCCAGAGATTAGCCCCACATGTGCCCCAAGGAGTCTGCTCCAGCTCAAGGGCTCAGCACAGCACGGGAAGATGGGGCCAGAGTTCCTACCACCAGGGCTCGGGCACTCACCAAGGCATTGCAAGGGCACCAGGCACCACAGCAGAGCTCAAAAGACACTAGGGCTGACACGTTGCTGAGCAGGAGGTTCAGGCAGTGCTAAAAATAAGTGATTTGAACAGGAGAAGTCTCTGACCTGCAATCGTGTTCTGGTCAGAGCTTCTCCAGAGCTTCTGGCCAGAAGCAAAATAAGGGGGACCGTGACAGAGCTCCAGTACTGTTCTTTCTTCTTTATTGCCCATTAACAAATGGATAAGGGGGCTTGAAGCAGTATCTGCTTCAAATTCATTATCTTAGCCTGGTTTTTATTAGTTTTGAGCCATTCTGACCACAGATGTTACAGGCAGGGGCCACCTGCAAGTTCCTCCTTTGCTGGTGGTCCCCTCCACACAGCTTCCAGACTCTTTTGTCTGGAGCTGGGACTGCTCATGTATCCTTCTGTACTTGTTGTGTCACGGCTGGTGTTTCTGCACACCCAACCTCTGCTGCTTGAGATGAAAATCTCCCAAAAGCCCCAGTTCTCTGCTGTGATTTGTGTGTCAGGGCCTAGCAAATGCAACTGCCCCAAGATCATCCCAGTGATGAAAGCGAGAAGAAGGTGAGACCAAACAGCACCATTGTTTCTTCTGCTGGTAATGGGAAGGACATTGATAACACCCCATGCTTGCCAAAACATCCCTTGATCTGTTTTTTTTTTTTTCCTCTGCTTATAAACCTGAAGGAATGATGCATTCCCAAAAAAAAAAAAAAATTCCAAACTCACCTTCTGCTATCACCGTGAAAACCCAAATATCCCCCCAGATGCTGAGACCTGTCTAGCCATCCACGTGGCTAAAGATGCCCAGAAGAGAAAGAAACACTTGGAAAAACTTCCGCAAAGCAGCCCCGCAACATCCCTCAGTGCGCGCTCGGCGCGCTGTGCTGCAGGCTCTCGCACGCTAGATGTCAGCAGAAGAATTAAAAACGGGTCGAGCGCCCATGCAAGCCTGAGGGCAGTTTCCACTGGGCCAGTAAAACTCACACTTGCGCAGCCTGATGACAATAAACCCACTTGGAGCAGCAATAAGCGGGCTGGACGGAGGGTGGCAGGGACAAGCTACCCAGAGGGAGCTGAATGTGCAGCGCTCGAGGCCATCTGCACCCGTTCGGTCCTGCCGCTGCAAGGTGCGAGCCCAGCCCGACCTGAGTCAGCAAAACCCTGGGACTGCCACAGACTAGCAACACAGCACTTATTTTTGCCCCCTTTTTTTTTTGGTTGAGGTTGGTGCCACTGGCCCCGCACTCCCGATGCAGCTGCTACAACCTTCCGGCATCGCTACCCTGCTCGTGCAGGAGGCAGAGCTTGCGCAAGGAGAACCAGCCCCATGGGCACGGTGCACCCCTTGCTCCACCATTAGAAGAACAAGCTGCGCCGGGCTAGAGCACCTTTACGCCCACAGAAACAATCCTGCACTATCGGCCCTAGCATCTTCATAGCCAAGGCAATAAAATTAAGGTAGCCTGTACAGTAATACAGGCATCAAACCTGGGCAAGGCCCAGCCCTGGGACTTCAGGGAAGGATTTCCTTCCTGAGCTGACACCTTCTCCCAGTAGCTGTTGTCACCCCTTGGGGCCGGATGGAGAGCTGGGAGGTTTGGGATCTCTGTTGAGAGTAGAATCGCCTATTGGCCCCTGGAAAACCCCCGGCTCCCCACAATCTGCCCTGCTGTCCTGTCAGTTCAGCCATCTCCCCTGCTCCTCACACTTGGGGCCACCTCCCCGCACAGGGAGCCGCCGGGCTGCGAGCGGGAGTGTGGCGATATCTCCCCCAGGCCTCCTCTTTCCCAGGGTCTAGGGTTTCAGCCCCTTTCCGTGGCAGCCCAAGGTGTCTCCTCTGCGCTGACCCATCAGGACACAGTTCAAAGCCTCAAGCAGGAAAAACAGGAAAAGCCGCCCCAGCCTGCTCTCGGTTGACATAGTTTCGGTCTGCTTCTTGGCGTCAAAGACGGCATTCACCTCGGAGCGGCCCGCAGGCCCCGCGCGCCGCCCACTCCTGCTCCGCAGATGCCGAGAGGCCCGGAGGGGACGAGAGGAAGGGAAACCCCCCCCGCTGCAGCCAGCAGCCCTTGCCGTGTCCAGCGCAGAGGCCTCAGGAGCCACAGGGTGTCAATATTAGGGCATGGAGGGAGGCCTCTAGCCCTGCTCTTTCGAGCAGACCGTGTCCAGAGTGAGCGTGCCACCAGGAGCATCTGCCCTGGTAGGAGATGGAAGCAGGAGCCCAGATTCAGGAGCCTCCCAGCGTCCCCCACCCCAGGGGACACGGTCCCCCATCCCCACACTGCAAGAAAAGGGGGTGGCCGCAAGATCCGGAGCAAGGCAGGTCCAGGGGACAACACAGGGGGACAACACCTCCTCCTCCCCCATTCAGCCTCTCATCAGGGACCCATTCCCTGCATTGCTCCCGTTTGCCATGGGAAGCGATGCACTGCTCCAACTGGGACCTGGGGTCTGGGCACCCCTGGACACACACAAGCCAGCCCAGGTGGTCTGGCGGCCACCAGGCCTCCAGCATGGGTTATCCCCACCAAAGGTGTCCCAGCAATGAAGTGCTTCTCCCCTGGAGACCAAGGGGGACCAGGAGCTGTGCCACCTCCTGCCAGCCAAGCTGTGGGGAAGGAGCGGGCGGCACTGCCGGCCTCAGCTCCCAGCCGAACCCCATGCTCGCCGGTGCCCACACAGCAGCTCTCAGTGTCCACAGCACGTGGCTTCGTAATGCTCTCGCCATCAGATCCCAAAGCCCTTTCTAATCCCGCACCTTCTATTTCCTACATCTGTGCTGCACGTGGCTTGCACTGAGCATTTCAGATCGTAGCAGCGTGCTGGGTTTGCTCGAATGAAAGGGAGACGCAGGAGTGAGCATGTGACATGGCCCATCTGCAAAGCAGGGCCTTCAGGAGTGCCTTTGAAGAACCTCATTCTGATTTTTGGCTTCTCAAAAATGAAACCACAGAAAAGAATGTCTCTCTCCAGGCCTCATCTGGCAGGATCCTCACTCTGAGGTCTCAGCTTCCAGCATAAAAGCAAGAAAATTTTCCAGATCTGACACTGTAGCTCCCAAGGGCAGACGTAGCATGAAGTGGGCCTATGCAAAGGTCCCTTCTGGCTTTGCCCGCCACCACCGCCCTCCCCCAGTGGTATGAATTCCACCTCCTGAATACTACAGATGTTTTCTTGACTGCAGTTGGAGAAGATGATCCAGATCTCCCATGCCTTTTTCATCAGTCAGCTCTTTCCCACATTTCCTTTCCATTCCTCACTATACTATTGGCTGGGCCTGTCACCAAATTCTTCACCACCACACATGGATGTAGATTTTCTACATCTCATGGACAGCAAATTAACTGCTTCATGCTTGACTTCACTGCCCAAGCACATGCTTTCCCAGCATTCAAAACCATCCGTGATTCAGCCACCCCTTCAGCAGAGCATATCCACCCGGAGGCCTTGTGGCATTCACAATTCATTTACACGGGGCGCTGCACCCTCAGCAGTTGCAGGTCAGTTGATCCATCAGATTCAACACCTCTGTGAATGCACTGTAGAGATCAGCAAGTCACTTGTCCAAGGATACTATCAACACTTGGACTTTCAGTCAAGGTGAGACCACGCAGGTCATCCTCACGTCAGAGGTGACCAGCCAGCACCAAGCACTTCCCAGAAAGTCACTGGCTAGACCAACACACTGGGGATATTCTCCAGAACCATGGCCCAACAGAGCAATAGCACATAAAAAGACCATTTTGGAAAAGCTCTAAAATACCCTGTCCCGATAAACCCAGTTGTGAACACACTAGGGACACATTGCTCCTCTTGCCCTGCTCTACCATGCAACAAGGAAGGTGCTGCAGGACCCTTCGTCCCTGCAGGAGGGCCTGGAGGGACCTCGCTCCATACACCACTGGCCACCCAGACTCTGCCTGCACCATGGAGGTTCTGTCAGCGGGAGAAGGGGGCCTCACTGCACCTCTGCTCCCAGCCTGCTCCTGCAGCGCATAATGCTGAGCACAAGGAGAGATGTCCCTTTTTCCTGCCCATCCCCTCCTGCTTTGGGCAATGCAACAGCTTTGGGCAATTCAGCTTTACACCTTAATGTAAACCGGCGTTGGTAAATATAATGAAATCATAAAACCAGGGAAAACCCTTAGCAGTGCTGCACCAAAAGCGTTCAAGGCTCCCACGTGACTGTACTTTCCCCTCAGCTAAACTGCCATCAGTGCTGGATAGACTCTGATTCCCATGGGAACTCATCCTCTGTTTATCTTGAATGCAATAAAAATGTTATTTAAAATAGAGTACAAGAGGTAGGGAAAAAAAAAAAGAAAGAAAGAAGAAAAACAAACCTCAACACCTGATGCTGTTCCTCTCCGTTGTCTGAAATCTGATAGCTCAGTCCTGGGAACAGACATGTCCATGCGACTACTGCTCAGACACTCCCAAACTTCAGCTCAAACAAGGGCTGAAACCAGGTGATGCTTCTGAGGCGCTGAAATATTTTGTTTCGTGACTGCAGCAGCAGGTTGGGCTGCTGCCCCATAATCCCATGCTCCAAGCTCCGGCCAGGGACCAGTTCCCCATGCACACAAGAGGAACGAGAGAAGTATTGCAAGAATAAATACACCCCAAATCAAGGCATTTAAATTTCCCAGTAAACAGCAGCCTGATAAAAATCTAACTGCTTCAGGAAAGCCTATTTTTGTAATAATCACATTGTAATATTTTTGTACTATTTTGTAGTATCCAAACTACGTAAGAGAGGGGAAACTCTCATAAAATGCTGTTTGAACTCAAGTGCCAGGTGGCTTTTTCAGCCCTGAGGCACTCGGGCCGTTCACCCACATTGGCAGAGCTGCAAAATCTAGACATGACTCCAGTCCCTTTGCTGAAGAAGAAGTTTTGAGTTAGGACTGTGCAGCCTAGAAAGCAGCAGGCTCTGAAAACCCTGCAAAGCAAAGGCAGGGAGGGAACCAGGTGCAAGTTCAGCCTCCCGCTGAGCCTGCGGGTCCCAGCTTGCTACCATCAGGCAGGGCAGCTCTGCCCCTGCCGCAGAAGAAAGTTTCTTTAGCCGTGATTGACTTTCACTCATTTTTACACATTTTCGCAACGCTCCCATAAACAGGTTTTTAATGCAGTCCTTTTTCTCTGTCACGCTGCATGTTAAAGATTAGCAGAGCCGCTTTATTGCGGGTAGTAAAAAAAAAAAAAAAAAGAGTCAAATATTTCCAAGCGCTCCATCTGCAAAGCCCAATAGGCATTTGTACTCTGCCATCTCTGAGGAGGAGATAGGGAGATTTCTGGGAAAATATCACAGATTTTAGGTACGTTTTGGAGCAGATGAACAAAACCACGGAGACTTCTCTCCCATGGGCACTCAGTGCTGCTGAATATAGCCAAGTTACTTCCCAGCTCCCTGTCCAGGTCCTGCCTGAGTTTGAGGCAGCACTAGCTGTTTCCCTCAGCATCTCTGTGACCACAAGGACGAGCTGGATTTATGCTTGGGATAAACCAGCTTTTAAGGGCAGAGAGAATTCAGATTATAATCTTTAAGTCTCCTAGGTAAGTCTCCAGGGGGCTGTTACCTCTTCTGTTGATCCCATGCTTTTTGAAGGCATTAGCGTCCTCCTAACTGCAAGGAACGGAGAGGAGAAAATGGTGAAACCAAGCAACACAACAGCACGTCATGCCACGCTCGTAAAACCAGGGGAGAAAGTGCCACTAAGTGAGCAAGGGCACGGAGGGGAGCCTCAGCCTAACGGCAGCCGTGCAAATGAGTCTCTGCTACTGTGTGGTCAGAACACATCAAGCTCCTAATGAGGGGCAGCTGGAGGAAGGGGCCTTGGCAGCCGCGCTCTGCCTCCCGCCAGCTCCCCGTCCTGCCCGCCGCTCTCGCCGGCCTCATCTTGTTCCCATTTTGCCCACAGTCCCTAATAGGCCCCATGTGCAGAGCGGCGCTCGCACGGCATCCCCGGCGCGGAGGAGGGACGCACTGCTGAGCGCCGCGGCCGGCTCGCGGAGGAGAAAACTGGTCCGCTGCCACGCCGAGCGCTCGCGGGAATACGAGCGTCGCCCCCGCTGATTACTCGGCCTCCTACGCTTTGGCTCGCTGTGAGAGCGTGGCCGCAGCCTGAGAAAGGGCAAGAGGACATGTGCGCACAGCAGCAGCCCACTCCGTCAGCTGGAAAAATCACTCCTGCCCACGGCGGGGGCGGAATGCTGTTGTGCAGCCCTCTTGTGCAGAGCTCTGCCCCCCTTCCCTGCTTCCTGCTCCCTTTCCTCTCCCTGCCCTGCAGTGATCCCGTCCCAAGGAAGAGCTGCACAAGGACTCACCCATCCTGACCCGTTTGCCACCCCGGGAAGGGCGATGGTCTTCTCACACCTCTCTGATCAGCACTATGTCAGCGGGGACGTGAAAAAAACCTGCAGGCCCACACAGAGGTCTGAAGGCAGCCAATGCTCCTGCTAATGCTGCTTGCAAAACCAGCTCCTCCTGGCACTGCAGGACTGGAGAACTGAAGCAGCATTTCAGATGGAGAACCCACCATAGAGTCACAAGTGCCCCCCCTCTTGCGAGCCGCAGTGCAATAAGCACAGCTATCTTTTCACTTTCCCATGACCACGTTCCCCAGAAAACAGCAGAAAACACATGTGCTAATGATAATTAATCTGACAAGAAGTCAGGAGACACTGATTAAATGTCTCATATCACTAGGGATCATGGATAATTGGAGAGATAGTCTCCTTTACAAAATTTGCAGACAGTCTCAGTGTGAATTCAGAGATCAAGGAAGGGAGAAGAGTATTTGTACCCTAAGATTCACAACAGCCTCACGATGGAGTTGGCATCAGTGGTTCCCCATCACTGTTGATACGTGCACACCATAGTTTTGTTTGCAGTGTCCCTTTCTCTCACACCACCCCTTGCAAGGACATGTGGTTTGCCAGACATGACATATCCTGTCCAGACAGCCACATGAAGTGTGGCATGCTCCTGCGAGGGACTGGAAAGGGAAAGGATGAAAAGGGATTTTCAGAAGTTCCTGGTACTGGCTGCTACCTGGTCCCAGTGAAGTGAACAATCAGACTTGGGCTGTTCTCCCACTGATCACCTGCAGAAATGACTCCATGGCCCTCCAACCATGCCTCCAGCCACGAATTCCTCATGTACCATCCCCTCCAAGTTTCCTTTTTCAGCAGGTGGGAGCAGCCTCTTCCTGAAGGTGCTCCAGTCCTTCAATACTACAGTCACCTCTTTCTCCAAAGACCAATGAAACCTCCTCAGCTTTCAGGACTCAGTGGGGTAAATCCAGGTGCCCACAAACAATCCAGAAGCAGCACCTCCATAGTGCTTTACAGGGCCGACGCACCCGGCACCATCAACCTTCCACTCACAGCCACCTCTCACAAGCAGGATCTACCCTGTGTCATTTTAACAAAGACATGCACAAGAGTGCAATGTATACATACACACAGAAAGATATATACAAATATATATATATGCTTTGTTTAAATGCAACCACAGTCCAGCACTGCTGCAGCCAAGTTTCTTCTGGAGCAAGTCAGGGGCCACCAGTTTCTCTAGCACATAAGTCCTGCCTCACTGATCTCTCCAGATGTCTCCAATTAAGTTGATTTCTCCTGGTACCTAAATAGTGGTGAGTAGTCCTGAAAGTCCTATGACATGACACCTTTTATTAAACCCTCAGCACCTGCTTCAGACCAATCTGAGGGAGCTCATAAAAAAAATCCCCACATTCTGATACTGCAGTAACGTTTGCTGCTTTCAGAATTAGTGCTAGAAAAGAGACACTCTGATGCCAAACATGGAAAAGCTGGACCTCCTCAACCATCCATCAAAAGCAACACAATCTGAGAGCTGAAAGAAATTGCCTCCTTGAAGGAGAGCAGACTGAATCTGATGAAGCATTTGCTTAATGAAGGTGAGCAGAGTACAACAAGCAACTTCCAGAGGAGCAGAAAATTGTAAAGATTTGTCAAGAGAAAGATTTTTCTGCCACATGAGGCAGTTGCATCCTGGAAGGCCACTGAGAACCAGACTGGGAAGGCAGAAATAGGAATGCAGGGTGCTGTAAGAAACAGGGAGCTTTGAGGAACCACACATAGAGACCAGTGTGACCCAGACACTGCAAAGGTCCTGCTCTTCATCCCCAACTTGCCTGAGAGGCACCTGTATTTGCAGCTCAGGACAGAGAAATGCAAGATTGTTGGGCTGGACACATGCAGAAGAGAAAGGATGTACTCAGGAAATAACTCTTAAGGGTAGAATTTGCTAAAGAAGATGAGAAGTAAAGGCTGTAGATACCCCAGTGCTGGCAAGGGCAGAGTTCATAGCATCTCCATCTGGAGCAGGGTCATTCTGGGCACTGTTGGACTCAGGACCTGGGACTGGATGGAGCTCTCAGATGCAACCTGCCAATCCCTCTTCTTCGAGACTGCTCGTAGACCACTGCGCCTGACCTAAGAGGAGTAGTTCTTCTTAAATTCAAATTATTCTAGATAAACATAATTTTGACATTAAAGAGTACAGGAAATTGGTTAGCCCTAGAATTAGAATGAATAACACTTAATTTTAATTTCAAATCACTGTGATAAGTGTAAACATTTGCAAAAATGCTTTTCCCTCATTTTATTATACCCTGCTCTTTTCTCTCTGTGGACCCATCCCAGCTTGAGACACTTGGGTAACACCATGACTCTTACCAAATAAGGCATAATAAAGTCTTCACCTTCCCGCAGGATCCCAGGATCTGACGGGCATTATGGACCAAGCGCCATCAGCCTCTGGCCCTGCCATACAGCACGTTGCAAAGGCCTTGCCTGTCACCAGACAACACGTGCCATGCACAAGGACCTGCCCTGCTCAGTCCAGGTATTGCCTCCCTTCAGTTCCCCCTGCTCTTGCTTCTTTTTGCTCATGCAAAGGTAGGATTTCCACACTGAGCCCTAGCTTGCTGCAAGAGCCATCTTCCAGCTCCCAGCAACACTCAGTGAAATGGAGCGCACTGGCCTTGGCTAAACTCTTCCTCAACTCATCAGAGGGAAAATGCCTTCCAGATGGTGTCTTGAAAGTGAGGACCTTCTGTTTTAGCTTGCAATTTGAGCACTTTCCACATACACATGAAATTCTACAGTAAATATAAATGCTGCCCTACTCCACAGAGCTGTCCTCAGACTCAACAGCCCACAGCTCTGTTACTCATGTATGGGTGCTTTTCATTAACTAAGGTGGTTTTTAGGATCCAGTATCATCCAGTCTCCCAGTGGGGCTACAAAGGGACATTTTTGCTTCCTTGGAATAAAACTAGTGGCCAGATTTTAATTGCCAGCAGATGGCAAGAGGAGTAGTATATGAGCTTCCCACACATTATAACTTGTTGCACTGAAGTAATTCATAGAATCATAGAATCATAGAATGCTTAGGGTTGGAAGGGACCTCTAGAGATCATCTAGTCCAACCCCCCTGCATACGCAGGGACACCTAAAGCACGTGGCACAGGACTGCATCCAAGCGGGTTTTGAAGATCTCCAGAGAAGGAGACTCCACAACCTCTCTGGGCAGCCTGTTCCAGTGCTCTGTCACCCTCACTGTTAAGAAATTTTTCCTTAAGTTCCTATGGAATTTTTGATGTTTCAGTTTCCGGCCATTTCCTCTAGTCCTATCAGTGGCCACCACTGAAAAGATACCATGACCGTCCTCTGCACTCCCTCCCTTGAGGTATTTATATACACTGATTAGATCCCCTCTCAGCCTTCTCTTCTCCAGGCTGAACAGGCCCAGCTCCCTCAGCCTCTCCTCATAGGGCAGATGTTCCAGGCCCCTGATCATCCTTGTGGCCCTGCGCTGGACTCTCTCCAGCAGCTCCACATCCCTCTTGTACTGTGGAGCCCAGAACTGGACACAGTACTCCAGATGCGGCCTCACCAGGGCTGAGTAGAGGGGCAGGATCACCTCCCTCGACCTGCTGGAGATGCTCTTCTTAATGCAGCCCAGGATCCCATTGGCCTTTTTGGCCACGAGGGCACACTGCTGCCTCATGGTCAACTTGTCGTCCACCATGACACCCAGGTCTTTCTCCGCAGAGCTGCTCTCCACAAGCTCGGTCCCCAGCCTGTACTGGTGTCTGGGGTTATTCCTCCCCAGGTGCAGGACCTTGCACTTGGCCTTGTTGAACTGCATGAGGTTTTTCACCGCCCAGTTGTCCAGTCTGTCCAGGTCCCTCTGGATGGCAGCACAGCCCTCTGGGGTATCGGCTACTCCTCCCAGTTTGGTATCATCAGCAAACTTGCTGAGGGAGCACTCTGTGCCTTCATCCAGGTCATTGATGAATAAATTGAACAGGACTGGACCAAGGACTGACCCCTGGGGGACCCCACTAGCCACAGGCCTCCAACTAGACTCTGCACCGCTGATCACCACTCTCTGGGCCCTGCCATCCAGCCAGTTCCTAATCCATCTCACTGTCCACTCATCTATCCCACACTTCCGGAGCTTGCCCAGGAGGATGTTGTGAGGGACGGTGTCAAAAGCCTTGGTGAAGTCGAGATAGATGACATCCACCGCTCTCCCCTCGTCTATCCAGCCGGTCATTTCATCATAGAAGGCTATCAGGTTAGTCAGGCAAGATTTTCCCTTGGTGAATCCATGCTGACTACTCTTGAGCACCTTCTTGTCCTCCATGTGCCTGGAGACAACGGCCAGTATGAGCCGTTCCATCACTTTTCCGGGGACGGAGGTGAGGCTGACTGGCCTGTAGTTGCCTGGGTCCTCCTTCTTGCCTTTTTTGAAGACTGGCGTGACATTGGCCTTCTTCCAGTCTTCCGGCACCTCCCCCGTTCTCCAGGATCTTTCAAAGATGATGGAGAGCGGCTTAGCTATGGCATCTGCCAGCTCCCGCAGCACTCTGGGGTGCATCCCATCAGGGCCCATGGATTTGTGGGTATCGAGGTTCCTTAGGTGCTCTCTGACCCAATCTTCCTCTACCCAGGGCAAGTCTTCCTCTCCACCCGCTTCTTCTCTTGCCTCTAGGGCCTGGGGCTCTAAAGGGCTGCCCTTGGTAAACACCGAAGCAAAGAAGGCATTGAGCAACTCTGCTTTTTCTGTGTTATTTGTAACCAAGGTGCCCATCCCGTCCTCCAGCGGACCCACGTTCTCCCTGATGTTCCTTTTGCTGTTAATGTATTTGAAGAATTTTTTTTTGTTATTTTTAACGTCCCTTGCCAGCTTGCCTTCCAGACGTGCCTTAGCTTTCCTTGTCGCATCTCTGCACTCCCTGACTACGTTCCTGTATTTCTCCCAGGGGGCCTGTCCTTTTTTCCACATTCTGTATACCGCTGCCTTCTGCTTGAGCATTGCCACAAGCTCCCGGCTCATCCATGCAGGTCGCCTGCCCCCTCTGCCTCCCTTCCTACACACAGGGATGCACTGCTGCTGGGCGTGGAGGAAGTGCCGCTTGAAAACTAACCAGCTCTCTTGGGCCCCCCTGCCTTCTAGAGCACTAGCCCATGGGATTCTACCGAGGAGGTCTCTGAAGAGGCTAAAGTTGGCCCTCCTGAAGTCCATCGTCGCAAGGCTACTTACAGCCCTGCCTCCTCCTCGTTGAATCCTGAACTCCACCAACTCATGGTCACTGCAGCCGAGGCTACCCCCCACCTTAACATCTCCTACTAGGCCCTCCCTATTTGATAGCACGAGGTCCAGTAGCCCACCTCTCCTCGTGGGCTCCTCCACAACCTGCGTCAAAAAGTTATCGTCGACGCTCTGCAGGAACCTCCAGGACTGCTTATGCCTGGCTGTGTTGTCCTCCCAGTTGATGTCGGGGTAGTTGAAGTCCCCCATGAGAACCAGGGCCTGTGACCGTGAGGCAACATCCAGCTGCCTATAGAAGGCCTCATCAACCTCCTCGTCCTGGTCAGGTGGCCGGTAGCAGACACCCACCACAGTGTCTCCCACATTAGCCTGCCCTCTAATCCTTACCCACAAGCTCTCAACTCGCTCATCCTCGACTCCCAGGTTGAGCTCCATGCATTCCAGTTGCTCTCTCACATAAAGAGCAACTCCACCACCTCGCCTTCCCAGCCTGTCCTTCCTAAAGAGCACATAGCCTTCCATGGCAGCGCTCCAGTCGTGCGAGCTATCCCACCACGTCTCTGTGATTCCGATGAGATCATGACGCTGGGACCGCACACAGATCTCCAGTTCATCCTGCTTATTCCCCATGCTTCGCGCATTGGTATACAGGCATTTCAGGGAAGCAACAGAGGCCACAGGTTTCCCAGGAGGGGTGAAAGAGGACCCTCCGTGATCATTTCCTATCCTCACTTCCCCACTACCATACTCCCGCTGGCCGCCATCTGACCTGGGCTGTGCGGTACCGCTTGCCGCGTCAGTGTGCCACTCCCCTTCCCCCTTCTTGCCTAATTGTATCCAAATGAGTTTGCATTGAGTGGTGGTCTGCCCCAGCACCCCATCACTTCCATTCTGCCACCGCCTTCACAGTGGGGCCGCTTTGGGATCTCTTTGCACACATCAGCTACTCAAGAGCGTCCCCAGCTGCCTGGAGCCCTCTTGGTGACCCGGGATGTGCCAAGTCTTGCAGTCACAGCCAGTGCAGCAGCTCCCCCGTCACGGTCATGGCCTGAGGTTCAAGGCTCCTGAGCTGACTGGGAAACGTAGACTTCTGCTATCTAAGCCTTCCCCAGCATCACAAGGAGCAAAACATCAAGTCTACTTTGGCATGAAAATCGGAGCGCCTGTGTCTTTGGAGAGGTGAGTGGGTCAACTTCACTCAGGTCTTACAGGGCGTGGGTAATCACTCCCCCCATTTAAATTTTGGGCTAATTTATGCTGCTGAATAATCAGACAGAGTGACTCTAAAGCTGCCCAGAAGGCAGAGCAAGCCTTCCTGCTGGGCTGGGCTTTCCCGGACTTTACTGTCATTCCAATTCTTTTCTGTTCTGGTACATGGCCTTTATGGCTCCGGGCATGGACCCAGCCTCCTGTCTGCAGAGGGTTTCCACCTCTTGGAGCTTTTTCTCTGCAAGCACTGAGAATAAAGAGATCACTCACATTGACGGAGCAATTAAATGCAGAGGTCAGTGCTCAGGCCCGCGGCACCAAGACCTGGAAGGGTGGGTAGGAGGTTTTCAGTCAAGTGCTGCAGTCAAGTGACAGCCAAGAACCTGAAAAACCTGATATCTGCCATTCCCAAAGGCATCTCCAAGCTGATTTCTTGACCTCCTTTGCACCAAGCACCAGTGCTGGCACTGCCCCACTTTACATGACCCCAGCTCAACCCACTCGACCCGATTCAACCTGTGCCACCCATCATAAAGAGACGACCATCCACCATCACATTTCCAGTCTGGTGGCAGGGCACCCTATTCTGTTCCTGGCTCTGGGAATGAGCTCCACCAGGAAACCCCTTTATAGGTGCTTTATAATTGGCTTGCATTGATTTGATTACATCAGAGAGAAACCAGGAGACAGAAAGCCACACAAAGACCACACAGATAAGCCCTCAGGACCTGCTTGCCCTTGCCTGGCACCCCAGCCACCTTCTCCAGCTTCCCAGCCTGTTTCCTGCCTTTCACATGAGGCAGAAAACAAGAGCATCCATTTTAACCCAGAGTATCACGCATGCCCAGCGGCCTTTTTACGAGACACAAAGGCTTCATTGCACCTGCTTTCTGGAAAAAAAAATGCAGTGAGAAAGCAGAAAGCTCATACCTTGCCCAAGGACACACAGAGAGTTAGCAGGAAAGCCATGACAGGAGACCTGGTGTCCCACTCCAGGCCTTCCAGCATTAGTCTTTCCTTTCAGGCTCAGCATGGCAGAGAAGAAGACAGACAGACAGACTCCAATGCATTACTAGGGACCAACCTGAGCTGACCATAAAGCCACTTCCCTCTCTGCATGCAGACCCCACAACGCTCAGCAACAGGTCCCCTTCAGAGGAAACCAGAATGAACCACCTTCATTTAATCCAGCAGGGACTGCCCTCTCCCTGCTACCAAGACTCGCTCCCGCCTCCCCAGCCATGTCCGAGTGTGGATGGCACAAGGATTACAAAGACGCATCCCTTCCCAATATGCCTGCTTACAAACTGTGCTGTGCAGCCTCAGGAAACTTCCCCAGAAAGTTCTTTTCCAGGCTGGCCAGTAGATGGGGGTGGAAGAGCAGCCAAGGTTTGATCCATGGGGGACTGTTTCCACCTAGTCTCGCTGCCTCCTAATGACTGTCCAGGGCTTAGATGGCATCATCTGCTCCTGTGGCAATGCTTGTAGAGGACCCAAAATGAGAGCAGCTCTCCCTTTTGTCAGTCCTCAGATAGCGGCAGCAAGGCTTAGAAATACAAAAAACACCCATAGGCTTAAGTATCTGGTCATAGGGCAGTAGGCGGGTGAGAAACCCTGAGAAAACTACCGGATGTCCCTTCTGTCTCCTGGTTTCTCTGAGGGTCTAGAGCAAGGAGATCCATCCTCAACTCGAGCATCCCAGCTGCCAGGTAAGGGGCTCTATGGGAACCAGGAGAGCAGGTCCTGGTGGTGCTACAGCACCACGAATAGATGAAACAAACAGACAAGAGTTGCCCTTCCTTGGGAATAAGAATCCCGAAAGGCATCACACTTCCCCAGCTTGCCCATACCTCCCAGCTGCTACTCATCACAGCAAGGCCCAGAGATGTTCAGGCACACGCTTTCCAAATCTGCTCTTGTTCAGCTGAGATGTTACAGGAAAAGAAAGAAATTTGAAAATGTCAGAAACAACCTGAAGCCACCATGAAAATTCCATGAGCCTTCAACAGCTCTGCCAGGCTCAGGTCTTCCCCCGTATCTTCTGTGGTGCATTCCCATCCGAGCTTTTCCTTTGCTATTTGCTCAGAGGATGAAGGCGGACAGCAATCGGGGCGGGCAACAGGGAATGCCAGGAGACTTCTTAGCAGAGCAAAGGCACGTTTTAATTTCTGCCGGGTGTGGGTGACTTGTGACCCCAGCACCACCACACAAAGCTTTCCTCACTGGGAACTGGGGCAGCCAGTTCTGAACAAACTCAGGAGCCGATTGCTTTTGCCCTACAAAGTAAAGAAACAGGAACGAACAATGAGTGACACTCAGCGCTCTGCCCCTGAGCTTTGCAATGTCAGGAGCTGTCATTATGTCGATGTGTAATTATACCATTAATTACTGACCATAAAGCTGTAAAGAAAACAGACCTGAAATGAGTATAGCAATGGTGCAAAGTCCTAAGAGATAGGTCTTTGGCTGCTAGGGTAATGTAGGCCAAGCTGCATTTTCTAAACGAAAATTGAATTTGCAATTAGCTCTCCTTGTTGTCCAAGGCTGACAAAAGACCTTCCTGCGTTTAATACTGAGAAGGGATGTCTCTGAACAGCCATCAAATGACAGAGGCTTACAAAAAAACCCAACTCAAGTAGAGCAGAGGGACCAGAATCCCAAATGTCACTCGGGGCTGAGCAGGGCTCTTGTTTGGTTTTGGATTTGATGCACACTCAATGTACATCTCTGAGCAAGTCACTTAATCTGACCCTGGACCAAGGTTTAGCTGTCTGTCACATGTAAGAATAGAGCTTTGTCTCCCTCGCAAGGACTTGGAGGTTTAATTACTGGCTGTGCCAAGATGCCCTGAGGTGGAAGCTGCAATGCAAATGCAAAGTATCATTATTAGGGCTTAGCCAATAACAAAAATGTTTTTCTGCAGCAACTCCCTCCAAAAGAAACGAGATTCCTTTCTCGTGCGCTTGGGCATTTTTCCAAGCTCTCTTGTTGTGACACTAGCAAGTGATCAGAGAATTGAGAACAGGAAGGTAACTCACCAAAAGTCAGTGCCCAGCTCCTAAACCGAGTGCCGGCGCCGCAGCCTGGCAGCCTTGGAGCAGGTGTGCAGGAAAGGGCCCTGCGGAGCCACCTCCGGAGCTCCCTGCCACGGGACGCCCTGGTCGGCCGCCCACAGCCCTTGCGGCCACCTGAACAGCACCAGAGCCCCGGGGACGCAGATGGACCGTTCCAGCAACCTTCTCCCACCACACAGGTTCCCAAGGGATTCAGGGTTGGGTTTTGCGCCAAAGCCACGTCATTAAGGGCTGAATGGAGAGCAGAGATCCAAGCAGACTTGGACACAAAGCGTCTCGAGGACTCCTCTGCTCTGGTTGAGTAGGTTTGGGTAGGACTTGCAAGACGCTGCCTCACAGACGTGTTATCGAATGAATAGTTTTTGGTATCCAACTGGGCCCTCTCTGAGGGAGAGGCAAGTTCCTGAGGGCTGAGAAATTCCCATCTGATGCCTCTCCGAAGCAGAGGAAGGCGCCTGGCAGCCTCGCGATGTCGAGGCAGCTCGGCTGCCCCTTTGCGGCTGCAGGAGAAAGGCCCCCTTTCCAAATCCTGCTTTTACCCTGTGCATCCTGCCAGCCCAGCACGTTGCAAGGGGTACACAGACCCCTGATGCTAACAAAAGAAAACCCTCCTGGTCCCAGAGAAGTGCACCCGGTCACCTGCTGGGGCAGGCACAGGAGGGCTGGTCAGCAGGAGCACCCATGTGTCTATACTGACTTAGGAAGCTCTGCAGCCCATCACAGAGGAGCCCTCATCCTTCGTCTCTCCTCCTGCAGAGCCCCATAGCCGACAGCACCCGCCCGGCTGCACAAGAAGCAGGAAAAACAGAAATCAATATGAGCAAGAGGGCCTTTCCCAACAACATTGTCACAGGAAAAAACACATCCCAACCAGTCCAAGCTGCCCAAATCCCAACAGTCTGAGCCGTTGAACACTAGCCTCGGAAACATCCAGCAGGAATATTTGCATCAGGAATTATTTGGGATGTGCTTCGGGCTTAAACACTTGCAGTAAAGCTTCAAGAGTTAATGAGGATCCAACAAACCCTCCCAGCTCCTGCTGCAAACCCTCCGCTTCCTGCACCACCACACGCCGGGTGCTGCCACCGTCCTCGCAGCACGCGGGTACGTCCCAACGCACCCAGCCTCTGCAGCAGCCTCGTGCGAGTGGAAACAGCACCGGGGAATATTTCCAATTAGCTTTATGGAAAACATTTGCCTGAAACCGGATGGTGTGCAAAACTCCCGGACTCTCCTTTGGCTTTCAGAGCTGGGGGCAAAGGGGACAGAGCTTTTCTGGTGTATTTCCAAGCTTCAGCGTGCGTGGTTTGGCTGTGCAGAGCAGTGTGTGATTCAGAAGGCAGCAGCTCCCTGCTGCATCACACCCAGGCCGCTCCAGAGCCGGTCGCAGCCCCGGGAAGGGGTCTGGGAACAAAACTGCAGCGCGGAGGAGCCGGCGCGAGGCCCTGGTGACGCGGTTGGCACGGTGGTGGCACGCTGCTCTCCCGGGCACGGGGACGCTGCAGCCACCGCCACGGGTTTGGAGAGACACTTCCAAGTCCGTAGCGTGATTTATTCCAACTTCTCATTCCATCTCCCAACTTCTCCTTCCCTCCATGGCTGGTTTCTGCCTCAAGTCGCAGAAACACCAAGGTCTCTCCAGCACCCTGGGCTGCCTGCACTGTCGCTCGCTGCAGCGGGCGCCTTTGCCACATCGCAGCATCGCGGACCCTTTGCCTGGTCTGCTCAAGCCAGACCCCTTTTGGCCCCAAGCCAAAAGGCAGTGGTAAAAATGAGCAGCCCCTGTGCCCAGAGAGTGGCATTGCCATAACCGGCCTCAACACCTTTGAGGTCTTTTGCACTTTTGTTTTTTCTTTAAACATTGGGAATTATGAAAACATTTCCTCCCCTGGCTGTGCATTTCCTTCCTCCATATCATCCTGCAAGGGTGTTTTCAGCCTTACGACTGCTCCACAGACCCAGAAACAACATTTGCAGCCTGCCACCACGGCATGCAGAGCAGAAACTGAGCCGGGGAGGGCTAAACATGGATGCTTTTCATCTGCAGCTGATGATCCTGGTGCATCATTAGTGGCTGCTTCGGCATGATTTGTTCAGCAGAACTGCACATCCATCATCTTCTGAGGAGCCCTTCCCTTTGGTGTTCCTCTTGTGCGTCTGGTCCCCTGTCTGCAGATGTCCTAGTGCCTGTGTGGCCCACACCGTCAGCAGAGCCACAGCCTCTACAAATCCCTCGTGGCCCCAGCACATGGTTCCTGAAAGATGGATCTGCTGTGCAGACTGTGATGATATGAAGAAGTAAGAAGTAATTAAACCAACTTGCTGCAAATTAGCTAACGGCACAAGACTGCACCAAGGCCAAAGCTGTTAAAAACGCTGCACCCTTGCAGCCAAGCCACTCTCAAGCCATGACAAGTCAAATAAATAAATAAAGTTAATAAAATACCCTTGAAACACAGGTCATGTACTTGATCTGCATATTTATAAAAGCCTAGTCTAATCCATCCAAACTTTCCAGAAAAAAAAAAGATCTCGTGGGTCTTTGATCCTGCCTGTGCTTCAGGGAATATCAGTTTGCCATCAACAAAGTTAGATCAGATTAAAATTTGTCTTAGAATTGGCAAGGTCTACACCAAGAAAGGAAGCACCCAACCTCCACCTCTGCAAACTGCTTAGCCTACACCAGCAGGATTTCATAGGCGCCCCGTTTGCTGGGCAGCAGGGCACCCTGTTTTTGTGGGTTTAGAGGGGGGTCCTGCATTGCAAAGCCACCACCACGGCCACGTGGCTCTACAGGTGCACTGCCAAGCCTGTCTGCTGGGCAGCAGCGGAGCGGCCTTGGCACCCAGCTGCGGCTCCAGACGAGGTTTCCTTCCTGGCTCTGCCGCTCACCCACCAAGGCCCTTCCTGCTCACCTCTCCTCGCCGCCTCCAGCGCCGCAGCGGTGAACACGGAGCTGTGGAGCAGCTCGCGTTTCTGCCCAAGCCTCATGTTCTCCCCTTTGCATTAGGGGAAGCCAAGGACAGCAGCAGGAGAATCATAGAATCATAGAATCATAGAATGCTTAGGGTTGGAAGGGACCTCTAGAGATCATCTAGTCCAACCCCCCTGCATACGCAGGGACACCTAAAGCACGTGGCACAGGACTGCATCCAAGCGGGTTTTGAAGATCTCCAGAGAAGGAGACTCCACAACCTCTCTGGGCAGCCTGTTCCAGTGCTCTGTCACCCTCACTGTTAAGAAATTTTTCCTTAAGTTCCTATGGAATTTTTGATGTTTCAGTTTCCGGCCATTTCCTCTAGTCCTATCAGTGGCCACCACTGAAAAGAGACCATCCCCGTCCTCTGCACTCCCTCCCTTGAGGTATTTATATACACTGATTAGATCCCCTCTCAGCCTTCTCTTCTCCAGGCTGAACAGGCCCAGCTCCCTCAGCCTCTCCTCATAGGGCAGATGTTCCAGGCCCCTGATCATCCTTGTAGCCCTGCGCTGGACTCTCTCCAGCAGCTCCACATCCCTCTTGTACTGTGGAGCCCAGAACTGGACACAGTACTCCAGATGCGGCCTCACCAGGGCTGAGTAGAGGGGCAGGATCACCTCCCTCGACCTGCTAGAGATGCTCTTCTTAATGCAGCCCAGGATCCCACGGTGTTTGCACACCAGGAGCGCGGCAGGGTCCTACACTGCGATGGCCCCCAGGGCTGCTAACGCTGTCCTAGCACAAGCTCCATGCACAGGCCAGGCCTCCTCCCCGGAGGGCTTTGAAGAGCGACCCTGCAGCACCTGGGCAGCCATCAACACCGCAAGATGTCACCAAACTGCCCCCCAGCGAAGGAAGGGACATGGCAGGGGGGTGTGAGGGGCTGTGACACCAACCCAGGGATTAACAGCTTCACCCTGGCAGAAGAGCCACCAGGAGGAAAAGTTTCCGAGTTGCCAGGCCTTGGGAGTGCAAGATGCTTCTCCGCGATAGTCGAGCTCGGAGTTGCTCCATGTGTTCACAGATATAAATACTTGTGTGAACACAGGGGAAACCACAAATATTATCCATCCCAAAGCTAGCCCAGGAAGTGGCTCTAGAGATTATTATCTTGGCTACAGGGTACTAGAAAAACACAACTTCCCACCAGCAGGACTGGTGGTCTGATAGTGTCTCAATGAGTTTGGGGAGGAGGAGTGGAGAGGGAAGACCATTAAAACAAAAGGCTGTTGTTATCAAAACCCTCCTGCCCGGACCAGGCTCCTGCCGAGGATGGCTTGTGCCCCTCCTCTTCTTCCTGACCAGGATTAGCAAACATCATTTCCAGCTCTCCAGGAACCCAGCTCTTGCCCAGCTCTCCAGTTTGGCCAGTGCATACAGAATCACAGAAATGTTGAGGTTGCTAGAGACCTTTGGAGATCATGTAGTCCAACCCCATGCTCCAGCAGGGACACCTACAGCACGTGGCACAGGGTCACATCCAGGCATGTTTTGAAGATCTCCAGAGCAGGAGACTCCACAACCTCTCCAGACAATGTGTTCCAGGGCTCTGTCACCCTCACAGTCAAGAAGATTTTTCTCAAGTTCAGATGGAGCTTCCTGTACTGAATATGCATATCAAGTGCACCAACACATCTCGGCAGCCCTCCACTGAGGAGAGCCAGTGGCTTTGCCCAGGTACTGCTCTTCCAGGGGAGCAGCCTCTCAGCACCAGCATCACTCGTGCACAGTTTGGAGCCTGCAGGCATAGAACAGGTCAGTTCTCTGGCACGCAGATCCAGACCATTTCCTCCCTCCAGGATTAAGGGAACTCTGAACCTTTCCATGAAACACCTCTCCCTGGGATAGCATCCCAGCAGGATGGCTGCTCACTTTCTGCTGCCGGCATCTCCGTGAGCAGTCCCTGCCCTCAGGACCAGTCCTGCTGCTGACTGTTTCCCTCAGTTTGGCCTGGTCCCCAATAGCCACGTAGTGCAGCCTGCAGAGATAACCAGCTTCCACACCTCACTGCAAGGGGCAGCTCGCTCTAGCAAGCACTGTGTGACAGCACAGGCAGCCAGGTAGGCAGGGTCTTCACTAGGGCTCTGGCCCCAGGTCCCCTCTGAACTTTGGGAGCCCTCACTGCTCTCCCCACCTCGTGGCCCACAGCCTGCACATGAGTCAGCGCCCATCCACATGGTGATGAACATAACACTTTGTTTCTCTGGCAATTGCCTTTGCACTCTGGAGACAGCGCTGTGATGCTGTCACTTTGCAAATATGCAAGTTCCGAGCTCTCCAGGCTGAGGAGAGAACGCAAAGTGAGCAAGTGCCATCAAGCCTTGGGAGGCAAGTCAACAGGCAGCACACACGCACATGCACGTGTGTGCAGGCACAAGGACATCTGGGTGTCTGGACCTTCACCGTGGGTCTTGGCTTAGGCTGCTCAGGCTGACCCATTGCTGAAGAGCAGCACAAGCTCCACTCACCCAAGTCAAGCAGCGCAACAGGGCACCGATAAAGGCAACACGACTGTCAAATTCCTCCTTCCCAAATCTAGCCAAAGGCTGCGGCAAGGCAGAGCTACCTGGGTCAAGAGATGTTTGCCATGAAGAAACCCAGCCTTGTAAGCAAGCCTCAGAGTCCCAAGCCCCTGTGATGGCAGCAGCACTGTGCTTGCCCGGCAGCGATGCTGAGTCAGGCTCTGTCTGGTGCTCAAACAGAGGGTTTAGCAAGGTGCAGTCCTGGTTTGACAGTGGTAGAAGCAAGACAGAAAGAAAGCTGCAATCTGCCTGCAATCACACAAGAGGTTTGTGCAGAGGAAGCAAGCCCGAGTTCTACATTAGCATCCCAACTGCAGCATGAAAAGCCCTTCCCCTGCAAACTTTGGGAGGACGCTTGGAGAATGGATGCTGCAGAGGTGCCAGGAGCCATGATTGGAACCAGGCTGACCCTGGCTCCCTCCATCCATGGACAGGGAAATACCGGAGGAGACGAGAGCCTCCCCCTGCTTTCCCACTTCTCCTGCTGCGGACCCAGGAGCCAGGGCAGGGCGCATCCCGCACAGCCCGTCACTGACCGCCGGGCGCTGTGGCCCCGGCAATGGTATGGGGATGAATCACTCACTGACCTCCGCCTTCGGCAGCATTCAGTTTCTAATTTTATGGGCTGTATCAACTGGGTTATTGAATCCAGATGTCTGCAAAACGCGGCTGCAGCACACACAGACCTGCAAGGAATGGAGCTGGTGGCAAGGACCAGGGCCACTAGTTCATTTTCATAAGTAAAAGGGCCTGTCCTAGGAGGGAGAGGACTTCTGCTCTCCCCTTGACTGCCTGGGACCATGCAGGAGCACATGAGAGACTTCCATCTCCACGGACCATCTCACGTTCCTCCCGAAAACCATTTCTTAGGCTCCCCTTTCCTGAAGGCAGCAGGCACCAGCACAGAGCGGTCTTCTTGGAGTCAGGGTGGCAGCAGGGCCTTGGTGCCTGCCCCAGGGCCTGAGCGCTGCCCTGGGCAGAGCACCCAGAGCCACGCAGGGCCTCGGTCCTCCTGAGCTGGCCCAAACTGAGCCGGCCGGTGGCCAGCAGCACCTGACAGCCGTCTGGGACCGGCATCTGGTTCGCATAAAGCGCAGCTGGCTCCGGAACAACAGGAGCATATTTGTCCCAGAAAGGCAAGAAGCCGAAGACATGCAGACCTCGCCTGGGCTTCAGAGAAGAGCCTGCTGAGGGGCCTGTCCGCAGCGCGGGCCTCCTCCCGCGGCAGCGCCCGTCATCGCGCCGGGCCGTAACGCAGCCCTAACGCGGGGCCGGGGCCACGCTCAGCTTATGTGACCGCATTAAAACGGGCTTTGCTGAGCATGCGTGCACCCTTGCAAGGCTGTGCTGATAGCATTAGGGAAGAACTCAACATGTTATCCCTCTGGAAGTCCCGAAAAACCCAGTCAACAAGCAAAACCTGGGCTCTGATGGTGCCAAGGCTCAGGCAGGAAACAGGGAGCAGGAAAGGGGTCACTCCTGGCAGCTATGGAGGTTTCAGGACACGAGGTTTTCATCAGAGCAGAGCTGCTGCGAGCCAGATGGGCTTCATTACAGTGCCAGGCCATAAACCCACTCCTCAGAGCTGGCTCGTGCATGTTCCTGGCCCACAAATTCACTTAGGAAACTGCTTCTCCTCAGAATTTCTAGAGCAGTAGCTCCAGTCACAGCCCTGTCCCTGCAGAGCGAGGCCCAAGCAAACCCTTTCACCAACGAGAACTCGCAAGTAGGAGACAGGAAAAAGGAAGGGGGGTTGTGATAGGGGCACGGAAGACAGCAATTTTGGCATGAACAGGGTAATTTCTAAGCCATCTCTGCTTGGAAAGGTGTTGTAGAGAAAGGCCAAATCTGACCTGATCCTCTCTGAGCAAATTACTACTAGGAGCTACGTGTGGTTCCACAGCCTCCAAAGCACATGTCCCATCCATCACTGGCAGCTCTCTGCCAGAAAGTCAGCAGAGACCCTGACACCAAGCAGGAAGAGTCTGGTTGTGTGCAGGACCTCCACTAAAAGCATGAGACCAAGGCACAAATCCTTGTGGATTCTGCTTAGTTTTACTGTAGGAGGTTTCCAACAAATCACTGAGTTTTAGGCTTCACTTTTCCGAGCATCTTCCAATAACATTACTTTGCAACCACTCAGCAGATCCCAGGATCTCACTCCTGAAGACAGAGGGATGAAGACCTGCCTCCTGTCTTTTGTATGCCCTCAGTCTTGATCAAAATGCATAAACTGCTCATGTCCCATGTCTCTCTCCAGCTGTAATAAGATAGTCCTCTCCACCTTTACAGAATGCATTGAGCTCCAGGTGGGATGTTTCTACAGCTGGCTTGCTTTTTGCTAACTGAAGGAAAAAAAAAAAAAAATCTTGCTCCCGCTAACCAAAAATGACTGTGAAATGTTTTCAGGAAATTAAAAAAATTGGCCATTTTGTCCATATCTTGGCCTCCAATCCTCCCGAATAAGGCCTGTGAGAACATCCGCTTTCTGCAGAGAAGCCAGCACAAGACCCTCCATACCTCTGCACAACTCCCAGGAGGTGGAAGATATATCAGCACTTCGGGATGGCATTTTGCTGGGTGATGCTATGATGGCAAGGGGAATTTCACCACATTTGCCTGCTTTCCTGCTGCTGCATGCACTCCATGTCCTGTGCAGCACGTTCACCCAAGCAGGGACCCGGGTGCTAAATGCATGCTTTGCTCTCCTCTTTTCTCTACACTTCTCACTGCTCAGGGCAGATGGAAGTTGTGCAGAGATCCAAGAACACATATGGATTTTCTCATTTTCTACCTTGTTACCTCAGAAAGAACAAAGTATAGTGTACAAAAGAGAGAGGAGGTCATGAAGAACTCAACCTTCACATTGCTATTCCAGCCTCGGCAGGCAGCCAGTTCATCTCCCTGCTTGGCCGCTTTTAGGATGCTCCTGCCTTGCAGGAGTGCTCCATTGCCTGCAACCCAGAAAGAGACCTTTTAGGGCAGGCAGTGAATCTGAGATGTATTTTTTTCTGTTATGCACAAGCCACGCACACAGGCTTCAAGAAAGTTCAGAAGACACAAAGAGGATGAGTTTTACATATGTGTGTCCTAGTGCCAACTTTCAACCTAATGTGAATCACAACAGCTGACTTATAACACCCCTTTAAAGCCCGGGTTTACTGGGGGGGATCTCTGCCAGAAACAGAAACTATAGCAACTGCTGTAATAAAATAACATTTCAGTGTAAAGCTATTTTTACAGCACATTGCCACGTTCGTGGCATGACAGTTTACAGCATTTTTCAGATGTCTGCTGCCAGAAGATTTAGATGGATTAGTTTCTTAGTAGTTAAAGAGGGAAGGATAGTATTAGATTGTCAGACACCCCTTTCCCTTCAATGGCAAAAATTATATCCTAAGAGATGATTCATCAGGTGCTGATTTCACACCACACTTGATCTCAACTGCCTAAAAGGACAAGATTGCCTAAGGGCCCAAACCTGGCCCCACTGGAGTCAATAAGACTTTTGCAATTCACTTTAGCAAGACAGCTGTAAACAAACCCACAATCAGACTCGCCTGAAGCCTAGAAACCCATATCCACACTGCTCACATAAGAAGGCACAAAGGGCTATGATCTACTGTAGATTAAGGTTGATCTCAGCGCAGCTGAAGCCAATGCAAATGTTGCCACTAATTTTAACAGGACCCAACCTGCAACCTAGGTCTCCTGCCTTAATGCCTGTGCAGCGTCATTTCTTCCTGCCCTTCCAGTCCAGTGCTGCTGTGTCACTTACACAAGTCTTCGGTCTCTTTTTCAGTAGGATTTTTTTCTTACATATTAATGAAGGAAGATGGAAAAGATGGAGAAGAATCCAAGTCTGACTGCTATCAAAAAATAAAATCCTGCCAGTGGATATGGAGTGAGTGAACAGATAAATTGGTCAAGCAGGCTTCAGAGCTGACAGTGCAGAGAAAGGAGGGGAGGAAAAAAAGATCAGAAAAAAAAATTATTTCAAACTGCTACTGACATCCAATCCATTACTGAGTGAACATTAAACTACTGTTTAGAGAATTTTCCTTTCCCACTAGGTTAATGCATGTAAGCATCTCCATGAACATCTCCACGAGCAGCTCCATCACATCCATGAGTATCTCCATTAATGCATCTCCATGAACACAAAGGACCAATAGCTCTAAATGGAAATAGGCGTGTTTGTGGCTAGTAATGCCAAGGCATATCGAACCTAACCAGAAGTGTCCCCACTGCACCAAATCTTCTGTCCTGTATTTCATCCATGGCTTTAATGATGAGTCACATCTGGATTACTGCTTTTTGGGCCCTCTGCATCTCTGCCAATGCATCCTTTTTGCTTATCCACATCCTCTGCCCACAATTACCTTCGGGTTTTCTAATTTTCTCACAAACTTTGGACTCCAACCGATGCTCTCTAGGTCTCCCCAGGACTCTCTTCTTTTGCCAACCAGCAAGAAGTTCCCCACACTCATCACTGAGTCTACCAGATATATGACTCCATACCTTAGCCACCAAAACCCACAGGTGCCATTTAAGTACCAAAAGAGTGCTTTAAATTTAAATTTTGCATAGGCTCTGCAATGATCTTTCTTCCCAACCTTTCTGAAACTGTGAATCACAGTGAATCTGAAGTTACTTCCATTGTAACTTCTATTAGCACAAAAAGGGGGTAAAGCTAAATAAAAATCTGAAGTTGCCTCCCAAGAAAGTTGGATTTGGTGCAGACTTCTCATACACCTTGCAAACTCCTAGGGCTTTGAGCGAGGGACACATCATGCTGTGTACACTCCATTTAAAATTGAAGAAGCCCAGGGACCTGCCTTGTTGAAGGGACTCCCGTCTGTAAATAAGCACACCTGGGAGGCCCAACATGAACAAACCTTGTGGGCGCCCATCCCACTGCTTTGGAAATACATATCCTGCTTGTCGTCTTAAATAAATCTGTGTCTCTTTAGGCTGTGAGAAAGGCCAGAGAAAGTTTTTCTTTTACTAAGTGTTTACTGGCATCTTTTGTGCATGCCTCAGTTACATTGCTTACATAAAGAGTGCAAGTGTCTCTGCGGATGCTTGGATGGGGAGTGACCCGTGGATAAAAAGCACATGTTAACGATACAAACCACTCAGGAACGGGTGTTCCCCCCAGCTCCGTAAGCCAGGCCATCCTGGCTCATGTTTACCAGCACAGGGTGTGTGAGTGTGAGTGGCAACCATTATACACCCACTCGGGCCGGCAGGGATGACAACACCAGGTGCAAAGAGATGGAGAAACAGCCTGAAGAACAGAGAATGGGGCGAGCAGTCAGCCCCATCCCTTAGGGCAATGGTTGCTAATCTGATACCCAGAATCCGAGCACGCGGCAAAGGGCCCAGCATGCACAAAAACTGAAGATCTCTGGATCTGCCTCTCCTGCCCTGCAGGAGCTGGTGGCTCCAAAGTGAGCTGAGTACCTGAAGGTGCAGCTGGATGATGTCCCCAGAAAACTACATCACTTGCAGGCAGCTGCTGTCTGCTTTCCCTTTCCTCCCAGCACCAGTCTCACCACTGCCTGCCCCAGTCTGAGCACAAGAAGATCAGACCACAATGTCCAGGAGGGGCCTGGGATCATGGCTGGTGCATCAGGTCAAATCCAAGCAGTTGCTGAGCACTGGCAGCCCTCGTGACACGCTGCAGGACTGGGATAGAAACTAAAACACTGAGCATTAGAGACAGCTTTCCAAAATTTTAACCTTAACCCCAGCACTGTTTTTTTACTATGTAAAAGGAGGATAATAAAAGTTGCCTGATGCCCAAGGGATATTTTGAGGCTTGGTCAGGCAATCCCTAGCGAGCACTTTGAAGATGAAAAGTTTTATTATGTGTTAAACTGAAACATGATGTATTCATTGATCAGAAAGCTGTTTACACAGAGAGACTCAATACTTCTGAAAACTGTATTTGTACATTACGAAATGACCTGCTCGTGCACAGAGCTGCTAAGCAAATGTGCTGGGGAAATATCTGCAGCTGTAATTGTCTGTGACAAAACCACCCCAAGTTATGCCAGCCAGGAGCCCAGTCGTTTCACAGAAATGCCCATTACTCTAAAATACTTGTTGACCTGCCTTGCAAGGGGGGAATCATTATCACCATTATTTAACAGATTTGGAAGTGAGACAAGGAAAGAAATGAATTACCCCAGCTCATGGTGATCATCTGTGTGGAAATGGCAGATTTTAACTGGGATTGCCAGGGACCTCACCTACTGTCCTTCTCTCAAGCCCTTCTAACTGACTCTACACCCAAGACAACCTCATGGGCCAACTCTTGATTGGGTAGGAACACACTATAACCCGCTCTTTACCAAGTGGGCAGAGGGAGATAGGAGGAGAAGGAGATTTGCAAACCCAGCCCATTTTTCTCCGACCACAACTCCTTGTCCTTTGTTTTTTTATGCCATGAATTGCCTCACCAATACCCAAGGGCCCAAAGCAGCAGAGACCAGCGTATCCCACACCTGGGAGCAGCAGGAGAGGGAGATCCTGCCCAGCATTATTTTAACCTTCAGTATTTCTGGCAGCAGAATATCAGTCAAATGACTCCTACTGGCTTTTGGGTTGCGTCATTCTGACACGAGGTGGTCCAGACCAAAACGATCCGCATGCTCAGAGCACACAGGGTTTGTTTTCCATGTCAATGGCCTTTTGGTAACAGAGGGAAAAGATGCCTGAAATAACAGTCACTAATAAATTCAACAGCCTGGAAAAGGAAAATTATCCTTGATACAGCTAATAACACACCGCCCATACACTGTGCACCATGTTCATCCCCAAAGCACCGGTCAGGCCAGCAGCAGAGAATTTTCCTGCTGCGTCCTGAGCTCTCAGGCAGAACGGGCAACATGCAAAATGGTGCCTCTCTTCAATTTCCCCAAACCCCTCTGAGTGCTCTGGTGCAGAGCACCACAGTCTCCCAGATTTATGATAGATACTTCCCTACAACAGCAGGGTCAGACCAGCCACCAGCTGCTCTCTATGTGTTGTGGAGAAAGAAGGACAAATCTAGAGGTGACCTAGCTATCCCTGCCAGTGTTGATGGATCCTGGGATGCGTTAAGAAGAGCGTCTCCAGCAGGTCGAGGGAGGGGATCCTGCCCCTCTACTCAGCCCTGGTGAGGCCACATCTGGAGAATTGTGTCCAGTTCTGGGCCCCACAGTACAAGAGGGATGTGGAGCTGCTAGAGAGAGTCCAGTGCAGGGCACTGGCACAGGCTGCCCAGAGAGGTTGTGGAGTCTCCTTCTCTGGAGATCTTCAAACCTGCTTGGACGCAGTCCTGTGCCACGTGCTGTAGGTGACCCTGCGTGTGCAGGGGGGTTGGACTAGATGATCTCTAGATGATCTCTTCCAACCTTAAGCATTCTGTGGTTCTATGATGGCCTTGGGAGGTGCCCCCAGTGACATGTTGAGCTCTTTTTCAAAGGGGAGATGCCTATTCAAGAACTGCCATATGGCAATTTCCATTTTTTTTCCTCCCACCACCTCTTTCCAGCATTACTAGAGCTGTTAAATTAAGATGACCATTCTCACAAGAGCTACTGCTAAATATGCTGGGCTCTACTCTTGACACCACTTTACTTGTGACAGGTTTTCCAAAGATTTGTTCAGCAAGCTGGAGAAGGTGGGGGGGTTTCTCCAGGCTGTTATATATATGGCCCATTTGTGCATGGTGGGTTCACCTCTAGCAGAAATTGCTGTCCTTTCGGATGATCCTGAGAGCCTTTCCCCTACGTGGGTTGGGGGAATCTGGCTGGGCTGCCATTGGAGCAAGGGGCAGATGCTAATGCAGTGAAATTACTATTAGAAAAAAAAATCATGTGAAAAGCAACAAAAGAAGGGGGTTTATTCCATTATTTGACTCCAGCTGCTGACCTCGGCTCTGGGAAAATAATTACTCTTGACTTCGAAGTGGGGAGGTTTTTTTGCGCCAAAGGCAAATGTCTATAGATTTATACTATTTGGAAAAATCAAAACAACTGTGAGCCAAGCCATCCAGCTTATAAAATACAACCAACTCTCCAGGGATAACTTAAAGCCGACCCTGCAGCACTGAAATTCCAACCATACATGATACAAAACGTAATTTGCACCACTTTCTTATCTGTTGGATGCTCCCATCAGCATGGGCATGAGGGACAAAGAGCAGCCAGGAGGAGACTGGGGGAAAAAAAAAAAAAAAAAAGGCTCTGGAATATTTTGTGCTAATGAAGGCGAAAAGGGCTGGCAGGCCAGGAGGCAAACTCTGTTATCCGCACAGCCAAGAGTTGTGAAGGCAACCGCAGGCCATGCTTTTTCCATTGTGCTCCGCCAAAATAACCCTCAGCATCCTCCAGGGACAAAAGAGAGCCCAGTCTTCCCTGCTCTGGCAACTCGGGGTTAGATCCTGCCTCTGCCTAATGAAAGCTGTGAGCTGCAGGGATTAATTTCTAGGTAATTAGGACTAATCTGCTGTGGACTGATTCAGTCCCTCATCCTACAGCTTTGGATGTAGCTACCTAGCCAGCCCCCTTCGATCGATGAAAGGAGCCTGCAGCCCGCGCACCGTGTCCCGGGGCAGTGCCGCTGTCAGGGAGTCCTTTTGGCAGGATGGAGGAAGCCCATTGCTGGGGAAGGAGCTCTTCTAGAAAACTACTGGAGCTGCAAGGCCGGAAGAGATTTCCACCAGGAGCCTGGGAGCACAGGGAGAACATCCTGCCACAGAGCAAACGGGACCTTCCCGTGATTGCGCATGCGGCTGCTACAGTGGCTGTAACCTCTGCCCTACAACTCATTGCAACAGGCCTCTGTTCTCTTTTACCAAGGATTTCTCTGGAAAACCATGGGGACAAGGCTCCTCCAGAGCAACTGATGCAACAGTCTGACAACAGACTTTGGGAAAATATATTTTGAGGCTTCAGTAAAATAGAGTGATAATTCCAGCAGCATCATGCTCGACATTAAAGGATGTTGCAGTGAAACAGGGGGATGGAGGCACCTCAACATGCAACTGATTTCCAGCTGCCAGAGCAGCTCTTGCACCCCCTGTGAGGACTCAGCTCGAGCCCCATGTTGCAGTGACCAATGTCCAAATCCCCCTTTCTAGCATCACACAGCCCACTCCCCTACCTGTCTGCAGAATACAACCCATCACCTTTAAGACTGAAATTTGAGCACTTTTGAATGAGCAAAGAGAATCTTCACACCAGTGAGTCCACAACACATGATGTTCTCCACCTACCACCTGGTGATTGCACCTGTGTGCACACACCCATGCAGGGGTATGCATCCACACCTCAATGACAACAAATAAATTACATAAGGGATGGGTTTTAATATTAAATTTCCAACTGATTTGGGTCTCAAGCCTCCATAAGGGCACACATGCAGCTTGCTGCAGCTCTTTGCGGCTGTAGATGCTGCAGAGGAGCCCCAAGCAGCATCATGTAGCACTTTTAACCCATAGTTGGTATATCAGAGCACACACTGCGTGCAAAGCCTAAACCACAGAGCTCACCTCTTTGCTAATCCCCCTCCTTTCCCCAGAAGTCCTCAGGGGCTGTAAGAGCCCGCTTAGGTTTCGCTGCTCGCTCACAGTGGGAAACGCTAAGAGACGGAGCTTGTGACTGAAAGATTCTGCCAAATAAAATATTGGCCTGCAACGCTGTCCTAACAATACAAAGTAGTCGACACCATAAAATAAACAATTGCAGAGAGCGTAGCAAAAGGGTATTTGGAACCATGAAGGATCTCTGCAGAGGTATTACGAAGCCAGACTGGAGTTAGTAAAAGCAGTTTTTTATGACAAAAACAAGTGTGAACAGTCAGTCTTTCCAACATCCTGGTCCCGACACAGAAAGAACATCTCTGTTTAAAACAGGCCACATTGCTGTATCCTTTATTCAAGTTTCATAACTCATACAGGGCTCAGAAATAACAGAATGAAAATGCAATCAAGGCAGAATACCTGTAAAAGAGCAAGCGCACATATGTTCACAATTACCACACTTGTGCATATTGCTACACACAGAAATGGAAAAAAGGAGAATTAGAATTTCCCCAAGAAAAATCATTCTAACCCCAAGCAAAACTTCGGATCCTGACTATAATCATGATTTCCATGCAACAAGTCATTTGTACTTTATTTTCAGAGATGCATTGTCAGATTTTAGGTGCCTCAGATTGGCATACTTGGTAGTACCCCAACCCTGTCAGATGCTTCAGAGCCGAACAAGGACTTCACAGTAGCAGGGTAGTGCTCATTTCTTGAGCTGACTTTATCAGTGAGGTGGACTAAATCCTCACGAAACACCTCTTTTCCAAAATCCTCTATACAGTGGACTAGAACAGCTTGAGTGACATTCACTTGCCTTAAGAGTGTCTGAAAGTTAGATGACAAAATCTGAACCGGTCTCCCCAAGCTCCACCTGAATCCCACGGTGAGAAGCAATCATCCCAGAGGAGAGGTCATCATCTACCCTACCTTAGGATGATGTGCCTTCAGGGGGAGGCTCTTGCCTGTGATTATAAAAGAAGATGCTAGAGTGAATAGTTTAGTGTTGGATGTCTTTTAGTCAGCTAGAGTTAGGTGAGATGACTCCCATCTTTGGCACTGTATAAAAACCAGGCCCTTTCTGGCTGCTATAACTGTGCAGCCTTCATTTGCACGCAGCCCAGTATCACCTATAGACATGCAGCAGCCCGGCAGCTGTGTTTGAACACAAAACCTTGGAGAGGTCCCTGGTTGCAGGCTCCCAGGCCCTCATGTGGCCTCCCAAGGCGGCTGCCCGGCACGCAGCTCTGCAGGCCCCGCTTTCCACGGTCAGCACTTCAACGCCCCTTCACCAGCGCGCGGCTTCGCTTGCCTTGAGACCCCTTCCATTGCCAAGGGAAGGCTACTTCCCCGACCTTTCTCACCATTTCCTATGGCAGTTTAATACTAATTTAAAATGTCATGCCCTGCGGCTTCTCCATTAAAAAAAAAAAAAGCAACAAACAAACAGACAGGCCAAATCCAGAGTTTTCCTGTAAGCAGCAGCACCAACATGGGGTAGTTTCCTGGGGATTTCTGCATTGCGGTTGGATTCCCTGATGCACAATAAAGGTTGTGCTGTGATTGAAACCTCTTCTGTGGTTGGAACATTTATACCATTACTCTGTGTGGATTCTCTGCTGTCTACTAAGGGTTGAGCTTGGATGTCAGTCTTCTGCAACTATTAATAAAAATTCCTTTCTACTTTGAGCTGCTCATTTCCACACAATTTTAGAGATTTCAAATCTTTTTCAGACCACTCTGAAGATGTCATATTTTGCTGAAATTGGCCCAGGGGTTAAAAAATAATATGCAGGAGTAAATATGCAAGGATAAACAAATACACACATGCACACACCCCTACAAACACATCATCCCTTTCTCCTTAGGGAAACTAGGATTAAAATAAAATAAAAACACTACTTAGAGCTTGAAATTTTGCCATGACCCAACTGTATTGTTTCCTATTTTTAGCTAAACTTTGTAAAGATACAAGACTTCTTTGAGCATACTGCCTGGCAGGCTCCACACCCCAAATGCATTTTCCTGCAGTTGGCCAATACCAGTCGTGTGCTTCTATAGTAGAAGCCTCAAAGATAGAGTCCCCACAAGTTTTGTAAAATCAGAACCTGGGTAAAGGGAAGGGAGATCCTGGATTCAGTGACTGCACAGCTGGAAAGGCCAACAAAACTCAAATCACAGGTCAGCTTGTCTAGCCAACACACACATACTTACTGGCCAGTAGCTACACGCACAAACCTGGCCAAACAGCCAGGTCACATAGCCCTGGATTAGCCTTGTGCAGCCCTGGAC
Source organism: Tinamus guttatus (assembly GCF_059628265.1). Classification (NCBI taxonomy): domain Eukaryota; kingdom Metazoa; phylum Chordata; class Aves; order Tinamiformes; family Tinamidae; genus Tinamus; species Tinamus guttatus. Next base: position 2,098,027 of record NW_028288722.1, on the reverse strand, counting down.
TGGCCACACACCTCCTCCCTGGTGAGGAGACAGTGATATTACTGCAGGAGGGGACATACAGAGGATGCAAATCTGCAAGAAAGCCAATTTCATAATTCTACAGCTCAGGACACTGCATATATAAATACATATGTATGCAGGTATGTATATTTTCCCCTTGGAGAAGACATAACATGCTGTGCCCACTTCTGCAAATAGGTTTCCAAAGATCCTTTTGCTAAATATTTGAGACTTTATAGACAGAATTTATGCAGGCATAATCCACAACAGGGGCCAGATTTCCAAAGGCCACAGAACCCCAAATCTCTACACAATAAGTTCTCACAGGAGCTTTGCCCTGAACTTCTTTTGCAAATGGGATTGCTTGGTTTTCAGCAAGTCCATTTAGAAAGCTGTGATTTTCTTCCTTCCCTTGGGTAGAGGCATACTTACTTATTAGAGAACTATTTTATGTCATGCAAATTTCCATGTGCTTCTCTCTAGAGGAGGTAAACTCATAACGCCAAAACCTGGCCTGTTCTCTTGTAAAAATGGCTCATCGTCTTGCTTTCCCCACCAAAATGCATTTTGGCAGCTCTTGAATTTCTCTTTCATATTTGAAAAACTGCCCATTTTGTTTCATAGATCAGCAATACAAAAGCTCACTTGCCTTGCTGGCCTGTGTGATGGTGTGTTTTTCAGAGAAAAAGGTTGAATTTTCAAACAAGAGAAACTTCTATAAAACACTCGTCATTCCTTTCAGCTCTTTTCCGGAGAGAACATCAAACTTTTCCTCCATTTCAAGCTTTGTATGGGAAGATGGTCCCATTTAGCAGAGTAATGTACAGGACTGCTGGGTGCTGTACACACATATTAAAGAAAAGCATGTTTTTGAACACTTTAACTCAATCACAGCTTTCAGAAGACACCCCAGTTGTCAGCTCCTGGAGCGATATAAGAAAACAAGGCTACGCTTTGAACCACTGCCATCTCTTTCTATTGATGTACAGCCCTGCTGAGCCCTGCTGACACCCCAGACGTGCTCGGTCTCCTTGCATGCACTGAGGAGCCAGCCAGCACGCAGGCCGCTGGCACAGAGCGGTGCCCTCGCTACAAGGGCTCTCCAACTACCAAGCAGTATTTCCATTATTAGTTAAACTATGGAAAACCTCCAAAAGCCTCCCATGGCCACATCGGCCATGCCTGGAGGGTGACCTTCCCAGCCTCTTCCCTGGTCCTTCCCAAGCAGATATGAAGCTAGGAGGCATGCATCTAGACCTGCCCTGCTTGACTGCATTGACTAGAGGCAAAGGCTGCTTCTCCGGTGCCATCAAGGCTGTTCTTACCATGCACATGACAAATTAATGCCAAGAGTCAGCGTTAAAGTTCCAGTGACAGCGTGCAAGTGGCAGGTGCGGTGCTGTTTACTTTCACCGCCTCTGCAAAGATTGCTCTTGGTGCTTCTCAAGATGCTTGAAGTAAGCAAGAGTGTGACACATGAATCACTGTACACACAAGAAGCAACCGAGGCTTAAGAGGGCCGCGGTGAAAACAATTACAACCTCTACTTTTCTGAGCTGAGCAGATGTTAAAAATTATGTCAGCGACCTCCAAACCGTAAACATTTCTCAGGAAAATGTAGATGTGGTTTGCAAAAGAGGAAAAAAAATGGGAGATGTGTCCAACGTGAAGCTGAGGTCCTTGCTAAGTGAGCCCCCTTTGAGCAGTGGGAATGTCAAACATGCTTGACCTCCAAATCAGCAAATAAGCACATTATAAACAATGTTATTAATGGTTCTGCTTTCACTACAATGAGGAGTCTCCCTGTTTGTTTAATATACAGCAAGCTGGTTAGAGTGTACATAGTTTCATGGCCAAACCATATTAAAGCAGCATGGGGAATTCACCAATATTGTTTTGAGCTCCACTGCTGCAAGCAAGAGGAGGCTGGTTCCCCTCCTGCGCCCCAGCTACCAAGAAGAAAGAAGCAGCACTGCTAATCCTCTAGCCTGTGTTATCAGTGAATGTTTAGACAGTGATCCTGTGCCTTGAAGGCAGTGCATGGAGCCGCCACCAACAGTCAAGATGGATGCGAGAGGTCATTAGCTCCTTAATGAACCCAGACACAGTCTCCAAATACAACACAAGTGCATGTCTCCAGCCCCAAGCAAGTCCACTTAGGACTCCATCTGTCTGGGAAAAGCAGCTTTCCTGGCTTCTGTCTTGAGGAAGAGGGTGAGACAACTGAAACAAAGACACGCTGCACCCCAGTGCAAAACCAGAAAAAGCAGCAGATAACCATGGCAGCCTGAGCAAGCCTGGTGCAAGACAGAGGAAATGCAGGAAATGGAATTTCCTGGCAGAGACTGTAGTCCTAGTAGCCTCAGCCCAAACTGTTGCCAAGTCTGCAGAGAGAACTGGCAATCTACACTATTGTAGAGTGTTCAGAAGAGTCAGTAGCACGTGGGACCCCAGCCTGTTCTATAACAGACACAAAAGCTCATGGCTACGCTGAGGGACTGTGTCCTGCCTTGGCCAGAGCCCTCCTTTTTATGCAAACTGAGCAGAAGATGCTCTACCTCTACCCATTTTTCTTCCCCATACATTCCCACATACAAAAACACATGCTGTACTCAGTGTATCCATACTACTTTTCTAACAGAAACATCTCACCTAACTGATAATCTTTCTGCAAACAAAGCCCAGCCTCAGCACTCCATCTGCATCCTAACAGTACCTCAAAGCACTTGGGAATTTGTCTATTATACACTGCTCTATTTTCACTCTACTCACATCTAACATTTGGGTGCAGGTACCACCCCAAGCAACAGTATGGCACAACAGTGGAGATTTCAGTCCAGGGGATTGAGGCAAAGTGACATAGAGAATTGTGTGGATATCAGTTTCCAAGACCTTCCTTTAGAAAAATCAGCCCACCCTCAGTTGCTTAGAGGTCAGTAGTGAAGAACGCAAGAGAACAGAACTGATAGCAGCAAAATCATTACAAGTCTCAAGGCTCCCAGTGAAATCCCTAACAAAAGTCATAGTGGCTTTAGTCACGCAGGACCCAGTTCACACACAGCGTTCTCGGAACTGAGAGCAGAACCGGCTCTGATGAAAGGGCGGAAGGGTTGAGCCAATTTTGCTGTGGTTCATGAGAGTCTAAATATTTCAAAGCTGATCCTCAAACCGCTGAACCTTCCCCAGTGACCATGCTGCAATGACTGGAGAGCTAGACATAAGGAGTATGGAATGCAGATCCCATTGCAAACGCATTAGATCAAGGGTTAATGCAAATGAGAAAACACCTAATGGGTAGAAAAAGAGTTAGAAACTGCTCAACAGCCTTCTTACCTGAGCAAATGAGTAACTGATGTCTTGAACAGAAATAAAGAGCAGACAGCAATGCAAGAAGCAAGTCAGCAGTTATATCCCTAATGTGAAGGAGATGGAAGGATGGTCCTTCGGAATGTGGTCATCCTACATTCAAGTTTCTCACTTTGCAGTGAGCCTTCCTGCAAGTCACATAGGCTAAATCCAAACTGTAGGATAAATGGGGTCTGCTCACCTCCCTGCTCCACACACACGTCCCTACAGTGTCCTGACTGCATCCTGCAAGACCAAGGAACATCTAGCCCCTTTTCCCCACTCTCCATTTCTACTGGACAGCGAGGAGATGAAGACTGTGAGCCAGACCTGTCCTGCCACACAGATAGGCTGTAGCGCTCTGCTTCTCATCTGTCTTTCTGAAGATGGGATGTGAATTCCCTTCCCATTTCACAGATGTATGGAGAAGATGCACACCAGAGACCACAAGGCACTCAGGTGCTGCAGTAACAAGTCCACACTGATACCCAAGATCTGAGAAGGGTGCTGAAGTCCACAGGAACTTCATCCTGTGACTGGCTATTTTTACCATTGAAGGGCTTGTCTGCATCTAATGAGATTCCTTCAGATCAATCCGATTTTCTGCATTAGTAAATCCCTACCCACTACACCCCCACAAGACATCAGAGCTTAGATAACAGCAGCACCTCCCTGCTCCCAGGCCTGCGCAGAGCAGTGCACTGCCAGCAAGAACAGAACAAGTCGATACCCAAGGAGCCTCCAAGGACATGAAAAGCAGATGAAGACACTGCCCCCGCGAGCTCCAAAACCCTGCAAGAAAGCCATGGGGCATGTGGCAGGACACAGTTTCTGCAAACGAGGGCAATTCTCAGTGCAAAAGTCCCAGACAGAGCATAGGACTGCAACGTGCAGCGAAGGGGAACCAAGGCAAGGCTTTGCTTCCCACCTCTTGGTCACCAGCGAGCAGCACGGCCTCGCACAACGCTCCCCGCAGCCTGCGGCTCCTGCTGCCTTGCACAGGAAGCAGCAGGGATGGAAAAATGTGCCCTGGGGAGAGCAAATAAACAGAGGTGTGCGAGTCTGCTAAAAATAACCCGGCCGGTGGAGGGGCTGCGCTGTGCGCGGCAGCACAGATGCGCGCTTGTTCGCCACGGTCCACCACAATCGAGGCCTTGTGCAAACAGGTGGGTGGCTTCTCCGGCAAAGCCAGACCAAAAAAAAAAAAAATCCCGTCTCTCTCACTGCTGTGGCCCGTCTGTTTTCATCTAGATTCCTGTCAGAGGTTGTCAAAATAAGAAAGAAAAATAAAGCTCCAGCAAGATGTTTGCTCTGCTGTTCCTGTAGCTTTGATGGCCTTGGCGACACTCTTCCAAGCAGTCGCGAAACGCCAGCAAGTTGGTGACGAGGGGCAAGGCTGGCTGGGGAACGTGGAGGTCGGGGGGGCAGAGCGCTGGGGCACGGCGCACTCTGAACGGCTCCCGTGAGAGCATCTGTTGGCAAAAGGGACCCAGCAGAGGCCAACGGCAATTGGACATGGGGCTGGGTAGGAGGGGGCAAGGGCCACCAAAAAGCACAGCCTCAGCGTTGGAAGAGCGGGTTGTGCAAGACCGGGATAGCGTTTCTCATGCCAGCCACAGGCATCGCAAACCAAAACCTCTGGTCAGAAACCTGAGCACTCCCCGGGATTTTCCAATTCCAGCCTGTCAGCTAAGTGCGGGAAAAGCTCTTAGGAAAGTCACAAGTGAATCGTGCATGTTAAGAAATAGCCTTGCATTAAAACAGTCTGGTGACGTCTTCTGTTTCTTTGACTTCTCCCATAATTTAAGCACTCCAAATCCAGATAACCCCAAGTCTCTCACAAAGCAGAATCTCAAAGCAAATATTCCTCTTTCCTTTTTTTCGAGCCATGCTTCTCAGAAGTCTTTTTTCTTCTCCTTCAAGCCTGATATTTGCTGGCAGCATCCTCCGTGGGTACCTCTCCTGCATTCAGCATGCTCCCCAACACCAGAGCACGCGCAAAGCAAACAGCAGCACTTTAACTTTCCATAACGCAGACTTGAATCTTACCCAGGGCAGCCAGTTTCCAGTCATGCTTGCAGAGAGGGGACTGCTAATGATACAGCTGCCTGAAGCTTTCCTAATACCAAATCTCACAGTACCATTAAGTCTTCAGGCAAAGGGGCAGAAGCACAAAGGGAAGGGGCAGCAGCTCCCATCATCTTCTCTAACCCTCAATAACTCTGTCAATACAGGCTTGACAAAATGCAGAAATCTATGTTGGATGGACTTGACCAACAGGGGAAGGTACTGCAGGAAGCAGGCCAGGTAGCTGTGACTTCCCTGTCCTCCTGGAAGATCCTTCTGCACAATCCCTCTCTCCCATTCACTCTCTGCTAGAACACTTTGACCACAGGCATTACCTTTGCTGTGCTCCTGCACTTTGCTGGCAACAGGGTCAGGACCATCTCCTGCACGTCTACTCCTTCATTTCTGAAGTGCCCTTCATTTCAGACATGTGAAAGACAGGAGGAGCCCAGCTCCAAAAAGGTTGTGCAAAATGCAAGAGCTCACTGGGAAGCACCGCATGGCTAGGGCAGGCCAAGCACCATGGCACATACCCATGACACCCAAGCTGCTAGACACCCTAGAGCCACTGCATTTGGGTGCATACCTATCACAGGTGGAAATCTCTGTGTTGCACCCTGGCCCAGTGCTGCTTTGCAAATAGTCCATTGCCACCACGTGCGTGATCATCAGACTTGTACATCTTACAGGAGATGCTGGGAAGAGGGGGCTATCCCTGCTCCAGCACGCACTGCTGCCCACCCTGTAACTATTTGGCTCCGTGTGCTGGAGGGACTACACGGACAACCCCGTGCTGGGCAGTCTGGTCTGCTCAGCACCCAGTGGACAAGTGTTCGGGGAATCCTCCACTTGGTCCTGCAGAGGAAGCCAGTGGCATCAAAGGATACTGAGATCCAAAGGGTGCATGGGGAGATGGTGTCACGCTGCTTTACCCACTCCTAACGTACGCACCCAGCACGAGGCAGCCTGGGGTCCACATAGTACAGATGTGCCCAGGAAATGCGGTGTAGCTCCCCCAAGCCTTCCCATTGCTGGCCTCCAGTAGAGCCCAACCCTGCAGTATCAGCCCAGCTGCTTTCTGCCTTGCTTCATGCAGCCTCAGCAAAAGCTCCTGACAAAGCGTGTGAGATAATCTGCGCTCGCGGCTTCCTCTGGGTCACTGGGACTCCTCCTAGGCCCTGATCAAAGGGCCCCAGCGCCGCACTTCAGATGAGCCTGCTTGTACCTCAGCAGTACCAGCAGCAGGAGAAGAAACGTGGCCTGGGCCAGGCTGATACTAACTGTAAAAACAATCTTCAAACTGCATGGATGTAAGAAAGTCTTTGAAGGGAATAAATAACTAACACCGCTCATAGAGACACATATTTGACCACATTACCTCATCTCAGCAACAAAACATCTAGCTCACAGCTGGTCCTCCTGATTTCTTCCTCTTGCAAAACTGCATCCAGCTCCCCCTCAAACTGATTTAATAGCCTGTTTAACTGGTGATGTCCTTGGCCATTTGTTCTCTATTTTAGATTTAGAAAATCAGCCTACAAGACACCTGATTATAGCATTTTGATTTCGTAACTGCTGTAGAATAACATCTTGAAATCAGAACCCTATTCTCTGCCCACTTAGACTACTTTTTGCTCTGGTTAGGCAAAAACTCTTTTTTGAGTTTAGTTGTTTTGAGTTGGTTGGGCTTTTTTTTGTTTGGGTTTTTTTTTTTTTTTTTTTTTTGGCAATGTGGTGTGCAAGTCAGATCAAAAGATGGCCTTGTATGGCCAATCATATAGCTTCCAGGCATTTGGCCCCTACATTTGGCAGAGCGATAGTTCACATCTTGGGAATGTTATCCCATATCCAGGCTTTCTGAAGAACAAAACAGGACAACAAGGGGAAAGGACAGATAGCAGGTCTTTCTCAATTCTGCAGCTGCTGGCTGGGTTTCTAAGTTTGCCACCAACACAGGAAATAACGTTGTGAAGGTTCGAGGCAAGGAGGATGCAGAAATCATTCCTTCCGATCTTCTGTCAGTAACTGGTCCAGCATTGCTGCCCTGAGGAACACTAGGAGAAGCCCCCTCAGGATGGGCTGCATGACCTGCACGGTGCTGCAGGAGACCCCCTGCCAGCAGCTGTGTGCACCCCTCGCCTGGAGGAGTCTCTGCTCTGCAAGCCCCACAAGCCAGGGCTGTCTGCACAACCCCCTCGAGATGCTGCGTTTCAGCAGTGGAAATCTGAAGTTGGCCACTGGGATAGCTCTGAGCTGCACAGAATAGACAGCATTAATGTAGGATACAAACCCATCACCAGCTACAAAGGTTAGAGCTCTAGGACTGCCTGCGCCCTCCATGAAATCCACCTACAGCTTCAACACTGCTGCGGGTTAGATGTCAAGCTGGGCCCGCTCCTGCCAGAGACACTGCAGAGGTAATTTCATGCTCAACTGGGTGGCAGAAGGAGCTCAAGCCATGGTTATTTGCATGCTAGAACTGGTGCAGCCAAGACAGAAATTAGGGTCATCAATCTGGATAGTTTCAGCACTAAAATAAGAAAGAAAAAAAGGAAAAAAATAAAAAGGGAAAAAAAGAAAAATGAAAGGCAGCTTAAAAATCAAGCATCTTAAATAACATAGCTGAAGTTCTCCCCTCTTCAGATATTTAGCCCACAGAGTGAGGACGACTCACAGTTGGAGTTTACTTTGCAGCTCCAGTAAAACAATTTTCATACACAACTTTCCAAGCCAGTGTTCAGCCTCCCCCCAGCTTCAAGGAGAGGGGCCTTTAAGGAAGCCAGTGCTGCCAGAGTCTGGATAGGGACATGGAAGCAGACGAGACCATCCTGGCACCACTGACAGGAGAAGCAAAGCAGACGAATAACACACCCAACAAACAAAATCCAAAGTAAATTGGGTCAAAAGCACGACGTTTTCCACTTTTACTTAAAAAGACAGGAAATGTATAAAAGCTGACCGGATCATTAGGGATTTTATAAATGCTACTTCCTGTGGCCCAGAAAGAGGAAAGGAAGAGGGCATGGGGCCAAATTATGTGCTAAAGTAGAAGCACACGACTTCAGTGCAGAACGAGATATCTCAGAGCCAGCAAGCCTGCATCCAGGAGATGGAGGTGATGGAGTTTCTGCTCTGCAATGGGAATGGGGACATCGCGCCCAGCCCCAAGGGCTGTGATGCCCGGGCACCTGCATGGGGGCAAGTCAGCAACCCCAGCCCCAGCACAGGAAGGGAGCAGCGACTGTGTTTTAGTTCTCTCCAAGGTTTTCTCTGCGCAAACACGGCTCCTGCCAACACTAGGACCTGCTGAAGAGCTGGCAGCGTTAAGTGTCAAGTTCATTTTTGGCATCCGCTGCCCCGCTCAAAGTCACACGCCGTGAATTTGAGAAGAGCGGTGCTCGCCGGGAGGCAAAATCCTTGGAGGCCCTTGGAACGCCACAGACGAGCCCCACTTGTGGCATCGCTCACACATTCCACTAATCCCTTCACTCTAACCCAATGCTCCGCTCGCTGATTTGGAAGTTTTCTGCCTTTATCACCCGTGTGCCAGCACGTTTTGCAAAGCAAAGTGAAGAGGGAGGACATAGAGATGTACTTAAAGAGAGCAACAAAACCTGCCTGAACGCGACCCTGTGCCACGGGCTCTAGGTGTTCCTGCTTGAGGAGGCCTGGACTAGATGATCTCTAGAGGTCCCTTCCAACCTCAACTATTCTGTGATTCCATGAACTATATAAAGTTCAAGAAATGGGCAGTCATGGTTCGGTGTGGATTTACCAGTGTGGAGCAGGAGGAGGGTTCTCAAGGCTCCTGTTGGGAGATCACCAGCCAACTCAAGCCTCTCAAGCAAGACAGTTCCTTGTCTGCAAACCCCAAGGAGATTCTTCCTCACCAGTTCAGCACTGTTGGGACAAGGAGCTCCTGGGCATGCTGGGTGCAAACCTCCAGGTACAACCAGACTTAAGGCTTGAATAGTGAGTACCAGTGCACAAGCAGGGTCTCTAGGGTGAGGTGGCACCAGAATGGGTGCTTTCAGTACCTCAGTTTTAGACTAGAATATCTGAGTCCTACCTCAGTCCCTTTGTAGGTGCAGCCAAGAGCAATTAAAGCCTCAAGTGAAGACAGAGGCTGAAGCACATGTGCAAATCTTGACCCAAACCACAGCTCATGTCTTGAGCTAGCAGAAAGTGACGCACGGCACCTTGCAGGGGCCCTCCGGACCCAGGTGTATTTGGCCACCAGTTAGGACAGATGGAGATGAGGTTATGCCAGAGGAGCTGCTGGCTCTGACTCTGACGCAGCTTTGAAACAAATGCAGATAAATCCACAGCGTGCAGCGGAGCTGAAGCTCTCGGCAGAGTGTTTAGATTGTTCGGCAGCCAAAGCAAACACATTTGCACTGCAGGTTATAGAAGGCTGTTAAACCAGCCGTGCAACCAATTCCTCCAAGCCAAAAATGATCTTCTTTCTCTATACTGGAGCCTAACACCTACAATGACCCTGTTAAAGTTCATCAGTCCTCATGCTGCCCTTGAAGGATGCACATTGTAAACAAAACCAATATTTTAAGCAGCAGCACTCTGGATTTAGTGCAGCATTTTTATTTTTTCATCAGCCCTTTTCTAGTTGTGATTTATTTTTATTTTTCATCAGCCCTTTTCTAGTTGTGATTGAGCCCAGTCTTGCCCACAGCAAAGGTGAGAACAGGAAAGATTCTCCCTAAGTCTCTGATACTTGAGCAAAGCCTCACACATGACTAAAGCAGAAGACAAAGGCTGGAATAAGGAGTAGAAGCAGTCTCTGTTTTTCATTTAGGGCATTATCCTGCAAGCACTTACTGCTCAGCACCACACTTGCTCACCCAAGGAGCCCCTTTGAGGCCTCATCTCCTGCAGGCTTCCAGGTCTCGTCGTCTGCACTGGTTTACTTAAGAGCAAGACCTGAACTGCCTTTCTTCTGCAACAGAAATTGCAGGTGTTTGGGGATGGCTGCACCGAAACAGAACAGGACTCATTTCATGGGTCATTCACCTGTACACATAGCGCTGGCTGGAGCGTTGCTCCAGCTGCCCTTGTTCTTCCCCTGCAGGTATTTTGATGCCCTCTGGGTACTGCTCCAACCACATCTTGGGGCACAGGGATGGCAGACAAGCCCCGTGTGCCCCATGTGCCTCCCGCACGAGGAGCGGGTGAGCTGGGGACTGGGGCGCTACGCTGCTCCGATCCGATGTCACTGCTGCTCCGCAGAGGCGCAGAGCGGCACAGCACGCTCTGGGGGTGGCAGCCTAGTAAAGCCACTTCCTAGGCACTGGCTAATTACCAACAGCCCAACCTGGAGAAGTATTAATTACTGAGCACCTGTCTAATTAGGGTTCTGATCTCCAGCTTGCCTTGGGACTAGTGAGTCACATTTAACTTGTTGCACCAAACTCTGGCCTCATTCCATCACCGATAAGTTATTACCTTTAGCGCCATAAGTCCAGGTCCAGAGCAGCCCTAGCAGGATTACCTAGATGCTGCAGGTAAAAATATGTTTGTTCCTTCTCTACAGCACCAAGAGCTCATAGCAGCTCTAGCAAGATGCACATCTACTGACGCAGGGCACGCTGTGGGAGCGGGGTTTACGTGGACAAGCAGCTCATGCCCCCGCTGTTGCAACATCGGGCAGTATCATTGTGATCTTCACACTGTCAGCAAACGAGTCCTGAACACCACCCAGCATCCACGCGGCGTCCTGCTTGCTGCCACAACACCAGCTCCTTGCGCAACAGCCAGACAACCCGAATTACTCACCGACACATGATTTCCTCAGGATTAAAAGCACATCAGAAATGAAGATTTCTGTGTCAAGAAAGCAACGCCCAGTATTACACCAGGTAGGGTTGCATTTACAAGGGCTAGAAAACGTGCAGCCTTCAAGCCATAAACTAACATTTAAGGGATGAGGAAAAATCTTTCCGCCAAGAATAGATTAAGCTGCCTTTGCTACTGTACAAATGAGGTGAACCATAGGTCTCAGAATTGTGCATTGCCTTGCTTAGATGCTGGGAAAAGCTAGCCATTAAAAAATAAAAAAATAAAAACAAAAAAGCACACATTTCTGTTCCCCTTCACTGGCAGCCCAAACATAGCACAACTGCAATACAGCAGCACACCAGGCACCCAAACTGTTTATGTGGTTATTTATTTACCAAGATGATAGTCACGCCTCAAAGCCTCATCTTTGATGTCCAAAACTGCGGGCAAAATTTTCTAGAGGAAAATAATGACTTCCAGTATTCCCCATCCACCCATGGCATTTGCCCAGGGTCATGCAGATGGGCAGCTGCAGGGGAACAAGGTGGGACAAGCCCAGAGACACTTGCCTGCATCTACTCTCCAGGTTCATTTTCATCAGCGCTAAGGGCTAGATCCAGGGAAATCCATGGCAGTTAATCCCTCTGCGGGGCCTTGGCCCAAATCCATTAACTATAGATGCAAAACAAACCAAAAGGTAACTTCACTGAAAGAAAACCTCTTGCTCGGCATCTCCAGAAGGTGTACAAATGGGGAGCCAAAAAATCCCAACTAACTCTCCAGTCAAGCAAAGAAAACATAGCCATAAAGCATCATTTGCACAGCTAGAAGAGGATGGAGTTGCCTTTGGTTACTGAACACTGTCACAGCAAAGGAATAGGAAAGATTAACCAGTATCGCAACCCAAAATTTCTTCAAAAGATAGAAAAGAATTTAGAAGTAGCATTTTAGATGCAAAACACATTATAACAGATGAACAAACCCACAAATGGACAAGACTCCAAGGCCAAAAGGATATGCACACATGATGCCCCAAAACAAAGGATGGGGGTGCTAAAATGGGGACCGCTCCTGCAAAGAAGAAGCCTCAAAGGGCTGGATGAGATCCACGTTATCTCTCCATGCTTGAACCAGGCCCATGCATGCAGCACAATGACTTAAAGAAGGACAACTTGGACACACGCTGAAAGGCAAGGAGGGAGATTGCCCACCAGTAGGAAAGGCCACAAGAATCACAGCGCCGAGGCAGGGTGAGCGCAGCCTCCAAGAGACATGTTATGCCAAGTAACCGATTGCATCTAATTGGAATATTTTAGGCAAATGAAAGCAAAAATGCTAGCAGGAATTTTGGTGTGTATGGTGAGCAATATCCTGTATTCCTTCTAAAGGGGTAGCGAAGGAAAAGCAGCCAAGAGTCATTTTCCAAACTGAGCGCCAGACAAAATATCTATCAGCCCTCGTTTTTGGCAGTAGGAGCTAGACTTTAAGGGCCTCAGTATAGTCCCAGAGAATCTTTCACCTTTCCAGAGCCCCCAGTCCAAGCTCTGTTTAATGCTGTCTAAAAATCAGTGATCCAGCTGAATCCCTAGTTACAATGTGAATACATCACACGATTTGCCACGGAAACACGCCAGTTTTGCAGTCAGGAATGCAGGGGAGCAAAGACACAAGCCACACTCAGGTTTAGAGGCTCACCAAGTCTCACATCAATATTTCCTTCAGTCCTCACTTGTTTGGACAGGAGCTAAAAAAAGAGTTTGGTCAACAGCTTAAGTTTGTGCCTGGTTTCCACTTAAACCTAAATGATCTGCACCAAACCAATTCCAGATTTGCTCTGAGGATTTGCAGACTTGAAGGAATCAGCCAGGGAGTCTGTATGAAATTTAAGCCCAAGTCAAAGCGTGGCAAGCAGAGAACAGCTCACAGCTCGCAAGGAAACGCTCTTGGTCTCCTCTAGCCTTGTTCTATCCCCACTGCCTCCAGGGGAGGACCGCGTGCCGGACCACACGGAACAGTCAAACGTGGACATTCCCAGGAGCCATGCCCAGCTCCAAGGCTGCCGTACACCAGGGTGCTGCGGGGCTTCTTCCCATTGACTTTTCCTAGGAACATCATGCAAGCAAGCGGGAAAGCAGCTGGAGAACAAGAATGGAAGCAGAGCCTGACTGGATCCCAGTGACAGCCATGAGGTCTGCAGGACTCTCACCTGACAAATCCATCCCTAGGAGCACTATCCATAAAAAGTGCATGAGTGCAAAGGAGCCAGATGAGGCAAGAAATCAGGAATGAAGACTGGGCATTTTTCTGCATTATCTTGGTGATGTAGGGAATGAAAAGAAAATAAACAGAGTGTTACACTACTCAAAAGCTATGCTGAATTTCTCCAACGGCCATCCTAGATCCAACTCAGTGTGGTAATATATTGCTTTTGAGGGCTCACAACAGCATTCCTGAAACAGGACCCTCAAAAGATATGACTGCACTGTGACTCCTTTAAGATGAAGAGCATGCTATTAATACATGGCAGAAGCGTGTGAATTGAAGGGGTGGGGGTGAACCTGCCTGCAAATAAACAAAATACAGTGTTCTATTTTGAGGCACAAGTGTAAGCAGATTGCAGTGTTGGAGAGGGCCCTGTCAGCCCCTTGGACATAGGCCAGTTCAATGCAAAAAATAAAACTAAAAAAAAAAGGAGTCAGGGCAAAGCTGTTTAATGGTTTATGCTCAGGATACACAGTGATTGCTGTCTCCACCTCTGCACAGACATGGATGGGAAGAGCTGCATGCACAAGAACAAGACAGCAGTTGTACCATTAGCAGATCTAGCCAGACCTCACTTGCTCACACGAAAACTCTTTCTCCGCAGGCCCTGCAAGCAGCCTGCCAGGCTGCAGGGGCTCAGCTCCCTGCAGAGCTGAGCGGGATCTACAGCACCAGGAGGACCCAATTGTTAATCAGCACAAGGAAGGAGATTGAAAGTTTCGTGACTTAAAAAGGCCTCGTGCAGTGCTGGGGCAACCTTTCACTTTGGGCGCAAAGAAAACCAGAAAAATTTAGCTCCTCACATGATTTGTCCCAGTAGGATGAAGCTTCCTCAATATTTGCCTACCCAGTAGCTCGAATGATGCTTCTTTTCTCTCCTGCCCAGTCAGACAACCAAGGGAAGCAGGTAGGCAACAGGTTAGAGTCTGAGCTTCTATGAGAAAACAGATGTGATACCTACCAAAACATCAAATGTGTATGTTTTCTGCTTTTCTTGTTATAGCTGTTCAATCCTTGCACAACTATAAGAGTCCTGATACTTACTTTAAACATACACAAAACTTTGTGTACAAATGGGAAGTACTCCCTCAAGCTTAAACTCATTGCAAGTCTTGGGACCCCAAAAAGGGAGCAAAAACTGACTTCTGCCAGAGAATTTAATAACAAGCACAGAAAGCAGGGCTTCTGCTGACAGACACTGTTTCTGTAACCTCCAGACAGAGAGGGCAGAGGGGATGGGGAAGATCAATAGACCTGGAGTGTGTGTTTAAGTCAGCACGTCTCTGATCATGTTTCCTCCAGGGCCTGGATCTCTCCCCGCCACCACCTTTTTTTTTTTTTTTTTTTTTTTTTTGCTTTCGAAACAGGGAAAAAAATTCCTACTTTCCAGCCTGGAATTAAGTTAATACTTAAGGTCTCCAGCTCTAGCAAAAGAAAGAAGAAAACTTGCATCTTCTCTCCCCATTTGCATGGCTGTGAAAGAGTAGTTGATTTACAGTGCTGTGACTAAGAATTCAGATTTTCAAGTGTTTTCATACAGATTAAAAAAGTTTTCATGTTCTTTTGGTCAATACTGTACTTTTCTTTCACATATTGCATTTAAGTGCATATAAAAACATTCATAAAATGATGAGTAGGACTTATTTTTACAGCAAGGATTCCTAAGAAAATGAGTCATATGCAGCAGCACAGCCTAGTCATTTGTCCCATCCCTCTCTACCTCCCCTCTCATGTTGACTGTCCAGGCCCATTTCAACCACATTTGATAAAGGAACCAACAGCAGAAGCACATTTGACTCCTTTCGATTCTGCAGTGCTCAGAGCTTCTCTAACACCCCAAATTGCAGCATGGACTTCACCCCTGCCAGACATGACAGAATTAAGCAGGAACCTGCTTGGGTGCCTTGCTCCGCTTCTGGACTGCTTCTTGGCATTTGCTTCCATGCCTACACGTGGGCCTCAAGGAAAGCAAGGTTATTTTGTTAACCTAAGAGCTGTCAAACCCTTTTTCTGCCATGGTTTGTTCTGGAATGTGGAGCAGGCTGGTTGCAAGAACATGTGCTTTAGCATGGTGCCTTTGAGCAGTTGGAGTTATACCCCCCACCATCTCCATCCTGCCCTCAAGGGGAGGATTTTGCATTTCCACAAAAAGGTTTTGTGCTCCGGGAAACACGGCCGGGCTGCTCTGCAGGACCCCCTCTGCCCTCGGCCACGCAGCTCCATGATGGCAGCATGGCTCAACGTGAAGAGGGTGTCAGGAGCTGCTTGCAAACAAGGTCTGTCCCTTTCCAGCTAAAGCCACTATTTATGTACAGCTTAAACACAGGACATGGCAATGCCAGCCACCGATCCTCAGATCTCACATGTCACATCCCAAAGCCATTTGTCACTCAGCACCCTTATCCTGGATTCAAATACCTAAGCCACTAGGCAAACAACCTAGCCGTTCATTTTTCCGTGCTTTTGTATGTTTCCAACTGCCTTTCTCATCCTGTCTATTCAGCAGCCTCAATTCACTTCTCCGGTGATCCCCATCTTGGCTGCTCCATCAGTGCCACCACTGTTTACCCGCGACACCCTGGGCATCCGCCGCATCCGAGCGTGTCCATCCTCTTTACCCCATCAATTCCCACACAAGTCAGCGGCACCATCCGATCCACAACCTTTCCGTGTCCCCCTGAGAGCAGGGACCTAGCAAGCTGCTCGGGCTGCCTTTGCATTTTAAACAGCTTTACCCAGTGCTGGTCAGCTGAAAAGGGCCTATTTCTGCAGAAAAGGAGATGACATCAGCCTGGGCAGGATAACCATGACAACCCTTCCCAGATCAGCAGGGCCACATGCTATCTGAATAAGCAAGCAAAGTTTAACTCCCAGCAACTTTCCAGGCAGGACCTCCAGCTTTAATTGCCAGAGCAAGTGCATGTATGGGCCTGTGCATTTGCCCATGTTTTACCTACGCTACTATCACTATTATTTTTTAAGAATGAAAAATGTTTTGAAAGATCTGAAGAGGATGGTGGCACTGGCAGAGAGAAGTCTTTCAAAATGGCATTTTGAATTTCCACCCAGCTCAGCGCTGGCTTGCAGAGAAGTTAAGATGCCAGCCCTCAAAGTCTTGTTCAATTTGGTCTCTAGTAGACCTGCACCAACATCAAGCAGCTGATGCCTAAGAATGCACTTCAGGATTTGGCAGAGAATGGGACTTCATAAGTGAGGCTCCTTGCCTTTGATCAGCTGCTAGAAAAGTAGAGAAATGAAAATATTTCAGAGCTTGGAGTGGATCCAAACCCACAACAAATCTATCTGCTAAACAGCATCTTCATAGGTGAAAGGCTCCACACCTGATCAGTATATTCTTGCTCCAAGTGGGCTGGAAAGACTTTTTTTTTTTTTTTTTTTTTTTTTTTTTTAAAGAAGTTGCTGTGCATACTATGTATGTAAGACATACATAGTACGTGCTGGACCAAGAGAGGTTAATTCTCCAGCGCTTCAGTTTTGCAGTGTGGTTGCATGCTGGAAAGCCCCACGCTATTATTTTCTATGCTGCTGCTTTCCAACATATAAACTCTATATTAAAATAAATAAGTGTAGGAGGATTAACTTGCTGGATCCAGAATCTCTTACTCCCCAATTCTTCCTAACGGTGTATTTATCAAACACATGTGTCCCATTTGGGGGCAATCTAAAGTTGCCTAGTACATAAATGCTTCATTAAAACAGCTGCTCACAATCTGTTAGGATAAATATTTTCCACCCATTTCTGATCATCATGAAGGGAGCCAGCACTAGAGTCACGGATCCAAGCAGCCTGCTCATTGGAGGTGTTCACAATTTACATTCACATGTATATTTTAAGCCTTGAGCTTGCTCTCTGTGGCTCATTGCCCCTAGTGAGAAAGGCAAGTTTGCACTGATGGGGTCCTTCCAGATGAACAAACCTCAGAGATGAGGACAACTGGAAAATCAGAGTTTTGGGAGCCCTCCTGAGCACTTTGGTGCAGCAGGAACTCATTGGCTATGGTCACACGGACACGTTAGTCCAGCATTAACGTGACCTGTTGTTGGAAAGGAGCAGTCCCATCCACATGCTCCAGCTCCAACCTTGCACCAACCCTAGTGTTCATGCAGTACAGCACATGATGAACTGGACCAGGAAACCAACCCATCTGAAAACAATCTCCTTCTCCCTTTTCCTCTTAGGGAAATATTTACTACAAGTTAAAAAACTGCAGCTGATCCCAATGAAAATCCTAAACACTGAAGATGCAGCCCAGGTTACACAGCTCCAACACTAACAAACATTCCCGGTCTGAAAACAGCAGGTTGAGCATCACTACTGCACCACACTGTGCATGTGACATCACCTGTAAATGACATCCTTGTTTGGGACACACAGGTGTTCCTGGAAGCACAGAAGCCTCCTCCCAACACAGCCCTCAGTGCTGAACAAAGACTTGTTCCGTGGCCCAAGAGAACTGTCTGACTTGGAAAAATTAATCGTTCCTGGGAAGCCAGGCTCCTCGGGATCAGGAGGCCCCACTGCACCTTTCATTAAACCACCCTTCTTCTGGAAGAACTGCAGCAAAGTCAGCAGGGTCACATCAGATTCAGTCTGCGGCTGGGGGTGAAACCTGAACCACAGTCTCAGATCATTAATCCTGTTATCTGGCTGCCTTCGTGCATCAGTCCGGAGAGGAGGAAGCCTCTTTATCGCAGTGCTGTGCCTCATGATGAAATAATTCAGCTGGATTAAATCAGCTCTCTGGGTACATCAATCATGCTATTGTCCCCCAGCAGGAAGCTTCCAACCTCAGCCTCTAGCCACCTCTGCCCCGACCTGTATACCAAGGACTTCCTTGCTCATTTTGCTCGTGTCTGTTATTTTTGCACTTACTTATATGTGCGGATGAATTTTGTGAGCAAGAGCAATTAAAATACAGTAATGAGCAATAATGTCAATAACTCTTAAAGGCATAAAGCATCTAGGAAACGCCAGCAGTGATGTTTAGTGAAAGCTTCACTAGAGGCATCTCGTAGCTTGTTATAAATATGACAAAATGTGGAGCCTCAGAGTTTTTGAAATTACCCCCAAGCACCTGTCTGACTTGAAATCTCACCCAGGGGCCCAGATCTTCAAAATCATTAACTCCTATTGACCCTGCAAGCCTTGTGCAGCAATCCACCTGGGCATATCCAAAACCACCTCCCAAATAGCACTGTAGTGTCAAAATCCCGTGGACAAAACTATGGAGCAACATGTCTGCTGGGGCTGCAGACCAGCCTGGAGACCCTTGTATGGGACCGCTTGGGTGTTCTCCAAGCAGGAGATTTGTGCTCCTTCACAAAAGGAGTCCAGAACTACCAAGGAGGTTTAATCTCAATAACCCTTATCTGGGCTCACGCCAATGGATTCATTGCTCCTGTTTAGCTGGGCACAGAGGGACTCCAGGAGAGGGAAGCAAAGGTGATCCAAAAGGACCAGCTATTGGATTCCATTCTGGGGGTCAGAATCACAGTGCGTGAATTTTACAGCAGCAAAATAAGACTTCCTAAGGTGTTATTTGCTCTCCCAATGCACAGATAAACCGTCACTTCCTTGCATTACCCTCTTCCAAGTGAGAGCAGTGAGAAACATGACAAAAAAGCATTCCCATTTGAATTCGTGCTCATTATTCTTTTTCTTCTTCTTCTTCCTCCCTCTCAAAAACATACATTTGCTTTGAGCCTCAGGTTAACAAAAACCACAAAGCCCCGCTTTGCCAAAACCACAGCATTTTCCTTGATTTGAGGTCAAAACTGACAAGTTCTGCCTGTTTTCCTCCTGCAACCATCAATCTCGTCAGGTTCACCCTGGAAGCACCTCAGTTACACCGAAAAGTTCACAGACCTGGCACAAGTTTGGGGATTTATTATTAAACCTGCCAGATTTCAGGTTTGATTTATGAGGCTTTCAGCGAGGCCTATTATCGAGTAGAGACAGGCTCGGCAGCACACGCCGGGAGGGACTCCATAGAGCTGGAAGCTTTGAAGCCTGGAGGGACCACGTCCAGCTAGCCTGACCCCCATATGAACGCCAGCCAGGCAGTTCTGGGTCTACCTACCCAGAACAGGGCCACATCTTTTAACAGCTTTGCATTTTCTGTTTCTGCGCCCCTCTGGAGTTCCAGGAGACCTGGAAAGAACTCAATAAAGCAAAGCCCTAGGGGATGGACAGCACTGACCTCCTCGCCTGGCACTCCTCCGCTTGCCTGTTGCTTGACAGCTTTGAACAGCGATGCTGGAGGCAAGAAGCCAACACCGGATTTTGCTGACATTGGTTTTTGCAGCTGCAGGTGCTCCTTCAGCTCAGAAGCATCGTAGCCTTTTTGTATTCAAATATTCGCATCTTTCCACGTGTCCCCCAACTAGAGCCCTGGGACATCACCAGCAGGCACGGACGTCTCACCTCCCATGGGGTTTCACCAGCCCCATGAGCTGCTGGCTGCTCCTCTGTGGCAGAGAGGGACCAGAGTATGTGGCTGGATCCTGGAAAGCATCTTGGGGGAGCTGAGAAACACCTATGTGGAACCACACGTGCCCTTTTTTCAATAGATTTTCACCAGGAAAATTGCTTGTGCGCTTCAAAATCTCTTTCTGTGGTAACCAGAGTGGTGCCTTAGTTTTCCAATGCAATCTCTACCTTAAGTCCAGCTGAGAACTTAAAGCCCACTCTTTCTTTGCCTAGCTCAGACAGACCTGATCTGGCATTGGAACGCTACAGCCAAGGCATTTACTTATCATCCACCAGCACAGCCCTGAACATCAGGAAATGCTGGGACAGGGAATGTCCAGAGGCTCCAGGCCAGCTGTGCTGGATGCTCCAGGGGAAGGCGACCCCCCAGGACTGCTGCCAATACAACCTGCACAGGAAATAAAACTTGGGACTGACACAGACACAGGTTTCTCTTTCAGGTTGATGGAAGCCTCCCAAGGCCGCAAAGCACAGAAGTGTGGACAGGAAAGCGTAAAGCCATGCTCCGGAAAGCCCGATTATTTTTCTTTTGTCACCAAGCCATGCATCAGGCATAAAACAGTTAACGCGGGCTTGGGATTTGCAGAGTGGCTTTTCCACCTCCAGTTTTATTTATTTATTTCCCTGTTTCAAACCAGTTCCAAGGACATCGCCAGCAACATGCAGAGCCAAAGGGTGAGCTGGTGCCAAGGGCTCGGAGCGGGCCCAGGGGCCCCGTTCACAGCTATAACCACATTTCATCTTCCACACAAGCGGGAAGGGGGCACGGAATGAGACGGGGAGGCGGAAGCAAACGCTGGCAGCGACCCAGGCGCTGTACACTAAGGAGATAAGCAGAGATAAGCCACTTGGCAACTGGTTTGCACCGTGCCCTGCGTTTATGAAGCTCAGGATTGCTGCCTGCCCGTAACGCCCTAGGTAGTCTAGGCGAAAGAGAACATCCTGACGGGAAGACGCGGTGCAGCCGAGCTGCCGCCGGCTCTTCCCTTTCAGTTTCGGTGAAACTCTTGCTCAAGCAGAGGTTCACGAGACCTGCCCAGCACCAACGCACCAGACCCTCAATTTAAAGTTCCAGAGGGAGGCAAGCGGAGGGCATCCGGCGCACAAAGTGGGTGGTATGTCCGACTGCCAAGTTTTCTAGCTCAATAGTACCATTCCGGTCTTTTTTTTTTTTTCTTTAGGCAAACAGCTGCAGTGCAATGGCCCACAGAAGCTCCACAGAAGCCCAGGCCCCACGGTCCCCCTACACTGCTATGCAAGAGGATGAGCTGCCCCTGGTCTTGCAGCACCTCGGAACAGGCGGCTAACCGTTGTGCAAATTCTTCATTTTTACATCGTTTGGAACAGACAGTGCTGGAGGGAGCCTTCGGTGCCTGCACTCTATTTGAGTTTTTAAAAACCAGCTGTGCGACCAAATGTTATTTCACATTTAGAACGACTGACACTGCAAGAAACTTCTGATTCGAGTGAAAAGGCAAGATTATGACCAATATACAAGTTTTACCTATAATTATGTTCCTTATTCCCTTTAAGGCAAGATGAGCAAAAACGCAGAAACCATAGTGCAGAATGTTACCTTGCATTTCTGCATGCAGCAAATTGTGGCCCCTGTCAAGCTTTAAAAGCCCCAAAGCAGCAGCACTTGCCTCTAAACATGTTTACAGCCTCATCACTGTAACTCACTATTTTGATTGCCATAAGCAGTCACAAACTTGTGCTGGTTTTTGCTCTGCCTCCTTGCAAGCATCCCTCAGCACTGCCTCGTTGTTACTTGCTTTCTGGTGACCAACCAGCTGCCATGGACTTGCTGGTTCACAGCTAAATCCATCAGTGGTAACAGATATGCGGTCACAGCAGAGCCGAGAAAAATCCTGTCCCTCCTCCACCATGAGGTTTATCTACCTGGCTGCTGGCATTAGCTTCGTAATTAAGGCTGGTAAAACTGCAAGAGAAAATCAGCGACACAGCAAAGGCCCTGCACCACCAAGCAATTCAAAGTGCCAAGCAATGGATGCAGGAGGAGGAGTTTTGGGGTGGAGGGCAACAAAATAGTGATTGTTATTAATGCTTTTAGGTGATGTGACCCCAGATGCACAAAACTGGGAAGTTACTGACAGCATTCTATCCAACAGCCCAAACTGGGTCTCTTCCATGCAAATCTTACAGCTCAAATAGGAGATGCAGAAACCAGGAGGTGAAATTATTTGGCCAGCACTTGAAGGAAATATGATTGCATGACCAGAGCAGTCACTTCTTGGACTTAAATTGGGGGAAACTATGAAAATACTTGAGCATGTGCTGAAACACTTGGCTCAACAGTTTGAAGTCTGAAGCAGACTGGCCTAATACTTGCTATTCACATTTTAAAATCCTTCCCCTATTAGTCATTTATTTTTCACTCTCTAGCTGCATGGCTTAATGAATTAGTTTTGTCCCAAATAATTCCACATTCTCATCTGCTCTGTGCATTAATTCTCAAAAGGAGCTTCAGTAGAGGATTTCTTTATCTATGCATTCATCAGCTTCAACTCCCCAGTGAGGTCATTTCCGAAGTTTTTAATAAAAAGAGACTTTTGATTCTTGGGGTCATGCTGCAAATTACATTTTCACTAATCTAGCAGAGGTCAAAAAATAAGTCAGAGTCAAAGCACATCTCTGAGTCTGTACCACACGTGTGTCCGCAGGATTTAAAAATACACAGTTCTGCTGTTATAAATAGAGCATTCTTCTCTAAGGCCAAAGCTCCCAAAGTCCACGAAAACATCCTTTTATTTAGTTTTATGATTATGCTTCTTATCCCAGTGATCAGGGTGCCCTAAAGGGGATGAGAGCTGCTCTCGGGGCCAGCATTCCACCCCTGCTATTTTTATATTATTGGAGGGTCAACATTAACATCAGAGTTACTTCCTTCATCAGACACTTCTACAGCCCAACTCTTGGAAGAGACTGTTAGCAGTCTCCTAAAGAAGAGAGTAAGAGCACAAAAGTCAAAAAGAGAAGATGAACAGTCTTCCACTGAGCATTTTTCAAGAAGGTTAACACAGAAAGGTACTGCATTATCCTAAATCCTGTGTTGGATATCATGATCCAGTCTCTTACACAGAAAGGTGATCAGAGCCATAGGAAATAGCTAGTGCTCTACATCGGATTGTGGCTCTTCCCCTTTCACAAGCAGGGTTGTACTGGCTGCACTAGGAGCATGTACAAGCAGAAGAACAATTCGGATCATACAAAAGCGCTCATTAAAAGTACTCGTTTTCCCACTCACTTTCCACTCAGTAAGTAGATGGCTAAAGTTAAAATGTATGCTGCAGGCCAGCAACATTCCACCTTCTCCAAGGGCTACACTGGTCATGGGGTATTGGAAAATATGGTCTAGAGTGACTGAGAAAAAAAAAAAAAAAGGTGATGTGGGAAGAAAATTGAGACACCAGTCAATATTTAAGATGTGGCAAGACTAAAGCATCCTTTTTAAAGGTATTTCTTCAGGTAGGGGACACGTATTCAGGTCTTCATAGTTCCCCAGGCAGAAAAGTCCCTTTCCCACCTTCAAAACTGTATGATTTCCTTTCATATGAACAAAGAAAACAATAAGACTTCAGGTGGCTTGCTAACTGATCCTACTTTGAGGTGATCTTATATAGCAGTTCCTGCCTCTACTCCCAGAATGTCTCCTTTTTGGGTGGTCAGAACATCACACGGAGAAGAGTCCTGTGAACAAGCCCACAGGTTCTGCTTGGACAAACAGGATATTGTGTAGAATATCCCAACAATTCTTCTCCCTTCAGAAGGGCTACAGAAACCAAAGTTTTAAAAGGACTAAAAGTTTTAGTTCTTCCAGAGGTCAGACAGGCAAACAGAACATGCTGTGTCCAGAATCATTTTAATTCCTACTGTTGAATATTGAAGATACAAAAACTGCCTTGTTCTTTAAAGTTCGTTCACAGAGGTCTGTCATTATGTAGCTGTTGACAAGATTTAGCTACTATACAATGTGTTTGGATTCATAAGATAAAGACATATACCAAATATGCCATGGCCTTCAATGTCAGTGTCATTTCTGTGCAAGGTTGGACCATGCAATCACTGGAAGAGAAATGGTATAAACTTTGAAATAACAAAAGTACACATGCTCTTGAGGTAAAAACTAGAGCAGAAGCAGGACACCTTTAGCTTACTTGGGGACACATTATGATGTTGAAAAAAAAATATTGTGGAAAGTTCAGGCAAGGCTTAAATGCCTTTAAGGACCCCGGATTTTGAGAAACCAATCTACACTGTGTAGATGTACTGCATTTTTCCAAGCTCTTCTGTTCCTGTCTTGACGCCAGGAGATTAAAAGAGTGTTGAGTGGTGCTGAGCCTCTTGGGGGGTCATTAACATTGCATGCAGTAATGGAGTTATTTTCACTGGCTCAAGCCATCCTCGCCTGCTGATGAACACGACAGGGTCAGAGGAAGTCACTGTGATTGCATGAATACGTCCCTCGGTACATCTTTCCTCTCCTTTCTCCAGGAGATCCTGGGGCTCCCAGCAGAGCCCAAAGCCATGCCTCCAAAGCCCAAGCCAACACCTCTCCCCAGCTGCATTGCCCACAAAAGCAAACGCTTTAGAACTGCAGCAGCATTTCAAGTTGTACGTTTTGGGAGCCCTCCCAGCAGAGCCCTTGGAACTGGTAAAGTTCACACATGATATGTATTGCCAAGAACAGTGTTCACTATACATAAACATAGACCACTTGCGCCTGCTTTCACATACTTGGACAACTCCCACCTGGAAGCACACTCGGCTCTCCATGACCCAGAAGCTCCACTGTTGCACACAGAAGCTAACACCCAAGGGCGATAGGAATCTAAGGATTTAGGTGTGAAGTGTGGAAATGAGGTGCTTCTCCCCACCCTCTTCCTGTGCTAGTTCTGCCCTGTTCTGGCCAGCCCCTTTGGCCTTAAGCTAACTCAGCTGACAAGGAAAATCCTCAAGGAGCCAATTCGTCCACTGGCAACAGGGGGATCCATCCTTATTATGACTTTATCAAGGATCCTTTCCAAGTTATCTTCTTGCACTAGATGTGCCAGCATCAAGGCCAGCACCACCAAGCACAGAGGCAGGACATGACACCTGCCTGTTGAAAACACCAGAGAGCAGGAACCATGAACAACTCTGAACCATGAACAACAGGATTCAGAAAAAGCAGGCACATGCAGTAAGAGCAGAACTCAGAGGGGCCTTGCAGAGCAAAGCAAGAGCTCTTACCAGATCGTCCCCACATGCTGCCCTTGGCCTGCACTCAATGTGTGCCACAGCACAAGCCTCAGTCTGGGGCAGGGTTAAACAAGGCAACTGTGGGGTCCATCCCCACCCAAACCTTATAACCCTGTCTCTCTCCAAAACTTATTTCCCTTCTCTGCTAGGCACACACAGCACACACATCAGCACCAAGCCTGACACCCCACCCATAGGGACGGGTGGTACTGTGTCCTGGAGCTGGATAACAGCCATTTGGCAACCAGCCTCTTCAAGACTTTGCCTTGATATCTCTAGACTGTTTTCTCTACCTAAGACTTCCAAAACCTGCTAGTCCCTCTCTGGCATGTTATCTCCTTTCATATCCTGACCTTTCTGCAAGAGTGAGGCACATGCAAAAGAAGTCAACTTTCCCCCCCTTTCTGAACAAAGGGCCCAACAGGAGATCAAAGCACATAGTTTTTTAGCCCATGGAATAATAAAAGTCGATGAGAACAATGTGCTGCTGATGGGGGAGTTGTGCTGTACAGCAGCAGGGAGGAGGGCCCAGGCCAGGCCTGAAGCGTTTCACAGCACTAGAAGAGACGAGACAGTGAGTAGGGCGCCTGTGGAGAGGGAGTTCTTGTTTGTTTTAAGAAAGTTTTTATTTTAAGAAGGGACCATGGTTGAAACCACAAAACCAACAATATGAATATTTATGGGGCCAAACTCAGTAGTCCCAGACCCAAGCAGGGCTCCCACTGACTTTAATAGGTACTTTGCCTTCCTAAAGATAGCCTGCCCTGACCACCATCTCATTCTTCATCGCCAGGGGCAATTGCCTTCTCCCCTTCTCTTTGCTACGTGGACATTTGGTCTTGCATTCAAAATTGCTTCATATTTTTATGCCTCAGTTCTCCTCTCCAAGAGCTAGCTATGGTAATACTAGCTTCCTTCAGGAGGAGAGGTCGTGTGGGTGGAAAGCCTCTTGGAGTCTCCAAACAGCAACAGAAACATATAGCATGTCCCATGGCCCCTGGAGGCTGCCTGCTGTGAAGGGACAGTTCATCCTCTGCTTCACCCTCCTGTTTGTTTAGGGGCTTCTATTCATTCCAGGCCAGGAACAAACTGATTCACCATCACCCAAAATGAAATTAACATGAGCAGTTACATAACCCCAAAGCCCCCTCCCACCATCAAGCAGGAGAGAGAATCAAATTGCAGGACAGAGTCAAAAATAACTCTCAGTTAGCAAAGATAACAGTTCAGTCCCCACCTCTAGCAACTGGCATCCTCTCAGCTGCACACACTTAACTCCACATGAGTTTCTCCTGTCTTATAGCAGAGGGGAGGAAGTGACAGCTCTGCAGCTCCCAGAGAAAGCAGAAGGCTAATGGGTTAATGAGCTACCTCTAACATGGCACAGAGGAAGGAAAGACAGTTTTCCTCTGCCTGCCCTAGGTTTGATGAGATTCACAGGACCAGGGAAGGTCCTTCCACATTCACCTTCCCATTGCAACCTGTCCTATGGTCTCTCCAAGCATGTAGGGAATGGCACAAGTAAGCTGAAACACTGGAATGACGCCATAGGCCGAAGGAGGATAATTAGATCAAATTGTCAGCACGCATTTCTCAGTTTCGGAAACAGCTGAGGCTTTTGGAAAACTGAGGTTGCTCTGATTGCAGTCCCATTTGGCCAAAGCAAGCGTGGTGGGGTGTGCAGGCTCCCTGGCCTTCGCAGCAGCAAATCCATGGGTTGAAATAACCTAGTGAGCTAGCACATAATCACTTTGTGCTCTGAGAAGGAACCCAGCCCCTCGTCTGTTGCTTTGATAGGAGGTTGGAAGCAGAAACACCCAAACAAAACAAACTCCAAGTTTGGGTCTGACCTTATGAATTGGACAAAATTCAAGCAATCTCCTGTCCCTCCCTGAAGGGGGAACAAGAGGTTCTTAGCACAGCTTAGCAGGTCCCACTAGCACTAGCAGCAACCACACTCCAGGATCAGGGTTTGATTCCTGGCATCAGCAGCACAATATGATCTTAGATTCAGCAGATGAAGCAACCAGTGCAAAGCTGAGCCAGTCAAGATCAAGCCAACACTTTCCTGAGATTTGAAAACAACAAGCTAACAGTTTGACATGTTTTATTTAAGCATTTTTGCACATTCTGCATTTTGCTGCCTTTGGCATGTACCTGAGGTTGTAATACCACAAGAGAAGCTGTTCTTCTCATGCCTCCACTCTAGCAAAACCTAAGAGTGGTAGAAATCACGAAGTTAGATGCAACTCATGAGAAGCTTGCAGAACTCAGTCAGGACCAAAAGCTTCTGAGTTTGCACAAACCCTGGATATCCCTCTGAACTTTCCAGAGCCTCACCAAACTATTAGACACAGAACCTGGGACTTTGAAAGGCCCTTCAGAAAGCTGGATGCTCCTGTAATTCCAGGTGGATTAGAGACATGACACCCTCAGATTCCCATGACAGCAGCAGCCTTTTTCTTTAAAGCAAATAAGCTTTATTCATTACTAAACTGATGGGAAAGAAGGCTAACACAAGTTCTCTCACTATACACCAGCCTCAACCTGCAGAGGAGTTCATGAGGGTGCATCGGGAAAGGCGGGACAGATTTATCTAATAGCTTTAGCAATGGGAAAGGATGAATGACAGTTCCTTTCTTAAGGGAAAAAAAGAGGAAAAAAAAAGGAGAGAGAAAAGAGGGAAAAAAAGAAAGAAAATCATTAATAGCTAGTGTCAAAATGTTGTTAAACTGGCTTTTGACTCAGCACACCATAGTGCTGCTTGTAAATGGAGTATATGGCTTGTGTGAGGTCATGAAATCAAACATGCCTCCACTTGCCCATTCCCTAGAGCACAGTCAGCTGCAAGAGAACATGATGCATGGATAGCATAGGGGAAGGTAAAGAGATTCATGTTTCATGCTGCTCATTTATCAGAGTTAAAATATATTTAGCCATTCACATACTCAAATATATTCTTACTTGATAGCTTGAAATTCCTATATGGTTGTGGGGGAGGGGGGGGACATCCATTACCTCCAGCTTTTTCTTTATAACCATAGCACTCAGCAAGTGCACACAACTCCCTCCTGTTTTGCAGTCAACATTCCTATTTGTAAGTATTAATGGACCTAAAGAACAGCAGAACTGAGCACTTAGCAGGGAGCTATACTGAACTGGAAATGAGACACAGACAAATGCTGGGAGGGTGGTGGAAGGCCTGAAGCACGAGGCATACAATGTGGTTCTAACAGCCAGGCACCACGAGGAATTGCTGGAATTCCTCCTGTTTATGTTTCCTGACATTTCCATCAAGTAAGGAATAATTAAACACTACAGCAATTGGGTGATAGAATGATTTATTTTTAAAGTACCCCCACAGCCCAAGGCTTTGGGAAGCGTATGGAGACATGAACCGTATTCCAAGGAGGAGGAGAACATCACCACTATGTCTAGCTCCAACAGTGGGCAGGCAGAGGTGCAGGAAGGAGCTTGCTTTCTTTCACCGTCAGCTCCATTTCGTTAATCTTTGGGGCATTCGTTTACTTAAGGGGAACAAGAGTCCAGGGAGAGGTGGAAGGGACACCAAAACACCACCACTATTTTTAATCATGCATTCCAATATGAAACATCCCACTTGGAAAGCCAGAATTCCCTCTCTTTGGGTGCAGGTCCCAGAGAACAGAACCACTGAGGAGGGGACAAAACTGAAAGGGCCAAACCAAGATGGAAGAACTTTGTCCTTCCCAAGGTCACTGCCATAGGGCTGGGGTAGAGCCAAGAGAGTTTTCCAAACCTTCATTCACTTCACTGCTGCATATGGCAAGAAGAGTGATTAATCACTGCATTTCCTGGCTTTTCAGGCAGAGGGGACCAAGGGGTAACATGATAACAGTGTTGAAGCACATAAGAGCTGTGACAAGAGACCAAGGGTTTATTCCAGAAGGGACAAGCAAAGGCTGTAGGAAGGAAGGGTCAGGACAGCTGTTAAGAAAGGTATTCCCACTGCAAGGACAGTGAGGAACACCTGCTACAAGAACATGGTAGACACCATCATTAATGATCTGGCAACTTTGGCTTCAGGAGGAGCTGAATGCTCCCTGGAGATTTTTCCCAGTCTCACATGTCCTGAACCCATCTCCATGTAAAGCCATAGAACTGGAAAACCAAAACCATCATATCTGTCATTGAAAGGCACAGAGAACAGCAGCAGCCTGCCCTGCCATAGAGGAGGTCAGGAGACTCGATCCTTGGAAGCCAAGGATCATGGGAATTCAGCTTCACATTGAGCCCTACTTCACAGTCCGTTTATTTTACATGTTTATTTAACATCTACATGAATCAAGGCAATATTATTTCACAAAAAAAAAGGGGGAAAAAAAAACAGAAAACTTGGCTCCACTTATTCAAACATTTGGACAAGGAAGGAAGAAAGCCCAACTCAGAATTTGGCTGTGTTAAAGAATAGGAATATGCAGTTATTATCCTGTTGTCAGTGGTTCAAAGCCAGCCCAGTTGAAGGAACTGTATGCAGTTGCCATCTGGCAGTTGTTTGGGGAACCTCCCTGAAAGAGATCATGGCCTCAGCTCAGATCCAAGCAGATAAGAGTCCCCCAAGGACAGGGAGCAAGGCCTGAAACTCTTCCTGGAGAAGAGGGAACGGTGCTGGGGCAGGGGGAGGCTGCAGGCCTTACAGAGCTGCGAGTGCCCCGGCACAAGGGCACTTACACACCTCTTGCTATGCCCATTTGCAACACGTACAAAAACAGAGGAGAAAAAGCAAGAAAAGGGAATCAGACCTGTCGTAGTCTCTTGACTGCTCCAAACCCACCAAGCTTTTACTCACCTGGCATCTCCCAGATGCTAAGTGCTCAGAATAACAAACACCCAGAACAAAGGCCGATGAGGAAAAAGGCTGATAACTGCTGGAGGATAATATCAGTGACACGAGGTCATAAACTAGAACTGTCAAGTTATTTAAAACAAACTAGCATTTCCCTCCCCCCCTCCCTCCTGAGGATAGAATTAAAAACTAGGGCAGCTGCAGAAGCCTTATTTTTCTAGAGATTCCCAAGGCAGCTACCATCTCTTGCCTCTAAATCAAGACTGGATGGGTTTTTGGAAGAGATGCATATGACAAATGCAAGTTAATGGGTTCAATAAGGGTTGAAATTTGCTGGCCCGTGTTGTACAGGAGGTCACAGCCTAGATGATTTAAAGTCCCTTTTGGTCTTAGTATCTCTGGAAAAAAAACTATCAAGTCTCTCATATTAGAACTAAAAGAATAAACAGCAGCAAACAACAATTGTCAAATAGAGCCTTTGCTCACAGAAGACCATGAGTGAAGGATCTTTGGCTTTGTTCATCAACCGCATGGTTTCTAATTTGTTCTTTTTTTGTCCTAGTTTTCACATAAAATAAGGTTTCTAGAGTCATGCAGTATGCCTGCACATGTTTTGTTGTATCCAACGCTCAAGTATGTTATCCACTTTTGACAAGGGGGTAGAGATCACAGAGATACTAAGTTCCTGAAAGTTTTGCAGGAGCAGGAAAGTGGGTAGAAGGGAAAAAGCTCCACTAATGATCCCAGTGGAAGAAAAGCTCTAGCAGAGAAATGAGTCCTTCACACAGCAGGAAAAATCCCTAGAAGCAGGGATAATGGAGCCTAGGGATGCTTCAACCAAGGGCAGAGAGGAAGGGGGGGCGGGCAGAAGCTTCAGTCAGGATTGCCTTATCCCATAGGATCCACACAGTCCACATTTGCTTATCTGGGCTTTTGAGCATCCAAGGAGCAAAAAAGCTCATGCTACAGCTTTAACACAATTAATAAAACTTCAATGAGCCACTAGACACCGATCAATGGGAAGCCAAGCTCTAGGAGTTTCAGTACTCACTGAATTACTTTCAATTATGGTTAATAAGCCACAGAGTGGATGGCAGAACTTCAGAGCAGCTCCAAGGCTTCTCCATCACGTGGCCTGCAGCACAGATACCACCGGGAGCACTAACAGACTGGGGCCAGGGCCTTTGCAACCCCCTGTATAAGCACCTCTAATGAACAACAGAGCTGCCTGCAGGGTTTATGCAGCCTCCCCCAAGGCACAGCCTAATTTAACAGCTTATTCTACCCCTGTTCTGCACTGGTGGAGGACAGGGGCATCTGATCCACAGCCACTTGGAGTTTCTCTCATGGCTTGGGAATCCTTTGCAGAAGACAATGTAAAGAATTTCTGCAGTGATCTCATCCTCTCCTGCTTGGCAAGCACCAGACTTGCACTGCAGTTCTGGGTGGAATTCATAATGAACGTGGCTTTTGCTTATGGCCCTTGTATGTGCAGTGATGGTGACATCAGCAGAGCTGCAGAAGTGGGGCTTACTGGCTAACAAGTAGTTGCAGAAGCCCAAGAATACAAAACAATGATTTATATGATCCTATACAAGTGATCTAAGCCCTTCCTGTCCCTGTACTAAACTAGAGGACTTGGAGTATCCAATATCATGTAAATTCAGATTATTAAAACCAAAGAAATGTCAACAAAGCAACGACAGCAATTAACACCACGTAAAGTAATCTGTCATGCTTAGAGTCATCACCATCTTGACTAGAAACCCAAATACTATCAAAGGATTTAATGCATCTTTCTGGCATAAATCCAGAGTTGACCTAGGGAACACACATGCAAAAAAACCCAACATTTAGTTCTGATATGGAAATCATGCAGGATAAATGTGTCAGCAGGTGTAGGTTCACTCCTACTTCACTCTTCCTAGTACAGCACAAAAAAAAAAAAAAAAAAGTTCTTCAAAAACAAAGATGAAAACTCACACCTGACCTACATCCCATGACTACTCCATTCCTCTTCATATGCTAAATTTAATTTCCAGATAAAAAATTGCTCTGTGTCCAACATAAGCTTAACATTAGTAGCATTTCAAAGGAGCTCAAGCTTTTGGTGCTTTTTCCACATTTCAGGTGATTTGATGAGTCCAGCAGTGACTGCAGCTCCTCATTTTTTCCAGGTTTATTCCACCAACATCAAACACTGCTTTCTTTCATTTGGGCAAAGCCCACAATTTCCTTTACACTAAGTCACTTGGAGCAGCATTTATAAAAAACTGAACTGGCCAGCTAGTATGGAAAGCCTGGCTCACCCAAAATGTTAATGAATGACTGAAAGTGTGAATGGAGCAGTCAATAGTAGAAGCTATGTTTCCATGGAAAAATCCAGAGTTTTTTTTTTTTTTTTTTAAATACACACAGGTGCCAGAAACCCTTAGTCCTCCTCCATACTAGCACATCTGCCTAGTTCAGCTACTCTGGCAACACACTCCTCTTCTCCCAGGTTTTGCCTTTGCCTATCCCAAACCAAGCACCTTTTTCTCCCCCTCCATTCCTAATGTTTCCCTCAGGCATTCACATCTACACCTGCAAAAGTCACTAGGAAAAATCATATCAAGGGCTGTTGCAGACTGAGGTAAAGAAAATTATTATTTTATTTTAATTGAGCCCTCCACATGCAGGAATTTACTGCACCAAACACTGCTCTAAGCAGGCCACAGCCTGGCAGGTGCTGCCTGCTGAGGGCAGCACATTTTTACCCTAAGCTTTTCCTTTATTAGACTTAGAAATATGTTTAAAATTCAACTGACATAACTTACTCATTGATTCCACATCACCATGTGGATTTATAGTTTGTTTTCAGAGCTGCAGAGACTTACGGGCTTTCGTATGTGTTTATACACCCATGGAAAGTGAAGAGCTTTTGAAGATCAATGGAATGCGAGACACCACAGTTTTAGCACTGCTGAGACTTTGCCCCTTTGCCATTACCTTATTCACATATGACAGATCAGGGTTATCACCCTCATCTTACCAGCACTGTCCCAGGCACAGAAAGGTAATCAAGGGGCCTATGCAGCATGCTACAGCATGAGGGTGATATAATGAAATATGGACTACCAGACACTTGCCTTGCCCTACCTCATGCCATCTCGCTAAACACCCAGGACTTTGCTAATCTATGCAAAGAGTTGCAATGACTTTCCTAAAACAAGTCTGTTTTGCATTCAGCTAGCAGGCATCAGGGCTGAGTACACCCTTGTAGTAGGCTGAGAACCAGGGCTTGGATTCAAATTAGAAAACAGCAAGAAATGTTCAAGCCAAGCACAACGGTACACTGGGAACCATGTGATGCTGAGCACTAAACAAATACAAGATAGCTTATCGTGGCACAGTCTGCAGCTCCTTTCTGAGGCAGCAGCACCTCCAAGCAAAGGCAGAAAGAGCCATCCTGGAGGAGAGAGAAAGTAAGGGATAGAGAGAAAGGACTTCAATCAAAATAGTCTTTTGACAAGAGAGATTGAATGCATAGAACTTCCACCTAACTTTGTCACTGATTAGACACTACATGTTTCAAGTGCAGAATGAACCTACATGCCAGTCAGGTGCTAGACTAAACCAAGTGTAAACACATATTGCAACCTCTGCACTTTTCCTTGTTGCAATCAGAGGAGAAACACAGAGCACCAGAAGCCTTTGGAGAAGACCCATTCCTCATGATGCTTCTAGCCCAGCTTTGCCAGCTCTAACATTCCCATCGGGGCAGGACATCTGGATATTCATACCAACCACATCTCCAACTTTTTCCACTCATTCACCAGCACTTTCAATGGGATTACAAGGCTGTCCATTAACAGCTGAGCAATTTAGTGACTTGCCCACCTGCAGCTGCCAGCTGCACAGCAGGCCAGGACATCTTATTTTTCAAGCACATCACAGACATTCCTCACTGCTAGGCTTGTATCTGTGTATTATCAAAGCAGAACAGGATAAGAAAAATAATCCCCAACTTATTGCTCTTTGGTGCTTTTGCATCTTTAACAGCTCCTTTATTATTTCACCAACTTTCCTATGTCTCTTTGCAAGGGAGTAACTTCTGCCCCTTCATTTGCATGAGGGAGCATGGGGTGGGGAGAAAGGACACTGTTTTCCTCCCTCCCATATCAGTTTTCAGTGTGACACACAGTTCACTGCAAAAACCAAACAGCCCTAATGAGAGCAGCTGTGCCGTGGGTGCACCCAGTGTCAGTCCCTCTGCACCCGCAAGCCAGCCTGTGTCCTCTCAGCAAGGTCAGTGTCAACAGCGAGGCCAGAAAAGGGGTGCTTCCTCCACACCCAGAGGCTCATGCCGATGCCAGCAGCAAATCCTACTTGTTGGAAGGCTGCACATGTAGGATCTGTGCAGTTCCCACTGAGATGTGGGCTCAGAGCTGCATCGAGGTCACTATGCCAATTGCTGCATTTACACCACATCAAGGCCAAGCAAAGTGACAGCTCATGACCTTGCCCCTTCAGCAACTGTGTGCCAGAAGTTGGATAAAGCAGTCTTCCAAATGAGGCTTGTGGTTGGACGGGAAAGGAGGCTCGGGGGTGTCATGAAGTGCTTCTGGCTCTGGTTCAGTCCTTGCAGAAGCGGCTAACAGACATGACTTAGGAAGCCAGGAGAGGAGTGGTGATCCCATAGGACCCAGCTCTTGAAGCTGGCGCCTGTCACAAGCCAAGCTGCTGTACACTTTCCTTGGAAAGTCACCCCACTAACTTCAGCCCTGATGCCTGCATCCTGTGGACCTGGCTTGCTGAAATCTCCAAGTTTCCCCACCGATGAAGGATGAGTTGGTGCAGGTCCTTCAGAGCAGCACACACAGCAAGTGCAGAGTTAGGTCCAGGCCACAGCAGCTCTCGGCCCACTGGTCTCCCAGTCCCCACCAGGCCCAGATCCCCTCCCTTTCACAGTCACACCAGCACAAGGGTCAGGGATCATCCCATTTGTTTGCTCTTGGATGCCTTTTCTCAGGCTGGGCTCTTCTTTACACTTTTGACCAGCAACCCACTGCTCTAGCCCCTATTACAATTATTTCCTTATGCATCCTTGCCTTTTATCTGCCCATCAGAGAGCTGTCCATCAGATTTAGGGCACCCACAAAGCTGCTCCTCAGGCTTCGCATGTCCCCATTGACCCAAGCCAGGAGCCCAGCCTGGGGAAGCCTCGAGCCCATCCTCATTCTTTACCCAGCTTTAATTTACTCCTGACACCAGGAGAGCAGAGCTGCTGGTCTTTGCCTTGCCGTGGTCTCCAGCCACCGTAGCAGCATCACACCATGGGGCAGGAGCAGCGTGAGGCGCCGTTGCCATGGGCACAGACGGTGGCCACCACCCGTTCCCATGGTGCAGACCCAGACACGCACCACGTGAAGAGAAGGAGGAATATGCACCCGCCAGGCTGTTTGTATGCCCTCCAGTCACCTCCCAAGTTAAACACTTGGCCTTTATCTCCTTGCTTGCCAGCGCCCAACAGCCAAGGATGAGGCAGCAGAGCCCAAAGGCTCCGCAGATTCCTCCACCCACTGCCTCTGAGGGGAGCAGTAGACAAAAGGCCAAATATTTCTGTCCTGGCCGACCTCCTGGAGACCGAACACATTCAGCGTGCGTGCTCAAGCGTGGCCAAGGGCAGGACTTGGCTCCAATGAGCTGCCCTCAGCTGTGTCAGGCCATAAATTTTTGGCGTGAAGTCCTCATCTCAGGCCCTCATACCAGGGACTGCACAAGGAAAGAGCAAGGGCACTTAGCAGGCCCTTAGGAGACATTTTATTTTTTCTACCCTTGGGGAGCACACAACACAAGAGCATTACAAGATGGGTGAGGGAAGGGCTGCCCTAAACTTGATTTTAGGTGAGCCCAGTCACTGGAAGGACGCAGCAACAGCATCTGGTCTCATCTGGTGAGAGACAGACGCACATGGACTAGCTCCCAGGTCACCCTCTCCCTTGCAGGCAGGCTTGTGCAGAAGGGGTCACTAGCCCAATATGGGACAGTTTTCCTCAGACAGAGGAGCCTTTTCCAGCCCCTTCCTAAGCTGGTTCCTGACTATATCTGTAAAGCTGCGCCTTGCACTGGTCGCCCTGCCAGAGACAAGGCTTCACCAGCTGCCAGCACTGAAGTTTTGCATCATTTAAGATTTGCTCCTGTGTCCCACTTCAGTGGTGATGTCTACAGAGGAAGTATTTGTGAGTGAGGAAAGGGCATGAGGCTAAAATAGGACCATACATCCAGAATAAACTTTGGCTACAGCTTAGGCATCTTCCTCCTTTAAATTGATGCCATCCTTCTCTGGACCTTCAAGCTCCTATCGCCCCTCTGATCTCCCAACCAGCAGGAGAAAACAAGCAATGATCCAGGCAGCTGAACCAAGGCAAGTGCTGATAGCAAGAGGAATTAGTCACCATAATATATGAAAAGAATTAGGACCATTTAATCTCATCCTCCCCTTATCAGTGGTCTCAGATGTCATATTTTGAGAAGAAAATGCAGTGGAAATTCCAGCAAATCAGTCCTACAATTGAGGAATTGACAAGAATTTTCAGCTTTTTCTCTCCATGCTTGAAAAATTACTGCATAAAGGAAACAATAATCATTGCAGAGCATATAACTCACAATAGGCTGAAACATTATCTCAAACTATTCCTCTGCTTCCTGCTTAAGTAAACATATTAGAAATGTATGTATATATTTCACAGGCAGCTTAAAAATAAAATGAGGAGAGGTATATAATGTCTCCTGCCTTTGAGTAGCATATTGTTTATGTTGTTATAAGCACAGCCTGTATTTATAGTCCAACACAAGTCCAACAAGTGCAGGCAAGCTGGGAAATGTTTGTTAGGTTTAACAACCTCTTATTTAACTGGTGCAGAAAATTGTATCCCTTTGGATTGATTCATGACATGAATTGTATAGAAACCCTCTTCAGCAAGAAAAGAAAAACTTCAAAAGGTCAATCTGACATTTTAAACTCTCTCATACATTCAGCAAAGATGTTCACAAAGCACAATCCTCCCACACTCCCCACAAACAACATGGGGACTAGAGCAGGGAAATGATACAGTAAATACAGCTAGGGATGCATTTCAGGTCAAAAAGCAGAGTCATTCCAGTTACCTGAGCTGGAAGGGATTCTTACTCCAGTAAGCTATGAGTCCCACTCCAGTTAGCAGATTAAATACATTGAGCACTCCGTGTGTGTTTTTTGTTGTTGTTTGTTTTTTTTTCCCTCTCTCCTAAAAGCCAGAAGCTCTAAGGGCCACAAAGAAAGGTTGCACCAAGCCTTCTAGCTGGTGTGGCAGCAACCCTATTTAAGCAATGGACTAAACAAGACCCAAACTTCCACCTGAGCTCAATCACAGGCAAAACCACAGCTGGTAAGAGTCTCTCAGCTCTCAGTTGCCACGTGTGCTGCCCCAGGTGTCTCCAGAGAGCAAATACACAGGGACAGAAGGATCATTCTTCAGGCAAGCCCTTGGTCAAACAGCCATGGTTGTACAGCTCAACCCCTCCTGCTTTGCCAAGGGTGTCGCATCTCTGCACTGCTGCAGAGTTAACGCATCCCTGGATCAAACTCTTCTGAGAACACAAGGAACTCATTAGGGAGCATCAGGGCTCTGCAGATGGGCTGCTCTGCTTCCTCTTTCATTCCTCTAGCGCAAGCACACACATAGGTATTAGCATCACCAATAGGGGCAGAGGTAGAGAAGAGAAACCCTTGCCCAGCAGCAAAGGAAAACACTGGGAGGTGCATGAGGAACACAAGTTTGGTAAATGCTAAAAATGCTTTATTGTCAGGGAAGAGAAAAAAATCATTTCCTTCCAGAGGTCACCCAGGAGAGTGACCTCTCTGTGACAATATATCTCAAGTCATTGCGCAGAAACAACCACACACCATAGTGTCTTTGCTCTGTCTCTCATAAGTTTGGAATCAGGTGTCTTAGCTACTTAGGTTGGCTTTGTAGCCACACAGGAGCCTGGTAGGCCATGATACATGTGGAGCAGCGCTTCCATGGAGCCAGCAAAGAGAAGCTGCTGTCCTGCAAGAGTGACTGCTCTCCAGGCCTAAAACAGCTAATCTAAGAAAAAACATGTCTTCAACATCTGCAAATAAAAATTCAATAGAATTTGTGTGTCAGAGCTCCTAGTAAATCCAGAAGCACCACCAAACCCAAGGCTCCACACCCTGACCAACATCATTGTCGAGGCAAAAGCTTTCAGGCTGGAGTTAGCCCAAGTCAACAGTTTCCATGTTAGAGTTTGAGGAAATAATGAATGATGATGAATAAATAATTTGATGTGATTTACACCAAATGAACTCAAAGCACCAAATTCCATCTATCTCTTTTGTAAAGTTTATCTGCAGAACTCAGCTGCCCGTGGGCCATTAGTTATGAACTGCATGAACCAAATGCAACTGTCTGCACGCAGGCACCCCAGGAGGTTTGCACACTGCCAGCATTTTGGTGGTAAGCCTCCCCTTCTTCCCCACCAGAGCTATCTCAAGTTATCTCATAACTTTCCTATGCTTACACATAGCACCAGAGTCTCTGACAGTGTCTCCTAAACCTTTTTGCCTTTTTTTTTTTTTTTTGGTCTCTCTTCCTATATTCTGGGCACTATTTTCCCACAGAAGACACCAGAGAAAGTTTCTGAGTGGAGCCACATGAAGCACCACGTAACAATACTGTGCAAATGTGGTCTGGATTGATTTTCCTGCCCACATAGCAGCGTTCAACCAAGACCAAAGGCTGCAGAATAAAATTAAAGATTATACTAGAGATATGAGTGCCATGGAGTTCTTTGGGACAATTGTGTGTTTGTCATTAGGATAAAAGAAGGAATTCATCTAGGATTGCTCTGAAGCCCAGAAAATGCAGTGGGGACATATTAATGGGATTTGCTAGAGGTCCACATGGCATCTAGGACCAAAAAGCCTTTTTCACCACTCTGGCTTATACACTGAGAGAAAAGCGGCCTTGCTGTACAGTCTTCCTTCCACTACCACCAGCACCACCTCCATCCCAGCAAAGGGAGCTCTTCTCCACCC
This sequence comes from Tinamus guttatus, assembly GCF_059628265.1. NCBI lineage: Eukaryota > Metazoa > Chordata > Aves > Tinamiformes > Tinamidae > Tinamus > Tinamus guttatus. The sequence goes on along the minus strand of NW_028288722.1, from coordinate 2,058,880 downwards.
TCCCAGTGATAATAAAGCCAGGAGGATCTACCTTGGTGCCAGGGTGACAGATGATTCTCACCAAGGCAAAGAATGTGTTTTTGCATACCTGCTTTCTTCACACAATTGGGAAGAGGCTTAAGAAGGGCCTGTGCATTATTTTATGCATGCAGCAAGATGGAGTAATGTCTAACAGAGCCCATTCTCCATCCTTTGGCTACCACTTGCCTTGGTGAGGAGAGCCGAGAGCTGAGCTCTGGCCATGGCAGTGGGGCTCAAAGGCCATGAGAGAGCCAGAAACAAGGAATAAATACCGAGGAGAAGAGAAAGGGGCCAGGTCCAAGGTAGAAAGTGCCTCCTGAGCAGCCTGGGACAACCAGGACCACAGTAGGGGATCGGCTGCTGCTTTCCCGATACACAATCCTGAGCTTGCAGGGGAGAAGATGGAGGTGTCAGGGTCCCCATGAAGATGGGCAGAAGCAAATCCCTTTGCATACTCAGGCAATAGCAGTTCCCTCATACCTGCTCTTACATCAGCGGGCACCTGGTTTACACTGCTTTCACTTGCCAAGGCAAGAGCAACGTTGGGCCGCAGGACTGTTCTTTGCCGCCCATCCTGCACCACTTGGTGCCACATCTATGTGAGCAAACCAACTTCACATTAAAAACAAGCTGCTTCACAATGAGAAAGGTGAAGTCATGTCAACTTAAGTTACATGGATTATCTCAGTAGAGATGCGACCAGTCATAAATCCTGATGAACAAATCTGATCAGCTAAAGCCCTGTCTTGCCTCTCCATGACTTCTGGTGGCCAGTAGCAAACACTTACAGAAAGTATATATGAACCCTGGAGTATGGAGCCAGCGGCAGAGTGGGGATTCGTGGGCTCATGCTTGCAATGGCCACAGAAGGACCCATCCACAAGGAATTTGTCTAACTGCCTGCACGCAACCCAGTTTTAGTTACATCCCTGGAGCTGCAGCCTGAAGTGAGACAAGGCAGATTTGAACCGGCAATAATGTCCCTGCAAGGAGTTGCATCAGCTTAATTAATCCGTTTGCAAGCACACTGCCAATTAACCAGAGCGGGTGTCTGCACCGCGCAGAGGGCAGGCTGCGGCCGAGGGCGATGCCTTTCTGCCAGGGAATCACAGCGCAAGGGATCTGCTTTGCTGGGAGGGAGCCCGTTCTGCCCACGGCCATCAGGGAAGCTCTGGCTTCTTGCAGGAAACGCTTTCTTTAAATTCAGTCTTCGTGAAAGAAAATAGCCTTGGAAGCAGAAAAGCCAAAGTCCTGGGAGTAGCCACAGGACAAGCATTGGCAGAAGTTGCACAGGAGACAGCAATGCTTGAAAAACAACTGGGGTTGGGGAAAAAAAAATCTGGAGCACCCTGCTAGGGCCAGCGTGTCCTGTGGTTAGAGGAGAAACACAGACGTCGGCACCTTGGCCCCTCTGCCCAGCTTGGGGCAGAGGCAGGTCGGCCGCTGGCGCGGGGCGGCCCGGCCAGGCCCCGCCGCGCTCGTGTGCGCGGTGCTGCCGCGCGGCCGGTCGCGCCTCGGCCTACCCGCTGCAGAGCTCCCCCAGGCATGCCGCCCGCGCGGGAGAGCCTGCGGGCTGCTTCAGACAGCTCGTGTGTGGGAAGGTGCTGCGGAAATATCGACGACTGTTATCTCTCTCCAAGACGCACAGGTTTCATCATGGCAGGGTCGGTTTGCTCCATGCAGAGAACGCACTGTTGTAACCTCTGCTGCTTCCTTAAGCAATGAGCCGGGAGCCACCAGGCCGATCCAGAGGGAGCCTTCCTTGGGAAGGTGGAAAATGCCTGGCATTGTGTCCAGCCCATGTTTGAAGTGGTAGAAAAGCAACTTTGAATAAGCTTTTTATGGGCCCCATGGCTCTGCTTGACCATAATGTCAGCTTGTAATTAGCAACAGATACCACTGCTGTCACTCGTGATGTTATCATCAGCCGTCTTGTGTTTCAAAGTGAGGAGAGGCATGCAAATTATGGGCAATTTGGTCTCTGAAATGGTCTTTTTTTCTCTCTCTTTTTTTTTTTTTTTTCTGTAGGGCGACCAGGAAGCCTGGACTTTGTTACAGAGATAGGAGCGGAGCAGGAGGAAAGCGGTGTATGTGGTAGAGCTGCTCCATCGCTCCAGTGGGTCTTCGAAGGGAAGGCCTGTGCCAGCTTGTGGGCAAGATCCGAGCTAAGCACAAGGTCTCCCTGGGGCTGTCTCTGTTCAGCAAAGAGGAGAGGAGGTTTGGAAAAAGCCGCCTTGGAAGGTGGCTCAGCAGAGGCTCATTCCCAAAGCAGATGTGAAGACCTGGGAGTGGGAAAGGAGCCCTTACTGCTTCCACCCGGACAGCCGGCATGGCGTTGTTCTCTAGTCAACATATTGGGGCTGCACTGGCTGGCTAAGTGTTAGATGGACTGAGTACTACCCATCCACTGCTTCCCCATTTTGGTAAAGAAACAATGTCTTCAGCTAAAATACTTTTTTTTTTGCAACAAAGGATAAGTTTGTCTTGCTCAAATGATTGTTTTGTATGAAAAGAAAAATGTTTCCAATTTTGATCAAAAGCACTTTTAATTTCAGTTAAAAAAAAATGTTGCAGGGCTTTCTTTGGGGCAAAAAGTCTATTTTTTTTTCCAGCAAGCCCTGCAACTTTCCCACCTCCCTTGGCACACCTGACAGCAGCCTGACAGATCCCACTTTCGGAGCCCTGGGCTATTTGATTTCATCTATCACTGTACACGTTGCAGAGCCTCCTGCCTCTTTCGTTGGCCTCCTGCAGAAGGAGCCGCGCTGGAGCTGCGCTTTGCTCGGGCTCCCCAGGAAATGAGCTAAAGCAGCGTTTGGCCACACGTTGACTTTGCGGTGTCAAGTTCTCCCCATTTATTTGCGGAGGAATTCAAGCATCACTCTGCTGCCACGTTCAGTCTATCTGCCGCTAGCCAATAACACAGCCAAGGAGGTTATCTGCCTTCAAACAGAAAGAGCATGTGTTTGGAGAAGAATTAAATTTTGTTCCCTTTAGACTTGCGACCACATCCTCCAAGCTGTTAACCTGCATGTGAACTTCAGATAATACAACTCCAGGCTCCCTCCTGCAGCAGCGCGAGCGGGAGGCAGCTACCTGGGTACCCCCAGCTATCTGCCCTGCAGATTGCTCCACCATGCACCTTGTTTTCCCTTACTGGGCAAGACGGCTACTAAATCTACGCTCCCTCCCCACTCTGTAGTGTTCTTGGGCAGCTCCACAGCTGCGACGCTTTTCCATCGGCCCCGCTCCCAGTTAAATAAACATTATGACACGTACTGATTGCTTTAACAAACTTCACTGCTCCGTGGCCTCGGCGAAGCGCGGTTATCTTTTTACGGGGACATTCCTCTCCCGTTGCTATGCCTCCTCCAGCGCCATCCAGCGCCGCGGCCAAGACAGACGGAGCAACCAGCGATTTCCAATCATTCCGTTTTGCTCATCTTGAAGGAGCCGCAACGGGGTGTGGGGCCAGACCGCCGGCAGATGTGAGCTGTCAGAGCTGCTCTGGTTTCAGCCAAGGTCTAACTGTTTATCCCGGTTGAGGACCTGGCCCCAGCCTGTCGCAGGGGTCTTCTGAAAAGTCCCTGGCACTGAAGCTGGCTGCCCGGAGGGACATGTGGGTGGCAGGGAAGACAAAAGAGGGGTAAAACTGCCAACAGAGGAAAGGAAGGTTTGTTTTTAGCCTTAGTGCAGGGCTGGATCCGGCATTCTGTAATTTGCAATGAAATTGCAGAATCCAGAAATATTTCTGGCAAACAGGGTATTTCACAACCATTCATCAGCGTCATACACAATTTCCTTCACATGACAGCCTATGTTTTAAAACTTGCACAGCGAGGGGAAACAGCCATTTGTTTTGGCCAAGCCAAAATAGCACTTGGCCCAGCTATTCGGGGAGCTGTGGCTGCTCCTGTTGATAAGCACTTCTGAGGCCGCTTGTGCCCTGGCGCAGGCACCCCATGCTTTGCGGCACAGCAGATCACTGTTTCATGAAACCAGTGTCTTTTCAGTTTCCCCTAACCAGCTTATTTTGCACATCTAACAGAGAAGCCCCCATCGTCGATGTGTTTGCACTACTCTGCTAATTGCAATACAGCAACTGAGAGATTTTAATGGCAAGCTTCATTAGAAGCCAGTGATTTCATTTCTTTTGTGTTCTTTTCCCTTCTCCTTGTGGAAACATTCTCCTCTCAAAAAGGGATCAAGCTGGATACTCATATATTTAAATTACCAAAAAGCTATTGGAAGCACCAAAACTCTTCCTCTCACTGGTGGAGAGCCAGTTGCAATAGCTCCAAATTATATCCAGTGTGTGGAACAAAACAGAGAGATGCTAGTGAGGCTTAAGAGCATTTCTGGCAGCAAATCAGCTGTAAAAGACAGTTCTGGCATCAACCAGAGTCTTCATGTGCCCATGGTGTCTTTGCCCTTACAGGTCTCCCTTGCAATACTCTGCACTTTGAACCTCTCAAACCCAAGCTGCTTCTGTCCATTCTCCTGCAAGATGGGGATGTCAGTGAAGGCTCTGCAGAGATTTTCTACATATCTCACCCCAGTGGGAACCTCGTGGCTGACCCCAGCAGGCCAGGGGCTCCTTTGGCAGGCAGGGAAGGTGCTTCAGCTCGAGGACAACTCCTGGTAGCTGTAACGCGGCCGGGGCCAGCACTGCGCAGCTCCGCGCACGGGAACTCAAGGCCAGCTCGGCTCAGGAAGCATGGAAGTTGGAGAGCTGGACAGCCCCAGACCCAGACGGGAGAGCAAATGGAGGAAATGATTCAGAATCTGGAAATGTGAACAGTCCAGGCTGCGTGTGCTGAGTCTTGAACTGGCCTCTCTGAATCCAGAGTGATTTTTTTTGACACTCAGACAGAAATTCTTGGAATTGTGTCAGGAACGAGCTAGATGCATATGCCAGACCTGCATGGATAAAACCTCCTTGTCTGGAACGTCAACTGATTATTTTCCCTTTTAGCTTTTCACACAAGCTGAAGTTTAAACTGCTGCATTCCTTGTGGCCAATTGCTTTTATTAGAAGAACAGTCTATATGCACATTAGCAGAAAGTCCTACACCTAGGAAATGTACTGTGGGTTATAACAGGATCCAACTGGCCTTGCATGGAAAAAACATATCCAAAGGCTTTTCTGGCCCAGCAGGGTAATTTTGTTAAAAATTTCACTGCCCATTCCCATTGCAAACAGGTCCGTGCTAGCAGCACTCAAGAGATCTTTCCAGCTGTACCTACCTGGCAGGGGTCCCTCTGACGGAACAAGGCTGCGCTGCTGCTCCTTCTTTTAGCTTTTCTAGGCACAAGCTCTGTTTTCTACCTCTCGGTAGAAATAACATTGTGCAATCTAACTGCCCTAGTCTTAGGATAGAAACTAACCGCTGGGATACCCTAGCGACATCCACACTGTGACCGTCCCAGCTTTCCGGCACAGCCGACCTTCCATCCCTGCGCTGACTCCTTTCTGCCCCCATGGGCAACAGGGGCAGCTCAGCCACCTCGGCTGCTTTTGAAGAGGGTTTCCAGGATTATTTCGCAACTTCACTCCTTTCCGCACAAGCCCATCTACTACCTCCTAACCTTTGACCTCCCACTATCCTTACAAGTTGTTTATTCTCTTAAAATTATCTGCTGTCTTGCTTGTTCGACCTGCAGAGGTAGAACAAGTTCACCTTCCCCTACTTCCTTCTGTGCGGCCCCCATCAATTTACATCTCGACTGGCTTATAAAAGATCAAATTAGTGACACCGGGTGCCTAGACTTGTGTCCCCAAATGCTTGGATAATCTCTGGTGCCTCTGAGGGAGCTGTGACAGTTGCAGGGGGGAAGAAGTTGCAGGAAGGTCAGTTCCAGATACCATCGTTTTGAATTTAACTTCATTAAGCTGAAATGGGATTGAATTCCATCCTAGATTGAGAAATGCTCTAGTGGCATGCCAGGGGCAGAGCCCAAGCGCTCGGATAGTCCTGGGCACACAGTGGGAGACAACGCAGCCAGGACCAGGGCATGCCATAAATCAGTTCCCCACAATACAACCAGATGAAATTTTGGAATTTGTCTGTGGGCCAGCTCCGAGTTTGACAACTGGGAAAGGAGAGATCTGCCTGCCTGGGAATTAATCTCTTCCAGACAGGTCTTGAACCCAGAGAGTGCAAAAGTCAAAAGCATCTCCATGCCCCAGTGTACTGGGGGCAGGTACCAGGAACACCACCTAAGCAAGCGAGAAGAGACCCTGCTTCCCTGTTTGTGCAAGACTTGCCACTTGTGGCAAAATTTATTAAAGAATAAAACTTAAAAATTTTGTCTTGAATTTTATTTAAGAAAAATAAAATACTGTTGAGATGAGGGTGAGTATCGGAAGGCAACTGGGATTAAAATTTCTCCCCATATTTAGGAGATGTGCTTTATTTCTCTTTAAGGGAGATTTATGAATTCTTATTCAAGGAACCAAATTCATCATGGTATAAAGTCTATTTATTTCTCTCCTAAATTTGATTTCACCCTCCTGTTTTAAAGAACAAGGATAGCAGAACAACTACTAAGCTCTGAGACACACAAAAACATTGTTGCCTGCCCCAAACCTACAGCAGTATCACAATCCATTAACATCCTGTTTTGAGCCAGCTTGACATTTCTCTTCTTTTGTGGGAAATGAGAAAAAATCAAAGTTAGACCAACATTTCCTAAGTCACAAATGCCCTATCATCTTCTCAGTAAAATGCATATAGTAAGTCTTTGCACATCTCCAACAATACGTGCGGGAAAAGAATGGTTTGCTGAAGATGTGGGGAAAAAAATGAACAATTTTGCACCAAGATTCAGCAACAGATGAGATCTTGCCTCTGAAAATGAGAAATGATTCTGTTGAGGAGAAAGAACAGACTGTTTGTTGGATTTTTCCATCTAGGAAGCACTAGGCTGCCAGAAGTCCCATGTAAATGAAATTTCTGGAAGAAAGTAGCATGATCTATCAAAGGAAAGGGATGGTGCTAACCAGCACGTTCCACAATTGCTGACAGATGAACCTTCCATAGACTGCTAGGTCTGGAGAATCTCTGAGAAGCGAACAGCTTCTGTCCATTACTGAGACTCTTGCAAAATCTCTGAGAAATCTCACCTCAGCTCAGCTATTCCAGAAAAAAAAATCCTATCACTTCAGAATAGCAAGAAAACATCTAAATAATTCCTCTTGATCCTGGGCCCAGCAAGAGGCTGGAGAGAGGACGCTGAGAACCCAGATGTGTGGAGGTAGGTGGAAAACATACTGCTCCCATTCCCTCTGCAAGTATTGCTCTTGAAAGACTCCTCTCCCCTTGGCTGACCCCTGCCTCAAGCTTCCCACCAGATTTGCTAAGGCCAACAGGGCCAGGTTCACCACTTCTGTCCTTTACCCTGCAAAAGCCACTCTGCTGTGTCTGGATCAGGGAGCTAAATGGTTCTGCACTCCAGAATTGGCTTCAGACCTTGGTGATGAAAGCAGTTTTGCTCCTACTTAGCCCCAGTCCCACTGCCTTAGCTCATGGGTTCTTGTGTGCCAAAACTAGGAGCCACAGGGCAGTCATACATCCTTCTGGACACTGGGTAGTGGAGTTGCTACCTCCAGCCTGTTCCAGCTGCAGAAATTACTGCCCCCTCTTCTTCTTGGTGTGACCAACAACTCCCCACCATAAGAACTGTGTTTCTACACTTCCTATTTCTAATGATGTCCTATTATTCACACCGGAATGGGCCGGGGAGCAATGGAACAAGCTGCTCGGATGAGGGAAGGCCGTGACTCCCACAAGGTGGCCATGCCAGGCAGATGAGATAGGCTGGGTAGTCACAACTGCATCTGGCAGTGCAACTGCAGCCCCAAGCAAGGACATGGACAAATCTGAGAATTTGATGGTGCAGGAAAACAAACTGCCCAACAGGATGACTGTGGCAGTGCAGTCTCTGTTTGGGATGACCTTGGCTGTCACAAAAATCCCTGTGGCAGCATGGAAACATCCAAGTCTGTCCGGCATGAGTAGTGTGGGAACTCAGCGGCACCTTGGCTCTCCCCACGTGCCTTGCAGAGCAGGATGGATGCTGTACATACACACAACTATGTCAAATGTCAAAGTCTCCAACATTCCTACTCACGTCTGGTGCCCCCATGCTCCACGCACCTCAAGGCCATGCCCTAAAGGCATGGGCTGATCCAAATAACTGCATCTTAGGTCACACGAGGCAGGAGTATAGTCAGGCTTGGATCAGATATCTCACCATGAAACACATGATCAAAAACAAACACCACATGCCTTTGTCTACCAGGGAATGACAAGCGACCCTATTTCTTTTTCACACCAGACCAACTGAACGCTGTTATAACCCCTGTACAGGTACATGCAGTAGCTGCTTATCGTACTTGCACGTACAGTAAGAGGACACATGCAGGGTGGCTGGAGGATCATACAGGGTTGTCTGCCCATCTGAGGCATTCGCTTCCTTCTCCTTTTCCTTCCTAGTCTGTGGCCACCCAAGTGAGATCTCTGCTTCTGCAAGCAGAAGAAGTAGAGATTCGTACCTCAGGCAGGAGACACAGAGCATGTAAATGCAGGTATTTTTTTCCAAATTTGTACGGATTTTGCCAGAAGGTTGCCCTCACTGTGAGCTCTCTGTTTTAAAAGATGACTTACAAGAAAACATGGCTTATGCTTATGTTGCCTTTTTAGAAGTAAATAAGTGCTGTTCAGAAACAAACTCCAGTCCATCTGCAAAAGCCTGAAAATGCCAAATTCCTGATTTAAGGACACCACTATGTCTCATGGTTCCTGCCACCTGTTCCAGTAGCAAATCTGGATTCATTTTCCAGCATGCTGTGTTCAACTCCAGCCCAAGCTGCAGAGTGCTTAAGCCCTGAAGCAGCAAGTTTAATACCCCTTTCAGAATATCATTAGCATTAACTCTTTTTCCTGCGTATCCTTGTTATTCATGTAAATGGATCCCCCTTTTGGATCTTGCTCCAGGCGATCCCCTGAGCATTTGCTCAAGCGCGCTCCACACACTTTGAACATCGGCAGAGGGCTGGGCCCAGATTTCCTGCACACGCGCTGCTCCAACATTTCCTTCACAACTGCACCAGTGGGCATCCCAGAGAGCTTCCTCATGCTCCCCCAGCAGCATCAGGATGTTTCTGAGGTTCCTGAGTGAGAACAGAGCACAGCAGGTGCCGGCGCGGCAGAGAGGAGCGCAGCAGTGCCGTGATTCCGCGCACCCGTCGCCGCCGGCAGCTCCACGTGAGTGGGTTCCCCCAGGGCGGCCCCCTGCCCTGACGTGCTGCAGGAGGCACCTTGGAGCCCGCTCCACCCGGGCACACCGCCGTGGGAGAGAAACCTCCGCCGGTCTCCGAGGCGGCTTGCCAGCCTCTGCGCCTCGCTTCAGAAGTGCAAATCAGCCCCATCTGCATCTCAGCTCTGCACCTAGTGTTCGAATGAGATTTTGGGACCAAGCCAGATCCTTATTTTTTGAAGGATGCTACCTGATGGCATTGGTGAAAGGATCGGCGCTAATACATAAGATTTTCCCATTTTGTTTTGCGTTGGATGCGATCCTGCAACCTATGCTGCCAATCCAAGGGAAAAAAAAAAGAAAAAGCTTCTCCCAGGAAGTCTCTTACCCACTTAATGTGAGTGATTTCCTCATCTGCTGTGAATGCCATTGCTGCGACATTGCCTTTTAGCACTCTGTGCTGCAGCTCTATATTAGGCCAACAAAAATAAGAAGGCCTAAAATGAAAACCTCCAGATGATCTTGGCAGAAACAGCACGTCCATCACAAATGGAAATCACATTCGATATTGCACAATGGCAGGAAACTCACCTGGTTTTATTTAGTCTCCACACAGCTATGTGCTGCTGGCACTTTTCCAGTATATCTCTTTCGAGAGCTTTTCTTTTTTACTGTCTGTTAGTGGTTCTCCTTCCTTATCTAAAGAATCCTGCTTGTTTGATTTTCACCAAGGCCCTCCGCTAGTTTTTTTTTGTTTGCCTGCTGTAAAAAGTATAAGGGAACACAGCAATTCATGCATTTACAGCTCTGTTCCCACAACAAGGTGCTTAAAATAAAGAAATTGGCCCAGGGTAATTGCTTGATATGAGAAAGATTATACAGGCAATGAACATCTGTATCACAGCTACAGTTGATGGCTCTGAGTGCAGTATCATGTGCCAGGAGCTCCCTGCCAAAGAAAATAATTTAAAAAAAAAAAAAAAAAAAGATTTTCCAACCCAACATATGCTTATATAAGACTCATCCAGTATGCAAAGAAGCTCATGTGAAAGAAAGAAAAGAAAAGAAAAGAAAAGAAAAGAAAAGAAAAGAAAAGAAAAGAAAAGAAAAGAAAAGAAAAGAAAAGAAAAGAAAAGAAAAGAAAAGAAAAACTAGAGTGTTGAAATAACACAGGAAATTATGCAACCGATACCTGAACCTGAGCATTACAGATCTTAGCTGGAAACTTCTATCTCACAAAGCTTTGCTAAAATAAAACAAGTTTTCCTTCTTTTGAAAACTGAACTTGTTGATGCAGAGTCAGGCAGAGTTTTTGCACCAACATGGTCACCGCAGGCCAGAAGAGCTGTAAAGGGGCCAGGTTTCCTGCACCCCCCAGCAAGGGGGGTGGGTAAGGCCCCGTCTCCCTCCCTCCAGCTGCAGCCCGGCACATCGCGGAAACCTCCAGAGCTTAGTGCAGATCCAAGGGGTGCTCCCTTTGCCCAGGCTTGAATTTCCTCCGCTGGTTTTAGCATGCAAGCTGCGTGGATAAAAGCACTAGAGAAACTAGTCGGGAATAGAAACAGCTGGGAATTTGTGCCAGCAATTTAAGCTGACCCAGAGAAAACTTGTTCCTGGGATAAATTCACGCAACATTTCCCACCTTATTATTTCCATGTTTGCCTTTGCCTTACAGGAGGGTTGCGTTGCTCCCTCCCTGCGCTGGGAAATTTGGGTTTACGACAACCCCTGCTCATCCTGCATATGGAAGTTAACCCGGGTCTCCTAGAAATTCCTTTGGGAACCCAAGGCACAGCCACATGGTGACTAAACACCCTGTTGGTTAAGAGGTGAGAGTGAGGCGAGCTGCAGCTCGGCCAGGACTTGCCCAGACATAGCGCGGAGCGCTCACCTCCCAACTGATCCCGACTTGTGATGGGAGATCCCCTTCCCTTCTAGCAAAAGGAAAAGTCCTCAGGCTCAGACCAGCTTATGTGTCCATCTCCTTGTCCTGGGAGGGCTGCCGAGCTGTCCCAGCTTCACGTCAGTAACGAGCACTGAGGAGCAGCCACCCTTACTAAGGGGTTAAGCTGCTCTAAGGATCCAGACACCCAAGAAGAGCTGTAGCAGGGGAAGAGAGGCTGAGACACATTAATCTTGTAAACTAGTCACACAACGAGGTGAAGGGAAGGGAGAGACAGAACCAGAAGGGTCTTCTCGGCCCGTGCAAAACGCTCATCCCTGTCTCCTGAAAGAAGCCATCTGCCTGTGAAGTGCTCTGACTTAGGAGTCCTCCAGGATGAGGCATGAAGCAGCCAGCAAGAGCATTACGAGTTTGGCCTGGGAAGGCCTGTTTGGAAGCCCAGCAGAGCTGCCAGGAGCTTTCACACTGACTTCAACAGGCCAGAAGTTCACCCTTCTGCCTTGTTTAGCCTTTAGCAAGCGATATATCCAGGGGCGTGCGTGACCCTGGATTCTTCGCTCCCACACTACCAAGCTAACTATCAGATGATCCTCACGCACTGGTACAAAATCACAACCTGCTCTCCTCCTTGCAGCACAGGTCTCTCCCAGCCAGCTTGGACAGGGGACGCATCTGCAGAGCCCCAGAACTGCCAAGACAACAAATCACGGGCTTAGTGCTAGGGAGAAGAACGTGTCCCTGCTGCTGCCTTCCCAAAACCATCGCATCCCGAGGCAGCCCCAGCATCTGGCACACTCTGGCCTCATGGGACCTGTAGCCCTATGATCACGGTGTCCTTTGTACCTCTGAATGTACTGTGAGCCTGTGAAACAAAGCTCCAGCAGTGTCCCAAACTCCTTGATGCCCGAGAAAATGAGTGAATGGAGAGGCTGGGAGAGTTCCCGAGCACGTCTCAGTGGGCAGAAGTAGGACTATCTAATCAGATGTGGAGGGAGAACAAATAAAAAACAGCTGCTTTTCACCATCTCTTCTCCCAACTGGAAAAAAAAATGCATACATCCACAAGAACAAGGGAAGAGTCACTGATGAGCTGTTATCTGAATTTATTGCCAGCATCTGACCCACAGTGGGGTTTTTTTTTTTTTTGCCTTTAATTTATGACCCAGTTTCTCATCATGTCATGACATCACCCAGGGTGATGGATTTCATAAACATGCACACACATCGCACTGGAAACAGGATAAACCCCCAGGTCGTCCCAGCCTCTCTGCAGCCGGCACCCCAGCCACGGTCCCCAGACATTCCCTCTTCCAAGAAATCACTTGGCATGTCTGTGACAGAGCCATCACCCCCCAAGTTTCACTGGGATGGAGGCAGCTTGGAGGGGATTTTTGTACCACAGCAGTTTAACAGCAACATTGCACCCTTGTGTTCTCTTGCTCCACCCTAGCTGCACTTTCCCTCCAAGGAAGCCAGACAGCTCTGCACTCACAAACATGATTTATGTTGTTTTCTTTTGGCAGAAAAGTATTTGAAATCCTTCAGAGACTGGGTGGAATTAGAATTTCCTTCTCCATTACTTGATCCAGGCTGAGATTGAAGCGGCCAGTGGTCAGCATGTGCGTGGCCATCGCGTCCCTGGCTCGGCCACCAGCCTGTGTCCTGCACGAGACCAGCGCTGCTCACTGCAGGTGCAGCTCAGGAAAGAGCTCTTGGGTTCCCAAGATGGACAAAGGGATTACGGATCTCGTTTCAATTTTTTAAATATTTGTTTGTCTACCTGCCAGTTGTTCTGACTGGAAGAAATCTCAGCTGAAAGTCGATACCAGAAGGATACGGAGCTTGAACAACCCTCTTTTGGCAGCAGCAATCCAAAACAATGTCTAAGGCTGGCACAGTTAAGTGCATAAGGCTGTCAACATGAGGGCAGTGTGCTTCTAACCTGCTTTTAAAAACAGTTCATCCAAACTGGTGTGAGCATAGATCGAAACCAACCTTCAGACCAGCAGCAGTAGCCCAGGCACCTGCAACTATTCTGTTGATCCAGTCAGAGTGATTCAGGCTGCCCACATTTCAGCTGCAACAGCTCCAGCAGCTTTCACCAACTGCCCTAGGATTATTATTTGTAAAAGCAATTCAAGTTCACAGGTATGGGAGGTGAGAGGAAAGTGAATTTCCCTGGTATGTGAAGGCAGGAAGGGTGGAGAAGAAAAGGTCTGACCAAAGAAGAATATATATATATATATATTTTCTTTAACAAAGAAATGTTGAATACACATGGTAGAATAGCAACAAGCATTTCAGCCATTAAAAACCCCAGAGAAGCAAATCAACACAGCATATGTTCTCAACACTTAGGCTCCTTTCTTCGTCCTCACAAGACTTCAACGTACTGCTGCATCCAGGAAGAAACTGAGGCTAAGGGGCTGGCAGAACAAGGCAGAGCAGGCTGAGGGACACAGCCCAGGTGCCGTACGTGCTCCAGCTCCTCCCAAGGCGAACCACAAGTGGAAGCCTACAGTATGGATGGAACTTCATTTCAGCCCTTTCTAGGGCTCAAAAAATGCTTCTGTGATATCAGGCTTTAAAAGTTACCCAACATTAAATAAGGAAAATTAATGTAATGTTAAATGATCCTTTCGTAAGGTTTCAGGGAAGACCCATGTCTCAAATATCAGGTCTGATGGCATTATACGCTCTGAAAACTCAATATAGCCACAGCACACCTCCTCCATCACATGGAGGAAAAAAACCAACTTAATAAAAATGACTAAAGAGCTTATCAAGCCACTGGGATTATGACTGTATTCTGGGAAGTCTTTCTTGAGGTCTTTAGCTTCCACTTCAGTTTCTCATCCTTAGGAAAGAAGTTGTCTTAACAGATCATCGTAATGACCTCAGCGTTAAAATATACTGCTTGCCATCACAGCTGGCACTTCCGCTGTCTGTTATCATTGGGCATAAGTTCAAATTTGAACCCATGACCTTCTGACTCCAAATTAAGATGCCTAGCAAGCCATTCCACTTAAAGGATGCTCTGTAATGATCCAAATCATCTTTCCTGCAACACCAACACAGTCATGCTAGAGGTTATTCTGCTTCAGTGATTTTAGCAGTCTGTCAGAAATGCCTGTTACGTGTAATTCCTATATAAATACATTTAAGACGAGTGAAAAAAAATATGATTAAAGAGTTCTCAAGGGTCACAGTGTAAAAGATAGAAAAACTGTTTACCAATCTGTACGTAAGCTGTGCAATTTCCCACCCAGCAGACAATAGGCAACCCATGTCTTGGCACAAAAACCAATAAGTTAGGAAGAAAAGATTTCTAAGACTCTTCTTGTCATAGACCAAAACCAAGCACATCCAGGCTCTCCCATATATAAGCCTTTCCTGCAACAAAACCATCCCATACCTGCCCCTCTTCGCCACACCATCAGATCCCTATCTCTCACTATACTAAAGAGAGAGAAGATAAAGTGACATAGCACATAGCAAGATAAATCCAGAGCACTAAGATTGAAAAATCCAGACATAGATGTTATGCTAGTGTCAGGAGTCTTGTTTGGATAGCTCACTTGTCCATGCAGACACCTGCTGCACTAGCTAGTGATCCACATTTCCTCCTGAAGAGGATGTAGCTGAGCAGGATTCATCCTGGGTTTAATTACAAGAAGAGCCAGGTGACACCTTAAGGCTGCTCAGGAATAGCCTTTACATCTAGCAGCTTGTTCTTTTTCTGTGAACCACCCACTAAAAATCCACCCACCCAACCACTCTGTCAGTCTGGGCATTCTCAAACACCCAGACTCCCAGCAGTAGCTCTGGGACAACCTGCCAGTTGAGAGGTAGCAGCCTCCTCCAGCCTGTTTGTTGGTTAGGATAATTCTTTCTTTGACTGATGATCAAGAAGCTATTATGTACTGAAAAGGGAGTGATTTGTTCTGTAACGTGCTTGTGGCATTGCTTCAGTGCTCTGAAATTCAGTCTTGTTATCATTGGTGGAGAATTTTACAGGCCACTGACAGATTGTCAAATGCAGCCATTGCGGTGTGGAAAATCCAATTTGCTTTGGAAGTCTTCTGACACAAGGCCTTGCCTTCATGGTCCCTTGGCAAGCCATTTTCAGCACATGCACTAGTTCATGACCCTGTGATTTAACAGACATCATTAAATTTTAGCAGAAGAATCTATCACTTTGAAGGAAGCCCTAACAAGTGTGTGACCTAGAAATGAGACCTAATATACTGGCATCTTTACACAAAGACCTCCTTTTCTCTTAACATTTGGCTTATCTCCATGCCACTCCCAGGTCAAGTTCAGTAGTAAGGCCTCACAGTCAATGCACACATTGAGCTGCTCCAGGAAAAGCAAGTAACATCAATGCAAGAAATATAACTGCACATTAATTTGCAGCATCTCCTGCTGCCAAAAAGATAACAAATTTATGTAGGCTCAGGAAAAAAAAATCCTATTTGAATAATTATTGTTTGCTTATAAATTAGCCCCAAAGAGCCATGCCACATGCTGTAAAACAATCTTACATTACACGGGCTTAAACAGTAGGATTGGTATAATAAACTCTATGTTGAGTCACCAAATTCCTCACATTCTTTGACTTTCCATTCGGTCTCAAATGTCAGATATCTTGCTGGGGTAACACAAGCTGTAGCGAGAGCTGGGGGTTTGCGTGGGTTTTAATTGTAAAAGCAACATTCTCACAAAGAATGACAAGGTTCACAACCCTGCTCCATGTCTCTCTTGCCTCTTGGACAGATTGAGGGAACTTCAAAAGCTGCTTGTTTCCCACTGTCCAATTTTAGTCTTAAGGCTCCACAGGTCTATCTAAGAGTCTTGAAGCCATACTGCACCTATAACCTTAGGTCACTGAGTCTCGCAGTGCCTCTGCAGGCTACTGCTTTTCCATTAAAAACATGTATGAGACTGGGTCAGAGCGTGCAGGGCAGCTTGGGAAGGCGCCGGCATTCAGGCCACAGTCCACCAAATCGTAACAGCCTCACAGCTACCTCACATTCCCACTGAACTAGCCCACAGCAAAGGCAGACTGAGCTTGTCTCATTTAAAGATTCAGTGGCATCCAAGCTTTATTTATAACTTTAGTACTTACAAATTTTAAGACATTGGAGACTTGCGTCTTCTTCCATATTCTAGCACGGTGGAGTCCAGATCTATTCCCATCACACAGTAACTACCTCAGTTACCTGAGTTCATTTGCACTTCACAGCTCTCTCCTAGTTGCTTGTTGGTTTTCACCTGAGCACCAGTGAAGATGATGCAGCTTCTCTAGACAGCAAAGAAAAACCTGTACACAACACAAACTTGAGGTGAGCCTTCTCCCACAGAAGGACATTTGTGAGGGACATTTAGGCCAGGTGTCTGTAGATCTGCATGGAAGTTCTGTGGGGACAGCTCACAGTGAAAGCCTGAAGGCCAGAAAACATCTTGTGACCTTCCAAGAAGCTTAAGCAATTTGGACATGGAAAGATGTTTCTGCTCAGAAATATGGAGAGGGCAGTCTTGGCTGGCGGCATGCTGCAGGGAGTTCTGCCACACAGCACACGAAGTGCAAGAGGGCCTGACCTCCTCTGCTTGACACTCATGGGTAATGTTGCTCTAGGTGCAAAAACACCATGTTGTACACATCCTCATGTGGACATCACAACACTTTGTGTACATGTGAACACGTATTTGTCTCTCTTCTTCCGTCTGACCTAGCAGAGAAATCAGCCAGCATAGCAAAAGCTGCATTCCCATTCCTTCAAAGCCTGGAATACAGGTTTGGCCTGTGTCTAATGCAACATGCTGATCCAAGCAGTTCAGGAGGAAAGCTGGAGTCCAAGGCCTCAGCAAAGACGTGCAGATATGATGCTAGCAGCCAAAGTGAAAGCACACACAGTGCTGGCACGGCAGCCTCTGCGCTGCTCCCTTCCAGGTCTCCGCTCTCGGCTCCAGAGGAAGCCCAGCAATGCTGACCCTCTCCATGACCTCGAGGAGGATGGTTTGCACCTGCGAGCATTTCCATCTAAATGACATGGCCCCTTGCCTGCAGTTTTCCAGTGCTGACAGAAATAGGTTGAGGGTGAAAGCGAGCTCGGTGGTTACAACCGGATCCGTTTAATTCCTCTGGCAACCTCTGGCCTGAGCCCACTGTGCTCCTCCAGAAGGTCTGTACTTGAGCCAACCTGGCAAGAGCTTGGGGGTGAGGAGTAAAGCAACCTGGCATCCTTCAGACCCAGAAATTTTAGGAATATGGTGGGGAGGTCTGGTCTACGATTACTTTTCTCTCCCTCCTCTATTTTCCACGCTTGGTAGATAGTGGACAGTTGTGCTCCCATAGCACCTCATGAAAGGGCCTTGCACCACCTTCGCCATCCACCCAGCATTCCTCCAAGGCAGGAGCAGCCAGAGCCGAGCAGATTCCGTGCCCCGGGCTTATTCCAATGAGCCTAGAGAAACCACAAATGAAGCACGTGGATTTAGCATCTAAGGTCTCTTCCCAACTATGACCAACAGAAAACATCTGTAGGGGGAAAGAAACTGCTCATTTACTATCTGAAATGTCAGTGAAACCCAAGAGGGAAGGAACGAAATGCAGCAATTACCCAGACCTCATCTAGCCCCACTGCAATAACTGAATATAGCTAATTTGCACTGACTCAC